>NC_050202.1:57115800-57715800 GCF_013141755.1 Anopheles stephensi | reverse complement strand
GGATACGTTCTGTAATTAGCCATTATATCTGATAATCATTATAATCAATATCAGCTTTCACGTGTTTCGAACTGCGCACACCCTAGCTGGACGCCGTTTGGACGTGAATCGGATCGGGAGAAAATCAATCCGCTTCCTGTTTACGGAATCAGTTAGCAGGGAGAGGATCGATAATGGCCACACATCATTAGTGCTTCGTTCATTCGAGCAATCAATCCATCGTGACAGCGAAGGTCCCGCCGATGTGTCCATTAAGCATCCATCGAGCGAAGGAAAAGCGGTAGGCTCGAGGGGCTTTCCCGTGCATAATTTTATGAAAGCTCAATATTCAAATTACTCTCCAGACTCTCCACCCCCCTCGATTTCTTGGCTCGCTTCTAGAGTGGCTCTTAATCCTAGAGTCAAGCCCAGTGCCAATTGCGAGGACGAGCGAGGAATTATTCAACATCGGGCAGGGATCCGATTGATCGATCGTAAACCCTCGACAGGATGAGCGAATAGGCTCGGGCGTACACGAACCACGATGGTTTGCCATTTCCATTAAAATTCATTTACAAGCATTAGCTTTCCTGCCTCACGGGACGTCGGTTAGCGTCGATGCATTATCGCATCCCTTCGCAAGGACGCATCAGCGGGGGTGCACCATGATTGTGCACCACTATTTGTGCCAGCCGAACACACACACACTCGCACGCGGAAGTGTTAGACCAACAAAACGACAAATCGAAAGGTACGATATTTGCTAAACATTCTGCACCGGAATCGGTCCGCCCGGTGGTGTACGAACCGGGGTACGTACAACCATCCGATGTGGATGCGTTACCGATGGGCCGATGTTTTATGCATGCAAGTCGATGTACGCCCAGCACTTATTGTCAGCCAAGGGCGCAAGGCAATATGGTTGTCAAGTACGGTATTGCCACCAGTAGCGCCCCGGTTTGATTTCGGCTCCAGCAGCAACGGCTTGGTATGGGACCACATGCACCAGTGAGTGTGTGTGTGTGTGTTTGGGAAATAAATGAGTGTTTTCCACTAATTCTCACGCCAGGCTTCGCAGCTGGCAAGCACTGATCCGATTATGCCTATTAAGATTACAAGCGTCGTAATTTCCCGAAAACATGCATTCTGGCGTGGGTACTGTGCAAGGGAGGCTGAATAAAAAGGGTCTGTAAGTGATGTATTGTGCTGGTTGTGTTTGGTAAACGAATGTTTGGTCTTATGCTGGCATACGACTGTTGAGCTAGAAATATAAGGCACATTTTTAACATGAGCATTTAAATGTGAAAATTGTTCTATGATTCTTTCGCTGTTTTGATTCATGTTTTGAGCTGTTTTTTGCCTTCGCTTTGTATAATCCACTAAACAATATAAAAATTTAATTATAGTGCGGAAGTAAACTCTGCATGCGCTTTTGCAGCCACAAAGTTAAACCATGAATCCTTATGATAAACCTAAATTTTTTTGAACCTATTGGGGTTTAAATTTTAATCAGACTGTGGCAGTCATGAATCGAGACACACTGCTAAGCATTAAATAATTGTAAAGAGGAGTTCTTAATTTATAAAACACTAAATTTATATGCTGCCAGAGCTATGAATAGAATAGATTTCCTGATAAAAATATTCACCGAGTCTATATTGGTATAAAAGCCAATATATTCAGAAAAATATTTTTACTTATGTCCTCTAGTATTGGCATGAGTTTATCCAAAACAGATTAAATACAAAGCAGCTCTGAGACCACACAACCATAGAAAACTTGTTTAAGTGATTTAAAGAAAACATTTTAACAGAACGCTGCACAACTGAACTACTCTTCTGTTGGGACATGTATCACCATCAAAATCAAGCTGTTGAAGAGAATCAAGTGAAAACTTAAACAATCTCGAGATAAATTTAATATGCTACATAATGGCTTCGGATTTAATTAACAAACATGAAGGATTACAGTTTGCAGAACAATTTATTAAATGAAAAAATCAGTAAGCCAAAGGAAATTTTTTTTTCAGGATTCAGGATTTTTCAGGATTTTCAAACTTCTTCAGCATTCTCAACTTCCTGTCAGTAAAGAAGCAATATAGAAGGAAAATTATAAAATACAGCAAGAAGCAGACAGAAACCAGTAGTAAGAAAACGAGAGCTTTATGGGAGCTATTCTCATTTGAAAAGAGCTTCTAAAAAACATCCTTTTTTATCAAAGTATATTTACATATTTTCATATTTACATTCCTCGCAAAAACAGTCATTGAGTTACAAGAACCAAAATTGAATATAGTTTCATATTTCAAAGAAAATTTAAGGAACAGCTTTTCCTCGTAAACCTTACATCAAACTGATCATATTTTGTGAACAAAAAAAACCCATCGCTACCCCATTAAACACAATCCAGCATCGAAAGACCCTCTATCATCAGAAAAGTTCACCTTCATTTTAACATTCCTCCACGTAGTGATCGAGAACCATTTTCCACCAGAACATGAAAAGTGGTCTGTAACGTCCTGCCTTTTCTCAATCACCTTTACAAAACCCCTCGGCTTATGATGCAACGAGCCACGGTAATCCAATTACAGGCACAAAGAAAATTATCACCATGTATTTCCGCCAGCTTCAAAGGACCCGCTCCTTGCCAACCGGCCAGTATTACGGCAAACTCCCACCGGAAGGACTGCACGAAAAAGGTAACTCCGATAACAGAACGGGGAAATGATTCTTGCTGCTCACAACAATATTCTTCTGCCGTTGAGCTGTTCCTGGTACGGTGGACAAAAAAGGCTGTCCGGTTCCATGGACGCCTTTACGCCAAATGTCAGTTTTCCTTCGCCAAAGCAACGACGAAGGCTCGAAAATCCATTTAATCCATTTCGTGACGCTTTTCACACAGGTACCCACACACACACACACAAGCACGCTTTACGATCGATTTCCTTTGTGCCGTCCCACTGCCAATCGATAGCATACTTCGCTGTCCGGTTTAATTGTCCTCGCTTTTTAACACGCTTCCTTTGACGGCTTTCGACGCGCGTAGCCATGTTGTTTCTTATTTTTAGCTTCGACCCTACCGTGAAAAGCCCATTTCACTTCTCAAAAGAAAGCTCACACACACACGCACCGTCAGACAAAAAGCTGTATTAACAAACGACCCTAAAATTTGACGAAGGAAAAACAATTCATCTATTCATTGGATCTTTTGTTGCAGCGACTTTATTACCTAGCGCAAAAAAGGGGTCCCTCGGCAAATGGTTGCACGCACGCGGGTACCGTACCCTGTTCCGGCACCGGACCGGTCTTGTACTGTCATTATGTCTGTTACGTACCGTGTTATCACCATTGTTGTTGATAATGCAGCCGGGAACGGGATAAAATAAGCTGACTCGTCTAATCATGCTCACGCCGTACCGAGGAACCCTTAAGACAAAGGGAGCTCCAAAAATGAGGAACCAGAAAGTTCATCGTCTAAATCCTCGGGTGAAGGTGAAATCGTAGCTGCGGCAGTAAGAGAAGAAGAAAAAAATACAAACACCTCTCTCCCAAAAACATAATTAAAAAGGCCATTTTCATTTTAAAGTCTAGCTCCGTGGTCCATAGTGTTGTGAAATGGTTTTCTTTTACTTTTGACCGGTTTTTTTCTTTGGTGGTTTTTGCTGCTACTTGGCAGCCATTTTTGCGGTGACCCGAGTGCAAAAGATGTTGTGGTGTCATTCGGCATTGTTTCGAATTTCAACCTTCATGGGAATGGAACGGTGGGAGCATGAAAAAAAAAACCCGCCCGTCCGCCATTAGGAAAATGTCAACCGAAAGTGAAACAAAAACCTTCGCTTAAGATAACGAGAAGTGCAAACAATTCATTTTCCGCCACAAATTATCGTCTGTCAAGAAATGGGACACTAATCGAACCGATGGAATTTGGAACGATTTTTTTCACGATTTAATTGGAATGATGAGCCAAAATAAAAACATTCATTGAAATCCTTTTTTTTATTCATAAAGAACGGCCTGGCCGTATTGCTATTGAAATACTTAATCACATTAAAAACTGAACCCATTTCATATTGACCAACACAATAAAATCAAAGTCTCTCATATCTCTTAAGAATTCCTTTCCAATCTTTAAGGAACTTGTTTGTCTAGTTTTCAAGTATGTAGTGTCCAAACGTAACGCCTATGTTTTCTTTCCAGCCATAATGGTAATGAATTCTAGGAAACTTCCTACCTCCCATTCACATGGACACCGGATGTGTATACCGGACACATGCAAACATGAAACCCTCCAAGGACGTAAGTACGCTATACATTTCGGTCCCTCAGCTGGGCCGGTGGCCGGTCGTAATTGCTTGCCCAAGCTGGCGAAGTGGACGTCATCTTCAGGTGTATAATCTTTCCACGGAAGCAGGATCATGCTCGGGCGTACATTACTATGCAACGCCGGCTGTACCGTACAGCCGGCGGGTGTGTAAATCATGTCCCAACGTATCAACCCAAAAACGACACCCAGAAGACCATCAATTCACCGTCAACGGTGCACGGCAGGATTTCGGCGAAACTACACTGAAATCCATCATCCCCGCATTCGCCCAGAAAGCATAATCTTGATGAGCAGCCCAAGATGACCCTTGAGCGGGGACGAAAATTTATGCGTCCCTTTTCCGGCGCACGAGTCGTCATCGTACCTCGACCGGACGGGTGTATTTCCAGCTTAGTGGTTGACGGACCATTACACCGCTACGAATCTGCTACGAATGATTCTCCGTTCATCATAAATGTACGCTTGTACACGACGGGGCAGGGCGCTACAAAAAAAAATGTACTGCCCAGGACATTATGCCGGTGATTGGGACAGATTAAAAGCATCTGCTTTTAGCCCAACATGTTTACTGTCCGTGAAAGTGATACGTGGTGGGCAAGAGGGAAAGAAAGCAAATTAGTTTATTTTTCGCTACTGCTGGTAGCGGAGTGTTTTGAGGTGATTATCATTATGAAAGCACATAGAGAACATAAAAAGCTGCTTTTTACTGACAAACAAGCTTGGAAAAGTAAACTGAAAATGATATTTATGATCACTGTGATAGAAAGCTATATTTTAATTTTCGTAATACTTTGATAATTTTAGTTTAAATATTTTACTTCGATTCGCGGTTCCTTTCATTAATAAACCACCAGGCGCCTCCTTTGATGAACGAACCACCAGGCATCGCCATTAATTTACAAACCACCATGCGTCTCCATCAATTCGATGCAAAATTCTTTCATTTAAATTCTAAACAGACAATACGGCATCGGTCCGTCATCAGTAATAAATAAATAAATAAAAAATAAATTTTTGAACAATTTTAAGCTAGTAAATAAAGCTTTTTGTCTGCTTTTAGGAACAAGCCAAACTACATATTTTATTTAATATTTTCGTCCCAGTGCAAATGAACTTAAAAATCAATTTGAAAAAAATGTTAAAATAGTGACGCAAAAGACTATTTTACAATATTGTTCAATCAAAAATAGTTTAGTTTCATAATAAAAAACGCACCATCGAGCGTTAACCGTGTTTGTGAACCATTCATTAGGTTCTGGATAATCATGGCTATGATTTATGGTGACTCAGTTGACTTTCTACGGCAGCGCTGCTGTGGTAAAACATCCATACTGGTACGGAACAGAGCGGCTAATGTTACTGTACGCCTTGTTCTTTTCCCCACGCAGCACAAGCATTTCTTCCGGCTCTGATGATTGATTAGTTCTACCTCACGCGCTCTACCTACAACCGTGATCCCACCACCCATTTCAGTGCCCAGCAAACAGCACCTGATGCCATCCATATATTAAAACACGAACCATAGCTTCCGCCTGGCCAAGTAAAGTCTTTCCTACCGAACGCTTAAAGATGTCCTTCCTTTGCTCCGTGTCTCTCTTTCTCTCTCTTTTGCTCCCGCTTTGCTTGAAACATTAAATCTACCATTCCGATAACGATCACCATCGATGGCTTTGTTGCTTGACCGGCAGTTCGACCATCGTTTCCTGACGCACGTGTCCTCCCACTGCCTAGGCAAACAGCGTTTTTAAACAACTTTCGCTTATCGACCGGTACCACTTGAAATCTGAAAATGGCCAGCCGGCAGCAAGTATGATATATTAATTTCCATTTAAGCATCCAATTTCGTGCTCGCACTCAAGAGAACAACGTCTACTGAGAACCGTTTGTCTCTCTCCAGCTCGTTACTCAAAATGTCTGTATGAAAAATTCATTCAACTTCATGCAATGTGATTCTATGTGCCGACGAAAAACTGCATTCCTGAAAACGATGTCACAAGAAGTATGTATCTTACCCATAAACTCCATACGCTTCATTCTTTCAACTGCAACACGACAACACAGAACTAGGTTTGAGTTTTTCAGCTACAAATCTTTTGTTGTCATTTATTTTAAGTATCCCCCAGTTCGTGGCCCATTCGGCAGGAGCAGTTTTTAGCGACTGTTTGAAGATTCCTTACTCGATTGCGTGAGTGTTTTTTTTTTTTTTTGTTCAGATTTCTCTCTACCTCTTAGATTTATATTTAAGGTTTACCCATTCAGATATTTCGCTAGTTGATATTTATTAATCACCTCCCGGCCATGCGTGCCACATGTCTCTGCTATAGGAGCAATTATAGATTTCAGTATAAAATCAACCAGACTTTTGTTTCAAATGCGCTCACCACATTGAAAGAATTGCATTCCTCTTCGCTATTATCTGTCCTACGTCTCTGTCACACGGTTCGACGTGCTCGTACACGGTGTGCACACACACACACACACCCGTCGGTGTTTTACTATACGTTTAATACCATAATACATCATTTCCCTACTGAAGCACATCTATCGAGTGTTGATGATTTAGAGCGTCCGAGTTGATCGGGTTGAGCCTTTCTCGGTTTTTATTTTTCATTTTATTTCTCATTTAAAAATAGTTTCCGGTAACAAATTCCAAAAAAGCTCAGTTAAGGTATACGAGTAGCGTTCGAAGGGGTATCGTTTTTTTTTTCCTTTTCCTCTCCGATTCACGTGTATCTTAGTGTAAGTCTAAGGTCAGATTTTGTCTATAAATATACGATCTGTAGAAGAGATTCAATCATCGATAGAAAAGACAAACAATCAATACAGTCGAAAAACAACGCAACCAACAACTGATGCTCGTGTAAATAATCGCCCATTGCGCGCCGCACGCCTCGCCCTTTTGCCCCGTTGAGTGATAGTTTAGAGAGCAAAAATTGTAAATAGTCGCAAGCATCGAACCGCTCGTATCTAATCGGTGCAGCAAATCGCAGTTCCGGTTTATAGCTTTGTTTCGCGTGCGCCACCTGCATCTGGTTCCTGTAGCATTGTCGGTGATCACCATTTTACACCTAGTATACACCTCCAAAAAAATTGGCGCAAACTAAAATGAACACTCCGAACGGCGTGCTGAGCGTCGGTATCGGTCTTTACTTTAGAGCCTACGGAAATATTTGCACCTAGACACCGTTTTGCCCTTCAACCACACGTCCCGAACATACACACAAACATACATACACACACTTACACACGCAACACGGTTCGATCGTATATCACTTACAACGACTACGGCTGTTACACACTAAAAGAGTTCGTTTCGTTTTACGAGTAAATTCTTCAAATATTCCTTCCGGCGTCCGCCATTGCGGCTGCAGAGTGTCCGTTCCGTTCGACGTAAGTAATTGTTCGCCCTCAAAGTCTTATGTTCTGTGGTTTATTACTGGTTGTAATACATTCCTTCGTCACCCACAGTGTAAACAAGTGGCTTAGAACAACCGAAAAACCGCTTTTGATTAAGGACACCCATCGTTAGAGCTTTAGAGTTGCTTCAGAATATATTCCTGTCCAGGTTCACACTTTTAGTATCTCTCGATGCAGTTGCACTAATAAACTAGCCAAAAAATTAACCTCCCCTTGCTGCCTGTTTATACTTCTGAGATCCAGAGCTTGAGTGTGGTATCCTTGGGACAGCTCTAAAGATAGTCGGCCGGATACAAACATTTTGCTACCAACAAAACTAATCTGCTACGTTTGCTACGTGCAACTACTATCGCTAAACTGAGTACTACCATCGACATACCCACCCCGAGAATTCCTAGTTCCTTTGCATGTTTAGTTGTAGAGTGTTTTTTTTTTTATTTCAATTTTTGTTTTAATGACAAAGCTCACTACTGCTCGTGTCAAACGGCTATACGAATGATTGGATTGTTGTGTTTACCATACCCTCTAATTAGACAGCGGTGATTGTATCGGCTTGTGTTTCTTGTTGTTGTGCAAGTTATACACTAATGTCCCGCCTTCCCCAGCTAGGCGCCCCCTACGTATGTATGTGTGGTGGAGAATAATTATTAATTTAATAATTATACTATACAACTTCACCAGTAATTGTCTCATGGAAACCTAACGAAACCCCCAACTAGTCCGCCCTGCCGACCGTCGTTTTGAGTTTGTAAAGTTAGCTTAGCTTATCAGTTATTATTCATCGCAAGGTGCTTTTGCCTCTTGCGCGTAGATCATCGCAAGCACTACACCAGCTCAGTGCACCAAACAGTTAATACTACTATGGCTGCAGGAAGCGGGGGGTGCGTTTAACCAACGCCTCCCCACGTGCTCCATGCTCCGGAAGGCCCGAAAAGAACGGAAGAAGAACAGACAAAATGAAACGCAAAACCGGGCAAGCGATCCGAACGCGTGGAAAGCGGCTTCAGTTCGAATGAAAGCACTTTTTTTTAGGTTTTCGAGGAACAATCCTTCGGGCGAGCGCCCACTCGGTGCATCGAGTTAGAGAAAGCTTTCCCGTGCCGTGTGTTGCCCTTCGTTCTCGAGCACGAACCGCTGCGATCCGGGCTCACCATACTGGCTGTGGTAGAAGTCCTCCCGCATCAAGATGTTCAGGTTCGAGCAGCGGAAGTACAGGATCTCCTGGAACGGTTTCCGGAAGTCGCGGTTCAGCGTGGCGTAGATGATCGGGTTGAGCAGCGAGTTGGCGTATCCGAGCCACAGGAAGAACGACGACAGCGTCGGATAGTCGTCGTCCATGAGCGGGCGCACGAGCGCCAGTATGAAGAACGGCAGCCAGCAGATCGTAAACGCGGACATGATGATCCCGAGCGTGGTGGACGCTTTTCGTTCCTTGGCGAGCTGAAAGCGAAGCTTCTTCTGATGCGGTGATCCACCGCCCGGTCCAAGTGCCGCCCCGGCAGCCATCGCCGAACCGATCATATCCGGTGGCTTCAGGCTCATGGCCGTCGTCGTCGTCGTCGTTGTCGTTTGGGTGGTGGTACTCACCTTATCCACGGCCAAACTATTCTCCAGCCGCGTCTGGGCACGCTTCTCATCCTTCACTATTCGCCGGGCGGCACGAAAGATTTGATAATACACAAACAGCATCACGGCGAGCGGAATGTAGAACGAACCGAGCGTGGCGTAGATCTGATACCCGACGTCTTCACACACCGCACAGAACGGACGCTGGTCGGACCCTTCGCCGATCGTGTGCTTGTTGCCGAGTATCAGCAACGGTGGCAGCGAGATGCAGGCAGCCGCCAACCAGACCAGCGCCACGCACAGCATCATCCGGCGGGGCGTTCGCTTCACACCGTACTCGAGCGGTTTCGTGATCGCCCAGTACCGGTCGACGGAGATCGCGCACAGATTTAGGATGGAAGCGGTACAGGACAGCACATCGAACGACACCCAGATATCACAGAACACGCGCCCAAAGTTCCACTCACCGAGCACCTCGTACATGAGGGCGGGCGGCATCACCAGACAGGCCACGCACAGGTCCGACACGGCGAGCGACACGAGCAGATAGTTGCAGGGCCGGCGCAACTTCCGCACCAGACAGACGGCCACACACACCAGTATGTTGCCGACGATCGTACCGAATATCACAGCTAACAGTACGATGCAGATGATCACCTTGCGGATCGTGTCCAGATCGAGCTCGTGCTCGGACAGTGTTGCGTTCGCCAGCGTCGAGGACACGATCGTCGCTACCGTCGTACCACCGGTAACCGTCGACACACCGAGCGAACCTCCGATACCGATCGACGCCGCCGGTCCGACGATCGATTCACCGCTCCCGCTGCCACCGGCCTCGCCGGCATCGACCGCACCGCCGGTGAAACCCTGGCCGAAGCCATGGTCACCGGTTGTCTGGTTGTGCGCCAGCAACACTGCGAACGGTGTCGGAATGCTGCCCGGCACGAGGCTCGTCCCACCGCTCACCACCGTGGCCAAGATAGTCGAGGGCGTTGAGTACGGGGCAGGGCGGCCGGTGACGATTGTGGCTGACACCGGGGCCGAGAGATCCTGCGGTTGCTGAGCTTTGCGTACCTGCTGTCGCTGTCGTGCTGCACCAATATCGTCCACTAGCATGGAAAGGATTAGCTCATCCATATAAACTCATTAGCAAACGTGTCCCAAACATGGAATGGTCACTTTCAATCCTTCACACACACACGAACAAGCAGCACCACATCCATTCGGTCGACTTAAAGGTACGATGTAAATGTTCCGCCTTCATTCGTTTCATCCTTGGCAACAGTTTATGCATGCTCACGTTAAATCTGTGCTGGGAGGCACACATCCAAAGCACCTCTCTGATATGTATGTTGACTTTCTTTTGCACTCCACTTCAACCGACCACTCTCCGACCCCTCTAAGCACTGAGTTCTTCTAAGCTAATTAGTGTCCCAGCCACAAACCCGGTGCCGGTCCCGGACGATACGGAAAAACCACTCCACACCGATGACATCCATCGACCCGGGTCACACACAGGGAGGCCACAACTTTGACGCAGGTTCTGTCACCGACAGGCATGGCTGGACATTTATTGCCGTCAATCGTTTCAGCTTCAAGTCGTCGCAAGTCAACCCCAAAAACCGAAACGTAGCTCACCCCGGTAGCTTTACCACCGTGTTCACAGGATTTTTGAGCAGAACAATTTTTACGATCCCTGCCTCGCAGAACTTGATTACGAAAAAGGGACAAACTCACACACGCACACAGTAATGATTTAATCCGTCGCGCTACATACTCGTAGCTTCAATCCACACGCGGATGGGTTCGTGCGGTGTTCAGTCACAGGTTTAAAATGATTGATTGCCACATCAGGACCGTTGCGGAATCGTGAGGAAAGAACGGCAACACGGACGGTGCGTGACCTGACAACTTCAGATTGAAATGGGTCGGTGCGTCCTTGTCGGGCGTGTCGTCCGTCCGTCGGTTGTGTCGGCCCGGTACGCTAGATTGATCGGTGCCATCTGAAATGAAATGGAAGCGAAAAGAAAGAGATGAAAAATTTTGGGCATTACACTTGAACAGGGTAAACAATCCCCCAAACCAACACGCTGTCCACCCCTGCCTAAATCAACGGTCCCGCCGGTAACATCCAGGAGATTGTTAAACTATCGATGAATTAACCATTTTCAATTGACTTTCCGCCGTGCCCGTGCACAACACTTTCGGGGGTTCAAGAAACTCTAAGTACCCTTCAGCAAAACGATCAAGCAGGTACTTAAGCCGGGGAAAACTTTGGCACACGGTGAAGGATTCGCTCCGGGAGCGACCGTACCAGACACACTCCACGCACGGACGGACGGCTTGGTTTGGTTGGAGCTTTTGCTGCTAAAGGGTAAACAGAAAACTTGGCCCATCGATACCGATGTAATCCGATTCCCGTTTATCTCACCCTTTCTTGGCCGGTCAATCACGGCAACACGGCCTCGTACGAAGTTGCGTGTAAAGTTCCCAGCCCCGTTTTCCAATCAAAACTCCACATTAAGTGGTCTCTCCCACATACACACACACACGCATCCATTAAAGTTTCGCATGTTTTGCCTATTAAGGTGGCTCTGCGTGGGTTGTGCAGTAAATATCAAGTTTCTCCAATACATGCCGGCCCATTACACTGATTTGTGGAAACGTTGCTCAGAGGAACCACTCAAAGTTCTTCCAAGTAATTGAAGAACTCGTTTGATAATGTGTGAAGTAAGTGGTATTCAACGTTTATCGAGCTTGTCGATTGGTTTGAAGCCTTAAACGAGGGAGCTTTGTTTCTTTTTTATAAAGCTTTGAAAATATGATAATAAATATAAAATCGGTTAAATTTTACTATTCAAATGTGACGCTAACAGTTTTTTTCAAACTGAATTTATGGTGTCCAGAAAAATTTTGATTTATTTGTTATGATTTATGTTTTACTGTAGATGAAAAGTGATCACACATTATTAACCATTTAAAAGTTGAGACCCTTCTTCATTTATATGACATTTATGGATAGTTTAGAGGAATACACCCTAATTATGAAAAAAGAGATTTTATTATTATAATTAAATTTATTATTTTTTATTCTTTAATTTGTCTGCCACGTGAATACAAAAAACTAACCATTAAACGAAACAGCGACGGATCTTAGCGACAAATTGCAGAGCGCCTAGGGGGGACAATTAAACGAGGATGATGGTGCAGAGGGCGTGAAGAAACATAAAAATGGATAGAGGACAGAAGAGAGGGAGCATCTAGGAGTTCAAGAAGAAGGGAAACGATAAAAAAAAAAGATTGAGATATGAAACGAAGGCCTTCTAGAGTGCACAAGCTAAACAGTTGACATCTTAACTGATATGAAGGCATAACAGAGGTCGGATCACCCAACGGTTCACGAGCAGAAACCCTGGTTAAGGACCTCTGAACTCGCTCAATACGTTCAATATGAACCCTAGCAGAGAGAGGTCCAGATTACAGAGCAATACTCCAGCAAGGACCTGACCAACGAACAAAACAGAGTCTTCAGACATAGGGAGTTGGAGAAATCGAAGGCCAAACGCTTCAACAAAAAAAGTATTTTACAAGCGCTACGCAGTACGGCATCGATGTGCTGCAGAAAAGCAAGACCGGTGTCGAACCAAACACCTGGGTCCTTGATGACGGAAACAAGATTAACACAAACACCATTGAGAACATATGAGAATGAGAAATCAGGAACGGCTAAATCGAGGAATGGTATTACATTCATCAGGAAACAGGACAAGGAGATGATTGTTGCCATTGGAGATGCAACTCCATTTAAAAAGAAAAAATCACCTATGAACTAGAAACTAACTTGGACACTTCACGTGTAATGTGTAAATTTCCCCAAACTGCAAAAGTTTTCGGATACGTAACCTGTGACGGTCTTTCGCAGATGTTCGTAACAAGGCTGACTTCAAGATGACGTGGAGTTAGCTGTAGCCAAAGAAAGCCAAAGGCAGGCCTCATGTCAGACAGCAACCCTTGGTTCCTTACCATATCTCAGCAAAAAAGATGGATATCTAATAAAGGTGGTCTTCGGTCTCACCAGTCCAAATGGCCTGCAATCTCCCTGGACTCTATTCCCATGGTTTTTGTTTTAAAGGCGCAGTTGACAAAAATCGCACTTGAAGTAACATTAATGTTCAGTTAATGGTAAAAATTAAAACAGTTTCGAGACCCTGCCGAGGGAGACTATAATATCAGCTTCAAGGTTCCAAAGCAGGATCCAGAAGCGGTGATCGACGTTCATTAGTTGGAGGCCCCGACCGGAATGGCAGTTAAGGGCCCACTTATTGTGATCGGTTTGTGAGTAAGACTCACAGGATTTCCCTAGTCCACGCCACAAGAGGTCACTTCGCTCCTAGGTTGATCCGCCACTGACGCTCATGGATAAGTATGTACATCTTATAAAAAATCCATAAAAGTTTTCAATTTTTCCCCCAACACTCTATATATTTATAAAACTATCGTATTATGTTCCATCCTACCCAAAAACATTGCTCATCCCTGCTGACATGCTAATGATCATTACTGACACTTTTATCAATCCATACATACTTCCACTTCGTCTGCCACCGACGAGGTCAACGGACGGATCATAAATCAGTGACGGTGGTAAACAACCCTCATCGCATAAATCATCACTCGGAATCGAAATGCGTATAAATGTGGCTCATTACATTTGAACCCTCCACCCGGCCTGAATCCTTTCACGCACCGATTGATGAGATCCGGGTTTTCTCGGTCCCGTCCCGTTTGCTCGGATGAGCTTTGCGGTGCTTGGTAGCAAAATAAATCCCATTTCCATAATCACCAACCTATCGTCCGCTTGGTGTTTTTTTTCCCCCAGTACAAATGACATGCCCATTAAAACCATTCAATTTCTCCAAGAATAATGACGGTGATTCCACTGACCGCTGATACCATAAATCAAATTTAAACTCGTTAATTCAAGCAGTTATGTATTTATTGGAAACTCATCACAATTATTACGATTTTTATAATATTTCACTCACAGCCGGTTAGGGCAGAAGCGAACAAAAACCCGGCTGTGTGGTGGCGTACAACTTTGGAAATAAAATTATTCCCAGCAGCTACCAGCACCGGAAACTAGGACCCAAGGACCTTTTCTCTCTCTCTCGAAAAAACCGCTCGAAAAATGGCCATTGTTTCTAGCAGAATAAAGCTTGCCGGTATTATGTTTTCGCTTGCCTTTTCCTTTTCCCTCGCCGCCTTATTGTCCTGTGGTGCTATGAATTTCCTTCATGTTCATCCTTCTCATACCCACGTTCAGCCGCATGCTCGCATTTTTCTGGTACATGCTTTTCCTGTGTCCGGAAACGAGGTAAAACAAAATGGAGCAACGAGGAAAAGGAACACCACTGCTCACCTGGTTTTCCCCGGGCCGTGGTGGTGGTGATGGTTTACACTTCCTGGCTGGCAGTGTTTTGTGCAGAATTTTAAATCATTTTTTGCCATCCCATTCCAGACCATTCCCCACCGCTGCTAATCTCCGAGTTCCGTCTATTACTGTTGTTTAATTTTCTCACCTTCTCCCAAAACGTAGTCCATGTCGCATTTTGACGTATCGTTTCGCAGGGAAAACCCTGGGGAAAGTTTTTCATCGTGGGAAAAAATAGTTTTCGCCTGTGGAAGGGAACACACACACAGCCGGATGAAATCCGGATGGCCATTTTTTGTTTCTGTTTGACGGTTTGACGCTCCAGCTCGCTTCACACTTATTAACAAATCCTTTACAATTGATAGTACTCTAGGTGGCACGCGAAAAACAAAACTACACAAAAGTCATGAAATTTATTCACCGATATGGTCGAAAAGTTGCTCAACACCATGATAGACGCCGGCAAAGGGTGCAAAAACACCAGCCAAAGTCGAATTTAACTATGATAAATGGCCGCAACCCGAAACTATTCGAATGAGTTCATTTTCACCCACACACACACACACCGACAGTCATAGTTCCACCGTGTAATGGTTGTTTTTCCTTTTTGAGCGAGAAAACACAGTGGCTTTTCATTGCCAACACAACGGGGCGATAGGGCATGAAAGGTACGGACAAAAACCGGGAAACCTTAATCCCTGCACACAATGCCAACGTTTTTTTTTTGCTCCACACTTGCATCGCTCTACCCCACGTTCGGCCGGGTTCACTTGAACTCGGACGCAGAACGACTCAAACGAAAAAAAAAACGCTAACCCACCAGCGTACGGTCCAGCTCGAGCGATTGGCCCAGCTTTTTCATTAGCAAATCCCGGTTTAGCTTCTGCGATACTTCGATGAAAAACGCGATCCGTTCGTCGGGCAGACGGCTCTGCACGAGCCGGGCCGCCGCCCGTAGCTGGACGGCCAGCTGCTCCAGATTATGCTGAGCGCAGAGGGCCTTCGCAACGGTAAGCAGTCCGATGAGCTGCCACAAGTGGCTACCGCAACCGATCGCTTCGTCGATCATCCGATTACCCATCACCTTCACATCGTCGAGCCAACCGTTCAGCAGATGCTGGCGTGCCATCTGGTAGTCGAGTAGACAGCGCTCGATGGGATACTGGACGCGCTGGTACCGTCGATCCAGTTCCGCAATCTTGCTCCTGAGAATACACAAACACATATCATAGCCCTTATTACCTTCGAGGTAATGAGAACAAAATCCCAATTGGTGCACCTACTTGTAGCGCAAGTAATCGTGATCCGGTTCGGTAGGATCACGGTAGGTAGAAATGTCTCCAAACACGGGCACCACAACTTTCGACTCTTTTGCCGGTGGGACAGCAAACAGCAGCAGCAAACGACGGTCCGGTGGTGCATCCATCAGGCTCGGTGGAATACGCAACCCGTCCAGTATGGCCAATCCGATCAAATTGCATAGCTCACGCACCAGCTTCCCCTTGGCAGGCAGTACGCGTACCGTGGTGGTTTTGTAGAACTCGTTCAGTATTTCACCACCGTACCGAAGCAGCTCATTTGTCTGACCGGCGGCCCGCAACTCGTACATTCGATCGAACTGATTGTACACAGCCCGGTACGCCCGGTACCGGAACTTGAACAGCTCTTCAAGCTCAAACTGCTCCCGCCGGTTGTTTGACTGGGGCCCAAATCGACCATGCCGCAAGCTGTACATCGGAAAGCAGGCCTGCGAAGTTCGCACCCGACCCGATACCTTCGTGTAGCATTCGTCCACCAGCCGGTCCATCGCTGCCGAGCTTTGCTTCGTTTGCGGTAATCGAACGACCGACCCGTACCGTCCCGTGGGTAGCAACTCCTCGATAAACATCCAATCTTCCCAGCCACGGCCGAGATGGATTTGGCCAAGAATTTGCTTGTTTTTCTTCCGTCGTACCTGCTCGCGCAGTGGTGCCTCCCGGCGTACCGTCTCCAGCACACTGATCACATCACACTCACCGGCCTCGGCCAACACCTTCCACCGGGGTCGTTCGACGGCCCGCTGACGAAGTTCGCGCTGTTCAGCTGCAATCTCCTCGAACCGGTGACGGTACTCGAGCAGTGAGGCACCGGCCCGCTCACCGAGCGTACAATCGAACGTGGACAGACCGAGATCTAGTTCGGCGGTAAAGTCTTGCTGCCGGTGGCCGGCGACCGGTCGTTGGTGGCGCCGTCCGTTGGCGGATGTGAGCAGGTGGCCCTCGAGATCTCCCGTTTCGTACAGTGCCCGGCAGTGCAGCAAATTTCCGGGATACTTTCGAGCCTTTCCGATCGTTGCCAGTGCTGGGCCGGGTTCAAAATACGCTAGCTGGGCTTTTGCCTTCAGCACCAGCAGTGACTCGTCATCGTCTTCGCCAGCCCTCGGTGCTGCTGCTTCGGTGAAGTTGTCAATGGCACCGCCCATCTGACCGAACCGGCACCGGTGCACACCAATGTCCCGGACCACTTGCCACGCTAGTTCCGGTGCGGACATTTTTGATCAAATTTGACTCTCGTTGCTGCTCGTTGCTGTTTTCGTGCGTGTGTGTGTGTGTGTGTGTGTGTGTGAACCACACAAGAGCACTCGAAAGGAAAATGGATGAGTGACAGTTCGAAAGCAAGGCCTACTGGAGAAGCAATTGAACGGGTTTATGGTAAACCGGGGTTCGGTTCTTTCTCAAGTGCATCATCGACGGTAGTAAAATTCGTTTAGGTTTTATTTGAAATTTTACGAATACCCAAAATAGTCTACAGTCGGGCAGCTACTGAGAAAGCATTCCCGTATTGCGTCCGTTCCTATCGCTTTAAATTCTTTCCACACCAAAGCAACTGTTTTGCTTCATGCATTTCAATGCAAATGCTGCTTTAAATTCCTTTAACCGAAAGTTTGGTCCAGCATCTCCTAGCGCTATGAAAGCATTGGGTTACCTCTAAAAAAAGCGATAAACCCGCAGATTGCATACTCATTCCAGGCTTTATGCGCTCACACCGATACTCCCCAACCACACAGTTCAGCGCACATTTCTAGCTCGGATTTTGCTTTCCGCAGCGCAATACAGACTATTAATCCTTGCCGTAAGAAAGCACCAGCTTCAACCTACCAACAAAGCGTACCGATACTCCCAAGCCCTTTCGCTGGCATCCATTCTTGGCGTAGTGGAACTTTTGTTCGCAATTACCATGAACGCGCGCAGAGAAAAACTTCACCCCCCGGTTTGTTTTCCAGTACATTAGAGACAAAGGAGCGAAAAAAACGGAAACTCATCCACCGCTAAACAATGTAGCGCGGAAATCTTTGAGAGCGCATTTATAACCGAACCAGCACAGTGAAGGTAGATTGATTGTTTCTGGGATGCATTATCTACTTGCTACGGTAGGGTGGAAAATTGTGCTTTCGCGTGCAGTTGCTTCAACTCGACCATTGCCATTAAAATGCGATTGTCAATGATTCGATGATGATCGAACACGTGCATCACCGCACGGGCTAGTGAGGCTAATGGGTTGTTTCGATGGGAAAACCATTCTGATACCTTAACGATTTCCCTGAGCGTGCACGTTACACGTTCTGGGAAAACTCTGAAAAAAAAACATGAAGGGAAGTCATCTAGCTAAAAGCTGTATATGTGTTATTAATGATGTTAATGCTGACTGCGATGATGAGAGGAGGATTGTCGATGAACTCCAAATTATATCACCAGACCCTGTAACTCGTTGTAGCTTCAGCCCCACCGCCGTTCGATTCAATTCTGGTAAGCACGTACGCACGCACGCGTTCTTCATTACGCACAGCTGTACAGCAGCGTGCAATTAAAAACGTATTACCTGCGACCCAAACACGCCCGAAAGGTGTTTGCACCACCGCGCAAAACCCTCGATAATCGTCTACTCACCTTGTAGCAGAGTGCACACACACATTCGGGCGAGAAATTAAGTATTGCGATGATATCGCCCACAGTAGATAATATGATTATAGGTTGATACTCTACCTTAACCAACGGGAGGGTGGAATGTTACTGGGTACGAATTCTGCTGGTAGGCAGAATCCAGGTTCGCAACAAACGCATAATGAGCTGATAATCATTCTCATCCGAATCTCGACAATCTCCTCACCAAGCAATCACTTCTTCGGTTAAGCGAACGCAAACGAAACATGAGTTTGGTAACCGAGTGAATCGAGATGTTTCCTGGGAAGAGTGGACTTGTAGTCCATCAATTAAATCGTGATGAGGGCGATCAGATCGATTAGTATTGTATGCAGCACTTACAACGTTTAGAGTAGATAGAGGCGAATGTCAGCCAAAAGGCACAAAGCCTCTATAAAACAAAATAAAAAAAAAAAAAAAGTTTAGAGTAGATGATTGGGTGCAACGTAATAAGCAAAAGTATTAGTAGACCAATTGCTTACAAATTGCGATCCAGAATCAATTTGGCAATGTTTATCACTCATGTTACATTCTTGGATGAAGCTCAATCACCACAAAAAAAAAATCTTTTTTTTAATAAATAATTGTTAGATTAAATTATTCAGTAGAACTATAAATTCCTTACTACAATGGATTAACAATTAATTAAGGGTTAGATTTTCGTCAGCCTCTACCTTAAAGAGGGCTTCCAATTTTTCCCCACAGTGAAGACTGACCATACAAACAAGTGTTATCAAAAAGTCGTATAAGTTGTTAAATAACCAGCATGAATTAGCACCTGGTTAAGGCTTTTTTTACAGATCCTGTATTTTCTAGCTTAAAGTTATAGTTATTCCCGTTCTTAAAGCTTACAAATTTACTACAAGTAAAAGAAAATCACAGAAAGCCAGAAATCAAGGTTGTAGTTCCAAGGAAGAAGAAGCTAAGTAACTATAAAACTAGTTATAGCTACGCGCAAAGGTGCTAGTTTCGAATGAGTCATCGTATAGCCTGAGGAAACTTCTCCTCTCAGAATACCTGTCACGACAGATTAAGCTGAGATTACATAAATCATTTATAATCGCAGTACTCAACTACACTTCTCAGATGCGCACGAAAGCCTCTCAGCCACGTTCGAGAGGAAGATGCCCAGAAGAATTTTCGGCCCCTTATATGTGTAGAATGACAATGGGCGAGAGGCTGTAATGACGATACTAGGCTCCGGTAGGCTGATCATTGTATGAGAATGGCACCGGACGACCCAGCCCATAAAGTGTTTAAAGGACATCCACAGCAGTGATCAGAATATTGGATAAGCACAAGACGGCGCTATGATGATGAGCGGTATAGAGAATTGTTGCCGGATATGGATGCTGACAAGTAAATAAGTAGTTATTTCAAAAATACTATCAATTGAAGAGTTGCAAGAGGATAATGCAGTTTCTAAAATTTCTCTTTTTTACCGAGAGCCTAACTCCTTTTCCCTAAATGCCAGTTCCTAAGAGCTTCAAAACTATGTCAGTTACCTAGTGGTCGTGAATATACTTGCGAAGACTTTTACATTCAAAGCTTAGGCCACTGATTTATTGTAACGTCAGAGAAGCGAGTAATTGGTAAACACGAAACCGATGCTTAGGTTAATTATCTTGCATGATAAGAAAAGAAAGTTGTTTAAAACATAAACTTGTCGAATAAGTGCCAAAACTGCCATATCGGAAAACTCAACTCCATTTGTTTTATTGCCACAGTTTCAACGCCAATCGATTTTTCATAATTCGCTCCCAAAACGCATTCGACCATTTCACGGCCCAACTACGTTTCGTTTCGGTGCAATCAATAAACTGAATTTTCTGTTCTCACCTTGTTTTCTTGCTATTCTTTGCGCTTTTTTTATGCCTTAACTTATTGCAGTGTGCTTAAAATAGCGTATGATTAGTTTGGTAGAAGCTCTTTTTTTGTTCGAAGTTTCAACACCACCGCCGTATGTTGTGTGAAACATCATTTTCGCACAAATAAAACAAATCGCCTGTGTGTGCTGCCTGTCGACGACGCCGAGACTTGAGTTATTTTTCCCCCGATCTCATTCTACGGGTCAGTACGTGTGTTGTTATTTTATTTCTCATTCTTTGTTAACGTTAAATTTTCTTCCAGTGCTGCCCTGATTCTTCACACATACACACACACATACACATACCAGACATTGTTAAGGAAGCGGGAGCAAAAGTGTACAAAGCAGCTCAAATCGTAAAGTTTTTGGCACAGATTCTGCTTGCTGCCAACGGCCAAAACCAAGTGGCCTCGGAGTCGCAGCAGTCGAGGTAACGATCGATTCTGGAGTGCAACAAAAAAAATAAACGATCCACAAAAAAATTAAATCTAGGTCAAGAGCTTTTGGTGCGCTTTCTTTCGCTCGGTCGGGAAGCGACGAGATAGTCAGTCAATTCATTTCACGTGCACCACCGAAATGCCAAGGTTCGCTACCTAAAGGGCAGAAGGTCCTTGAAAAGTTTTGCGATTATTTTTGCGCTAAAATAACGGTCATTCTGTCGTTGCACCATTTTTAGCCACCGGCCAAGGTCAAACGGATGTCTAAGATATGGGGGGGAAAGGTTTCCCAAGTGAAGCTTATAATTTAATCTACCGTCAGCTGAGCGTTTTGAAGTACTCGCTACTCGCTACTCGCTGAGGGACTCAGCAGAATTCTCCACGAGGTGCGGTATGAAGCCGTTTCATCATTATTAAATTTACCAAAAACTGTAAAAATTATGACTCCATCTAAGTCACTGTGAAAGCCACCCATCACTTAAAACCTCCCCATAAATAGAATAATCTATACACTTCTTCAATGGTATGGAACGCTTTGGCAGCAAACCTAGCGCCATTCTGTTTCTCATTATGCTCGTGGCGGGTCACCCCTCGAATCCATCATGCTGGCGATGCTATTATGTGACAATCGTATGGCTGGATTGAAACCCAAAATAAAAACTGTCAACCAAGTGAAGCTCACTGAAATGGCATTAATTTCGCTTCCTTTGCCCATCAATTTAAAGCCCGAACGAACGATCGTTAGTTTGGGGTGGAGTTTTTTATTTTCTCGCGCCGGATTGGAATGTCATTCGCCCGAGCTGTCCAGCTTTTTTCCCCAGTATACTCCACGCGTTAAGTTCCCCTTTTCCCGGGATCCGTGTGTGGTGGTGGTTTTCCCGCTTTCGATCCGGCACCGAAGAAACGATTTTACGCCTGGCAGACATTTCCGTTTATTTCTTCCGGATAATCGGTTCCCGCCCGGAACCAATTTTTTGCGCTCGCTTTGTCGATTCGATCCCAACGCTTTCCACCCTACCCGTGCGACGTTTTCCGCACGATAACTCTCCACCCCCCCCGGCGGGAAAAAAAGAAAGATTTGCTTCCAGTTGCCGAACCTTTCGCACGCGCAGGAAGCAAGCGAATAAGTAAATTGCACAACCGAAAGACACGCCAAGAAGTCTTGGCCCGCACACACACACACACCGCAGATAAACACACACACACCAGCAGATAGCTGTGCTTTGATATTGCTACCATCTCGTTTTCGGGCAACAAGAACAACAAATTGAACAGTAGCGAAGAAATAAGACACGACACGGCGTATCGGCCAAATGCATTCGATGTTTCCCTTTTCCTCAAAGCGATCGTTAGTCAGGTAACGGTGGCACTGAAGCGATGTTGAAACGATTTACAATCAACAGAACTTACTGGAACGGGCTTCTAGCTGGTGGAGAAAGAGCACAAAAAACACTTGGGATCTGAAGGATGCATTTACCTTGCACCGGTTCGCATCGCCACTACTATACTACAAGTGTGTCCGGCGACTTTGGATGGTGAAACATACATTTGCCAACCCCTTTGAAGTGCAACCGGTTGATGCTTAACAGACGGCAACGATTCACGCTTGATCGAATGCTATAATATTCTCGGTTCGTTTTTGTATCTTTTTCGCTTCAAATTGGTTCATAAAATACATAACGTAATGTTGCTGCTAGTTGTTCTAAGAAATTGAATCCATTTAAAACTTCAATCGATTGCACGGGGTTTTCCGTTTTGCCCAACCGAACTTTATATTATCCTATAAAAACTGTTTCCTTATTGGAGGCCGCATCGAATAACGAAATGGCAACTTCGCTACGCAGCTCCGTTCCGGTCTGATTCTTCCCAATGTATGTGTGTCTGTATGTGTCCTGAGGACACTGGCAAAGAAAGGAAACTGGCTTTCATCTTGACAACCGAAAACCGAAGCGTTTCCTTTTCTCGGGAGTTAACGTGCGTTCACCCGACCGCTTTCACTCACCTGGCCACCTACCCAGACGATGGCTGATCGAAGCAGATGGATTTGTGAGCCGAAACCTCCGAAAGAAAATACAATTATCTTCCCTGACGTACGAGCGAGCGGGCAGCACTCGGCGAACGAAAAATCAATTGATTTTCTATTTTTACTTCCAATCTTTGGCCTCGGCTGCCCTTGATTCCAATTGCCTTTCGAGGGGCATCGAAAGGAAAACCACGATGGGGTCCACGGGCGCATTATCCACTTACACCGGACCCCTTGCTCGGTGTATCCGCTTTATTGCCCGAGTTTCAGTATATGTATCAGGTTTGACGTTGGTGCCGTGTTGAACCGGAATGATTTGATATCGGTCAAATAAAAGCCGAGGCCCGCATTCGAAACGCATTCGTGCCGAGCCGAAATGGGTTTCGATTTTTTTTTTGTTTCGTTATTTCTCACCGGATGTCGGCTGATGTACTGATTATCCATCAAGCTGAAAAGCCCACGCATTTTTTTATGGGGTCTGAAACTGGACGTACCTTGCGAGGTACCGTTACCTTGCACAGCGTTTAAAATCCTGCCCACAGTATTGTGTGCTGACAGGTGGAAGATAATAGGATGTACAGCGTATAACTCAAACGAACATTTATTGGCATTGGATTCCTGGTCTGGTGTTTGGATCGATACAGAAGCGAATCGATGTCGAGCGTTGATAGTGGAAGAAAAGCTTGAACAGCCTTCAGTTGAGCTTCTACAGAATATCCTCAAAAAAACGACAACTAGCGCGTATTTATCAAGAACTCTCTGCTGATAGTAGAAGAAAAGCATTCAGTCGAGCTTTCACAGAACATCCTTGAAGACGACAGCTAGCGCTTTTTATCAAGAATTCTCTAATGTATATGCAACCCTTAAACCATCGTAAAGATGATTATATTAATCATCCATCCACCAGTCAACCAGCGTCAACCAGCGTCTCGATTGGCCATTTAGCTTCAACAAAGAACAGACATAAGGCGCCTTAGCCGCTTTTCCGCTTTTTTTCTTTCTTGCCGTCCCTCACTACACATCTCGGACATGTCGTACTCTGTCCGGTACAAAGCTGACCGGTTGTATCGCACGATCGAGCATCACTATCGTGTCGTGGTAACGGGATGAACGGGACGCATTTTTGACGTCCATTCAACCATTCAAAAGGTTCTTTCCCCCGGTAAGTTCATTACGAAGCCTGCTGATGTGTGAAATTCGTCCATTGTATGAAGAATGTACGGATGTCCAGTTGCTCGCTGTTGGCTCCATCACTTTGGCCACATTTACCTAGTTACGCTAAGTTGCCATAGCAAGCGAACGTTCTGCACCCTTAAAGACAGACTGAAGTTATCCCGAGAACTTTTACGGTTTCCCAGCGGCACTTTTCGACAGAATCCACCACCCGGCTTGATACGTGATACCTTTCGCCCTCTTTCAGTGTGGATGTGAAGTTGTGTGTGTGTGTGTGTGTGTGTGTGTGTGTGTTTTTTTCTTCCACTTCTGTAAGAAGGTTCTTTGGCGTTGTAAATAAAACTGCAAGCTTCACACATCATGAAGCGTACGTGAGCGTTGCCCACCCCAACACTGAACGCTTTTCTTTCATTCTGTTTGTGAACTACAGCTTTTTTTGTTAAATAATTCGCAGAAATGTCCATCTCTTAGGGCAGAGCTGGGTAAGAGATTTGTGAGGGGGAAGACAGATGCAGCTTTAAGGCACTTTAAATTCTGAAAGTAATTTAATTCCCGCTCAGTGATTTTTCTGTTCTTGGAAATGGAAAGTTATAATTAAAATTGCTATCCATAGTCGTCGGAAATATTTATGAGAAGCAGCGTAGTATTCTGATCTTAGTGTTCTAATCTGTCCTGCCCTCTGGACAATTTAAAAATTTCTGCGTACGGGAAGGCGGTCTGGATGAGATTTGTACTCCGGTCCTACCGCGTGAAGACTGGAGCCCCAGTCGCTTCACCCACCAGACCACCAAAATACTTAAAGAATAAGATTTAAATAAAATTAATTTAAATTTCAATTTTCATGAGCCTTTTAAATACCATCGCTTACTCACATCATGCATTTTAATTGAATTGCGCTGTTCTCAGTTCGAAATAAATAGACCTTCACCATACAAAAATCAATAACAAATCGCCCACCGGAAAGATTGATACCTTAAAATGACTGCCAATTTTCAGCTAGCAACTCACGCCCATCAATATTTTGAACCCCTTTTGCGCCACCCGAATTCATGACATCATCATTATCATTGTCATTACCATCATCGACGCCACCGCTTTCTACGATTAGCAGTCCCGCGCTGGCGCTGACCAAATCTGGAGCCCGATGCATCGTTCGTTCGTCGCCGACTGGCGCTGATTAATTACGCGCAACGACCTCCCCAAAACGATGGGTCATTAATTTTTCGCTTTTCCTACCAAACGAATGACACCCGCGGTCGCCCCGCCTTCTGGGATGCCAGGATGTTTCGTTTGGAGAACACAACTGCTCGGGCACCGTTCGGGCGTGAGGCATGAAAAATGCCCACTTTCCAACGTTCGAAAAACTCATCGTTCCGTGAAATATGTCTTAACTTGTAAACATGAGCTGCTACCGGCAGCTGCCCGACCGGTACGACCCGACGGAACGCTGTCGTACCCCGTTTCAAGACGTCCAAGACGCGAAAGTGCGCCAAATTCTGCTAAGCGAGACGTGTGCAGTCAGCTTCAAAATCCACGGAGTAACTACACTCCACCCACACGCGTGGCGATAGGGCAAACATGAATGAGGACATGAATAGTTTACAAATATATCGTCAGCTTTAGCGCTTGGGCGTCCGTATCACACCACACACTCTACTGGGGGCAACAGGAGCAACAGGAAATTCATTTCGGTTCGACCAATTAAACTGACATAATTTAATTAAAAGAGATTATGAATAAATTAAAATAAATTCCATCCATCGGCAAGGCATCCGAATCCGTCCCGAGGCTTGGTGAAGAGAATCGGTTGGCATTGCATACATCTCATCTCGTTCCCCTTTACTCAAGAATGCGTAACATCTTGGAATGACGTACCGGTTTGCGTTTCAATCTTCAATCGTTAGCAGCAACCTAGCTGAAAGACACAGGCCCCTCACACACAGGCGGATTGTCTGACGACACGTATCTGATTAATGCAAATGCTCATCACTGACGGGCTGCAAATGATTGCTAGCTGTGGCTGGCTGTGATTCAAGCAAGAACAAGATTTGTTTATTTTTTCATCACCCCAATTGCCCTGGCCGCTGAGCGCGCTCTTTGGCATATTCGTGTGCCAAATAAGCGTCATCGGCTTTACGGTGACATTAATCAGCGTGCACCACTATCGCGTGGCAGTGGTCAAAAATAAACAATAAAATTTACTTGGTTGAATTGCATCTTACACCGCTCAAAAGACAGTTATTGAAGAAGGAAAGTTAAGACTATGATTTACTTTTACTGCATATTTTACAGGCTAGAAGACAAGAAGGTAGTAAAGTAACAATTTATTGTAAAGAGATCTCATGTTTCCCATGATTTAAACATCAGCATAACTCCTTTACTTTAACGGAATGTCAGCAACAAAAGCCATATTATTTAAATTTAGAATAATTTTCTAGAAGCTCCTCTTTTACAGACAATTTAAATAAAATCGATAAAAAATTATTAGTGTCCGATTATTAATTTAATGTAAATGTTTCCCATATTCAACGCTGGAGGCGCCCAGTACTTCATCCAAGCAAGCAATAGTAATTTGGTAATTTAAAATTAAGAAAATATTTTTAGCAAAAGGGTATACAACAAAATGCTAAATACTAATGGGAACCTGCTAAATAATCAAGGAATTTTGGATTGTCCGAGGATTGTCTGAAGCCTCCCATAGTGCATCTACTAGCAAGCGCTAAGTGTTGTAAAGGTCACAACTCAAGCACACTTTATCATCGCTCTCGATCTCTCGGTGGATTTCATTTAAAATTTTGCCACATTAATCAGCAGCTATATTATGACGTGATGACTAAGATGATAAAATTGAGCATTTTTTTAATTACTTAAACTAGCTGTAAACTATTCTAAATAGCTCAAGGCAAGCATAAAACTAAATTTATAACAAACCAAACCAACAACATGCTTCGAAATCCAAAACTCGTCCAATACTTGTAAGAACACCATCGTGCAATACGTAAAACATAACACCCAAAAACCATCAGTAAACCCATCCACCAGCTGCTCTATCTGTCTTCGTTTGCATATGTTTGACGTAAACTAGCAATCGATCATTTTTCAGCTAAATCATAACTGGTAAACCAAAAAAAAACACCCAGCACTATATCACTCGCCATGTCTGACGGGTAGACCAAAGAAAAACGCTCCCCCTCTTATTTCCACCCCACCTCCGGGACGGGTATCATTTGACAGCATCAGCACGATGGCGTCGAAATACTGAGACTGCACCATTTTTGTTCTGGTTCCTCCGGTGGCTTGAACTCTCGCCATTCTGGGCCATTGATATATTAATGCATATCTAAAAATATTCTGTGTCACCATTCGATTCGTGGAACCGGGTCGAAAGAAAACTTGCTACACGAAAAGTGCAGTTGCAATGCGTCATGTACCCCGTCATGGGCGAGTTGAAGATTGATATGTCTGGGCGAAAGGTAACCTCGGAACTGCATTATCCTTTTGGGAGATACTTTCCTTGTAGTCTGTACCGTCGTTTTTTCGTCACTCTTTTATGAAGGAGACTAGATTAGAACTGTAACTTACAAAAATAAATTGTACCTCAACACTTCTTCAAACATCTCATGCCAGCTCGACATATATACATCCTCTTTAGAACCATCAGCCGACAAAGGTCAAATCGTGCAGGAAACAAAACCGTGCTGATGCACCACGCTCCACACAAATAAACAGGAACTTCAAGAAATCAACCACATCCGGCACGATTCGTTTATGGGAAACAGCTGCCCCCGAAATGCGATTGCCAACTGTTCAGTTACATTTTAATTAAATTGTACCACAAATCCTCTTCAATGCGATGCAAAATTCCATAAGTCATCGCAGCACAGCGTGCGGTCTCTCATCGCACGATTCGGGTTTGCCCACTTGTCTTTAAATAGCTGTTCCTATTTAATGAATGCACGTAAATAAATAACCCAGCTTTCCCAAACTGCGCCTAGCGCTAGGGTGAAGCGGTCGGTCTACCCGGTGCATGAAAATACCAACATTCTAAGGTGCATCCGCATCTTCATTAGGATACACGCCGTGGCACTCTAAATTTAACATACACACCGGCAGAAGAGAGAGAAAAAATGCCCTCCGTGTCTACCGGTGGCCTTTCACATTTCTCCCGTGTGCATGTACTTACCGGCGAAAACCACAAAACTACTGTTGATGAAAACCAGCATATAATTCCGTCTTTCACTGCCTATTTTAAACCACAAACACCACAACACCTGGCATCTCCGAGTGCAACTAAATTGTTTGCGAACTGCGACCCCCTGCCAACCGGCCGGCAAACCGGGCCGGTTGCATCGCGCTTCCGTTGCAATCCCCGGGACTTTTTGGTGCAATGACCTAAGGTGTACCATTTACATGTTAAATGTAGCGACCACTTAAACCACTGGAGCTACTCAACGACGCCTGTTTCGTTGACGATACATATAAATCTTTTCAAATTCCCGCAAGCATCTCTGCATCCCCAGCTGGGTTGGTGTACCGGCTGTACCGGGTCTCGAGCAAAATGCGTTCCGCCGGCATTCAGGTGTGCAAATTTAATTAGTCACAAATTGGTACCCGCTGCAAAATCCTAATCCACTCGACTGGTGGCCGGTGTTGCTAGGGATGCAAATCGTACAAACGGGCACAGCGTTGGACGGTTGGTCGGTTAACGTTGGGCCACACCAACTACCAACAGGTCACATCTTTAATGGACTGCAAATGGACCGTAAACTTATTAATCGTCACCCACAAATTTTGCTTTCACGAAGGCAGCGTACGTGAAGCCAGACGTTATTTCACGCTTCTGGTAGAGTTCACTTTAAGAGAGGTACGGTCTATTAGAGACTGCGTTAATAGGAGCGAGAGAGATAAATGAAACGACATGGTTAAGTCGCTAGTTGTTGAGGACTTACAAATTAGATTTAACTTCTCTACTATGGGTTTAAGAACATGAAACAGAATTTAAAAATAATTATTGAAAATTTAAATAATCCTTCAAAATGATGAATAGCCTATCCCAACCAGTATAGTGGCATTAAAACATTGTTAAAAAGAGGGATAGATGAGATTCTCTCTTTTTAAGTATATCTATCTCATCTTGAGGCATCTTGAAGGATGCGCAGTGTTCCTTAAGCACCTTTTAATAGATTCGAAGTGAGATGGAAAACAACGACGGTTGTTTTGAGAAAACAGGATGTCCAACAGATGAACCCCCTGTCTAATTTTCCAGGAAAAAAAACAAAACTGCCCCATTATTGAGTTTCTTGAGTTACTATTTTGCTTATGGAAAATTTAAAAGAAGATCCATCAACATCAAAAGAGGAATTAGTCACAAAAATACTTTCCGTTGTTTGCATAATACGAATGGAGTATAAAACCATAGTGCATAAACCGAGAGGATATCCTCAGCCGTCTTCTCGCATAACCGCTTGTTCCGGGTTGTCAAACAAACCGATGTAGAACAAAACAAGCATATCGAAAATTAAATGCAAGTGTATTAACACTTGAAAAAATAAATCTGCGTTATTAACAACCAATTTGACGGCCTTTCCCAGGAATACAGAGGCCAGAACTTTTGTAACGTTGCAGGGCCTGATCGAGTCCGTTATCGATACAGAGGGTGGCTATTTCTAATGGTTCAAGTAGCATGATAAGATTATTTTACTTTAATTTATTTATTTTGCCGTATTACAACTTGATCCCGTATTGTCCTGAGCAACTTTTCCGGTATTGAATTATTTATTTGTCCCATAAAAAAATGTATCACTCCTGAGAGCTGTCAATTTTGGATAGCACACCCTGTAGATCTTTTATTTAAGCATCGTACACCGATCGCACCGGGAAATCCTGCCTTAAACGCCAACAAACTTTTAAAGAGAAGATTGTGCATTACACAGACACACCTGGACCAGATTCTTTTAACATAAACCTAGCAAGGATGCTATAATTTGTACCCCGGGTCTCGCCTCAATTTCTAACCCAAAATCAAAGCACCTTTTTACTAACCTTTTCGCTAAAAGATGTTCCTTTTTGCCTTCGTCTTGTTTGGCGTTGCTCCGTTTTCCACCATCGCCGGTAAAAGTCATTATCAAAAAGCAATCCATCGTACCGAGCCCACCCCCTCCCTTTCGCCGGCCGCAGGTAATTTAGGAAAAAGTTAAGTAATGAACCAAATTGGCAATAACAAACCCGGCACCTAGGCATCTGCTCGATAAGGTGGTTTGGAGTGAGATTTGTTTACCAGAAATGAAAGAAGCTATACCAACCAAACAAAAACCAAAACACACGCAAGCATCTTCGGCCCGAGGAGCGAAACTTTTCGTCACGGATTTACAAACACGCTTCGGCTATAGTTTTATTTCGTGTTTTGAAAGTCATCAAACCGTGCTTTTCAGCGGAAATGGACCCGGGAATGCTGTATCGGATCGAGGGGAGTGGGGGCGGGGGGAAAGCCACACCGATGAGCCTCTTCATCCTTCAGCCCCAGTGGCCAACCTACTCCTCCAGCAGCAAATGGTTACGAAATGAACCGAAGAACGAGTGGCATGTTTGGTGAAAATGTAATTTATCGCTCAGGAAAACGTTTTCGAGGAGAAGAAATTGTAATTTACGAAGCGAATCGATCGACCGGCAGTCTTTCGCAGCTGATTGATGGTGTATTACTGTTTTGTCCGCTGTCCAGATGCTGATGCCGTTTTGAATGGTACGATAATATCACCCAACAATCGCTGGGTTATTCAAAGCGATTGTTAAGAGCTTGTATTAAAAGAAAACTTCGTAAAATACATTTATGAGCCGGAAAATGTTTCAAATTTTTCATCAAAGTTAGTAAAATTCCATACCAAGAAACTTCCAATTTAATTCCAAAACAAATATTGCTTCGTTAATTTAGAAAAGTTTAATCAATTATTCTAGCATTTTTAAACGTCATACATTAAGCAAATCAAGTGATACAGCTTTTCTTACAAATTGAACAAGGTGGCCATTAATGAAGACATTCAATCACATTTTCGATCAAATTTCCCTCTCTAAACCAGCAAAATGTTACCCGATAAAGTTAACCTTAACGATGATTGACATCTGAACATCCTTCTCACAAACGGTCATTAGTTTGCTTTCTTTCATCTTTTCTTATCCTGTGTCACGTAACCTAGCCTTCACAAAACAATTGAGCCGCTAAGTTAATTTAAACCGCTTCTTCAACATGTTTTATGTACTTTCTTTGTATCAAAAATTGAACTTTCCGGGACGAACAAAAAGAAAGCCTCCATTGTTTTAAAATTCCATTCACCATATCACCCTGGGGTGGATGATCTTAAAATCAAACAAAACATCCACCAAACGAGGAGCGCTTCCAAGGGAAAATGGAAGAAAAATCAATCATTTTCAATTTTCATTTCATTAAATGCATGGTAGCGACCTGCCCCGTGAGGGACGTATTTCTGCACGATGTGCCTATGTTTAAATGTGTTCGTGAAAGCGTGGGTAGTACATAGCGTGGGATGTAGCGAAATGTGGTTTATCATTGCATCACTCACCGGGACAGAGCAGTGTGTGTGTGTGTGTGTGTGTGTGTGTGTGTGTGTGTGTGTGACGAAAAAAGACAGCAAAAAACCCATGCGGGCTTCTAGGACACGATCGAAGGGTTTTTCGGGCCAGAATAACTGACATTCGCTACAGTCGATACACTATGGGCCAGCTGCACGATGGAAAGGGCCGTATACCTTCAGGGTACGGGCACATTTCCCAAACATCCCTGTGTAGTACCGGTGAAATTAAATTTACCGCCCTCGAGCAAGGGTTTCGGTCAGCTGGGAAAGGGACAGAAAAAACATACAACCATTTCAAAGCCAAGACTGTCGTCGATGGCTAGTGGAACCATTTCCCAGATGACGGGGGCAAGCGCATGTTAGTGGAAAAGCTGTAAAAAGCTAACTACATGACAGGACAACGACCAACTCCTGCCTCGCTCGACCATGGTCAGTGCAGATGAGAATGGATGGACAAACTAGCGTACAAGTACGATCAACGATCGCAGACCAAGTGTGTTGATGACAAGTACGAAGCGAACAAATTTACAGCTGGAAACAATCCACGAATAGAATAGAATAACACAGAACAGTCAAAGTGTCAAAGAACGAGAAATATTTTATTGCTATCTGAAGTCGATTGTACAAAACAGAGGCCATTTTGCATCAAAACCTTCTGCCAAAAGAGCAACAGACAGACATAGTAAACAACTGAACTGTTTTATTAAAAAAAATCACAGCCAACAGCTCTTAAAGCCCCTGAACAGCTATTTCCTAACTCCATCAGCTGTTCATATTTAACTTGACTTCAACAGACTGGGTGCGTGAGGCACCCATAAGGCACAGCAACCAGTTATCGGTTTAGCAGCTACATAAAAAACACCCCAATTCTGCCAGACGCACGTTATACTAAAAAGTTATTCTTTTTCCTGGAAACTTGCTCGTTAAAGATAGCCATCATCCAGCCAACACCAGCCACCCACCCACCGACCCAACAAATCTCACTCGAAGCAAACAGCAATCAGTGAATGAAATTCTGCGATCATAATTATGCCGAGCACAACCGGCGGTCCGAAATACTATTGCTTCGCGTACCGGCAGCACTCACCGGTACGCGTCCGTCGCTAATGGAATAATCAACAGTGGATTAAGCGAGTTTTCTATGCCGTCCCGTATTCGCTAGTCGTAGCAAATGAGGAACGAGTTACCGTTTGAAGAAGCCCGACCGACACTGGAGCGTTAAAAGTCTCCGACCGACCGACCGACCGACCGTCCAGGCAGAATAATCCGATCGGAGTTGAAGATGAGGCAACCGTCGGCATCTAACCCGTGGAGAATTTAACGATAATCTTTGTACGGTAGCCTTCCACCGGTAGCACGACTCGCCGGACAGTCGTTAATAACTTGTAATGAATTTTCTTACGAAATTAATTACGAGCGTCGAAACCGGCGAACCGAGGGCCCGGGAGTGTCGATGGCGGGCGTTAAGCGAGCCAATTCGCTAGCGAAACACGACAATCTCCGTTTATCAACGTACTTCACAAAACGATCCAAGCAATCCACTGCGCTGTATGCGTTCCTTCTAGCTGGTGACGATAATGAAGCAAACGGCAGGCCACCAGTGTCCTTTTGGAGCGAAGGTGTTGAATCCGGTTGAGCTCCAATGAAACGGGAAGAAAAAACTAAACAAACAGTTTAACAGTTTTTTGCGGAGCGATAAGCTAATTGGATGTGGTTTTAAATGGTATTCAAATATTGAGCACGTAATCATGGTGGAAACTGTGATTGCATGGCTTTGCTATGAGCAGTAGTGGTTTTTTGTAACCAGTGCTGGAACCTAATTATTGCAGCCTTGTGAAAATGCGCAAAAAATGGTTCCAACCAGCTAGGGATAGCTTAGCAAAGTCAAGAAAGCCAGTAATGGTAGTACGTCCAGGTCTCTTGAAGTTCATCCCAAGAAGAAGCGAAAGTGCTCTCTTGCTTGAGAGCAATAGCTTTATAGAGCTGTAAGTACATTGCGAAGTACTACAGCAAGTAATGGAAATTGCTTAAAAGCAATACCGAAAAGTCATAAATAGCCGCGAAAGTCAAGATCTCAAGTCAAACATTTAAAAAAGAAGGCATGAAGACCAGCCTCACACAGCAAAGTGCAGCTAAAACAATGGCAATCCCCAAAAAAAACAAACCTATCTCCTAGTGATGACGCGATTTATTTGCAAAAGCTTTTAATTGTTAGTACATCTTCACATGCAGTATAAAGAGCCAGAATTGAACATCTTAAAATAAAAGAGAACGAGCCCCTTTCCAACGCTTTTTCCCATCCTCCAGCTCACCGTGTTGGCTACAGCACGCTGCTAAACTCCTGCGATTATGTGATTGCCGTAAACGCCGTAACTGTTCAACCCGCCGGCTGCTTTGGCCAGGGGTTTTCCACAGGAAAACCTGCTGCCCGCGTGCCGAGAATTCTTCGTTAATTAGTACGCACTTCACGGCTTCGGCCGGTTCGGCCATCCAATTCACCGGAATGGCGTGCTGACCTTCGTTGTTTAGCGCTACCCAAGCGCTGTAGCAGACCCAGATCCTTGGGACCAAGTGCCGTTTACGGTGAATATGCTTTCTACTCGCAGCGAAACGGTACGAAACAGCTGACCTTTTCTACTATTTGGTGAAAGCGGGGCTGATATCAAAGCAAGGAAAAAAATAACAAGCTTTAGCTGCTATTAGCATTAATTATCCCGGTCAAGTAAGATGGGCGATTTTCAATGGCGAATTTTTGCAACCGCCCAATGTTTTTGCTCGTTATATTTAATGTTTTAAACGGTAAATCGATTTGGTTTTTTTCCTAAAGGATTTTTAAAATGTTCTCATGTTGTGATAGGGTTAATGAGAATGTTTCGTTTATTTATTATTAAATGCAACGTATGATTTTACCATCGTAAACCTGTTTACTGGACAAACATTGCAGCTTTACATCCATAACGAACGGTTGAAGGTTCACGATTCCAACCCCACAAATTAAGCCCCATTTATCCTTTCGGTACTGTACCTCACACCCACACACACAGGCGAGGTGCCTGTTAGGTACATGAAATGTTGTTCCGAAAATAATTTACCCAACATTAGAGTGCCCATAAGTTTGGTCAACGTAACTGCCCAGTGCATCAATCTCGCTCTCTCTCCCTCTCGACCGTTCGAAAGCTTCCCCAACGAACCGTCGACCATTACGCAAATCCCACCGGTTAACGTATTAGGGCCGGAATTGACCTAACCGCCGCCAACCGCAAGCACGCGATTCGGTCCGGTTGGTAGACCCGATTTGGTCAGGAGATGGAAAGTTACAACAAACATCTAATCTAATTCGCCAGCACAGCACGACGATCCATCGTACCCGGCTGGCACTCGATCGACACACCATGGGCAGCTTTCCCATTTTCGGTGCCGTGGGTGCGGTAAATGCAATTGTAAATTGCTAGCATGCAACGATTTGCATACCACCCCACCAGACTCGTTCTAGCTCGAACGAAAGCGCCAACACACGCGCGCTCTCCAAGTTGCGGAGCACAGTGCGTTGAGGTTGAGTCATTTCACCGGCTCGTTCCGGAGAACTGATTTCATTAACCGACGGCGACTGTGCACCGTGCATCTTAATTTGTGCCCGGCCCGGGGCAATTTATCGGCGAATAATTAGTTTTCTTTTTTGCTTTGCTTCGCTTTGCTTTGATTCGCCACCACGCCATCGTGAACTTGCCTCTTTCTATTGCGCGTCGACCGTTTTAAAGTGGCCTAGTTACCGTGGCGTAGCTTTAAACCGATTGAACGACCCCATGCATGCTTTTGCACTAACTTTCTGCAATTGTTTAATCGATAGCGGCAGGGTAGTATCACTGACGACTTGTAGACAGGTGCCGGAGACATGCCTTAAACAGGAAGCGTTCGCTGTCGTTTTGTGCTCGGAAATGAAGCCCGACCGTTGCGAGATCGTTGCGTGTGATTACGGGTACGGTTGTGTTGTACTGGCTCGCTGCAAACGCACACGGTGCTGGTACACTGGACAGCCCTTTCGCGTGCCATGTTTTGCATTCCTTTAAAGGAAAAACATTGTCCGCCGGACGGGATTGACACCGACAGGGATTGCATTGCAAACGAACCATTCGTTTTGCATGTCATTCCCCGGGGAGCGTCACACAGAAGAAATCGGATGAATTGTACGAATGCCTAACATTGTTGGTGATGGCACAACTTTGGTAGAAGAAAAGCAGCTCCAAGCGCATACTTCAGGGGCGTGTTACAGTACAAACAAACTAAGCCGATGTTTTCGACTGAGATGTATCTTCCTTTAAGCTGGCTGTGCGGTCCTTGAAGCCTAGATCATTTATAGGGTCCAGAACTTCATTAGGGGCCTCATATCATGTGTTCACTTGAGCTCTGACTCTGATCCAATCAGTAAATTCGATGTGTAAAGGGCTTCCAAAATTTTTGTTCTAGAGCCAGCAATGAGTTTGATCTGCCACGGGTATACTTCAAGATATTCTTCTTAATGAAGATTTTATAGCACAATGTATCAAATTGGCAGGATTTTGCTGCACTTAAAAAATCTTCGTTTGATCTTTGTATCAGTTTTAACTTACTTATTCACTATCTTACATAAGGCGCTACAGCCACCTCCCGGTCTAGGCCTGCTCCAACAATCCTCAGCCATTTTGACCGACGCATTAACGCCAACAATCCATCTCAATTTGAACCTACTACGCCTCCTCTGTCCGTGTGGCCGGCCTAAAAAGACTTTAAGGACATGGTCGTCCAGTGTCATTCTCATGACATAACCAGCGCACCAGAGCCTGGCGAATCTCATACGCTTCACCGTGCTGTGATCACCATACAGCTCGTAGAGGTTATCACTGTAACGGGTCCAAACATCTGTTTGAGCTTCTTTCTTTCGAACGTGACGAAGAGGATTGCGTCAGTTGAGGACAGAGCTCATTGAACGATTTCAATATCAATCGATTGTTGTGTCCAAGCATATCGCCAGCGATGCCTTTTAAATTAATAATTAAAAGCAACCATACCTTAGTTCTAAAATAAGTTTAAGGATACTCGATCCCAAAGCATGATACGAAACAAGCATTCAAGTTGAACTCATTTCCAACATAACTTCCTTAACCTTCACCTTTATCTACTCTCTTCATGAAGTGGCTAACATTAGAAGTCCATTCCCCAGTACACCCAACTACGGAACCAAACATATCGCACGACTGTCGACTGGCACACATATCCTTTTTACACCCGCCCCGGCGCTTACTCTCGTGACCGATTTTCCATTTTCCCGCACTTTTTTTATTTTGCTGCCACGATACGATACGCGAGCTGGTTGTTTTATCAAACTTTCATCACCGCACACACACACACATTGCACTGAGTGGTAAGCAATTTCACCACAAATCTTGTCCCTTTTTTTCTATTTTCCATTCCACCCGTTCCAAACTCCCTCGGCCATGTGACACCCGGCTACCGAAGCGCCACCAAACGCAACCATCGGGACACACAGAATTAAATAAATAATCTGACACACGAAATCACACCTCACCCACGGGCACCTTCCTTCCTTCCTTCTGCGGGGCCAGAACCGTACACCCAGCTCAACTCTGTTGTGCTCGATGTTTATTTATCGATTTGATTGCACCCTTCAGCAGCAGAAACTGCACAGCGTGGGACGACTCGTACGCCACACACCAAGTGACAGCTTACATGCGAAATCCGCGAACTTCACATCGCAGCGCTCGTACTCACTATATCGAGCGGCGGTCGGTTTGACTAATGTTTTCATTGGCCAGCGATTATTGGCAGATTCCACCCGGTGGCGATGGGAAAATAAAACACAAAGCACAGCAAAAATTAAAAAAAAACCTTCTGGTCCTGCAATCTCTTCTCGCCGGTGCAATGATTTTGTAGCATTACCTACAACCCCTGCCGGATCGTACGTATGTCACGTGGTGCTGTGAGCTTTTTGCAGCGGCAGACGGTTTTGTGAAGTTTACATTTACCGAATTGTTTGTTTATAATGAGGGGGGGGGGGGGGGGCGGAAGCGCGAATGTGCTCGGATACGAAGCATCAGCTGTCGAAAACAATGAGCTAAGGTATAACAACAGGAATGAGGTATGGTGTTTGTAGCAAAACCTGCAGCTCGATTGAGTTATTCTGCAGCTAGATTTAGTGCGTAGTTTACCGACGATCAAGAGCGGCCGGCCCACGGCGCTGATGTTTGTGAAGCGTCGATCGTGGTATGGGGAAAAGGTGAAATTAAATCGCGCGAGGAAAAACTCCAGAGCACAAGCATTTAATAATAAATATGATCGATTTTCAATAAATTCGTGCCAACAGGAAGCAGAAAGAAAAACACGCTCATCCCGGGGAGCAAGTTGTCCTCCAGGCACGTCCGGGGTTTCGCTACCAACACCGATTTCGATCATCATAATTCATCAATCCATCATCGGACGCTCCGATCGGCAAACATCATAAGCCGTTTATCTCAATTATTTCCCTATTGCGCGCCTTCTTTCGCGAATGTGTTACCGCGCCAATAATGATCACGTTTGACGAGCCGAGCGGCAACCGATACTAATTGAATTTATCACCAGTCTGTTTCATCTGTTGGACGATAAAAACAAAATACACTCGCACACCACACTGTTCATCATTCATGCTTCGGTCGTGCCGTCGATAGTCGGGCGGATGGATTATCACCCATCGTGCAGCACGGGTTTTCGGGTTGCCTTTCCTTCACGCACGCACGCACGCATTTGTTATCTGTTTCTCCTCAGGGCGCACCGAATGGAAAATCGGAAACATAATTTATGCGAATTCAATTACTGACACAGCCCCACTCACACCGCGACACTCGGTAAAGCAAGGAGCTTACACCAGCGCTTATAAGAACGACCGGAACATCGTTGGATGAACGATGTTTCTCCCCCCCCACCGTTTCGATAAGTACGTTATAACCATCCAGAAAGAACCGATTTGTCACTTAACTACCGACATTTTCGATTCTCACTGCGCAATCAACTGCGTTGGGTTGCTGTCGGCTGTTTGCCGCGCTAGAGCAGCAGGGATCCATCATCGATCAATCATCAATCGGTCGAGATGAGCTTTTGAATGCGGCAGTTGCGAGAAAACTCACCCCGAAGGAACCCCAGTTGGTTCAATTGTTTGGCCAATGTTTTTTTTCGTGAAGAAAAGTCCATTTTTCTTCTAGTTTGCATGAGTTTTCCTTTTGCTGTTTCCTCCATCCAGACATTTCTTTACGGCCGTTCGGATGGAGCGCTAAAGGAGGGAGCAAAATCCGGACCGAAATCGGCGCACCCGAACCGAATCACGACCGCATGCAAAGGTATGGGCCCGCTTTGTTTGCGGCCCACAAAAGAAAAATTCAATTATGAACTTGTTTTCATGATGTTTTCGGAATGTCTGCCGTTCGCTTCTTTCCCTCTCTCTCTCTCTCTCTCTCTCTCGCTCTGTTGTGGAACAGTTCCAGAAATGAAGGAAGCGGCCCATGTTTGTTCGTTCAACCGTTGTACGAAGCGTTTCACGGGGTCGACCAAACCGTGTTCGCCCAGTTCGCGATAAACGCTTTATGCAAATGTACATCATCCAATGTCTGGGTGTAGAAAGCGAACGATTCATAAGCGACAGTGCTGATCACGGAGATGTCATACTGGGAACATATAAATGTGTCAAACATAATTAAAAAAGACATCTTAATTTAAGGATTTTTAGAAATTAAACCCATTTCTAAACAATTGTCACAATCATCTGAGAAGCCATTTGGTAAAGGTCCTCCCCCTTTAACGCTTATTTCTCGCCAATTTTTGCACGCCACTGTCCTTGCTAACGCTCACAGTCTCAGTGCCGTGTGGTGCGTGCACCCAGATACAGCGACTCGATGAATAGGCAATTTGTTGGTTTATGAGAATTTTACCACCTTGTAATGTCATGCAAATCAGAGTTTGAATACATTAGCCGGTGCCAATGGCAATGGCAGTAGGGGGTGGCCCCAACAACCCTCTCACACACACACTCGGTCGGTACCGTTTTATTCCATGTCGCCATTACCGGGAGGTGTTTGGCAAATATGAGCCCGTGGCTCCGGGTCTTCGTACCATATCCATACCATGTCCCTGGTGGCGTGGCTTTCTACGCACCAGGCCACGGAGGCACTGATTGCGATCGAAACGGTGGCACGGGAGACACGAACACCCTTTCGCCGTTGATTCGATGATGTATGCGACCCCGGGTAAGAAAGGTTTTATGAGGCTCACCAGTAACGTTATGCTCCGTGCTCCGTAGGTTTCGTGAAGTTCAAGCTATCTTGAAGAACCTTTGGTGGAAAGAAGCACCCACGGTGGCAAGGAAGCTGAATAGGTAGCTGCATACTATTTATTCGAAGGAAACATTTCAGTCATAGGAGATGGATGGGTTGTCTCGCGCCTGCTCAAACAATCCTCTTACGATATGCAACTGCTTGACTCGCTACCACATACATTCGACTCAATCAGTCATAGTTATAATCCTCTTCTAATAAAGAAGTGAGGATCATTTTGGAGCTTACAACTATCTTTTGCAATTTATTCTTTTAAAGAGTATAACAAAAGCTTACCTATGATGGGACAAGTATGATGAGTTAGTTCCTGCAAAATACAAAAAAAAAAGATAAATTAAAGTCAAGTCTATAAAATGTAATCTAATATGTGAGTAAACGATCGTAATAATGTTATGCTCATAGATATTTTCCTGGCCGTTAAAAGCTAGCCTTCATCACCATCTTCCTTCCATTCACATAACCACACATTGATAGCGCTCATAACTGGCGTTAGTTTCTTCCTACGGATCTCCCACACGCCTTTCATTTCAACACTACATTTTAGCACCTCGTTCGACCAACCGTTCGCCCACATTGTTCGGTTTTTATTGCTCGTAATATTGTGCCCGTCCCCCACGTTCCATCTTAATCCATCGTAAAAAAAACTTTCCACAACAAATTTACACCATCGTTCGCTTTCAATCGGTCTCATTAAAATTAAATCAAAGCCAATCCGTTCGGGGCCGGATTAATAACCAACGTAATAAGGAAAAAATTGCTCTCGCCACCTCGCATCCGGTATCTGGTTCGGCTACAGCAGCAAGCGCTATTAATACTGAAAAAGTGCCGTTAAAGAATTATTAAAAGTGAGTGAGAGTTTTAAATACCCCTCACAAAAAATGCCTTCCTTATGGTGGTACTGTGGTAGCCACAAAGTTATGCTAGGCATTAGCTGGTGACGGGACAGCCTTTACCGTGTTTTTTCCTTTTCTTCTTTCTCACACGATCATACTGAACTGCATTACGGTGGAAGAATGTGTCAACGCAGTGAATTCATCACCATATCATCGGCATCCCAGCCCCGACATGAGCTGAGCAAAACTTGTTCAGAGGGAGTCCAGGAGGAAAAATCTTTACTGCCGAAAAGAAAAGTGGCCTGATACAGACTTTCGAACGAAGCTTGGAAAGGAAACAAGAATGTTCTATCTACCCACAGTACACACCATCCAACCACTGCCGGTGTTGATGTTGAGCACGATTATAAAAATTAATAATCGGAGTAAGCAGAAAAGTGGTGGTGGAAGAGTCACACAAAAAAAACGGAGCACGAGACAAAACAGACCTGTAAGCCAGCAAGCGTTCGTTAGGAACTCGATCCAGTGTCATAAGAATGAGAACATCGTAAAAGTATGAAATAGACACGAGTTAACGAGAAAGCGAAGGCGAATAGCACCAACAAAAAAACACACACACACACACCGACGATCCCAACGATGGCACTGTAACGGACGGACAAAGCTTGCAAAGGAGAGACAAAATGACGGCCCAAAAAAATGGCGGGGCAGAAAATCATCGGAGAAGAAAAAAAAACCCCGAGCTCAAGGTATGCCTTCCGGTAATAAATTGAAAAACTTTGTCCCCCACCGAGGTGACTTCCTGCGGTAAGAGCAAGTACGTGCAGCGAAAGCTAATCTCTTTCGCTCGGTGCTTGGTGGTATTCCGACCAGCCCGTACAATCATCCGGCCTAGCGCATGGAAGGCCTACACACACACACACCTGGTCATTCAGGGCCAGAAAGCGAAAGATACTGGGTCTGCACTCGAACCCACGGAACATTCTTACACCCTCTTCGGTGAATGACCATGGCTTTTTTCGTCGCTGTGCTCTAGGCTTACATCCTGCCGGAAAAAGGGGTTATATATCGAATGGCTTCCTTGTACCCGGTAAAGAAAGGAATTGACAACAGAGGCGAGTGGTGCTCATAAATACGCTACGAGCAGTGGATAAATATTTATGATCAGTGCCTGAAGGCTAGAAGCAATTTTTTGTTGTAATTTTTGCTTACTTTTAGTGATTTTTTAAACAATTGTTTAGTTTCTTCATTGGTTATGGTCTGTCCAAAAATATCTGATGGATAGAAAGTAAATTCAGAAGGAAAATTAAGCTAGCCGAATCTGAACAATTCGCCAATTTGAAAAAAAATACGTACGAAACGCAGTCCTCTTTACAGGGTAACGGTTCGGATGGGACTTGAACCCCAATCCTGCCGTATGAGTACCATCGGGCCGCCCCAAGGAAGCTTAAAGATAGTCAACCTTAAAGATGGACAACCGTATCGGGGCGTCACACAGGTATTCCCTGAAAACACCGTGCAATGAAATCGAGATGGAAAACTGCGACCGGAGTTTTGGGAAAGAAATATGCCTTACAGACTCTCGGATTGCGTTCGACGAACGCATCCCTGTCCTGAATTTTCAGGAAAAGAAGCCCCTGATGATATTGTTTGTGGCGAAGAAGAGATTCCAGTAGAACATTCCAGCAACACCATAGAAGAATTGGTCATACAATAATATCCGTTTTTGCGGCCTTTCCCAGGAAGACAGTAGCCAGGGCTTGTTCAATGTTCCGAAGCCGTATTGAGCTCGTTCCTATAAAAAAAATGTTTTAAACGAATTATTCACTGCATTTTTTTCTTCTTCTTCTTCCCTGGGAAACTGTCAAGGTTGGCTTAAGCACCCTGTATCAACCATCAGTTTATTGCCAATCTCAGCACTCTCATAAAGCCTCAGTCCAAAACCGATGACACCCTTTTAGTATCATTCGACTAGGAAAGTTGCTCAAAAGGCTATGAACTGAACAGTGATGTCACTATTGAACAACTGATTGAGCTGGCCTGGGACTTCGGGTGGGCTGGTCATGTCATGGTAATTCTACCAATCAGCCCAAATTTTAAAACCTTTTAAGACCATCCACATGGACTGAAGAGGACGTTACTGCATCTGTCAGAATAGTCGAGGTAGAGAGTTTGAGTCAAATAAAATATAATTTGTTCTATTTGTCATGAAACTTCCGGCATGACGTATCATTTTATTATGTATAATGACAGAAAGCTATAAACTATTAATTTTTAATATTATATACCTTTGTCACACTCATTCGCCTCACTTCATAATCAATCATGTTGTTTACCAAATTTGCCACACAAAAAACCATCAGCTGCAGATGGTAACCCAGTGCTGTATAACCTTATAACGGTGTTAGCTGTACAATTCCCTGTTTCTTATCGTTGCATTAATGTGCCTCAGTCATTTGTCAAAATATCCATCATCGTAAATTCAAATTCACACTCAAAGCGCAGAGCACAAAAAGCCCCCCTACCCCCTCATAATGGAAGAAATAAAATTTTATTCGCTTTCCACCATTCCGCAATAGCCGCTCTTCACTCGTCAATCAAATGTGCGAACCACTCGGTACTTGGGCCACTGTCCCACCGAAGCTTCGCCACGCTGTAAAATTGTGCAAATGAGTATATCCGAAGAACCGTTGACAGCTGCCCCCAACCAATCCCCCTTTCGTCTTTGATCCCTTTGGTTTTTTACCCCTGTTTCTGCCATTTGCTTTTGCTGCCCCAAAACGGCAGGAGAGTATGTCGGTTTGAACAACGCAAAAAAATCCCCCCATCCGAAAGGATAATCCACCACCGAAAGCAGTCAACTGAGACGCTATCATAAACCCTCCCCCCACGTGGCTTACGTTGGAAGTATGGTCGGTGAATGGAAAAGGATTCACCGAAAAAAAAGAAACGGATACCAAGTCCAACCTGTTTTCTTTTCCCGCACCAAACATTTTCGTCTGCAACGAAAGCGGAAAAATACGTAAAATAAAAAAACCAAACGACAATACAAAATGGTGACTAGCAAATACTGTTCTGTTAAATACGGACATGCGAATGAAGCGAACAAAAGGGGAGAGCGAATAATTTTAATCATCAGCCACCGAATATGGATAGTGAAAAATGAAGCCTCACCAAGCAACTGGCTTAAAACCCGTCGTCGTTGGTGTCGGCATCGAAAACAGAACACAACGGGCGTCCGGCCCGTTTGTCATAACCCGAAAACAAATAAATGATATCCGCGATATCACGTACAGCGCCGAAGTTGTTGCAGAAAAACATTTACCGAAAAGTTCGCGCGGACATTACGTGAATTAATATCGTAAAAGCTATTAATTTTGGCGTTTTTTTCCTTTTCCTTTATTATACTGCGATATCTGAAGCCACCGCGAAAGGGCAAAGAAGAAGGATAAAGTTTAATTTCTTCATCGAGTCGAAATGATTGAAGCGAGAGGGACTAACCGGCTACGGAAAGGGAAATATAAAAATGAACTAAATGAAACCGTCCCGTGAATAATTAATCAAAACGTCGGGGTATTTATAAGAGGCATTTCGTTAAAGTAATCGTTTGCTGTAGGCTTCACCAATTTTATACAAAAACTATTCAAAATATTCTTCAAACATTCCTTTCTCAGTCTCGGAAAAACAAATTTCTTTTAAGAACTAAAATTAATCCTTTCGGCATTTCGGTGCAATCTGTGCTTATTTATAACCTCGTTTAACATTGCTCAGCAATTTATTTCCGTTGATCGGAAAGTCCCCTTTACTTTTTCGATATATTTTTATACATTGAACCCCAAACAAGCATAGCTTTTCCTTTTTTGCCTTTACAAAGCTGGTCAAAGCTATAATTTCACCTCAGGTCACTTTCCATGAATGGTATTCTCTCTACTGTTCTTATCGACAAACTATGTGCTGGCCTTCATCTGCCCGAAAATGAAAAGTACAGCCAAAAGCCTTAAGCTCCGCTGAATTTCCTTATTCTTTCTAGATAAAAACAGCAAAAAAACTACCCTTTTTTTTCTTACCTTCAAATTTCATTCCATCACCGTCTATTCTCACAGTCATTATAAGCATAGCGAAGTATTTCACCTTCAAAGCAATCATTTGCAAAGACGCTTCTATAAGCTGCAAGCAAAACGCTACCTTTCCCAGCGTTGCTATCGTAGCAATAAAGAAAAAAATGACAACCCCGGAAGGTAGCAAAAGGGTTCCATTCAAACCCCTTTTCGCTTATCGACCTCAATAGGCACGGCATCAATTGGCCGTCGTTGGTTGGCGATGAAGACTGCCGGGTTGTGACTAGCAAACCAGCACTAGCTGCCGACGGTTTCTTACTTCCACGTTTTTCATATTTTCACTAACAAAATGCACAAAAACCATCGATCCCTGTCACCATCGAATCGCTCCATGCTAGAGGGAGGATGAAGATAAAAATTGAAAACAGGGGAAAACTTTTTCCACGCTTCCGAACGAGAACCGTTACATGATCGTCGGCTACGACTTTTTTTTCTCCTTGGCCACGTACAAATGAAAGCATCACGGGGAAAGAAACGGTCACAAAAAATACAAGGGAAAGGATTTGGGACTTTTATTCGCAGGAATTCCGTTCTGTTGGGTTCAATTCACAAGAGCATTTGGAAATGGAAGAGTTTTTTTGTACTCACTCGCACTCTTGTGGCACATTTTGGTTCTTAGAATGCGCAACTTAAGGTATTCCGGGTGTTTTTTTCTTCTTCTACGTTTTGCCTCTTTACAGTTACAACTTCTATTGGAAAAGATAACACAAACAAAGTATCAGCTGTGAAAGGAGTGGAAACAAATCCTTCCGTATCTTATCACAAGCGCGGCAACGGTCGCTTCCAGGATCACTGCAAGCATCATCCCTATATCAAATCAGATGATAGAAGCCGCTTTAATGGAAATGAGATAACAATGTTTAAAGGGGAAGCATAGAAGTGTCTACCGACGGCTTTTGGGCATTAAAGTTGTTTTTAAGAACACAATTTATTATTCGATTCGTTCCACGTAATCAACTCTTACCCATCAAATGCATGCCTCATTTTTGATGCAGTTTATTCTCATTCTGATCGTTCTGAGAATTAAACAGAAAACTTATAGTATATTTGCTGCCAATCACCATTTAATTCACACGAAATACCAAGAGTAGGTTTTTTACCGAAAAATACCCAGTGGAATAATTGAATCCTTTTCGACCCAAGCTCAAGGATTGAAGTACTGGGCGCCTCCATCAATGAGCTACTTAGTGCTAATGGAGGCGCCCAGTACTTGATTAAAATTAGTAATATGCACAATTTATTTAATGCAAAGAGCTATCGTTAAGATTGTTTTTAGATTCATGGAATTTAACCAATAGACTTACATCAGTAAATGTCTTGAAAATCGTTTAATTACTTGAAATAACTACAAAAATACTTCTCTCGATGTTTCTCCTTAATGTATTTTGATCCATAACTTGTTCTGAACCATCCCATAATGCATCTATTTTCCTATTGATATTCCAAACTTCTTTCCTTGCCTAACCCGATTATTATTCACCCCACCAGGTGACTTTTCCAAAAACTAAAACATATCGTTTGGGCTAAAAACTTTTCACTGGCTATCAAACTCACCTGCAGCCTTCCTGCCATCATCCGCTGCTAATTGCCATTTTCAAAAACGCTCAATCATAATCAGACACATCCTTACTTCCTTTCTGTTACCCGCCAACAAACGACCAGGGCAAAAGTGAAGCTTTCCCGCACTGACCCCATAGCAAAACGCGCTGCCAAACCTGCCAAGGATGGAACGTGAAAACGTGCTAATGCACATCCTACCACCACTAATGGTGATCCGATCCGATGGGCAAACGAGGAGAACGCTCACCACCATTCACCGCCCATTTTCCAGGTAACGCTCATGCGGCTGATACCGGCAATAGATAAAACTTTCCACCAACAAAACCCACACGGACCCGCACGAGATGGCACTTTAATGCATCCTTAATTGCACCCCAAACTGCACTCCAAACAGCACTCCAAGCGTGCTGCGAGGATGATGGCTATCTACCGGGGGGCCCTTCAGTCTCCACCCAGCGCGTGACCCAATTCGGGTGAAAAGTTTGCGGTTGCTGCAAATTACCAAATATGCAGGCCGCCAGTTTTTCAAACAACCATCAAACACTGCATCGTTCCGTTCCGATGGTCGTTGAACCTTTCGGGTACGGTTTCCGATCCTTAACAGCAGCGAAGGATGCACCTGGATGGAAGATTATACGGATGTTGCGCTACCTCAACAAAAGGCTCGCCGCCGTTGTTGTACGCTGTGAGAACAGCCAACCAATAGCCACTAGGGACCGAGAGACAGTCTAGAAAAGGCTTGCTAGCGTGTGGCACAAAAACCGGGGGAAACACATTCAACCCACACGGTAACACTGTAACGGTAGAAAGCTAACAATGGCGATGGTGTGACAGCAGAACGGCACCATTCGGACGGCGAACAGGGCGCAATACGGCAAAGCGAAAAACAACCATCCCACCCGAGATCGAGACCAAAATTACACATCCACATTTGCGTGAGAAATTTCAATAAACCCGAACCGGAAGCACTCGGGCAGCCATAGCAGAGCACAGAGACCGTGTGCAGCCTTTGTGCAGCGCACGGGCATAGCAATCGACTGTTGACCGGTTATGGTGTGGTGCAGTTCGTAGGAATGGTTCTTCCCACACCGGAACAAGCAGTCAATGATCGGGAAAGTGATCAGGCTGAATGGAAAGCAAACTGCACTTCCATGTAAAGTAAACACATTTCAATTCGTGGTGTGTGTGTGTGTGTGTGTGTGTGTGTGTGGTTTACTTTTCCCAATGGGTCTTGTAAATGAGATGACGAACCATCCACATGACCCAATAAGAAGCTTATTGCAAACTAGTTCCCATTATTTTTCTAAAATGACTTTAAAAAAAGTTTTTTTCTGGGGCTGGAGGATTCAAACATTCCAAAACACCTTGACGATCCGACTTCACACACAGTAAGCTTCACTTTCCCGACCGTTCGCTGCATTGATTCCATGCTGGGTCGATGAAAACAATTTCCGAGCGCTTCGTGTGGCAATGATTGGCGTGCAGGTGTCATGTGCATCGCTATGCAATTAAACCCCACCCGCCACTCCATTCCATTGCGGACTGTTTACTCAATCCCCCTCTTGTTCCCACCGCCCTGGCCGGGCAAATAACTAGTTTCATAGAGCAGCAACACAAAGCAAACAGCAAGCGCGCTAGAGTTGGCATGCTGCACTGCCAACTATCTTCTTTCTTATCAGAAACGCATCCACCGATCGACCGACACGAGTAGATTCCGGTTACACAAGCTAATCGCTAAGCATGCTGCCACACAGATCGCCAACGAAAGCCAGTGTCAGCATGTCATTCAGCGTGTTCACGTGATCGATTCACTGCCGCTGCACTGATGGTGAATTAAATTGCATGATCGGATAATTGGTGGTGGCATTGGATGGCTTTCGATTGTTATCGTTTAATCATATGGGGCAAAGAAAATGCGGTTCGGCCGAAACTGCTCAGCCTCATCAAACTCGATTGTGAGACGGATGATTGATTGACGGATCGTACATCATACTGTATTAAATCGATTTTTTCTTTCTCTTTCTCTCTCTCTCTCTCTCTCTCTCTCTCACACTCTCTGCATTACCTCATCATTCAAATTGACTGGCAGCAATGATAGCTTTAGTGATGCTGGGAGATTTTATTACTTCATATCCCGCCGTAAGGTCTATTGTTCTAATTGATTGGTGTTTATAATTGGTCTTCTATCGATGGGTTTTATAAGAAAGGTGTAAGTGCTGATCAGGGGTCTCTAACAGACAAACCCTTAAGCATACCTTGTCTAATCACATATCGAATGGATCGATATTATAGTTTTCGAGTTAGAGAACGTCAAACTTATCGTCAAGCTACTGTTTTCCCGAAGCTTAACTTCACTTTTTTGCTTAGTTTATCGAGTAGAATTCAACAATTTTCCATACAAGCGTATGTAGCGTCCTTCGAGGGTATCATTAATTAATTTTGCATCTTGATTGTAATCCCATCACCACTAATGCTCAAGAGAACCATCATCGATTCCCGACCGACCACACAGAACCCCTCGAGCTATTGTTCAAGTTAGAACACAGTACCCACTACAAGATTATCGTTTCCCCGGGGGTACGATCCCTCGCAGATTAAATCAGCTTACGTCTTGAGCATCGCACAACAGCTGCACGAAGCGCCCTCAAGCTACCAACATTATTTGCATATCAGCGATGCATTACGCGTTCGGCGATATCGCCATGTGGTTCGAAAGAACCAGAAATCGTTCCAGCCTGGTTGTTTACTCAACCGTGTCAGTACCGTGATTGATCCACTACTTCCCATCCACTGCTGCAGTTCATCGCACACACTACCGTTGCACACCCTAACAAAAAAAAAGAGACAAAAACCCAAAACCATCAAACACACAATGGTGCATTAATTCAATGGAAATAAAGCCATACCGGAGGGCTGGTGGTGGTGGGTTTGCTACTCGGATGCATTTGTTTGCACCCGTAACCCGGGCACCGAAAGCTGGCCGAACGTAGGAATAGCAATTTGCAATTCTTTCCTACACCCGTCTTTTGGTCTATTGTTCCGGCTGTGTGTGTGTGTGTCTTCTCTATATGCAACCAAGTGTAGCTTCGTTCGACCGCCCATGAAAAACATCATTTCACCTCGCATCGGCTCTAGGTTAGTGGAGCTGAATGACGGCACTGGCACCCTCTCGCACACACACACACGCATTCCCGAGTGGGATGCTCTTGAAGTGCCATTCTAATTTTTCTTGCTCCCCACTCCCCGGTTCACCCTGGAAAATCCACACCCATCACTCACAAGCGCAGTACCACGGCGGTTCGTTTGCTTCGCGTCAGTGCAATTGTCCTACTTTTCCAATGCAATTATTATCTGTCGGTTAAGGTTGTGGTACAGTTTTGTGCATTGGTAGCCGCGGTCTGTCTGCATGCATATGCATGGATCCGAAAATTTTAACATTCTTCTGCGCAATGCAATGCGGAATGATTTGCCGGAAGGTTAACTTGTGGACGGGAAAATCATCGTCATCGAGCGTTGGAAAATTCCAGCCACACAAGTGCATGCATTGCTAGAATATCTTCTATAAATGGAATTCTTATTGCTCTCTTTTCTTTATTGATCTAATTGATGGAAAGTTTCAAATGGACACATTCCAATAGAGGCCTTCAAAGAGTCCTTCAAAATTTTGAAAAACATATTCAAATATTTATATGAATTCGTTACATAAATTAGAGAGTTATTTTCGCTTTGATATGAGTACCTCTTTTATTAAATCAATAAACGTCCCACCTGGAATCTATTCTGAATACTATTTAAAAAAAATGTAAACAAAAATTGCCCTCGTGGATATAAATAATTTACACTCACAAAACAATAGGTGAAAATGCATTTTTGGTTTGCTTTCACACATCGAGATCCAGATCCTGGAGGAAGCATTGCTTAATATCGATTTACAAGGTACATAAATCCAATTCCCATTAGTGCGGGCGACGAAGAAGCAAAAAAAACATGTGGGCAACATTCAACGCAGCCCTGTACACTTTATGCACACGCTCAAACGCCTTGCACCTGAATGCATACATTCAATTGTGAAACGAATCGGGTATTATGAATTTTTAGCAGATGTCACTGGACGACCGAAAAAAAAAGGTTAACCACAGTTTTTCAATCAACATAAAATCAATATTCCAATATGCAATAAATGGACCACAGCTCGCTCAATCATTTATCTCGAACCGTTCATAAATAAAGCAGCACAATACAGTACACACAAACGCAACACGCACTTTTATTAGTGGCTTCATTCCACCGCCCATGCCAGCACCCGATTTGATTGTACGGGGCAAAACGACAGGTACCGGGGCTGCAATTAAGCGTTCGAAAGTGTAAATCCGTGCACTGGCTGTGCAAATAAAGCGTACCCCGTTTCGATGAAGTGCAAAACATTGGATCATTTCGCTGTGAATCCAGTTTGTTGCTTTTTTTTTTTAACAGACCCGAAAAATCTACATATCGTCGGGCGGTGCAAACGATTTTTTGTAAACTGTTACCTATGCGACACATTGTACGTTTGCTGCATTAACAGTGCAAATGAAATTGAGAAATAAATTTCCACGATCGTTCCCGACAAAAAAGAAATGCACATTAATGCACCGTACCACCTGGTATAATAATACTTTCGTTAGCTATTGAATCTTTTATTTCCGATTCGAACAATAAACATAATAAATGTTCAGAATATTAAAGTGTGCGAAAGTGGTAAAAATTGGAATGGAGATTGTACTGCTTGTTCTTTTTGTATGGCACTACAAACTCGAGAGGTCTTCATCCAGCATTCATGGCATACTACAAATCTTTGTAGAACGATAATCAGTCCAGCGTACGGAGAGCCAGTCTCGATGAGACTAGATCACTGCTAACTAGACCAAAGAGCAGCCCCTACAGAAGGTCTTGCTTGGAGTCTGGAGTAAGCTCTAGCTTATGAAAATTGAATTGGGGTGGTCCGGTAGCAGAGGTGATAACGGCGCCGATCTTCACACGACAGGACCAGGGTTGAAATCCCATCAAGCCGAGATCTCTCGAGGTTGTAGTGCCAAGGAAGAAGAAGAAGAAGATATAAAAATTGAATTTAAATTCGTAAAATAATTACTAATTATTAAGTTTCATGCTAGTTAACTGAACTGAACTGAAGTGGTATTAAACTGAACTTAACTGAACTTTTTATTTAAACACATCTTTGAGGTCTATGATGGCTTTAAGATTTTTGTAAGTATATTTCTCTCCATTGTCCATGCATGAAATTTTTACAGATTAGTTGTTAAATGCTTCACAAACGATTTTTTATCAAACTCAATCAATTTAGTAGCAATCAAGTTAGACAACCTTTTTGAATTGCATATTGAGGAGCAACAAACTTTCATATAGGAATGGCCTGGCTATTATTGATGGATGTGAACTTTTTATAGCAACGATATATTTAAAATATTTAAAAAAAAAGGAGCCCCATTAAAATTGGGCCTGGTGATAGTGGCTTCACATGGGGTTCAAATCTGATCCGGGCATTTCGCCAGTAGGAAGGAATGACAGTCCGATTACGAGGTATGAAGCGATCGTGATAGCCATGGGGAACATCCAGTATGATCTGTAGCAGGTTATTAACCACAGAAGAAGAAGTTATGAAAAATAATGTGTTTAAATTTGTTAATTTCAAAAGGGTGATATTGGCTAACTCGGCAACAACGGCTAGACAATTAGTTGGTTTTGGTTATTTTTTTTTTTTGCTCCGAAGTAACTCATACTTTAAGCAGCTTCTAGCTGCGTTTGCTAGATTTTTTATCGGTACAAAAACATGATCGTTGATAAATCATTGAACAACTTTAACAGAGACACTGCAGAGCTGGGACAGAACTAAGGGAATATCACTTCTCAAACATTAAATAGTTATCCACCGATGCAAAATATTCGTCGAATGCTAAAAAAGTCCTTAGCAAAAACGAAAAATGCTGGTTAAAATTCAAATCCGAGTCGTACAAACCTGTTAATCGATATTATTCGATCGATTTCCGTACCTTGATCATCCCATTCCTCCTGAAATCCATCATATCGCACACTCTAATCCAAGCGCTTCGAAAACTTCTTTGCGCTTATCCATTAAAATTACACCCTAATGTCCATCGACCGATAAAGCGAGCGTACGCTAAATTTCACACTCTCCCAGCGGTCTCACACCGATGAGAAAGGACCGCAAATCAATTTCCAATCAACCGACCGGTTCCCTGCTAGGACGGTTGGTCACCACCCGCTGCGCCACTGCGCCAGCCAGCCCACCAAGCACTCGAATTGTCGACGGTACCAGTGAAAGTGACACCTGCCTGACAAAAGGCAAATTATTCTCCTCCCACCGTACCGGTCTTTGCGCTAAGCCCACGTTAAGTGGATGAGTGGGGTTTGGCCGTTCGTAGGTTGAGCGGTGGAGATTGGGAAAAAACCGAACGCAACGTGGGTCGAAGCAGATCGAACCAACAAAGACATAAGCTATGCACAAGAAGAGAGAGAAAAAAAAGCTTTCTCCCTGGTAACGTAACCTTCGCCGGTCGACCAGCTGTGCGTAACGGTAGCGATATGAAATCGGTCTCGTTTTTACCCAATTCCAATTTCATCGATTCCGGGAACGTTCAATTCATCGTTAATTCAATTTAAGGATCTGCGGCTGCGTGCGGCTGCCCCTACTTTTGACTGCCGGCGAAGGTTCTTTCCACGACACAATCCGCGCGCGTGCCACTTGAGTGCGTTTCCCTTGATTTTTTTTTGCTTTGTTTTTGAGCCATCGATTTCAGTCGAAGTCTATTCGGGGCGCAGGGTTTCGTAACGATTGTTTCTACATTTCGAAACATCACGAGCCGTTCATTTGACCACGGGGATCGAATTTGATGCTTATAATTTATTTTGCTTGTCTGACTACGTAATCGATACTTCGTTATCCTTCGTTACGCTAATATCAATCATATTGTAGGAAAATGAAATAATGCTTTGGTTAGCTTTTGTTTTTTGAACGTTTCAGAAAGAAATGTGATGACCAATTCCACCACAACTCACTTCAATATCTTCAGAATTGCGTCAAGTGCGTTCGCAGTAAATCTACAATCTTTTTGCACAATTTTCTCACAATTTAATCAGATTTTTTCCCCATCAAATTGTATATCTACGTCATAACTTTCATTTCGAACGAGGCCTGTTCTGCACACGCCACACTTCTAACAAAAGCCTATAGTTTGCCGATGTAAACAGAGGCCTTGGGCCTGCCCGTATCGCCGGCTGGTGAGTTGATAATTCAATCTCGAGCAAGATTAATTATTTAAATCGCATCGCACTCCACCGAAAACACCCAAAACGGGGAAAGTGCTGAATGCTGATGAGGTTAAATCGATTATCGTCGGCAACCGGTGCGGAACGCCCCAACAGCCCCATGACAACGGAATATGAAATGATAATGAAGCTTCGGGCTCTAAATATAGACTGGTGTTTGCGAGATCATGGTCTAAATAGCGTGTAACTATAGTGTACCTAAAAAGCTTCAAATGTACACTGAAGCAAACGAAATTGATTGCAGGACTTTACTTCAGTACAGGAGTGAAGCTTTTACCAGGATAGAGAAGGATAACGCTAGAGGGATCGTGATAATGAATTTTTGGTTATAAACGACCTACTCACAAATGAGAATCGGTTGTCATCCAAGGGACGAATCAGCAGATTTTAATAAAAAATATAGTCACGTCGAACGACACAAATCACTAGTGGGCTTGACAGCTCAACTGTCATTCGGACCACTAGCACTGTTAACCACAGCAACATCATATGTGGCTAGTTCACAAGTCCCTACCAAATGGCCGTTGTGATATTTTTACTACCGACAGTACTTAACACATCTTCACACCACACATTAACCATAAACCACACAATCATCATTTACAGTCGAACCACAAAATGACTGTCACCAACACAGATTCACCGAAAAATCCGGGAAACCCCACCACAAGATTATCGTGTCACGGTTCATTTGGAAACAATTTGTGTCCTTAGTATCCGATTGTCAGCAAGGCCCCAACAAAAAAAAAACCTAAAGTGTGTTTAATCACCGAGCACCCCGGATAATGCATGCAAAAAGGCTATTTGCCAAAAGGGAAAGCACGGGCAAGAGAAAATTTGTCATCCTCACCAAAGAACTTGAAGGGACATTTATTTTACTTATTCATTTCATTACTTATCATGGACATGGAAAGAACATCGCAAAAAGAATCCTACCCAACCAACTCCGAAACAGCCTGGTGTAAATCCGGCCAAAACCCCATTAGCACTGCATTCTGTGGCCTCTTTGTGGGGTGGCAGATTTTCCAGTTCTCTAAGAAACAGGCTAGGCTAGGCGTGTTTTGTAGCACGACGCGCATACACCATTACCAGAGGTCAGCTAGTTAATGGACAGTAACGCGACGATAATTACAACCCATTAGCGTAAGCCGGTCCGCGCAAAAAGCTTTCGCCAAACCCATGGGGCCACCCATTCGGTTGTTTTCCGCCACAAGCAACGCGTACCAGAGAGAGAGAGAGAGAGACCCTGCCTGTCTGCCATTTATCAACCGCGACCGATCTACCGGCTGCCCAATGCTGCCTCAATCATCCCTAAGATTCTAACGTTCCACTCCCTCAAACGTTGGCGACGTGACAAATCACGTCCGGGTGATAAAATGGTTCCGAATGGTTCGGTTTTTGTAAAGTGTTGCTCCATTTTTGCATTTCTGGTTGAGTGGCCCTTTTCCCTACACTTCAGCCAACTTTTCCAATGGACAAACCATTGTGGTGCGTTGGTTAGAAAAATATGATCCTTTTCGCCTTTTTGTCCAACCGAAGTGATTATTCAAGGCCGGCCCAGGCTTCGATCAAAAAAAAACCCTAACCCCTGAAGCCCTGTCAACCGAAGTCTCTGGCGGTGGCAGATGATGATGAACCGCTGAAGGCTTCAAACCAAAACCCACATCATGACAGCTGCTCAGGCTGGCCGGTAGGTAGGCCGTGCTCGGTTAGAGCAATCACCATTACCAACACCAGGGTTTCACTGGGTCTGCCTCCTGCCTTCTTCTGCCTATTCCCCAGGACCGGTTGTTCGCTTATCATAATTTGTGCTTTCATCATCATTATCTTTCTGCTGGCATCTCATCCCTAACCTTTCGGTCGTTCACTACTCTCTAATCGCTGACTCCTTTCCTGATGTCCCCGTGGTGGTCATCCGGTGGAAGGCTTTAATGCTTTTATTTTTTGGAAATGAATTCGAACATCCAATTCGCTTTAAACTGTTCGCTAGCAAGAGATCAAAAAGACTGCCCCAAACATGCCCAGAAGACGTAGGAAGGTTTGGAATGCTGAGACCATTAAGAAAATCAAAAAAAGGTTAAAGAAAAGACAAGATTGGATTGTACATAAAGCTTAAAGGTGAGTTCAAAGGTGGAAGATCCCAAGGGAAATCGATAGCGAATCGAGCATTAAAATTGAAGGTCCAATGAGAAGTAGTAAGGCGAACTGAAACCTTCTTTGCCCAATAGTTTACATTTAAAAAACTAGTGGTTTCTTCCTCTTCTACTTCAACTTCTTCAGGTTCTAAAACCTCGAAAAGCCTGTCATTTCTGGCTTTCTGAGATTTGATTTTAACTCGTAGCTGGATACTCAGTTCGTCTTACGGCGTGGCGATCCTGATGGGATTTGATCCTTGGTCCTGAAGTGTGAAGACCGACACCAGGGACTATCATTATATCAAAATTTCTTACAATATATTATATAGAGAATTGTAAATGCTTAAATGAAATAAAGAATTACTGAGAAAAGCTTTGCCTGTTAGTTTTAAAAATCTTACCTTAGTGTCTATTAAATTAAAAAAAACCATTTCAAAATCTCAAAAATCTCTTTGTTACTAATTTTATCCTTCATTTTGATAAATATAGGTAAGTTAATGCTGTAAAATGGACAAACATTCCAGCAAAACCCGTAACGAAAGCCAATTTCTAATCATGTCAGTACGGTGAATCTCTGCATAATGTAAACTTCCGGTGAAACCAACTAAACCCTCCATTATGTATGAATTTTAGCAACAGGAATCACTGACTTACACACACACACGCACACATTCATAATTAGCCAGAATCATAACGGTGAGTCGCATCCATTTCGGTCCGTGCCAACAGTCTCGCTTCCGATTATGGTGACATGCATTTTCAATTCATAAAACCACACACGCCCCTGTTCCCTCCCACACACACTCACAGGATCATCCCGACCTTCTATTAAGAACTTCATTATTAATCCACCACCGCGGCGCTTTCATCATGCAAAGCGCATCCCAACCCAACTGCTACCAGGACCCGGCGTGACAACATAATTACAGACCCCGGCCCCGGACAATAATTCGCGCGAACCTCTCAACCGAGGTGGAAAACGGTATTTGTGTGTGGGGGAAGGGGGGGGGATGGATGGAAAATCGATCATGCGGGCACGCATTCTGTCAGCCGATTGGAAAAGTATGTCACACCCGAATCGGGTGGACTTATTCGGTCGGAACGGTCTGTTAATCAACACACTGCTTCGACTGTGTGCCTGCACACGGTGAATATTAATTATAATGAAATTCGATCATTTATTTATCAACCGATTCAAACGTGGGCTTCGGCTGGCCCGCGTCGTTGGAACTCCCGGGATGATCTAGAATCCTGGTAGGGCACCGGCAGAACACATGCGCACTTGTCGGGCAATCGATTGCCTGAACTGTGTCGTCTGTCAGGTGGCCGTATGCCCGGAAAAGCTTGCCGGGATGCCGGAACGTGCCCGAAAATCATTCCTCAACCAGCAGTCCAGACGGTCCGGCCAGTGGTCCGCTTTATGCAGCAGCTGTGTGTGAGTGTGTGTTCCGACTCAAAATGAAACGATAACACACGCGACAGTACGCATGTTTTCGTACCATACCTCCGGAATGCCTTTTTCGCAATTTAATTAGTGTCCGGATGAATATGGTCCGAGTGAAATAATTAACAGAGCTTAAATTATTTCTAGAACAAGGATATATCCCTGTCCCGATGATTAAAACGCTTACAACAGAAAAGAATTTTCCATGTGTCCTGTGTTAGAAAATGCATCCACTTCCAAGTCGTTTTAGTTACCGAAACTATTCCCAACCAATCACCTCCATCGCATGTTCTCCAGAAAATGGTCAACTTTTCGTGTGCCCTTTCTCATGTGCTTAATGCAATCAACGAGCACCAGGAAGCAGTGGAAAACTTTTCCAACCCCTTTTGGATTTGTTGAGAACGGTGCTCGTGCACAGTTAAGAATGAGCCTCCGAGCTCGTCAACGACGACAATCCACGTTAGTTTGGTAGCGGGATTCTCGTCGTGGACCTTCGTAGAACGTAGTCAAGAACTGCCTCTCACCGGATGATTTCTGATGCATCAACGGTAGTGTAAAAAACTTCCCCAAAAACTTCCATCGGAGAGCATTTCAAAGTTTTTTCCGGCACACGTTGACACGTTTCGGAACCATGTTCCCGCGTTGGCTCGAGTATGTTGGGAAAACTTGAGCATTTCTTGTTTTCCTGCCTTATATTCGCAAAGCAAACAGGGGAAAATTTGATTTTGCAAATAGAGTAAGAGAGTGTAATTTAAATTAGTTCGACAAGAGTAAACGAGCTCGGTCTAGCTCAGACGAAACCCAACCCAATCCAAAAATCCCTTGTTGCCCGTTTCAATCAATTCATCAATCTTGTTTTCATGTCCTCTATGCAATCAATGTTTCATACGTGCAAAGCAAATAAAAGAAAAAACGCTTCAACTCGCTCCCCTGCAATCCTAACGACCAATAACGCCGTGTAAACAATCTCAAATAATTTATGTGAATTATGGTGCTCACTGGCACTGCCTCAGCAAGCTTCCCAAGAAAGATCTCTAGAATTTCCGAGAAATTCAAGCAACATAAATAACCACCAAACTGCACAACCCCACCGCATTGGCCTTCCCCACCATTATTTGTAAGCCCTAGCTGGCTAGCTAGCGTGCAGTGTCATTTAGGGTGATGTATTATTTTTTGTGTCCGCTCCGCGTTTTGTCCGTGCTCGTGACCATCGCTGGTTCCAATCACCGACCTGCATCTGCCGTACAAACATGCTGAATAATGTCTGCACGTATCGGTCGTTCGCTCGCTGAACATGGCTACGAAATGGATGCAATTTATAAGCAGCGATCGTGACACAAACTATTACCCGGCCGGACACGGACCCCAAGGGCGGGCATGAGAACTACTGCGGGTGTTTGGGAAAACGGGTGGCCAGATATGCTAGAAATGGAGGTGAACACATGGTAAATACTACACAAGGTGGTGGTAGTACACTTCCCGCCGGACGAATCATAACCCTATCATTAGGAAATGCCACAGGGTTAGGGATTTCGGTGAGATTAGGTGAGGTACCTAACGCTCGACAGTAGGTAGAAAGTAGCAACGTAACCCATATTCTTTTACGATTACTATCAAACAAATAGTTATACGCCCAAGACAGTAGCTTACCTGATATTTAGTTCTTCAGGGCGTAAAGCTAAACTCTCAAACTTTGAACAAATCAATGCTCGTTATCATCACCACTTTGAAGATGGTTCACTAATTTCCATTAAGCACTCTTTCACGCTGTGTTGCACACCTAAAAAACGAAACAGAAATCAACTTTTCCATACACTTTCCACGGAAAACGACACAATATCCAATTTCACTCTCGATGGGCGCGTAAAAAAGCCAAGCCTCCGAAGATTTCCCTATTAAGTCATGCACATTCCGATGACGCTGATTTCTGCCTGTCCATCCTACCGGGAAACGAAAAATCCCAAAAAAATACTGGAAAAGCAAAAACAATAACCTCCATACACATCAGGACCACCGGTCAGCAAAATTCGTGCCAAACAAAAAAAAAGGGGAAGGCCGGAAATGGAAACGTTTCTCGTGGGCGCGATTTTACGCTCGAAACAATTTTGGAAAATCTCCACCCGCCCCAACATGGCCACAAGCGGTCATCAACCCCCGGGGGCAAGAATCTGGGTTTTATCTGGCGTTTTTCCCTTCCGTTTTAATCAATAGTATACACTCGCAGCACCATTCCTCCATCGGTCGCTTTTCACCCATCCTCGATGAGCTGGTGAGTTCACGGCGGTTGGGTCTGACCGACCATAAAATAAAAACTCATCCCGGAAGAATGGAAGGAAAAGTATTTAAGGAAAATCTCCGCAAAACGGCCCACCCCCTGCATAAATGCTTTGTGCGGTGAGCTCGTGCGGTTTTGTGCACGCATTCCTTTCACTTCACTGCTGTGCGGTACGCATTTTCTTTTCATTTTTCTCCCTCCCTCTCTCTCTCTTTCCATTTGCCGGTGGAAAAACCACTGTAAAGAAAATTCACACACTGCTTTCCACTCTCAAACACTTAATCCTATCCTAGTGGCGTGCCCTGCTTTTGCACTGTTGTACCATTTCACACCTTGGCCATCGCTTCCACACATCCACAATCCACCATTCGCATCCACTCTATGTGTGTGTGTGTGCTCACTCACGGTTTGCTCCATCTGTTCACATATGGCATCCTTTGATGGTTTGCACTTTCGCTAAATTGCTTCGCACACTAGTATTCACACCTTGGTTGGCCACGATTACGGTGTGTGTTGAATGTGTGCTTGGCTTGAAATCACCTGAATGCACCTCTCGTAACGCGTGTGTGGTGCACTTTCGATCCACTGTCCCCCACTATCCCCCCCAACCCCCATCCCACTCACCTACCCACAAAACCCTTCCGTCACCAACCCGTTTCTTTTATAGGGAGGCTCTTGCTCGGCAGCGACGCTGGTTGAGATCACGCACGCACGTGTCCGCTGCGAGGGAAGCGACTTTCGTCTAGCAACGAGAGCAAACGATAACTGAGATGAAAACGCAGTGGGAAAACTCGGCTCGGCTCGTCGCGACACGGACACGGGAAAGCTTGGTTCCGCAATCGAAACGATCCAAGCGTTGAGGGTTCACTTCTCCAACCGATACAACAACAGCAACAAACCGCTTCTGCCAGTGGTCACTCATCACGCACTCGGTGAACTGGGTGTGAGAGCAGCTGAGTAGGAGAGTACTTGACTAAGAGAATCTCACTGCTACTGATTATCTCACGGTGAATCGGTGAGTAAGAGAACGTGAGCAGTGGGAGTGAGCTGAACGAATGTGAGAAATGAGTGGTGTTTCACTATAGAACGATGATGACTTAACGAAAACAAAAGAGTTTAAATGTTCTATACAGGAAAGGAGAGTTTAGTGTGTAGGTTTTTTTTTATATAACAATCGGGTTTTGATCCAAATAAAGCATTTATTGAATTGTTAAGAAAAACAGCCTGTTCTAGAACTAGGCCACCATTTAATGGAAACTTGCTTACAGTTAGGAGAATGTTGCAACATGACTATTGAAGTGTGTAATCATTTGTGGATTTTATACCGGATGAACGGTCGAAACGGTCGAACTAAGAATGTCTTTGCCTTTATCATTAATTTTTGTTGTGATTATGCTCAATATTCCATTATTTGATAGCAAACGTTCTGCAACGAGCTTGCAATATTCCACTACTCATTTGAAACTTTCCCTTTATTGATTCAAATATTCCAGTACATATTAGAGCCTGTAATGTATACGTTTTAAATTCCCCTTAATAGGAAATTAATGTTCCAAAAATTCATTTACAAACGGCAAGCTTTACATAGAGCAATAACAAACTCCTACCATAGGTAACACAATCACTCGACAATTATTATAAAACCTGCTCTCCATAAATATATCCAACCCATTATCTCTCAAGAAAGCAAGAATGCATATTTTCCTTTATTGTTAACCCAGGTCGGTTAACGGTGAAGTTTCCTGCACGCACACACGGGTCAACCGATCCATTCCGATCTTCTCGAGCTGTGCTAAGCTGACGCCGCTAGTGTGCAAAGCATACTAGCAGTAGTAGTAGTTCAGCCTCCTTTACAAAAACCAGATGCTTCAAACTTGCTGCTCTTAAGCCAAAACCGCTCACAAAACCAACATGTAGCATGTTCTCGAGTGCTTACCCCGAATCTCCATCTCCTCCACTTCAATTCCTGCCCCCGTCTTATGCTCACCTACATAACAACACCATCCAAGACATCCATCGATCTTTGCGGTACTTCCGAAGCAAAACCCGGACCCAAGACCCGGTGTGGTACAGTGCTGGGTTCCGCACAAGGTACTAAAGAAAATAAACGGGTGAGCTGAGAAAATATCTTATACAGCATTGTTTCCCGCTCTTGGGGGGGGACCGTTCGGGGAACGCCCGCCATTCGGTAACCCGGTTCGCCCCTCTCCCCCCTGCCTCTAGGCACTTTGCATCGATTTATCTCCTCCATTTCAATCGCCTAACGTTCCACAAACCGATTCGCATTCGACCACCGCAACACCGCAACCAAATTCTTCTCGAATCTAACCCATTGGAATATTTCTTCATTTCCTCTGCGGTTGGTGTTTTCTTCCTTTGCTTCGTTTTTCCAACGCTACCCGAGTATGAAGAGGAAGGGAGCACTATATAAAGCCGGACAGCCTAACCTAAACACTCGATAGTTACATACGTGGGACGGCTTCAAAGTGAAACATTAATGTGCCTAGACGTATCGAGAGCGCACACCGGCTGCGGAAGACCATAATTCGTTTTAATGGAAAGAACGGTTGAAGGAGGGTTATTTTTACACCATCTCCGGGGTTTTCTTTTTCCATGGCTGGGAACGGTTGTGTGACGCGGAAAAAGTTACTATCCGCTGGCACGGAATCTTCACGAATCTTCACGTCCTCGCTGGATGGCTCTTGCGGCTTCGGTTCGCCATTACTGTTCAATATTTGTTCGGCAGCTCTCAATCGAAACATAAATCGATTGAGGTTGTGACCATTTAAAGCACACTCATACATTCCCAACTTTAACCTTCCTTAAGATCCACGCAGGGAAAACAAATACACCGATCGTTGGCCCTTTGGCTTGGTTTGGTTTTGGTCGTAGATTCCAAGCCCCAAGAACGGTGCTCAGGTTCGATCTTAACGATCCGTCTTGCCGGTGGTACAGATTGTGGTCTGTCAATTTGTCGCCTGTTGCCAATTTTTCTTCGCCTCTCTATTTGTTTTCCCCGGATTCGCCCGAACGCTCGAGCGTCTGCCGACTTCCGGTGCGTCGCTACGGGAAGCCGAACCGATGGCGATCGATACACATCACGGCGAGTGTTTGCCTGCCTGCCTGCCTGCCTGTCCATCACGAACCATGTTAGCCAATTTGTGTGTTTGGCAATGTTGAAGTTGGTTTAATTATTGGGACCACCACTTACAGACCAACCGTCCGGCGTGTACCGTGTTTTCCCCCCCGAAACTAATAGGCGAATTCGAGTTTGCGACGTACTACACCAATCAACCCTGTCAATTCCAATGAACATTGATTCTGTTCCTTCTGTTGTACTATTTGTTTAGTCTTTTTTTTCACACAATGTACTACCTCATTACTTGATCAGTATCGGTTCGTGTATCGGTGTATTTCATCTGTGTGTGTGTGTGTGTGCGTGTGTGTGTGGGTGTATGTGTGTGTGTGTTGTTCACTTTTATATTACCAGGTTTTGTTTGCCCGCGTCCTTCACGAACTCCCCAGCAGTGAGCGTCAATATCGCGCGTGCTTAAAGCAGAACGCAATAAAATCTCGCTAAGCCGATTACGGGCCGATACGTCGTAATGCTGTGTGTACCATAAAACTGGACAGAAATATGCAATTATGATTGAGTAATGCCACAAACACAAGCATAAAAGTCGCCAAACTCGCATTCCGCCCCCCACGGATGCGTAGTAAAGTTTTCTCATTTCACAAAATTCGAACCCCCAAAAGACGCGCAATAAGCGATTGGAGGGGTCGCACTGGATGGCTAAAGTGGCCTGAAGCGTTCTTCCCGATGCGTGATATTGTGAGCGAAAAATGCTTCCTTTTTTTGCATACGATAGCCAACATAAACGGTTCAGTTACTCAAGCACAAACTGGAAAAGTTTTTCACTTCATTATAATAATTGGGACGTTATAAGAGGGTAAGGTTTATTCAATTAGATCTCTACTTTGCACTATCCGCTAAAAGTTTTAGTGATTTAGAGATTAAATAATAACATAGATTGTTCCTTAGAATTATTATATTATTATCATTATATGGCTGTAGAACACTGCTTCTTTGGCTCTTCAAGCTCGTGAGGTTCGTGTTCTACGATTACTGGCTTCCGGGACTTAGTTTATATTGTTTCCATAGTTTTCCATAGTTTTCACAGTCCATAAATTGCATATTTCCTGTTTGCACGATTCCATCATATGATTGCAGAAATCCACAGCATTGTAAAGGCAACAGTGACGATGACCTTTACATGGCAGGACCAGGGTTCAAATCCTATCCAGACCGTTCCCCCGTAGTGAAGACTGACTACAAAACTACGTGATACCCTATTCATATTAAGTCTAGCAAAGGAAAAATGGAAGGCATGACCTATGAGAGGTCGTTATGCCAAGACGAGCGAGAGAGATAATTAAATCTCTTTATTTATCTTTTGATAGCCTCTTTCTTGCACATTCGTTTAATTTATTTAATAAGGGTTACACTATTTAGATTATTTATAAATATATTTAAAAGTTATTCAAGCTTCCTTCATTTTGATTCTTTTTTCCATTTCTTTTGCCTACTTGTTTGAGGTTTTCCTTGCACCTAAATTCAATGTGTTCTTCAAGAGGCTTTTGAATACAATTTTTTAACAATCCTACAGCTTATTGAAGGCACCATTTACAAAAAACTAAATTAGAAATCGCAAATTTATCTCACTGAAACAATATCCTCCATACAAAACAAACAACCAAGGCTCAGCCTCTCTTCTTTATTCTCAGCAGACATCACGTCACAACATGCGGTAGCATCGTGGCTGCGGTTCTAATAATCTAATTTTCACTGCTCGTCCATGATAAATGGTTGTGATAAATGCCGCTTAACCCGAACCACGGCGGTCAAACTATATAGACGTATGTCAGCGAAAAACATACCATAAGCACACGTAAATCCGCACGCATACACACCCTCCAAAGCACCGATCGACCACCACCCAGACAATGATATGAAGGAGACGATATGGTTATACAAAGACAAGCAACAGAAGAAGAAGAAAAATAAGATGGTGGAAAAAAAGACACACAATCTCATCAATAATGCATTTAATCTCTTCGCGGTCTAATGTGAATCGCTGGCAGCTCTGGCTGTGGTTCCCTCTGTTGCTCCGTCAACTGATTGCTTTCATATTTTATTACGCGTCCGTTTTTTTTTTTTTCTTTTCGTTTACTTCCCATACACATACATACGGCACATTCGATACAGCCCTAACAGTGTGAATTTCAACCCGAAATGGCTCCCGGGCTTGTTTTGTGTACGCGGTGACGATGACGTTTACACTGGTGGCGCAGCATCCACCCAGCACAAGCCGTTCGCTCGCTCCAGGCGTGGTACATTGTTATCGTTTGATAGCATCGGTTGATTATGATTGATGGATGGATCACTTTCGCTGCCATTGACGTGCGTTGTTTCATTTTTTAGCAGTCGCCATCATCGTCCGGTTTTTTTTCCCCCTTCCTCCGAACTCTTTAACGCTGGCCCAAAGTAAAGGACCCAAGTAAAGGCGTTACAAAATATAAAGAAAAAGGACGAAAGGGATTTTTGCAATCTGCTACGAGGCAGCGATTTTATAATTTTTTGTGGAAAAAAATACAATCTACAACTGCTTTGCACCCGGCTATACTCTTTGTTTTGCTTCAGATAGCAAAACGCGTTGGAAAATGTGTTGCGCCTAAATGTATGCAATTCTCAACAACAAGTCAGTGGAAGCTCGAGTTCCCGAGTCGGTTCGTTGCGCACAATTTCCCCTTCGAACACTTTGAAAGAAATACAAACCGTTGTTAAAAACGAATCTTCAAAGCTTCAAATAAAATTAAAACCATCCATTACTCTCGAAAAATAAAACCCCTTAACCATTTTCAAACATAATTCCATTTCACGATGTAGCACCGCTCTCCGGCAAACATCGGCTAGCATCCAACCAACTCAACCAACTGCACCTCCACTAAGCCACACCACTATTCATTTCATCACTTGTGCGGTAAAAAGATTTGCTACTTTCAAACAAAGTGTTCGGCAAACACGTTTCTCCATCATTACCAATCTACCCCGAAAGACGGGTGAAGGAAGCGCGTTAGATGGCACCGTGCATGGAGCATTGTTTCAAACTCCCGAAAACGAACCGTCGGTTCACTTTTACACCACTTGCACTACTTTCTTCTGCTACAAAACTGCAAAACATCATCCAAAACAAAAAAAGCTGCACCGTGCCGCATGTAACACATGGCTTGCAAAAAGTTTATCAATTTCGCGGTATTTGCGCTTGTTCTGGCGGGCACGAGCACGTGCAAGTGTTCTCCCATCTTGGATGGAACAGCGTTTCGGCGTCGTTTATCAAAACTGCTACCGGCGGGCGGTAGTAGCGGTAGTGTGCCCTTTTTAAAATTCATGGAAGAATATATCCTTTTGCCCGGCAGCAGCGCCAACCCAGCTGGTCGGATGCACTTTGGCAGCGCTGCACCGTGCGAAGGCACCATCATAAATTGTATCCCAGTTGTTACAAAGCTTTTAAAGGGATTTACAATCACTGTTATCATTTCCCCCCCTGCAGACATACTTCCTACCGTAAGAAAAAGGTGATGAAAGAATAGGTTTTTCCCCGAAAAACGGACGCCATTTGTTGTTTGGTCGCGATTTTCATCTTCAATATTTGCACTGAACATCAATCAAATAGTTGGAGATACTATTCCGATGCCGGATCCGTCTGGCTGCCAAAACGCTACTGTTTCCAATTAAAACGTTCCTGGAAGTAATTTGATTCGAAGCTCTATCACCCCATCCGATTGACCCGAACTCTCCCGAGGTCTGGCTTGTCTGGGTCCATCATTAAAATCTAATAGCCAATTTAACACCCACATGGACACAAACATCCCAATGCTCCTTCCTTTGCACCGATCGCTTGCCTACATAGTAACCAACTGTCCTATGCTATGTTTTCCCAGGACGAATAGACGAAGGCTTAAAAAAAGAAGAGACAGAGAGAGAGAGAAAACGAGATTTAGTGCAAAACTTTACTCGATCACCTCATAATGGTTTGCTCACGGCGCATCGAGTCTCCCAGGCGAATCACTGATATAGGACACACATATATATATTGGAAGTTACCTTTATTTTCCTCTTTGGTGGACCTATTCGCCCCATATATCCAAACCACCCGTCCAATGATTGTTAATTCAATGCACATAATCTGTAAACTTTCCGTACAGTGCCCGTGATCAGCACTCGTCTTTCAGTACGTTCGCCTACCATTCGACTTACGCCATTGGAAAGTAATAGTTCCTTCCCGCCCGGGTGAAGGGATACCCGAGACACCGCTTCCTCATAAGCCAAAGCCACCGTCGAAGCCTGATTGTAGATTCAGCGGCGTCGTATGAAAGTTTGCGGGCTGAACTGAAGAATGTTTTCTCCCAACCGGGTGCCGGAAGCTTCGATCACTTACTCCGGGCTCCCGTCGACAATTGGGTTACCCGGTCGAAGCGCACGTCCAAACTTGCCTAGGGGAAAGCACTGATAGAGCCTTTTAGATACCAGTTGATTCCCTTACGTAACGATGGCCCGAGGTTCCGGACGATACCGAGTGGTTCATATCCTGCGCTCGCTGTCTCGCTCCCGGACCCCGACCCTACAACATTGGCCCGTGTTACATTACACTGAAACTTTTCGAACTTTCTGAAACCGGTTGAGATAAGGGGGTGAAAGCCAACAAGTGAGCTCGTGTGTGAATGTGTACGTGCGTGATGGATACATGGGATGGGGTCCGGAGCCCAAACAAACATAGATTACCTTCGAGTGCAATTCATTTTACTTTCGCTCCCACAAGACTTCCGGTGGCCCGTGTGTGTATCTGTGAGATGTGCCCATGATGGCAATTTTGTCTGGTTCAGCAGTTGCAGCGCTGCCGGCGTTACGTCAAGTACGTCGAGAGCTTAGAAACGCCCAACCAGAAGGAGCTACTGCATCGGTGCAATAATACCGGAGGATGCAGCGATGCGATTGCACTTTCATCGATGCATCATCAATCCGCACTTTGGGGAAAAGTCATGGCACTACCTTGGTCTTGCGAAGGAATGATTTGACCTAAGTTATTTTTAAGTATCATCACATACAGCGTAAAGGGGTTGAACAAGTTGCAATAGAATTGAATTCACATGTACTTGGCTCTTGGACGCTTTACAATTCAATTGATCTTAAAGTGTACAAAAAACAAGCGTCAATGGGATTGGTTTGCTGCTCGAAACTAAGCAATTTATAAGTAAAAAGAGCTATCTAACACGATGACAGCAACATACCCCCAAAGTGGCGTTTGACACAAATTGATGTTACAAACGAAAGTTGTTCTACAGTGCGTTACAAAGTTATAAAATAAGTTATTTTTTTATTAAATGCTTAATACTTCTAAACAAAACAGGTCTAACATACCGCAAAATGCGATTCTAGAGTCTTTTCGATACAGCCCTCTTAAAATGATGAAATAATCGACTTCTTCAGTAGGGTTTCTCGTCGACATGTTGGCACATGATTTGACAGTTGATTAGATTAGGCCAATTAGATTATAATTATAAATGATTCAATTCTTACACTGATATTTAACTATCCTAGATAACGCCATGTGCTTGTTAACTAGGGTTTGGGGCTTTTCATCAGCCCTACAAACGGATAATCGGCCTTCGAAGGATTTGATCCCCGGTCGCTATTGTCGCCTCAGCCACCGGATCATGAACTAAAACGCCAAGTTGTTGTAATGGTCGCAAAAAAAAAAAAAAACAAGCGATCATAAAGTTACGTGAAGCACCGTCTTAAAACGATGGTACGCTTTCAACGATTCACCGTCGATGATTTCCACTCAGCCCGAAAAACCCCTTACATGCGATCGATTTTTGCTGCACGGAAACCCGCCCGTACGATGCGGATCCGGACACCGGTAGAATGTATCACCTCTTGTCGCGCACAGCCAATGGAAACAAAGGCATCGCACGATCGGTGCAAAACAAAAATCGATCGAATTTATCGGTGCACCACGGGGCGTGCATTAAAAGTGCACTAGACAGAAATTTATCGACCGCAATTTCGCTTCTCAACCCCTCGCCAAGATGCACCACCTTGATTGCAAAGGAATCTCTTCCGACCTATCTTACTATCCTGGATGCCAATGGAGCATCCTTTTCTGCCGGGTGCATTCTACCGTACCGTACAGCCTCACATTGCTTTCCCATTCTTGTGGATCCCACCCACAATTGCGATTCATCCTGCCAGGGAGGGAGGAAAACATTCGATCTTAACCACGCGGAAAACTCTGCATCGATGAAGAGTGTGTCGTGTGTACGAACGACAACGGCGTAGCACTTTGCGAAACTTTTCCCTCCATCCGCTTTTTCCCTCAGACGACAAACTTCTTGGGCTTGGAAACAGTTGCGCGTCTCCATTGGGGAAAACGGGAGTTTTCCCCCGTACACAAATGATGCAAAGCACAGGCAATTTTACCAACGGCCCCCTGTGTTTGGTATGGACCGTGTACACTCACAGGGGCTCACGAATTCGATGTTTCATCGTTGCGTTCACCAGATGGTGGAGATTAGCTTCTTCTGCTTGGATGCACTCGACGGCTACCACAAAAACCCGGAGATCAAATCTCAAACCCAAAAATGGATGTGCATATTTCGTCAGTCAGTCAGTCGCCCTATCCATCCATCCATCCAGCCAGCCCAGCCAGACAGACACTGACGCTGACACCGAACTGACCGAGGACACGTCCACGGTACGGCACGGAGTACGGCAACACGCCATGTCTTAAGTTTTAATTAGTTTCGTGTGCTCCTGTTTATGACTTTTGGATGTTGCCAGGCCAGGATACTTGCTCCCCAAACGGGAACAAACACTGGCCGTGGACAGATATGATTGATCTATAGCGCTAGAGCTTGCTGTGCCTGCGATGGGAGGTATCAATGAAAATTCGTATTTATTAGCATGAAATTGGAATTTCCGTTCGCTATCCGGCTGCACTAGCACGGGCTTAATTTTGCTTGTTAAATATGCAATGTAGTGTGGGTAATAATTTGTGTTATAACAGGCTGCTGTTTTGACAAGAAAAGAGCAGCTTCTCGCTAATATGTCAGAGGTGAGAAATCACGGTAGCTGGATTGGGCTCTTTGAGAAGGCTCCTTGGAGCAGACCCCTTATAATAGGCTCCTTAGACTTGGCCTTTTGGACTAAGCACCTTGGAATAGGCCCCTTGAACTAGGCCTCTGAAGTAGGCCTATTGGTAAAGGCTTCTTATACAGGGCCATTTGGAGTATGCTCCTTGGACTAGATCCCTTCGATCAGCGCCCTTGGATTACGCTCCTTCAAGCAGGCCCCATGGAAAAGACCCCTTGGATCAGGTCCCTAGAACTAGGCTCCTTGGATTAGAGCCCTTGGAATAGGCCCCTTGGATCAGGCTCTTTAGATCAGGCCTTAGAACTAGACTCCTTGAACTAGGCCCCTTGGACTAGACCCTTTGGAGTAGTTCCCTTGAACTAGGCAACATGGACTAGGCCCCCCGGATCAGGCCCCTTGGAGTAGGGCACTAGGATTAGGCTCCTTGGACTAGGCCTCTTGGAATAGGCCCCTTGAACTAGATCACTTGAAGTAGGCTTCTTGGAAAAGGCTTATTGGATAAGGCCCCTTGAATTGGGCCGTTTAAACTAGGCCTCTTGGCCTAGACCCGTTGGAGTAGGCCTCTTGGAAAAGGCTCCTTGGACTAGGTCCCTTGGATCAGGTAGGCCCCTGGACTAGGCCCCATAGATTAGGCCCCTTCAACTAGATCCCTTGGAGCAGGCCTCTTGAAATATGCATATTGGATAAGGCCCCTTGAACTAGGCCTTTTGGACTAGATCCCTTGGAAGAAGCCTCTTGTACTATGCCCCATGAACTAGGACTCTTCGAGGAGTCCAATAATTAGAACCAATTGATAATAAAAATGAATTTTCATACATCCTCCTTTTCAATTCGTTTCTCTGAACAACCCAAACAAGCTAATATTATCACAATATGATTCCAAACTGCCATTATTTTGCTCAATTTAGCGTCACCAAAAATAGTGTTTGTGTCTTTCTGATCACTTTCAGCGCCGCGAAACCTACGCCAGCGCTACATCCTTGGAACCTTACTCGAAACCAGTGCCCAAAGCGATGCAGGGAAAAGGAGAATAAGAACCACGAAACCGTTGCCAAAGCGTTGTCCGGATTCCGGTCGGTACGTGACATTGTTTTTCCTGCAAAGGTTTTTACGATGTTGGAACATTTATCACGCTCTATCTCTTTCGCTGTCTCGCTTACCCTCTCTCCACAATCCCTATCAACCATCTTGCTGGATGCTGAAGACAGGCAAGATAAAACCCAGTTTCTGTTCTACTGCATATCCTATTTCTGCCTCCTCAAAACCATTGTTTTACAGCGATGATTTCAACCTGCTTTAGTCCAAGTGTCGTTTGTGCTTGGTCGAAAGACCCAACAAAAAAAACTCCTCCGTACAGCAGCACTACAGTAGAAAAGTGGTCAACGAAAAACCCAAAACACGTACACACTCGGTCTCCCGGTGTTGAAGTGGTACGGTAACGGGTACCGTAGACACAGGTATGTCGTAACACAATTTTTGGTTCCGAATGCTGGACGGAATTGGACGTCCTTGTGCAACTATCCTGGGCTGAGAGCCCTTCTCATTTCGTCCCTAGAGGACTGTCAAGTGGCTCAAACGGGAAGGAGTAAAACGACACACAAGTGCAAATTGACACTAGAATTTGCTGTTGAAAGGCTGATCCATGTGCTTTGAGGTGCACATTTTGGGGAACATGCGGATAGAATTAAGCTGAATTTTATTTAGTCGTTAAAGTTTGGAAAATGGACTTTTAAAAATTAAGAATCGTTATTCAATTTATATAAATAGTATCTAATTTAAAGTAACCTCTCCAAAGGTAACTTCTGCTTGAGGAATGTCACGACTATTCATAAACTTTACCCTCAATCGTACCTACGCCCACCCTGTACGGCACAATGCAATTAACAGCACTTCCAACACGTTCACCAGCACAAACTGCATCCGACCGTGCTGAGAAATGCATTTTATCAAACACACCAAAGTTGCATCTAAACGATAAACCTACCACGACAGTGAGATTACAAATAAGATTACTCTCAACCGACTACCAGCGCATCAGCCCGGATCCCCGACGCAAAACGTGCCGACAGTAGCAGCTTTCGTAAACTAACTTCAACACACACACACACATGGCACAGTGCACGTTACGGCAGCGTCTTGGTAACAATTAAATTGACTGCCTGCCTGATGGCACTTACTGTGTAAGTTTTACACCAGAAATAGGATACGTCTCAAGACACTCTCTGGCATCGCGTGGCCAGGAATGTGACAGCAAAGTCAAACAGGTTCTCCAATGCCACACACATACACACCAGTAGGGTGGTGAAAGTTTTAGCGGGTCTTTGGCAACTGCAGTGTGTTGCAACTGCAACCGCGACCGTATCCCACATAATCTCTCGCACTCACTCATTCACTCGCTAGTGTTGCAAGTTTCTTGCTTATGCAGCAAGACATTATTATTCATTCCCTTAACTGGTTGGCGAAATCGGTTAAGATTAAGCGATCTCATACATTCCAACCGCTAGTGCTGTGACAGCCCCAAAGTTTTGGCGCTTTCCACCTCCCCCTGAGAGAGAAGAGAAATTAATGTACCGGGGAAGAAAAAACCCTGCAAATACTTTAAGTTTGTGGTACTTTTTATCGGATAATGGTATCGGGTGGGTTTAACATTCTGTAATCCAGTTACAGAATGGCTTATTCTTTCGATTGAGACGGGTTCGATCAATGTCATAGAAGTCTTCATGATGGCTTAAGAAAAATATTTGAAATGGATCGTGGAATATGCAAACCCTCTACATTTATATAAAGGAATATTGCATACATTTAGGGGAAACTTACAACGCGGCAATGGTACTTTGCACCCAGCTTTGTTTTAAGGAAGTGGTGATTTAATCAACATTTCTAGCTAATTTTTTCTAGCTAATAAAAACTGTTTCGAATCTGAATGATACTATTGTAATTAAACAATTCAATAAAATTTTACCAAACAGAAATGAACCCAAAAGCCTAGCAAAACTTCTGACGCATCTGATTTTAAACTCCCACAACCTAATTGAAGTTTGGCCGGAATGTACGCAAGATTCCACAATATGATTGCATAATTCCACTCTCGGCTTTAAAATATTCTCGTAAACGACTCAACAATTTCAGAATATGGATTGAAACTCTGTATTTCGTTATCTTGATTAGTGCACCTGATCGATCATTTAGGAGGACCAATGAAATGAGCTTGATGCTTGGTTCGTAGTCCTTGCTTCGATCAAACAAAAGAAAACATCACAGAAATTCTAATCAAACTGTTAGACATTATTGTCTTCAAAAAAGTCCAGTAATAAGATATAGTGCATTAAAGTATACTTTAACTAAAATCGAGGATAAGCGTTTTTGGAGCTGAAAAAGCTGTCAATTCTTTCCTCTTTAAAAACACAGTCCTATTTTAGCGCGGATTTCCTGTACCTCCAAAAATCACGATGACAAAATGTCCTCACTGTACGCCTACACAATGTTATCCGAAATATAAATTCAATCCGAAAATAGCTTAGTGTCTCTTCCTGGAACTAATCACTTACGCAAGACCGACATATCGGAAACATCTCTAATTAAGCAAATCCTTCATAAAACTTCCACCCGAATACAGTCTTCTATTATTACCAGTTTGGGTTCTCAATATATACCCCTTTATGGCCCTTTCTTTTTCCACTAGTACCACGCAGGAAAGAAAACCTCATTACGGTCGCTGATTACGCCCTAATTACGATCATTCGAGATTCAATAAAGGATATGCACTGTCCCTACTCTCGCAGGTTTCCGGTTATCGGTGACAAAGTTTTCCACCCGAAAAACAATCTCTCATTTTCCCACAGCCGCACTGATATTGAAATCGACTCTCCTATCCGTTCGGTAAGTAAGTACCCAACGGACTAGCGACTGGTCGACAAGTGCGCCACATCAATTAGGTGTTTGTTGATCAATTGCGCTGCGTGAAAGTCTTGGTAAACTTGGCCTCGAACTGTTAACAACCCTCGCGAGGCTCGTCCTAGTTACGTGCGTGGTCCCGAACCGGACAATAGGAAAACCGGCCGCCCTTTACACTAATGGAATTCATCCGCTCTCAGCCTCACGCTAAGGACCAGTCCGGTGGGTCTCGGAAGTTTTGCCGTAAAATTGTGTCACCGTAATACACACTCTCCCCGATGGTGGATGACCGACAGCAACAGCAACAGCTACACACCATCAGCAACAGGGCCATCCGTACCGACCAACGACTGGGCGCCTCCATCGCTGCCAGCCACCGGTGACGATGCCATTAATAGCTGATCCTTTAATTGATTGTTTTCCGCCGTTAGCTTGCAGTTCTCGCGCTGCATCGTTTCCATCTTGCGCCGCAGCTCGTCCGTTACCGAGAGCATCTCGCGCTTCCAGCGGTCCTTCAGCTGCTCGCTGTTGGCCAGCAGACGCTGCAGGTCTTCCTCCCGAGCGCTGCACGCGCTAGCCCCACGGTAAGTGATAATTAGAAATGAAACAAAGATAAGGAGAATTTGTAGCAGCGTTTCGAAAGGAAAAGACATGTACGGTGGGGACGTTCAAGGATGCACTTTCCGTCCCCCATCAACCCACGACAGGCTTCTCGCCACTGCTCGGGAAAGTGGGAAAAATAGAATACATGGTGAGTGAAAAATATAAATGTGGATGTGAAGCAAAGCAAAAAAAGCAAGCAAACAACGTTAGTGAGATATTTTCTGATCGAAAACTGTATTCGATGCAGTGAAGGGCAACGCTCAGCACTCCAATCGTTTCCCGCATCTAGTAGCTCCGATACAGAAGAAACTCGTCGTACGATACAATGGAAAAGGATGTGCCTTACAGCAAACATAGCTCACAATCTCGACAGCTGGGTGTGCACATGGAGGAATCGCTTTTCGTACTGATAATTTATATCTCTTGCTGCTTTTTTCCCTTATCGGGCTGCTTTTATTTGCCCGTCGCGCCAAAGGAAAACCGTGCCACCAGCGGTGCTAGATGCTGGTTTGCGAGTGCATTTTGTAAATAATTGTGTTTGCTTTTAATTTTCAATCATACGGCGTTTTATGGGGCAGTAATGCATAGCGGGAGTAATAAATGTGATTGCACGTGTGTGTGTAAACGATGCAATTGAATAGAAGGAATGTTTATCAAAAATTTATTGCCCTTAGCCTCTCGAGGTGTAAATAATGCAAGAAAGAGAGGGAGCGAGCCATAACGAAGACAAACATCTAATAGAATATTAAATTTTATGACTAGACACATTATAAAGGTTTAATAGACAAAACACAAATACTTCCAAGCTAAAACTAAACGCTCCCAAGAAGGCAAAACAATTAAAAAAAAACGTTCAACTGCTAATCAGCGTCCTCTTCCATGCCGAAACCTCACAATCAGTGCCACAGCTCCGATTCCTGGTAGCGCAAAACATCCGCATTCCGTTTCGAGACTCCACCATTCACTCTAGATATGCTCATTAATAAACGATAATGGAAAATTTTGAGGCAAATGCAGTGCAGAGCAACAAAAAACCACGACAATTTCCAACCTCCCTCAGCCAAAGCTTAGAATCGCGATTGGGAAACAGGGAGAAGTGAAAAGAGAAAGGGAAAAGCAAACCATTGGCAAACCAATTTCCTTCCCAATCTCGCACACAAATACCTGCTACACAGCCGCCAGCAGCACTACCTACCGATTGGTTTCCTTCTCTTTGGCCATCGTTTTCTGAAGTGCTTCCATCTTGAGCTCCATTTCGATCTGTTTGGGGAGAAAGCGGGAAAAAATCCGGTATGTAGTTTCTTATTTAAAGGCATAAAATCCACCCGAAAAATTTCGCAAATTCAACGACACCCAGGATCGTATCTGGATGGCTTTCCCGTTATTGCGCACCGCATTCATTGGTTCATCTGTAGTGATGGACAGCATGATGCTTTGGTCGGAATCGATTCCGGATGGCTCCGATTTTTTTTTCAGAATCGATTCCGTTAAGAAGGTGTGAAAATCATTTCGGAATCGGTTTTGGGATCGGAATTAGTTCCGGAATCGAAATCGATCCCGGAATCGGACCTCAGAATCGGTCCCGGAAACGGAATCAGAATCGAAACCGATTTCGAGAACGGAATCGGAACGCCCTGATTCCCATCACTAGGTCATTCGATTTGATTGTGGTTGTGATTGTTGGAAAAAAAACCTACTCAGCATTATCACACACCAATCAGCATATACAGTACGGTAAATGGAAAGAAAAACCCTCAATCCACTGCAAATGCCGCCAAACAGAAAGGTGACACAACAACGGTCAGCCAGTTTTCCGCACACAAATATACACTCTAAAAGAAGGGAAGGGAAAAAGCGAAATCCGATGTTGCTCGCTTACAATCATCTTCGAAGCCGCCCTCAGATCGGTGTCAAGATTTTGGTTCGTTTTGAGCAACGTTCGGAATTTGTCCTCCACCGTACGGGCCCTCATCTCCGCCTGATTTGTTCGCTGAACCTGCTGCTCCAGTGCGCTCCTCGTTTGCCCTAGAGCTCGTTCCAGTTCCTCTATTCGTCGCTCGTACCCACTGCGCAATCCACCAAGTTCGTGTTCCACCTTCCGGGCCGCTTCTTCCATCACCTGCCCGATCGTGGAGGCCAGAAAGTCGCATTGTTCCCGAGCGTCCTGTTCCCGGCGAACGACACAATTCTTCTCCTCGATAGCACTGTCCGCAATCTGAAGGGCTTCCTGTACTTTGGCGAGGGCTAGATTTTCACGGCTCATGTGCTGCTTGGCCAGCGTGGCAGCCGTATCGAGCAGCGTCTCCAGCTCCGACTTATCCCGCATCGTACGTTCGAGATCCGTGCGCAGCTGACATTCGCTTGTCCGCAGCTCGTCGATTGCCTTCGTTAGCGCTTCCGCTTCGCGCTGTTGTGCTGGGGGGTGTGAAAATCCGCCGTCCGCCATCGGATAAACAGACATCGGATGCCCGTGGTTTGGAAGAAAAGTGAAAAGCGAGAACGTTAGTACAAACGAGCGGTTTCGGTGCAAATCCCCGGGAATGACAGCTCTTGCGGCGGCTGTCGATGCGGTGGTAACCGGATCGAAACTCTAATCCCTTACCACCGCTGCTTCCCATCATTTACATACCACTCCACACTGTTCTCTTCCTCCCCCCTCTACCAGTCGGCCTACCTTTGGCTTCCTCCTCCAGTACCTTCATCCGTTCCGTTGCTGCCTGCTGCTCGCGCTGCAGGTGTCGATTTTCGGCTAGTTTTTCGTCCAACGTTTCCCTCAAGCAGGCCAAATTTTGCTCCAGCAGCTGTACGGCGGCCGTATACTGTTGCCGTGCCTCGAGTACACCTTTCGGCTGCTTCAGCTGCCGCCGATACTCGTGTATTTCGAGCTCCAATATGCGAATCGTTCGCTGCGAGCTTTGCCACAGCTTCTCGAACGTTTCTTTCTCCTACCGCGAGTTTTATGGAAAATATGCAAAAAAAAAGGAAGGTTTTACCTGGCGAAGCCCTACTATATATGCATTTATATTGATACACCGGTAAGCCACCTGGAACGAACCTCTTTGATCAGCTGAATTTGATTCGCCTGGTTCCGGATCACTTCATCACTGACACGTTTGTAATCCGGCTCAGCAACCGTCGACTCGTGCTCGTCGGCTGAAGCTAATGGTTTGCCGGTGCTTCGTCCGCGCTCGAGCTGGTGCTGCAGCTCCGTACGGACACGGTCCTGCTCGTAACGGTGGGTACGTATCTCCTGCTCGATACAACGGTAAAGTTCGTTAAATTGTGTCAGTAAATCACATTTTTCACGACCGCGACTTTCCGGCGTTGCGCGATTCGCAACCGACATTACACGGGGACAACGAAAACCAACTTTGTTTATTCAGGTGAAGTATATTTTTAAATGATAAATTTCTAAAAAAAACGATTCTTTAACTAAACACAAACAAACGGCAACAACCCTTGCTGAACGTCACAGGGGGAACTCGTCCGGTATAACAGGCGTCATGCTCATTTTTGTTTGTGTCGCTCCGATCGTTGCCATGGTGACGGTACGACGTTCGCATGGTCACGGTTGCTATGCAGCGCGCTGCAGCAAACAGTGTTGAAAACTCTTCACCAGCTCCATTATAAACCAGCAACTGACAGCAAACCCCTTTTGTTCGTCGCGTAATTTCGTCCACGCTCGCTCAGCACCGTCCCAAAACTGATCCTAACCTGACAGCTGCCAGCAAGGCAAACGGCATTCAACAGATTAGTGGCAGGTAAATCGAGTCGATACCACAAAAAACGTACTATCTACACCGATATAGTACATCTCTTTGCCGACGTTTTGCAGCGTGTTCAGCACCAGCACAAAACGCACGATGCCCATTTTTCAGAAGAAGTTTGCACCGAAGGTGGCGCCACCGCGTACCCAGCGCCTCAACATTGGCTGTCCACCGGCGGCCGAAGATTTGGACGATTTCCGCACCATTACGCTGAATCTGGTTGATAAGCAGCTTTGCTTCATCGACGGCGTCTGGCTGAATGGGTTGCGGGCGGGCCAGGGAGGCAGCACGCCAACGGGCACAACAGCCGGCGCATCGGGCGCTGGCGTCAACCTGACGGACGATTTGTTGCGCATGAAGCGGCGGTTGAAAACGGTCGAGCAGGAAAACAACATGCTGCAGGTGAAGCTGGACGTGCTGGTCGATCTGCTGACGGAGAATGTGATCGAGCTGAACGAAATTAAAAACCAATAAGGTGGAATGCGTTGCGTTGAATGTGTGGGAAGGAGAAATATTCTCTTTTTTTATGAATTATCCTTGTGTCACTGAGCTTCAAGCGAAGAGGTAGGAACGATATGAAATCTAATTAGCTAAGGAGACATATTAGGGATAGTTTTCGATCCATGTTGGTGTGGAGTTAATGTTTTAATAAAGTTAGCTTTTTTAACATTTAAGAGTGTCTTTCAAATGGCATAAAAATCATCCAAATAATAGAATACTTAAGTCGTTTCATTTGCCACAGAAGTTCATATTAAAGTTTGTTTTTCGTCGGTATTTATCTTAAATATTTTCACGTAGGACTTATTTTTTCACACTTCAGTTTGAGATATAACTTCGAGATTTTATAAATTAAATAATTTACTCATTATAACTTACTAGATTTATTCACAAGTAGCTGAAGGTTGCTCCTGGTAAGATATGTGTCCTATATCTGAAGGCATACATCTTCAGTCTCTTCTGTAGTCCGTAATATAAAAATATGATAGTTGTAGTGCGTTATATTCTTCCAAAGATTTCATAAAATCTTTATTAAATTGTCTTCTTTAATAAAAAGAAAACTCTTTGGACTCCTATCACGATAAAACAATCAAGTAATAATCGAACTACACGTCGCGATAACATGGAGTCCTGTAGAACATGATGATAACGTATTCATGCAGTTGGACCAGTGCCAATCCCCATCAGGACCGATTCCTCGTAGGAAGGACAGGATATCCTACTGCTTTTGTTTTTCTTCTTTGGCACTACAACCTTCAAAGGTCTCGGTGAGCCATTTCTGATTGTCTGAGACGTAATTTACCCGTAGCTGGATAGTCAATCCTGCCAAAACAAGGAGACGATCTGAACGATTTAGGGCAAACAGTAAACCAATTACAAAAACCTTCCAGAGCAGTATTTTCTAATTTTCTGTTCTAATGTTCTTTTCAAACATCATACCTAATTTCTCAAAGGTATTTTAAGGCATTAACTACTGGACGTGTTGCAACCGGTAACAACTACAGACAATATTGAAATATGCTGGAGGAAAACTGGCTTTCGAAAACCCTTGAAGAACATATGAAAATAACAAATTCTAGGATGCTTCGCTCACGATACGGATCCTCGCTACCAACAGGGCTAAGAAATTTGAATGACAAAATAACAATCAGTGACTGAAACGGAAGATCTCTCTCATTAAAGGTAGATTAACAGTTCTGCTTAACCTGCTATCTACCTTATGTAGCATAATGTACATTACTTTCAATCCCTTCTTTAAGCGATTATTTCTTGCACTCGCTTTCCCAGAACTATTGCCAGCAGGAGCAACAAGCTCCAGCCAAAAAAAAAGAACCTTACCAATCTCACCATACGCCTACCGACAACAAGAGAAAAAAGACCACCAAACGCGAAGCTTCCGGTGAGAGTGAATGGTATTTTAGGGCCAAAAGTTCCCACAGTGGCCCAGTGGTGGCAACCCCAAAACGAGCCATGGTTTTAACAAAAAAATGTTCATTGCAGGTCAAAAGCATCAGCACATCGGCCTACACTCTCAACCACTGCCCAACCGGAAGGTGAACGCAAACCAGCTCACATCGTACGGACCCGTTCTCACCGGGTCTCTGTTCCTTTCCATCCCTTTTTTTTTGCGTGCCTTTTTCGTATTCAACAGCTTCGAAAAGCGTTTCCCAAAGCGCGGTCCCAGCTGTATGTTTTTGTAACGGAAACAAAGCAGAAAGAAAATCCTTGTAACATATCCCCAACACGGGGGAATACAGCGAACGCGACCACCACCCGGGATTGCAACAATGAATTCTTGTTCAAATGTGTGTGTGCGTGTGCTTGTGTTGGAATGTTGGTTTACGCTTAAACGCTTATATAGCAGCTTCTTTTGCTGAACTTTTCGCCAACGGCTGTTTTGTGTGGTTAAAGCGAAAGAATTGAATCGAAGGGCTAGTATCGTCCACCGTACCGAGCTACCGGATCCAGCGGACGCACAACTCATAAACCCCCTTGGAGATAGCGAGCGAGGATTCGATTTGCGAAATTTCGCCCCCAGCGCTCCATTGAACCGAGGACCACGTGGTTCATGGTCGAAGATGATCCCAATGACGATGATGATGATGAGGTAATGCTGGCTGACCACTGGCTAACTAAAGCCTAACCCTATTCTCAAGCTTGTATGGGATTTAGTTCCGGTGGGAATGATTTTATTAGTCGGCTTACTGAAACATTTCCAATGCTATCCTTGGCCCGCTAGCGTACTACCAACAGTATCTATAATCCGCACAGAGACACAAGGCATCGTTCGAGCGTACAGCAAGGATATTGGGCAAGATTTGTTCGATTTCCCAACGATAAAATGCAATTTCCATGGACAAATTCATTCCACTGGCTCTGATGTGTACACACGCCCAAACACCCCAAACCGCCAATGTGGAATGATGCCACCCGGCAAAGCAATTATGTATGAGAAGATGGCGGCTGCTGCATGCCGTACAGGGAAAAACGTTCTTTAAAGGAAACATCCTTGCCTTCCTTCCCCTTTCGTAGAGCATCAGAAATTTTGCAATCTTGGTGCAGTCGCATGGAAAGTGAGCGTGTGTACTCCGGTCTGATTTGTTGCATCGAATGTAATTTCACGCTGCTGACACTGATGCCGTCGAAATTGCTGTTCAATCAGAAGACAAGAGCTGAAGAAACTGATTTGACTTTTTATCCCTTTTTATCTGGAGCAAAGCGATGCTATTAGCGATCATTTCGGTGGTTGACAGTTTAATGATTAGACGGCATTTAAAGAGACGTCGATTTTACTGTAAATTCCCAACACTACTAAAGGAATATCTTTTACTACATATTGCATCAAGTGGATGTTTGAAATCGTTCAAAAAACTACCACAAAACATCCAGACACTAAACGTCCGCTCGCAATGGCATTATCCACTCCACGGGGATGAGCACTGCTGGCGCTTTCTAATGAAAGCCTTCGGGCTTCGGCTATTGAGCACTAATTCCACGAACGCTTGTCGCCTCACCCGGACAAAGGACACTGACAGCTGTAAGCAATTCGCCGGCAGAATCCTCAAACCGGTGACCTTCGTCCGTGCGTCGTCCATGCCAAACCAACTCCCATTTCCCCGAATGCCATCCGGTCAACGGCATTCCAAAATCCGTAATCATTCCGATTGTTGGCGCCGTTAGATCGGTAGAAGCTCGGAACTCTTCTGCTAAGCTCTCCTCGGGGCATCTGATTCCGTTTATCTACCCCCTGAATGGTCGAATGATAGACAACGGTTCAGGGCCGTACCGCTTCCGCTGCTAGTCTTCTTCCCGCCCCGATCCATGCCACGCAACGCTCACAGGGCCGTGGTGTCATTTAAAGATAACGATGCCGATGCTTAAGTATTAATCTTTTTATTGTACGCTATTCGGGTGAGAATTATTGTCAGTCGGCAGCGAACTGCGGCTTTCGTCAGCAGTGTTGGTTCGCAACAGTGGTGCGGATGGGTGCATCCAGAACACAGACAGCTTTTATGATTTCTGTTTTGGAATGTTTACGCCATTGTGGAGAATCGCACGCAAGCTGTCCATCATGCAATATAGAGAAGCCATAAGAAAAATGCGTGTTTGCAGTAGACATCTGTTAGTTCTATATTTTTCATATTATACATTTATCTAAGTTAGACAAAATACAGGGTTTGCCATGATTTTTTGACAGAATCTAATTTAAACCAAATCCTAATTTTTCGTTTCTCAAGTCTCTAGCCTACTCTGTAAAGTTTCCCTGTCTGGGATACCCTGTAAAGTTTCGTCAAATATTAAGGATTTTTTTCCAATTTAAACAAAAAAATCTTCAAAAGCGATTCTGAATCTACGTCTTCTTGTTGCTGTAGCTCAAATAAAAAATCACTTTAAACCTGGAGACATCACTTGTTGTACGAGCTGAAACACACTGTTAAACCTCAACCACAACACTGCGTTAAAATATCAAACAAATATGTTAATTATTTATTTATACGTAAAAACCACCAAAAATATTAGTTTAATCTTAAATGTTTCCGTACGTCCGAATCCTGATCCCAACTCCAATACACACAAACAAACATTCTTGACCTCGTGCGTACCTCGAAAATCTCCCGTGGTCACAATATACATCCACAACGGAACGCACATTGTGACCACCGTATCTATCGCGCCCACTGCCGAGAAAACCTTGGATTCGGCTCGAAGCAACGTACGCCGTGCATATGTTTGTGCGATCGCGAGCGTTGTTTACGTTTTCCATCCCCGTGCCGAAGAAGATGACGCATCCCGCATTCCCGCATACTTTCTCTCACCACGTACGTGTGTGTGTGTGTGTATGTTGATCCTCCATACATGCAATGTTGGTATGATGCGGGAGGCGGGGGGGGGGGGTTTATTATTTATCTGTGAACCATACCAAACCATCCCCACGCACACCGACCGGACGGGACCGAAGCCCGTCACGAGACCCATTCGAATCGAACCGTTTGCTCCACAAACACACACACACACACACACACACACACACACAGAGGCGTCGACTGGGTGCCCGCTACAGGTGGGTGAATTTACGCTTCACCACTACGCGCGACGATACGCGGGTACGGGTGATTTCCAGTCAATAACAATAAAGTGCGCGATACGGTGTGTTTACACATTTTCCAGTCTAATTTTAACCGCCGTTCCGTGCGGACGATGGATACGCGAGGCTGCCAGCAAGCACCCGGATCGGTTTATTGAACCTGCAATAGTTGCGCTGTGCTAAAGGGTCCACTCGAAACAACAATCAAGTATAGTAGTTTTGTGCGTACCTGTGTGTACTCACTCCATCCTCTGGATTGATGTATTGTGCTGTCCGTCGTGCGTATCGCTTAGTAATACCAACGCCTACTAGTAATGCAAACGCAGCTGTCAAGATGGCTTGTGAGTGTAGTGCGAAATGACAGCTTTCATGTTGGTGCGTGCCTGCGTGTGTAATAAAGTGTAAACAAATGATATAGGCGGCAAGGGAAAGTTTATAAAACTGGTGATATCTACAACTATTTCCATTAAAATAAAGAGAGCAATAATAGTGTGCGAGTGGCATCAAAAAAGCATCTCCTCTGGTGTTTTCCTCTACCGTTCATCTTACATCCGGCCAACATCAAAGTTCGCGAAAATTCGCCAAAAACAATTGACAAATGTCACCGATAACGGCACACCGAAAGACCGTAAAGATCGCCCATCTCCAACGGAAGCCCTTTACAACGCTCCAGACAATGTAGTTGTCGGAAGCGCACAGTCGTTGTACGCCGGTTTTGAAGGAAACAATTCTGTTCGGTGTAGCAATTAGCACCGAACGCAACGAATCTTCATCATCGATCTGCTGCCAACCAGGAAAGTCACACGGAACCCCGGAGAAGTTGTGCTTCAACAACCGTACGCCACCCTTATCAGTCGGTGTGGGACAGACGAAGTTTTGCAGTAAGTATCGGTAAAGCTTTGTTGATTTTTTGATACGGGCTAGTTTTTCAATTTTCTTATCAGTACCGCGTGCGTGTGTGTGTTTAGGGTGTCTCTTATCAAAACGGTACCACGGTAAGCAGCTAGCCGGCTGCTAGTGCGCCCGATATATTACAGGGAGCGGTTTGTCTCGCCCTTTTAACGCTCAGGTTCGCTAAGCTGGGAGCAATAAAATTTAATGAACCATAGCAATAAGCCTCCTTTCGGGACACGGCGGGGCACATTAAATTGAACCGATCGAACGGTCTTCGAACGGTTGTACAGCGGCTTGGATTGATTTTTTTATTTATTGCCCCTGCCTTAAGCCGGCCTCGCGTCGATATCCGGTAAGGGTATCAGGGAAACGATAGGCCGTGCAGTTGTGGCTTGAATCGGGGGTTTTGGAGTTTGTGTAAGGGTTACGGAAGGATCAAAAGGGGGGTCATTAGAAGCTTAGCAGAATTGGATTATCGAAATAATCGTTATTGCAGTGCGTTCTGACGTAGAAAATCACATGTAATAGCAAACAATTAATTAAAACATCATGGATATTCAACAACTACCGTGCGTCTCCACAGATCAGATGTACATACATGACTACTGTGTGAGTTTTTGTGGCCATTTTTGGCTAATTTATCTCTTATCGAAGCCAATCAAGCAAATCCTTCAAAATCACCAACTGATCTTGATAGTCTTTCATTGTCATGCCGTATGTGGAATATTCGGGAAACAACTATAGAACGATAAGAGAGATTAGACAAAAGTCGGCAGAGGGCTGGGTGTCATCTTTACAGAACGCACCGCTCACTTTGAACGAATTGGCTCAACTCTGTGCTTTTTCAAGAAGTTAAATCCCTCTCAACAACTGCGATTTGTTAATAGGACATTTTCACTCAGAGTCTCTTAGAAAACGTGATTCACAAAACGTCTGGAATGCCTATACATCAGGAAGAGGGCGTCTCAAATTGGACTCACCAGGCTCCGGTCATGTCATGAGAATGGTACCAAGCGTTCTAGCTCGTAAAATCATATCGGGCCAAGTTGAGTCGGAAAGATGGGATCGATACGTCTTCCAGAAAAGTCGGGATATCGGATTGGTATACGGCACCCAACGACCGTGAGCGGATCCTCTGCAACTAGCCTAGATCATATGTCAAGTAATCAAATCGGGATATCGAGGTGATAGTCATGGCCAACTGATTCAGTTCTTGGAAAGCGTATTGTCCTCTCAAGGAACACCAGTTAACAGAGTGATCTCGCCTGATCCTAAGATAGTTGCTCACTCTCTTTCTTGGCACAACATTCGAATAGTTCATCCCATAATTAGTAAGTGATAGTGAGCCCTAGCGGCCCGGTGGCCGATGCCCCAGCGGCGCCGGTCTTCACACGGCAGGACCGGGGTTCAAATCCCATCCTGACCGCCTCCCCGTACGTAAGGCTGACTACTTTACTACGGGTAAAACTAAGTCACAGAAAGCCAGAAATGGTAGGCCGAGACCTCTCGAGGTTGTAGTGCCAAAAGAAGTGAGCCCTAGCCCTAGATCTTGACGTGCCATTTTGGACATCCTTTGCTTTTTAGCCACAGTTCATTTAAATGAGATTTAGCTAGGCTGGTGCTGTAAAGGAAAAGCCATCCATCGCCATGTGTTGTATCTCCTGATTAAACTATCAAACAGAGTATACTTTCACGTTGTTTAAATAATTTATTCAACATTTTATCAACAACTTTCCCGCGCTCAGCTACATTTCACTTGCATTTCCACAAATCATAACTTGCACCACCCCCTTTCCCCCAGTAACACACACATCAAATGGAAAGAAAACACTTTTCATTCGACTTTTCCCTACCAAGAAACAATGTCCTACCAAGAAACTGGCATCCACTGTTCTGCTAAGACGTGCATCATTGCACCAGTGCATCGAAACGGCATCAGACGTTGTGAAAACTTAAGTTTCCAGCGCTCAGTGCTGGTGGTGGAAAGGTCGAAAACGACCAGTTCCCAGCCAACGACGGGAGTTGATGCAATGCAAGACGCTCTCGGCTAGGGAAAAACTGTTGCAGCCAGCAATGTTTCAGAATCGGATTCGAGCAGAAAGGAGATCCGTCTGCTGCTGACAACACTTAACCTTCCATTGTTCCGACTGTTACAACCGACTGACTGCCGCAGGAAGCAGTGCGAAACAATAAATGCACATAATTAAATAAATTAAACTTTGAGCAAAACCAGCAGAAGGATTGCAAAACCGGAAGCAAAGGAGGAAAAAAAAGTGCACAGCAATGTTCTGCACCGCAAAGAAAGGATCCTCAATACACATCAAACAGGACAGTGTGTGTGTGTGGCAATGTGTGAAGGAGAAAAAAAATCGGTACCATTCCTACAGACATCCGTTTCAGATGTGTTGCGTTCCATGGCTGTGCTTAATGCGCATTCGCCTTTCGTCACCAGAGTCACTTTCTTCTGCATGCAAGTGCATCGTCGGTATGCAACTTTCCATCCCATGTAATAGGCAAGAAAGAACAAAACAAAAAACGCTCTACAATGGGGACAGCGAAAGAACGGGGGCTCTTGTGGGTGAGAAAAATATTAGCAACTATTTAACTTCTTCCATTATGCTGCTGACATTTCTCGGCACTCGGGCCACTTCTGGATGTCCCACCCACCGCCATCATGCTGCATGCGGAAACTTTCTTAATATCAATTATTAATTACTTCTGCTCCATTCCAGCGTTTGTCGGCTGAAGTTGGCACCGTCGACGTTATTACAATGTGTAAACTTCATACTTCATCCGCTAGGTAAACGGCAAATAATGGAATGTGAGCCTTTGGTTTGGTGACTTTGGATGTTTGTGTTGTAAATTGCTCGATTTAGTGTTACTTTTTTGCCCTTGATTGTTTGTGGTGCCCCCCGCATTTCGTTTGTGCTTCGGCGACGTGGTTAAACTATTTCCATATAAATTGTGATCAATTTACGAATGGCGCGATTTTTGGACCATTCGTTTGATGGACAAAAAACCTTTTTTCACAAATAAAGATACTGTGGAGGAAGAATTGAGAGAGTAGTGAGAGAACTCAGAAAGAAATGGGGAAGAATCGAGCGATAAATTACAGGTAATCGAGGGAAAATCGATGGCGAAAGAATGAAAAATGAGAGAGACTCAAGAGAGAAATGAGAACGTATCGAGAAAAAATTGAGAGCGAAATGAGAGAGAATCGAAGGAAAATCAGGAGACAAATGAGAGCAAATTCCGAGAAACTTGAGAGATTCGAGAAAGAAATGAGAGAAAATAGAGGGAGAAATGAGAGAGAAACGAGAGAGAAATGAGGGAGAATCGAAAGAGAAATGACAAAGAATCTAGAGACAAATGAGAGGGTTCAAGAGATAATCTAAAGAGAAATGAGAGAGATTTTCTATCACGATTCTTTCTCATTTCTCTCTCATTTTATCTCTCATTTATCTCTTGATTCTCTCTCGTTTCTCTCTCGATTCTCTCTCTTTTCTTTCTCATTTCTCACTCGATTCTCTCTAATTTTTCGCTAGATTCTCACTCATTTCTCTCTTGAGTCAATCTCGAATCTCTCTCGATTATCTCTAATTTCTCTTTCCATTCCCTCTCATTTCTTTCTCATTTCTCTCTCAATTTTCGGTGATATCTTTTTGGAATCTCTCCTAATATTTCGCTTATTTTCTCACGATTCTCTCCCATTTCTCTTTCGATTCCCCATCTATTTGATTTTCTCTCATTTTACTCTTGTTTCTCTGTCGTTTCTCTATCGATTGGTATTTTGTTTTCTCTCGTTTTTCTCTCATTTTTCGCTTAACTTTTTCTCATTTCTCTCTCGATTGTCTCGCATTTTTCATGGAAACGGCAAAACGGTTTCTTTTTTCAAGTTGACAACTGGGAATCAAAGCAATACGAACCAGCCCAACAACTTAGTTTGATTGACAAATTCAATCTTCGTTATGCCAGTTTAAGATTCAGGATCCCAAATAACAGGTTCACCATTCAAATGAGAAATCGTCTTCAAAGAAATCAATCGGTCGATGACCCCCTATTGCACAAACAACAAACAACACAAATTATCAGTACACCAAAAAATGGATGCTTAATTTCTACTTACTTACCTATCAGGCGCTACAACCGCTTTGCGGTCTTGGTCTGCTGCAACAATCTTCGATACCGCTCACGGTTCAGCGCCGTCGTCTGCCAATCCGTTATCCCGGCCGTTCTGGCGGACGCATCAACGCCATCACTCCATCTCAATTTGGGCCTACCACGCCTCCTCTGTCCGTGTGGACGGACTAAAAGGACTTTACGGGCTGGGTCTTCCGGTGTCATTCTCATGACGTGACCAGCCAACCGGAGCCTGGCGAGTCTAATGCGCTGTACGATAGTGAGATCATCGTACAGCTCGTAGAGCTCGTCGTTGTAGAGGCTCCTCCATTGTCCTTCCACACATATGGGGCCAAAAATCCTTCTGAGCATCTTCCTCTCGAACGCGGCTGAGAGGGCTTCGTCAGTTTTGGACAGAGTCCATGTCTCAGAGGCGTATGTGAGTACTGGGACTATGTTCTGTACAGTCCCAGCTTCGTCCGTCGCGACAGGTATTTAGAGTGGAGAAGTTTCCTCAGGCTGTAGTATGACCGGTTGGCAGCCAGCACCCGTGCGCGTAACTCAACATCAATGTTGTTGTCGGTGCTGACTTTTGACCCCATGGGATAGGTTTTGACCCCAGATGCCCAATTTCACTCATTTCAAAAAGTTGAATAATGAACGCCTTGTCATGGGAACGGAAGTACTGCTTAATCCAACAAAAAACCAATAATCCAATGAACTAATTTAAACGATTCTACTAAGCCATTAGGAATTGGAATTGCTGCTACCATTCCGCACCATCATTCTATCCAAAAATGGCACCAGCAATATTGTTTCAACCTTTCGCCATCTAGGCGAAAAAGCACTGACCTTCATCGAGCAAAAAAACGAAGTGTGGATCATTTGGTTCGTTTTATTTTTACCCACACTCACACACAAAATACCATTTCCAGCTAAGACAGTTCGGAGTATAAATAGCAATACCATTCATCCTACACCAGCAGGATGTACAATCACTAATCTAACACAACCATCTAATGGTCGCTCTAACCTGCCCGTTCTGCTTGATCTTCTTGCTGGCAATGCTTGACCCATCCGGATTTAGCCATTTTTAGCTCATTCATACCGAGAACGCGACCACTAAATCTCGAAGCTTCCTTCCCCGGCCTACCGATAAGCCGCTTATCGCTAACGCTACAAGCGCTTTAGTACCCTCCCAGGGGCTTGAAGAACCAGCTTCAGAATCAGAGGCAATCAGAGTGTTGCCTCGACGTTGGATCCCAAAATGAAAAGAGCAACAGATTAGAAATCTTACAAAATTTCCACCATTTTGTAGCCGTTCGGTTCGGCGGTTGATGAGCGTGTTTTGGGGTGGGAGGAATATTCAAATTACGTACTGAAAGTGGCCATCAAAGCAGAATTCGTTTCGTGGACTTGAAATCAACTTGGGTTAGATTTTATTCCCTCGCGCTTCAGAACTCCAACAGAGCGCTTGTCCTTGGTGCCATAAAACTTTCTTTCTAACCAATGTTTACCTACTCTCACTCCGTGGCCAGAGCCGGATGCCATTTTGATCCGTCAGTTAAATTAGCTAATTCCAATCGGACCGAATTCACTGAACCACAACAATCGCCAGCCAAAAGCTTCTCGTTCTAACATATCTCGGCATCCAGAGCGTCCCGGTTTGCCATCATAACAGCAATGAATCAGTGAAAGTTTACTGCTCTCCTAAGCTTGATCCCCCTTCAAAAACGCTTCTAGTCTTACGCCTCTGTCCACTCACAGTCTACGGGTGGATGCCTTTCTTCTTAACCATCTCTACACAACCATAACCTTAAGCAGAACTTCTTCTGCCTCAAGCATTCGCTCGAGAGCGCTCAAGATGGATGCATTTTTACAGTTGCCCAAAATTTCGAACTACTACAAAACTACACACACACACACACACACCCTCCGCACAGAAGGCAAAACAGTTTTACATACTTGCGTCGTACGGACGGCAACGCAGGGCAACATTTCATCTCCAGCTGTTTCCCGTCAATTGAAACGTCGAAGTTGGCAAGATTTATGGGTATGCTTTGTGAGTTGTACGATAACTGAAAGTATGGAAAACTCCTGACGCAGGTTTCCCCTCTAAGCAAGGCACATATGAAAGGAATTGAGAAGACACGCACACACACACACACACACGGGGGTGAAAACGGACGCTAGGCAAAAACATCAAACGTTATGCGTTCCTTTGCGAAAGAAATATGCTGTTGTGTTGGGAATGAGGAATAGTTTAGGTTGCAATAAATTTCCCCCCTTAATGCTCCTGGTGGATATGGCGAGGGCAAGCGGAACTTGTGTGGGGGTGGGGGGAGGGGAGAACGAACCCGTTTTCTTATCGGTCGAAAGATTTGTTGAGTGTTTTATGAAGCTTTCGTTTGCTTTATTTCTCCATGGCTTGTATAGATGGGAGGAATCATATCTCAAGACCTATGCATGAACGATAGATCATGCTTTGTTTTCCTGAGGCATTCTGTGACACAGTTACTTCAGCCGAAATTAAGGGACTATTTATCTAAGGAATTCTAAGTATTAACTATCCAAGGATAACTGTCTCCATTCATCTACCTTAAAAATATGAAAGGTATGTGCATACTAGTGCTCGGATTCTCTGAAACCCTATGACTCCGAGAATAAAAAGGGATAGATTCGATTCGGCAAGATTTGTTAGTACCTCAAAGTATAAGTGCGACATCTTCAAATTGAACCATTATCCTACATTAAATCATCGTCCCTGTCTGTTTCTGATTGTCCAATTTTATTTTTCTTTATTCAAATGGAAAAACTTAGTCGTATTGATCAACTTTATGTTGTAACATACATAAAAATTTAATTTCATCGAAATTTTGTTGATAAAAAGTCTAGCTCAGTCTAATTGTTAGTATAATATTATGTAAAAAAATCTTATGTCACTGACCAAGGGAGGTGGGAAACGTAAATCAATTCTGTTCCATTCTGGCTAGAGGACGATCTAATGGTTGATGTGAAATTTTCTCCAACCGGGCCATACCCTGGTAATTAGGATTGTATACTCGACTTTGTAGTATAAACAAGTTATAAATAAAGTTAGTTTGATTGTGAACTAAATTAAGTAAAACACCAGGCGTCTCCATCACCAGGCGTCTCCATCACCAGGCGTCTCCATCACCAGGCGCCTCCATTAGACAAGTTTAGAAGATCGTTAAGCCAAGCAACAGTAGAAAAAGTTTACAATTCAAATGAGCAAAAATTGAAGAAAAGTGTTTACGACTCGAATTCAAATTTTGCTGTCTAATGTCGAACATTTTCTGTTTCTTCTTTATGCAAGCTCAGTAAACTCGGGAAAAGAGCTGCATTTCTCCAACCACGGCAGTATCAGATGCTCAACAGATTAGTCTGCAGCTGATCCAGCCAACGAGCTCGTAGTGCTCTTCTAAGCCTCATACCAAATGGATGAAGCGTTGACCACAAACACAGGATAACTGCTCTGCTAGCACGTGTTTTATTCTCCTTCTCTACACGCTTTACTCGCACAAGCCGTCAAAGATAGTCCTTAGCACCCGTTGCTTGATAGCTCAAGACTTGTGCCTATAGAGAACTGCTGGATCAGCGAGCGATGTATCGTGTCTTTTATGAGTTGATGGAGTTTTCTGGATGGTAAGAATTTGTGAAACCCTTAGTAGGAACGATTTGCCCGCGTTGGTTTTTTACATTGTTTTCCGAAGTTACGATCGTACGAAGGTAGCAGAACACCTCCACCACCTCGAGATAGCCACCATTAATTGATGCGGACTCTTTCACGGTCCGAGTCTGCAGCAAGCAGATACTTTGCTCCTCACCACATTGATCCTCAATCCAATCCTGTGGGTCTCACATTTTGGTCGGATTTACGCCTCTTGCAACGACGCAGATGTCCGTAGTTCTTGGTAGTAGTTTTATAAAACTGGGCATTTAATCCGGGTTTCCGGGTAAGTCAAGAAAACCAGAAAAGGCAAGCCACAAACCATATGAAGGCTGTAGAACAACAGAAGGATAAGAGCTTGTCATTTTATATAAAACCATTAGACATCCTACCTGGATGACACTGTAAATTTTAAATATTGCTCTAAGCTCACGCTCTGTTCTAAAAGGAAAGATTAAAGGAAGAGTTCTAAGTACAAGAAATAGTAAAGCTATACAACAAAATACAAAACTCCTATTTCTCCACGAACACCATCTAGCTTGGCTCAAGCTAAAATGGATGAAAAGTTTAACTTCATTAATTATTAACGCTATCACCAACATAAAGAAACGGTTAAACATAGAGTAAAACTTGGCGAAGCGTTCTCCTTTTTGTGCCTTCACAGAATATCCATTGTTTGCTCCGATAGAATACTGCTTAAGATGTTTCCGAAAGAAATTGCTACTTAAAATCGTCATTTTTAAATTATCCTCACCCGGCACGGCACAGCGGAAGGAATGTACTCGGAAAATCCCACCACTTTATACTTAAGCGTTCAGTGCACCTGCACCCGAATACTTGCTTCTACTTTAAATTTATGCTCGGCTGCCACCCTCGCCGAGTTCTGAGTAGACTTGAATGGGAAAATGGAAACAGCTAGCAACGCCACGAAGTAAGGAGATAATGTGCACGAAAGTAGTTCCGCGCGCTCTTTATCATTTGTCTCTCCGGCGAGGGCCTGGGAAGCTGTCTCTGGGCCCATCGTCTCTTCGAAATGTAGGATGCCAACGTGCTATCCACTGTCTTAGTCCTCGCTTTTCCACGCGACTGACCCTGTGGGACCTGAGAGCCGGTGCGAAGGAACCGAGGGCGAAGGACGCAGGCAAAATCCTGTGTCCAACGCGCGAAAAGCTTGCGAATCGCATATAAATAATGATTTGCCGGTAGAAGACCGACCGACCGGTGGATCGGAAGCGGGTGGACCGGTGGCACAGCAAACAAGTGTTTGATTTATGGACCAACAGTCCAACTAGTTCAAGTGCAAGCAAAATAACCCCTTCTCAAGCTCCCAGTATTGCGTACTGTACTGATTTCTTCTTTTCACTCTGTCTTGTTTTCATCCTGGTCGGTTCCGGAATCCGGATGCAAAGAAGGATGCGCAACATAACGCCCAACAACACTTCCTTCTATTCCAGTTTCTTGCTGGAGTTCAGAGCAGGCGGAATACATACCTGCCAGAACCGGAAAATGTCGTTTCAAATGAATTTACTCGCATTATTTGAATGAGAAATAATGGTACTTAGAGAGCTGTTGGATTACTGGGCACCTTCCGTCGCTTCTGCGAACGGGACGGGAAAAACGTCTTGCGGGAATGATTTCCTTGGAGTGCACAGACTTCCTTGAAGTCGGTCGTTTTGAAATGTTTTTTCTCTCTTTTCTCTTAGCCCTCTCTCTCTCTCTTAGCCCTCTCTCTCTTAGCCCTCTCTCTCTTTCTTATTCCGTTTTTCTGGACTCGTTTCGAAATCTGGACACGTTCTTCCCAGCCTTTCATAATGTTTATCTCTCTGTGTATTTTTCTGCATATATGTAGCAGAATATGCGGTTCAGAAAATAAGAATTTTGTTTACACATCTAATTAACGAGTTTAATTAGCGAGTATATTTGTTTACATAGTAGCTTACTGGATAGTCTTAAATACGGAAGATGTAGGCGATTTTCTTGATTCTCAATCGATCCATAGGTTGAGAGAGAGAAAGATATATATAGTTGTCTGAAATACTAAAGTGGACCTGAGCAAACAGAATCGTGAATCTACCCTGATGAGACAGATATTCTCTTATAGAAGACTCTTTGCTCAGAATATGACGAAGAGAAAAAGAACGAACCAAAAAACTTTAGGAGAAGGATTGTAGGAAATATTCGGAAGAGAATTGGAAAACCAATCAGGTGAGAAGCATTTTTAAAAGACGGAAAACATCGAAGTAGAGGATCGGTTGAACAGTTATCCCTAAAGAGTTCGGTCGACTGTTTGTTCATACTTTTGACTTTTCTGAGCTTCAGGTATCATGAACGGATCCCTGTCGAAGGAGCGTTGTCGAAGCGACCTTTTCAAAAGGCCTTTGTCGAAGGGACCTTATCAAAACAACCTTGTGGAAGAAGCATTGTTGAAGGGGCCTTGTCGAAGGGATCTTATCGAAGGGGCCTTGTCGAAGGAGCATCATTGGAAGGGCCTTGTCGAATTAGCCTTGTCCACGGGGCGTTGTTTTATGGACCCTGATGAAGCAGCGGTGTAGAAAGGACCTTGTCGAGGAGGCCTTGTTGAAGAGGATTAGTCGAAGAAGCCTCGTCGCATTGCTGAGAGATCCTTGTCGAAAAGGGATCGTCCAAAGGGCCTGGTGGAAAAGGATTTGTCGAAGAGGTCTGGTCAAAGGGGCCTTGTCAAAGGATCTTTGTCTATAGGAGTTTCGCGTAGAAGCATCATCGCAAGGACCTTGTCGAAAGGGCCTTCTCTGATTAGTCTTGTCGACGGAGCCTTATCCTCGGGGCCTTGTCGCCCTATCGAAGGAACGATGTTAATGCGACTTTGTCCAAGGAGCCCAATCGAAGACGACTCATCTAGAGCTACCATAGTTCTAAGAAGACCAGAGACATCCTCCTGGCTATCATGATTATGAAAATGTCTCGCGACCAAAGCAGTAGACAGAAGTCTATCCCTATGCAGGATAGACTATCCTGCACTATAGAGCACTATCGACTAGGTCTATCCCTATCCTATTTTGAAAGAAGTTCAAAATTCAGTTCAAACTTCTCCTCATTTGCACCAGAAATCAGCATTTCCTATCACCAGACTCAGGCAATCCAATTAGCCGGTCCGGGTACTCAGTGCCATTCGGAAGACCCATCGTTCGTTAAATTCTTTTACATACCTTCCATAACATCACCATCGATTTGTCATAATACCCGTTAAGTGGTTTAATCAGTGCATAAACCCTCCTGAGCGACAGCTTTCTTCTAGAGACTTTTCCTCGGACGTGCGCATCCGCCCAGGCAGAATCTGTTTACGCTAACCAGCGTACGATGATTGAGTGAAAAATGTTTCATTCGCATATATTGATTACTCATCCGGGGGTGCGAGAAGTTGCGAGAAAAAAACCAACCCAATCACACATTACACCCCATTTCGAACAAACATTCCTGAGGTTCCTAGTGTTCCTCTCTTGTTCGAAGAAAGTACAGTCACTGACAGATTTTCTGTACCACGTTCTTTTCCGTATCGTCGGATTTCGGTAACCGAAACCATTATTTTCTCACACTTTCTTTCTCATCTTCTTAGCGTTGGCAGCGGACCATCGCGCAACGAGCCACCCGGATCCGGAAGGGAAGAATTCCCACGCTGAAAGATGTATGGCCTGCGAATGGAAACGTTTCATCGTGCGGTGCGGTCATGAATTGGATGCCCACGTACGCCAAACTGCATCCCGGTGCAGTGTTTTTTGTGCTTACGCTCTGCTGCCTGCAACGTTCGCTCGCCGTTGATAGCCGACCGTCGACCGATGCTGAAAGTAGGTGATGGAAAATCAATCAATTGGACGCGCTTCCACTAACTCGGTTTTGTTTGGGTTTCGTTTCCTTTTCCACCACACAGTACCGAAATTGCAACAATGTTCTACCGGCACGGATACCCGTCTGCGGTGTGGCATCAAGGAGCATCACGCTGATCACATGAATTCTTCCGATGTGCAGTGGTACTTTAAGGTTTGTTACTTGCTCGTTTACTCGTTGCCATCCGTCTACAGTTTTTTGTTTTGTTTTTTGGACCTCGCCGTCAGCCATGTGGTGGTGGCTTTCAGCACGTGACCTGCAGTAATCGGGCCCTCCTGAACGCGCTCGACTGGCAGCCAGTTGATTGCGATAATAAACCGTGCCGGGTAACGTTGACGATACAGAACGTTTCGGAGGCGGATGCCGGGCTTTACCGGTGCACGATACATCCCTACCGGACGGACAACCAGACCCAGCTAGACATACAGCTCGTGCGTACCTTTGAGCTAGTGGTGACAAGTAGGTTTTCGGAAGCCATTCGTGCGATCGTTTTCAACTAATGGCTGCCAACCGCTCCTTTTGCAGAATGGCCACTGGACGAATCGATACCGGCACCGGAGCTGTTGGACAATCTGCCCGCCAATACGACCGCCATCGTTGACACGCAAATTGTGCTCCAGTGCCGAGTGCACAGCAAGGTGCAACCCACCATCAAGTGGTTCCGGCGCATCAACAAACCGCTCGGGGAGCACAACTTCAATCAGAACAAATCGATCCGCTATTTGGAAAATTCGTACGAGCTGCTGCCGTCCGCCGGCGAGAAGCTCCTGTCGTACGACGTCTATCTGAGCAAGCTGATCCTGTACAATGCGTCCGAGCGCGACATCGGCATCTACGTGTGCGTCGGCATTAATTATGTCGGTGTCAGCATGGCCGATGCGTACGTCAATCTGGTCCATCCCAACGGGACGCCCGTCGAGGAAGCGGGCGGTGGATATGTGAGCCTTATGGTACTATTTCTGATACCGATTGCGTTGGCCCTAGTGCCGCTGCTCGGGTGGGTTGTGCTGAATGTGCTGCGGGCAAAGCAACACGCGGACGAAAAGTCACTGGTTCAGCTTCAGCCGGCTACTAGCGTTTATGGACCGGAGTTGCAACGGAATCGGGGAAGAACATTTGGTGGTACAGAACGAACAGACCATCTGTACGAGAAGGTTGATGTGGTGTGAATGTAAATAATTGCTTTTAATTATTTAATTGATTTTAAGCAGCCATGTAAGATACTTACATTTGCTTCGTTATGGTAGGAAAATATGTTGGATATATTGCGAGCAGAAAAATAAATAAAAAACTGTTGGATTTCATACGAATTCATACCATCTCTTTTAGGGTTTTCTGGCAGCACTGCCATTACATTGCGTTTGACGTTTCGAATGTCATTTTGCGGTATGTGTTGTTCTGTCGCGCCAAAACTCTCCATAGAAAAGGTACAATAAAAGGCAGTTCCGATTGTACGCATAAACCAGCAGAGTGTTTTTCGTCAGAGCTTTTTCCGAAATTACAACAGGTTATGGGCCCAGTATTTGCCCAGCAGAGTGAAGAACGAAAAGTAAAGTTTTGCTGGAATAGAAAGGACAGTTCCCATGATGGGCCAGGACGGCATTAATTTCGACAAGTTGGACGGGCGGTCTAACTTCTCGACATGGGAGAAGAAAATGGCTGCATTTTTACGTACAAGAGATTTGTACAAGTGCGTTCTTCCAGCACCACAGACGGAAACAGACGAAGATAAGCTGTCGCGAGCTGCAGGATGGATCTTCCTTGCGTGTGAAGACCATATTACGCATCATTTCGGAAAGGATGACTCGCCGCTGCAAATATGGGAAGCGCTTCGAAAAACTTTTGCAGAAACCGGTCAAGGGCTACACCTACAGGCGGTGATGACACTTTCGCACACATACAGGGCCGATTGTGTTTCGAACGATGAATATGTGGGGCGAATGATGGAAGCCTGGAGACGCTGTACCGAAGTGGGCATTAAGTTTGAAGACAATATTGTGGCGTTGTTTATGATCGGAAATTTGGGACCGCAATACGAAGCTTTTCGGCAGAGCCTTATTGGAAGTGGCCAAACCATCACGGTAGATCGAGTAAAGGCAGGGCTTTTGGAATTGACTCCTCTCCAAAGCCAAGTTCCAGACACAGCATACTACAGTGGACCGCGACCGCATAAAGAACAATCACAAAAATACAAATCCCACATAAAGTGCCATAAATGTGGAAAAATGGGACACTATAAGAACAAGTGTCGAAGTGTTAGTGATAGATCGGGAGGTAGCAGCGGTATTAGTGGTAGTGTCAGTGGTGCAGACGCGAACAAAACAGCAGAAGCAAAGTATGCAAGCGCATTGTCTGCTAGTTTCGCAGAAATGTCCGGTGGATGGTACCTGGATAGCGGAGCATCTTGCCACATGACGTCGAGACGCGACATTCTCAGTGACTTTCGTGCTTCGGAGAAGCAAACAATCACTGTTGCCGACGACAGGAAGCTAAAGGTGGAAGGTTGTGGATCAGCCGTCGTAACGATTGGTGGGAAACAATTGCTTCTTAGAAACGTTTTGTTTGTTCCTCAACTTAAAGCTAATTTGATTTCGCTTGATGTGGCATCGCGCATGGGCCATCGGATTATTATTGAAAATGGCGTTTTGAAAGTGATCAAAAACAGTTGTGGATCCGTCCTGATTGAGACGCCGTCGAGTGGAGGTGTTTTCAAAATAGAAGCAAAGCACGTGAAATGTTTGCTTGTTAAGGACGACGGAGTAATCGAATGGCACAGGAAGATGGGTCACATGAGCTACCAAGGTTTGAATAACCTTAAGAAAGTGTGTAGTGACGTTCAATTCGAGGGTACGCAGGAAGACATTCGTGGTTGCATCAGCTGTGCTGAAGGAAAGCAGACCAGAGCGCCGTTTCGCAAGAAAGATGCCATCATCAAAACAACGAGGATTTTGGACCTAGTGCACACTGACGTTTGCGGACCAATGAGCACATCATTAGGTGGATCCAGGTATTTTGTTGTTTTTATTGACGATTTTTCTCGAAAAGTATTTGTTTACTTCTTGAAGGAAAAATCAGCAGTGGTTGAGACGTTCCGCAGGTTTAAGGCGGAAGTAGAAAACCAAACAGGCGTACATATAAAGCGGCTTCGATCGGACAACGGCACAGAGTTCGTGAACAAAGAAATGTTGGAGATTTGTCAGGCATCCGGAATCATCCACGAGAAGGCTCCGCCATACACACCAGAGCTGAACGGTGTATCTGAGCGGATGAATCGGACATTAATTGAACGAGCACGTTGCATGATATCGGATGGTAATCTTGATCGAGCACTTTGGGCTGAGGCTGTACAACACGCGGCGTTCATTGTAAACAGATCGGTGAATCGTTCCCTAGGAAATCGGTGTCCGGAAGAAATTTGGACGGGAGAGAAACCAGACCTCGCATCACTGAAGATTTTCGGAAATCCGGCAATGGTTCTTTTGCCCAAAGTAATGCGTAGAAAATGGGACCCGAAAGCAGTGGAAATGCAGTTCGTAGGTTATTCCGATAAAGTATTTCGATTCTATTGGCCGAAGACCAAACGAGTATACACCAGTAGGGATGCAACGTTTCTGCCTCAAACACCTATGAAGACTGGTTCTTTGTTTAAAGTAGATGAGGACGATGATGTTGAAAGTGGAACAACTTCAGTTGGGGCATGTAGTCGTAGAAAAACTGGAACAAAGACAGATTCCGTAATCAAGACCGAAACAGTAAATCAGCTTGATTCTTCTTGTGATGAGGAATATGAAGATGCCGAAGGCGCTGATAATCACGATTGCGGTGAAAATAGGATTGAAGATCAACCTATCTTAAGACGATCGCAGCGGACAGCTCGTCCTATCGTACGCGAAGATTTCGTCTCCTATTTCGCTAGAGATTGTAGCCCAGAGGATCCAAAAGATCGTGAAGATGCATTGAAGACGCATGATGCTCGATTCTGGGAAAGGGCAATGCAAGAAGAGTTGTCTTCATTTGAAAGCAATCAGAGCTGGACATTAGTGGATCTTCCACCGGGTCGTAAAGCCATAAGAACGAAATGGGTGTTTAAGAGAAAGCGCGCAGAAGACGGTAGCGTTTTGCGACATAAAGCGCGCCTGGTCGCCAAGGGATGTAGTCAAAAGTACGGCGTTGATTATGCTGAAACCTTTTCACCAGTTGTGCGTTATGGCTCGCTACGGTTATTGATCGCTATGGCTGCCCAAAAGGGTATGAATATTGACCAGATGGACGCAGTTACCGCGTACCTTCAAGGAAGGTTGAAGGAGGAAATCTACGTAATGCAGCCGGAAGGGTTCGAAGATGGCACGGGCAGAGTTTGCAAGCTGAACAAGGCAATGTATGGCCTTAAACAAAGCGGACGTTGCTGGAACAAATGCCTAGATGAAGCATTATTATCATTCGACCTAAGAAGATCTGCCGAAGACCCTTGCGTCTATTACAATACCGACAGTAGTTTGGTAGTTGCTATATATGTCGATGATATACTGATATTTTGGTCTGACGTAAAAGTACGTGATGAGCTCAAGGCTAAACTGTCGGAAACTTTCTTAATGAAAGATTTGGGTCGAGCTCGTACATGTGTAGGTATGACAATAACCTATGGTGACGATATGATCAGCATCGATCAGACCAAATACGCAACAGAGATAGTCCATCGCTTTGGCATGCAAGATTGTAAGCCAGTGTCTTCGCCGTGTGATGTTTCACACAAGTTAGCCGCAGCATCTGGAGATACTAATGATAACGTGCCGTATCGTGAAGCTGTTGGAGCTTTACTTTACCTGGTACAGGGTACCAGACCGGATTTGGCCTTTGCAGTCAGTAATGTTAGCCGCTACAACGATCGCCATGATAGTACACATTGGATTGCGGTGAAGAGAATTTTGAGATATCTCAAAGGGACCGTTGATTATAAGATCAGTTATCGTCGTGGATCGGGTGAATACATCAGCGGCTACGTCGACGCAGATTGGGCCAGCGAACGAGACGATTGCAGATCGTATTCTGGTTACGTCTTCAAGTTAGCAGAGGGAGCTGTGTCGTGGTCGTGTAAACGGCAGGCATCGGTCGCGGTTTCCAGCACTGAAGCGGAGTACATCGCAATGACTCATGCAACCAAGGAGGCGATTTGGTTGCTTCGCTTTATGAACCAATTCAAAAAGCAGAAGAGGATTGAGTTGTACTGCGACAATCAGAGTGCGATGGTAATGGCTAGTAGAGAAGCGTATAGTTCCCGTGCTAAGCACATTGATGTAAGCTATCATTTCATTCGTGAGCATGTATGTAGCGGTTTATTACATCTTCAATACGTTCCATCAGCAAATAATATCGCAGACGGGTTAACGAAGGGTGTGAACGGAATTAAAATGAAGTTTTGTGTAGAAGGATTCGGGATGTACGCTTCCTAGTGGATAAGGGACAGAAATGGTATGATCCGAGTTGGGGTGTTGGATTTCATACGAATTCATACCATCTCTTTTAGGGTTTTCTGGCAGCACTGCCATTACATTGCGTTTGACGTTTCGAATGTCATTTTGCGGTATGTGTTGTTCTGTCGCGCCAAAACTCTCCATAGAAAAGGTACAATAAAAGGCAGTTCCGATTGTACGCATAAACCAGCAGAGTGTTTTTCGTCAGAGCTTTTTCCGAAATTACAACAAAAACTATTCAAACAAATTCAAAAAACCTTAATTCATTATGTTTATACAATGTGTTTGTTTTGAAAATAACGATTTATTCAAACACGTTTCCCATCACCCGATAGTACGTCCATTTCGTTCACAGATGGCGCTGCTATTGTACCGACCGTTGCCCCTGTTCTTGTGCAATTGCACTGCTGGGTGAAAATCTCCACCCTTTTTGTCCAAAATTAGACAAACATTTCTTGGTAAAAAGCAAGGTATGTAGATATAGAAGGTAGAGTTGTTTAGAGCAAATTGACATTTCTCGACCTGACATAACAGTTCCGAGGTGATCAAGGGGAAGGGTATTGAGAAGAGTGATGGCAGCGTCGGAGGAGGCGCCGGTGGTGGTATCGCTTGCGATTTTTTGCCGAAAAATGCAACCAAATATCGTCAATCTTCTGTGGAACAACATTTGATATGCGAAGATGACCCATAAATTAGCGAAATTGCTCAAGGGTCTGAGAATCGAGGCTGTTTGTTCATGTTTGTAGCCCATACCATATGTTTTTGTAAACAAACTCTGACATAACTCGACTAAAATGTCGCCCTGTCAAATCGATAAAAATTCACCTTCTAAATACATACACCTTGGTAAAAAGGTAAAATAGAGTCCCAAACAAAGATTTGACAGTTCGAAAATGGTCAGGGCTATTGCACACGCGATGCGTGTTTTGTCAATCGGAGGGGGGATGTTTGTTTACATTTTGCATTTGGATTGTTATTGTGCAGGGAAGTGATCGTTTATTTTCCTCGACCTTTTTTATGATTTAAGACTAATGAAGAGCCTATATTGGTTGCTGTTTTAAATTGTTTCAGTTATATTCTACGATCGCATACATTTGGTGAAAACGAGTTTGGGCTGCGCGTGGACACTTTGCTGCTTTGCTGCGGGCCGGTTTAACTTCCGGTCGGATGTTTGTTACCGGAGGATGCAGAGGTGGCTGTTTATAGCAACAGTGGCCGCACCGTAACCAGCGCTAGCATCTATGACGATGCGCCTTAACAGCCGGCAATTCTATCAGTATGCGTTTCATACTGGTGTACTGGTGGTACAATGTGCAACCGAATTCTTTCCATCGCCGGAAGCAGCAGCATCCCGTTGGATGTTTGTCCCCGGATTGATAAATGATAAATGAAAATGAGATAAATGTGATTAATCAGTAATAAAAGATGTGATCGTACACCTAACGCGGTCGTGTTTTAAACATCTTTTAATGTGAGACATCCGAAACCGTTTTGGTAATTAGGCTCTAGTGGATCCGGGTGTGTTGTATTCTTTAACTTTTTAACGGATGTAACGTTATGCAATCACCGGAAAGGATCGGCGGAAGCCTATCATACAGAAAATTACGTACGATATTCATATATCTGTCCTGCTTTACAAGCCGTCTACCATGCTGATCGATTTCCTTGCAAGCTGGGCAGGTCATTCTATTTTAACATTACAGGATCGCAGTCTAACACATGGCGGTAGGTACCGGCTGCGTTAAGGTAAAAGGTTCGTGCCCTCGTCTCTGATTCTACTGGAATTTCGAACCGTTTAGCAGTTCGTACGTTAATTAAACGGACCGGCTAGCTTACTGGCTCAACAACTGGCGCCTAACAGTGGACCTTGTGCTTGCTGATCATTATTTCAAAGTTGAATAAGACGGACAGCCTGCCTTTATTCAACAGACTCCTAATAATTTCTTTCCATCCATCCGAAGAAAAAGTAAAAATTTTATCAAAAATTGAATATACAAGTCGTTTCTGAATTCTGAAAAATATTTTTTTCATGCTCACCTTCCTTATCGAGTTACCAAATTCCGTACCTAGGCACCACCTCTTGGAATAAAGACAAACGATGCCACTTCATACATTTATCAGATTTTTTTCAATATCCACCAATGCAGTGTAGTCATGAAAACTGATGAGACTCTATAATGAAATGAAATGATAAAATAAGGTTTTATTCGAACACAAAAGTGTTACCAAACTGAAATGAAACTTTGGATTGGTCTATTGAATTGAACTTTGTTTTTTCTAGTTCTCGGATTAAATTGAAATTCTATCTATTTACCACGGTTTAATGTAATGGTTGCTTGTTTAAAAAAGAAGCAAACAATTGAACTTCAATTGAATGCAGACGTATAACATTAAATAGAAGCGCATAAATGATCCCTGCTGTATTTCTTTAATTTTTCGAACCTCACTAGCATTTATTCCCAATCTGCTCGTTAAAGGATCTTGCTACACGTGCCGGCTTCTATTAAATTCCGGCACTATGTTAAATCGTTCAATGCTTTTTTTTGGTTTATTGCACAAAAAACTACTCGAGTGCTCAATACATTAACATTATTCCAATGCGTTGATGATCTACATTCATATGCCAACTGTTGTTCATAGAATCAAAAATATCACCCAGTATGTAAAATAAATTGTAAGATATTTAAGTAACAAAACTTGTTTTTATATTCATGTACAACGGCCCCGCCGTAATGCTACAAAACGATAATCTTATCTAGTAAAAATAAAATTAGCAATACTTCACTGGCAACTCATGGTTTCATAATATAGCAGAGTTTAATTATGTCAAACCCGATGTTTGTTTAATTTTCATTTTACAGATACAATTTCTTTATTACTTAATTAATCCTGATTTAGATACCGAATCACAATACAGGGCTCATGCTGTTCCTAAGTTACATCAACGCTCTCACCATCATCCCATCCCTCCAATGGGATGTACAGCCGAAAGTGCGAAAGAGCCAGTTGTGTCCGACCAAATACCAAGTTATAAATTTTTATTAAAGCATGAAACATCGGCCTGAATAACTAAATCATTTACATTTTATGAAACATTACGTTTCATAAATGTTTAAAGCAAAAGAAAAACTATTCCAAGTAATTTTTGTTCCAATTTTTGTGAAACCAAATCAACACATATGTACGCTCCAAAAAGTGGAATGCGAATGGTCTGATGTTTCTAACATATGAAATGTCATGAAAGATTTTTATCCAAAGCCTTCTCAGTCGTGTTTATTCGTCGCGTATCATTCAGCCACGTGTTTACTGAGAATTTTCTGAAAGTATTTTCATACTAAATGTTAATGGCTAATCCACCCTTTTCTTCTTGCGGCAAAAGGCGCTGCCGGGTGATGTGAAAGATATTCATTAACAAATTCTACTTTTTCAAACATTTACCCTTAGTTGTGTTATTATAAATCCGACTCTATGGTTGGCTCCTATAGGTTGGTGGCATTTCGTGATTGTTAGTTCGATAACGAACCGTTGTTGAACCGACCACGCGAAGGAGTGATCGATTCGGGAAATCTCCGCGCAGATTCCTGGCCTTGTCAGAGTTGCTTGAATCAGGCGGCTAACCTTTTTTCCTGGATAACCAAGAGAAGTTTTTAGCGTCGGACTCGCACTTCACTAACTCGGCGTGGACAACGGGAATGCCGTAGCTCGATCAGACGATTAGCCTTTTTTTCTGGATAACCAGGAGAAGTTTCTAACCGTGGTTCTTGCTTGGCTTAATTTCGCATAATTCTTCCGACGGAGTGGGGAGACACCAAAGTGCGGGACCAACATCCGGAGGGAAGGCAAAGATGAAATTTTCCCAATTCCGTATGGATACCCTAACAATGAAACACAAGCTTCTTCGTTGAGGTTTGGATTACAAGTCGCTTTTTATTCTCAAAAATCCTGTCTTATATACTAAAATTCCGTGGGAAAAAGAACATGAAATAGCATTACATCGATCTCCTTTTTCCTAATTCGGTATGCTGATGCGTTGACCCCTGCCAGGCGTCGGCTAGTGTAGGAGGTCTGTAATGTTACAATGTCTGGCGATTGTTACCCTATCGTTTTATGACCATGGGTAATGCATCGCGCATTTGTGGTTCAAGTGCGTATGCCTATTTTCCTATTGCCTATTGCCTGCGCGTCGTTTGTTCTATTCGTCAAGTTGGTCTTTCCTTCACTGCCCTACGACCGTGCCTTGATCTTCGCGATGGTCGTTTTTTTCATGAAACTAATCGCGCAATGACAATGTATGCATTGTGTTCTAGTGTTAACCCTTTTCGGGCCATGTTCTTCACTTTCGTTTTTATTACATGGCTTGAGTCTATTAATAATTTTCATATGTCTGGATATTGTCCCTTTTCCGAGATGTTTTATGACATACCCTGACATGTTACCATAATTTCGTCTTTCTCACGGTATGGACCTCTCTGTGACTTAAGGTTGTTTTCCTAAGAAAATATTTGTCGATGAGAATTTATCCTAAACAAAGATATTTAGTTATTTAAAGTTTCTCATCTAACTCTTGCATGCCTGTCAGTTTAGCTCAATTTTATTTTGTCGCGTTCGCAACAGTGATGGGAATCGAGGTTGTTCATTAAAGACTATGTTTTCAGCAAGTATTAAGGAATTCAGTCAGTAATTTAAAATTTATACTGTCGAAGTGTCTATTTCAAAATTGCACGATAATAGTTCTACCGATTTTAATTTAATTTTTAGTACACCTATGGTAAGAATGAGAATAATGTTTGCTGTAGTTATTATGCCGCTAAATGTTCCATATGTTTGCTTTGCTTCTCTATGTACCACGTTACCAGACGAGATACTGGGGAACTTTTTTTTGCATTCTATACATGATTCTCAGGGCAAGAACGAGTGTCCTGAATACAGCAGAAACATTGATATTCTTCCTGTCTATGTATTTGAGACTTTTCTGTATTGTCTCTTATGCATTCAACCCTCTCCATTAGTATATACAAATGCTAGTTATAATTACTTGGACGCAGAAAGGCAATGGAGTGGTTAATACTACCATGCAAATACCAAAAACCCTCTAGTTCATTATTATTTCGGCATTCGGCCAGGTTGTAGTATCCATCTCTAAATATTTAAATATTATTTACATGAACTGGTAAGCGGTTGAATACATGGTTTCAACATTGAACATATGCCTTGAAAATGCAATATAACGTATATTTCGGAACAAAGAAGTATGTTGATGTAAGTTATGCTTCGTTCAAATGTCAACTGTTTATTTACTGACTGGTTTTTCACAGAATCATTCACAAAATGTCGTACCATGCACGCGAAGCTTGTCTTTACGGGTTGTTGTAATTATAAATAATGAAATTCTATCCTGATTTAGTTATTCTTAATATAAATTAATTTTTAAATAGAGCTCATGTCTACGATACGTTTCATCTGACTAATCAAACTAAACAAGCATCTGTTTTTGGGAATAAAACAAAAGCTTGATGTTTTAGCTAAATGTGATAGTGACGTATCGTGCTTTTTTGGCATGCTATTATGCTATTGGTGCGGTCCGGGGGTGTGCAAGACTGACTATCATCCAGTTACCGGTAAAACAAATCATAGAAAGCTATAGAAGGCCAAATAGACGAGTTAGAAATTGTGAATTTGGGTTTAAGTTTTTACGATCGACGATTTTGTTTTCATTTTTTTTAATTTATAATATTACATTCTATTTATTCAATATTCATTCCAGTTTTTTTATAAGGCCTTCCTTATATATTTTCAAAATTGGATTTGGCATGGAAGATGCTCAAAAAGTTGGAAAAATATGGAATAATTTGTTAAATTATCTTATCAATATACTTCGGGGGAGAGCCGCGGAGAAATCTAAGAATAATGTCTTAAGAGGTGTTGTAAGAAACGTGTGCACTGCTGGATTGTTCTTTTTTGAGGGATCTTTATTCATATTCTAGACCCATAGCATGCATTCCATTAATTCATTCGATCGTGACCGCCTTCGGGAATGGCATGCGGGTTGCCTATAAGGCGCAAATAATCGGTTTACATGAATAGCTCAAATCAAGATTCTATTGTGAAAATAACACAATACACTTTTATAGTCTTCTTCTTTGGCACTACAACCTCGAGAGGTCTCGGCCTACCATTTCTGGCTTTCTGTGACTTAATTTTACCCGTAGAAAAGGTAGTCAGCCTTACGTACGGGAGACTTTTATAGAAATACTTAAAAATAATTTACTGATTAAAATAGAGCAAAATAATCAGTCAATCAAAGCGAGCTAGGCACTTCACTCTTTCAATATTTGAGTCTTTTCTAGAAGCAAAATAAAAAACCCTTAAGCTCGTGTAAGTTAGTTGTGTTTTAAAAGCTGTTAATTTTGATGAATTCCTGAAACTTTATTGCTGTATTATACTTTACTTTCTATAGGTTTAGCTTTCTGAAAATTGTTTTTGCTCTTATATGGTAGGTTTCCGATTCCGAAAGGTACTCGTGGAAATCTATATTTTTAAAATGTCAAATGATCTCTACGCTTATGTATTCATCCAAAAAAAATCTTTGGTCTCCATCAATTTTATTTTTGATACATTTTAATAGTGCAAAAAAGGAATAATTAAACTGTGTGTAGAATTGTGACGTAAGTATAACAGGTGTATTTAAAAATAAAATGTTTTATGATTTTTCAAAACTTTTTATTGATTTATTTTAGAACAAACAGGTGTTAGTATAACTCTGGTGAGGCCATATCTGAACCACTTATCTGTCCCTTGTAAATAATATTTACATGTTTGGAGATGGATACTACAACCGAAATAATAACCTAACACATAATTGTGTATTTGCATGGTAATTTAACCACCCCATTGTCTTTCTCATCTCAAGCGTGTATAACTTATATTTGTACACAGACAAATAAATAAAAGCTTCTCATGCATAAAAAAATAAATAATAGCTTATGAAGATGGTTGAAAGCGTTTCTCAAAAAAAAAAAAATGAGACAAATTCAAAACTGGTGCACACAGATATGCTTGATGAATATCAACTTTTCTGCTGCATTCACGAAATTTTTGTCTCCTTGATGTCCTGAAGTACATGATTACCAAATGAAAAAAATGCATTTTAATTTTTCAAAATTGTATCGATTCAACTTAAATTGTTAGTAAAATAAATATTTCAAATAACCTTACGTGTGTGTTTTATTTATTTATTTTTTCATTTGATTGTAATATAGTCTTCAATAGCGGAGCATAAGGTAGCACAGTATGATCCGACTTATGGATCACCTATCGGCATAAAAACTACTTTAAATCTTATTCTCATACCTACCATATACGCAGAAAAAATTAAATTCAAATGGTTTTGGCAAAGTGTAGCAATAAACAATGCGAGATTATTGATTTTGAATTAAATTTATTGTTTCTTTAACAAGATTTACATTTTATAGAGACTCATTTAAAAAATTCGTCTCATAGCCATTATGAATTGCAACCAAGCTATACCCAAGAATTAAGAATAACAGAGCTACAACACACCTAGCAGTAAATGTTTGAAAAAGTAGAATTTGTTAATGAATATCTTTCACATCACCCGGCAGCGCCTTTTGCCGCAAGAAGAAAAGGGTGGATTAGCCATTAACATTTAGTATGAAAATACTTTCAGAAAATTCTCAGTAAACACGTGGCTGAATGATACGCGACGAATAAACACGACTGAGAAGGCTTTGGATAAAAATCTTTCATGACATTTCATATGTTAGAAACATCAGACCATTCGCATTCCACTTTTTGGAGCGTATATATGTGTTGATTTGGTTTCACAAAAATTGGAACAAAAATTACTTGGAATAGTTTTTCTTTTGCTTTAAACATTTATGAAACGTAATGTTTCATAAAATGTAAATGATTTAGTTATTCAGGCCGATGTTTCATGCTTTAATAAAAATTTATAACTTGGTATTTGGTCGGACACAACTGGCTCTTTCGCACTTTCGGCTGTACATCCCATTGGAGGGATGGGATGATGGTGAGAGCGTTGATGTAACTTAGGAACAGCATGAGCCCTGTATTGTGATTCGGTATCTAAATCAGGATTAATTAAGTAATAAAGAAATTGTATCTGTAAAATGAAAATTAAACAAACATCGGGTTTGACATAATTAACCTCTGCTATATTATGAAACCATGAGTTGCCAGTGAAGTATTGCTAATTTTATTTTTACTAGATAAGATTATCGTTTTGTAGCATTACGGCGGGGCCGTTGTACATGAATATAAAAACAAGTTTTGTTACTTAAATATCTTACAATTTATTTTACATACTGGGTGATATTTTTGACTCTATGAACAACAGTTGGCATATGAATGTAGATCATCAACGCATTGGAATAATGTTAATGTATTGAGCACTCGAGTAGTTTTTTGTGCAATAAACCAAAAAAAAGCATTGAACGATTTAACATAGTGCCGGAATTTAATAGAAGCCGGCACGTGTAGCAAGATCCTTTAACGAGCAGATTGGGAATAAATGCTAGTGAGGTTCGAAAAATTAAAGAAATACAGCAGGGATCATTTATGCGCTTCTATTTAATGTTATACGTCTGCATTCAATTGAAGTTCAATTGTTTGCTTCTTTTTTAAACAAGCAACCATTACATTAAACCGTGGTAAATAGATAGAATTTCAATTTAATCCGAGAACTAGAAAAAACAAAGTTCAATTCAATAGACCAATCCAAAGTTTCATTTCAGTTTGGTAACACTTTTGTGTTCGAATAAAACCTTATTTTATCATTTCATTTCATTATAGAGTCTCATCAGTTTTCATGACTACACTGCATTGGTGGATATTGAAAAAAATCTGATAAATGTATGAAGTGGCATCGTTTGTCTTTATTCCAAGAGGTGGTGCCTAGGTACGGAATTTGGTAACTCGATAAGGAAGGTGAGCATGAAAAAAATATTTTTCAGAATTCAGAAACGACTTGTATATTCAATTTTTGATAAAATTTTTACTTTTTCTTCGGATGGATGGAAAGAAATTATTAGGAGTCTGTTGAATAAAGGCAGGCTGTCCGTCTTATTCAACTTTGAAATAATGATCAGCAAGCACAAGGTCCACTGTTAGGCGCCAGTTGTTGAGCCAGTAAGCTAGCCGGTCCGTTTAATTAACGTACGAACTGCTAAACGGTTCGAAATTCCAGTAGAATCAGAGACGAGGGCACGAACCTTTTACCTTAACGCAGCCGGTACCTACCGCCATGTGTTAGACTGCGATCCTGTAATGTTAAAATAGAATGACCTGCCCAGCTTGCAAGGAAATCGATCAGCATGGTAGACGGCTTGTAAAGCAGGACAGATATATGAATATCGTACGTAATTTTCTGTATGATAGGCTTCCGCCGATCCTTTCCGGTGATTGCATAACGTTACATCCGTTAAAAAGTTAAAGAATACAACACACCCGGATCCACTAGAGCCTAATTACCAAAACGGTTTCGGATGTCTCACATTAAAAGATGTTTAAAACACGACCGCGTTAGGTGTACGATCACATCTTTTATTACTGATTAATCACATTTATCTCATTTTCATTTATCATTTATCAATCCGGGGACAAACATCCAACGGGATGCTGCTGCTTCCGGCGATGGAAAGAATTCGGTTGCACATTGTACCACCAGTACACCAGTATGAAACGCATACTGATAGAATTGCCGGCTGTTAAGGCGCATCGTCATAGATGCTAGCGCTGGTTACGGTGCGGCCACTGTTGCTATAAACAGCCACCTCTGCATCCTCCGGTAACAAACATCCGACCGGCAGTTGAACCGGTCCGCAGCAAAGCAGCAAAGTGTCCACGCGCAGCCTAAACACGTTTTCACTAAATGTATGCGATGTATCATTAACGTATCGTAGAATATAACTGAAATAATTCCAAACAGCAACCAATAAAGGCGCATAATTAGTCACAAATCTTAAAAAAGGTCGAGGAAAATAAACGATCACTTCCCTGCACAATAACAATCCAAATGCAAAATGTAAACAAACATCCCCCCTCCGATTGACAAAACACGATTCGCGTGTGCAATAGACCTGACCATTTTCGAACTGTCAAATCTTTGTTTGGGACTCTATTTTACCTTTTTACCCATTTCTTTCCAAATCAAATTTTGTCCACACACTCGATGCGCTTGCCCGATGTACACGGTTATCTGTCAAATTTCAATCAAACGTCATTATACCAAAACATTTCAAGCGGGCGTCCCCTATGCGTGTGCTACGAAACGACGCATTTTGCTGCTAATTTACACTTTATTTTTGATACTTTTATTTATACGTGTTTATATAACTCAAGCCGAGCGCCTTTGGCAAGTGGTGCAGTGTCTAGAAACAGTAGATTTGTGTAATTTCGGACCCTAAATTCAGTGCGCTTTCCCAAAGCATCATTCCGTGGCGGATGTATGTGTGTGCGGTTTACGGGCGCGGGCAGTAGTTCGGTTCAAAATGCCGTCAACGGTTGTAAACAGTGGCCGCCATACGACCGCGAGTGGTAATTTCGTGACAAACCGTACGAGACAGCGATCCTCGGCGTCGAATATCGGTGGCTTGACACCGAATGTAACGACACGCCGCCGGGCACAGAGTACTTTGATCGGAAAAAATGATGCAAACGGATCTGCGACCATCCCAGACGATCTGCGGCGTAGGTTGATCGACTGTTCGGTAGCTTTAGTAGATGTATTTGCACAAGGAACACCATTCAAACTTAGCTCAAATCGTGCAAAAGGTTGTAAACTGCTTGTAGAATTGCTTTTGGGTAGATTGTCTTTCTAACAATACTTTTCCGCTTTTTAGAAAACAACAAAATCCCCCAAATTCAAAGTATACCGCAGGAAGGTAAAGCCTCAGCCGAACAACAGAGCAACTCATCGCCACCAGAACGGAACAGCAACGTAACCAGACGAACCAGACCACGGCGAACGAAGAGTGTTGGACAAACGCAGCAACGGTTGGCGGATCGTCAACGTCATACAATTAACAGCGTTTCGGAGGATCATCTTTCGATCGTACATCTGGACGAATCCAGCAACATCGGCACGAAAAGCATTGCCGAAACGGTGGATTTATCACACAAACAAACAGTGTCCGGGAATGACGTCATCGGCACAAGCACGACAAACGTGACTGCCGTTCCGGAGCCACGTCGCATAACGCGGCGCATGTCGTCAAAATCGACTGACTGTAACCAAAACACAATCAATGTTCGCGCAGCACCGAAACGCAAGACAAATGATGGTATCCCATCACGCGAGGCGATTCGTGTGCCCCCACCGAAGCAAGCACTCAGTGCACAACAATCGGTACTGGAACATTCGGTGGAAGCTGCCGGTCAGAACGATACCGTACGGACAACCGTTACCGGGTGCACCCAACAATCTTTGGACACGCTAAACAGTGATGCGTTTAATACTCTGATTGTTTCTATCAAACGCATAGCTCCCGCACTGCCAGTGGACGAATTAAAGCGCATCAAATATGACGATTCGACGCGCGATAGCCACTTTACTCAGCGAGCCTCAAGCAGCAAAGCTAGCTGGCGACAAAAGAATAGCATCAAGCAGGAACGACCCTCACTCGCAGGGCCAAGATCAACAATGGCGAAACCTAAGCTTGTTATCACATCGCCAATTATAGAAGTCCCGGAATCACCTCCCCCTGTGGTGCTCGAGCGTAACACGGTGGTCAATAGTTCATACCTCACCGTTCCAAACACCGCTACCGCCAAGTGGGATTTGTTCAAAAAACCTCACCCAGCTAAAAATGCACCGATGCCACTGCTACAGATTGAGGAAGAAAACGAAGAGAACGGTGATGTGTACACTTTTCTATCGTCCTCGCAAAACAGTGATATTCCAGCAGCGAGCAAACCCAAGCCGAAGCAGCAGAAGAAACCGAAGCAGAAAAAGGTTCCGACAGCATCCGCTGCTGCTAAAACGGTCAACAGCAAGAGCAACGGTTCGATGGCTAAACCGAAAGGCAAGCAACCACAAAAACGGGCCAACCATTTCGGGTGCGATAAGCAGACGTTGCGAAAGGTGATTAAAAGGTTGGGCGGTGGTCCGGTACAACAACCGGGGACGCTGAACTACAAGATCAACCTGGACATTCCCAAAACACCACCCGATGCTCGTTCGCCCGTTAACGTACCTCCGCCGAAGGATGACGCTGAGCAGCTTCCGAATGATGGTCATCTCGCTTCGCCAGAAACTACACGCACCTTGCACCCGTCGCTGGACCGGCTTAAAAAGAGTTCACTATCGTTTCCCATCACGTCCACTCCCGCCAACAGGGTGGTGAACACAGCGAACCAACTGAGCGTACCACCAGCAGCCGAGAAACCAGCCTCGCTCTGGCGCTTGCAGGACGAATTGATCGTTCCCCGTACCAGCTACGTCCACCGCACGAAAGAGATGCTACCGTCCTACGAAAGCTTTGCAATCGCAACCGAACAGCAGCCAGTTGGAGCGGCCGGTTTCGTTACGGAGCGTCGTAAATCACCATCCGACGGTACGTCGATCGATCCGGTACCCGTGCTTCCAACACCAGAACACGGAGTAGGCATTATCAGCGACAGGGAGTTGCACGAGATCGAGAAAATGTACGTGGAGCTGAAGGCGACGAGCGAAATGAGCGAAAAGCTCATCCGAGCGATGCGTCTGAGCAAGCAAAAGGCGGCCACACCGCAACAGGACCAAACGATGCGGCAAGCCTGCCAGAAGCTCAAAAAATGGTACGATCGTTCGATGAACGCGTTTACCCGTTCAATGCGCATTCTCGGTAACATACAGCGCGCAACTGGAGGTGGTTTGAACGCTGCTAACGACCGATCAAGAGCAGCCTGTCCGTCACCACTGTCCCACGAACAGCAGCGTACGGTGAACGAGTTCAATTCTAGCACCGATCGATTCCGCTCCATGCTCGCACAGCTACACTCGACCATTAACGATTCCGACGTTGAAAATCACCCACCACCACCACCGACGATCGACGCGGAATCGGCAGCGCCCAGTAAAGGCCCGTCGTTGTCGGCTACCAAGAAAGTACAGATCCTGCAGGACATCATCATTTTACCTGCCCGAAGTGATGCTGCTAAACGCAACCCACTGATGCCGTTGAATGTGGTGCCGCTGCCCCAGCGCGACAGTCCCGTCATGTCTCCGCTAGCAAAACCTCCGACAAATCCCGGCCCAAGGGATGCTTCCAGTGGCCCTAACAACACCCGCCGGGAGCTACAGTATGACAAGGAGAACGAGCTATCTACGAACATCGTGGACAAAGACCATCAACCAGCAGACACCGGCACCACGACACAACCACCCGGTGGTGCGCCCAGTGTGGTAGAAATAAATGACGACACAGCGATGCACGGTGATGGTTCCGGTCACAGCGGTCACAAGCACTTGCCCGCCACCACGGACCACAATTCACGCGACTATTTCGGATTCGACGATAACAGTGGCAACAGTGACGGTGTGGTCGAAAGTTCGCTCGCCCAGGTTACGCTTCCGATGCCACTGAACATCTCGCACGAGACGCTGGAGCGAAGGTTGCAAACCGTAAAGCAATTGCTACCCAAGCGACCCATTTTCCGTGCCCGACTTAAGCAGCAGAACCCACGGTCCAGCGGTCCGACACGGTTTCCGTTGGTCCCGAAGCTGTGCGTGATCGGTAGTCCGCAGAAACGACCGCACACGTTGCGTGATTTCGTCGCTTCCACACCTCGAGCGGTGACGGGTGGTGAAAGCTCGAAGGAGCCGCCAAATGAAGCACCGGATGTGTCGGCGATTGAACCGATCGCTGCTGAACAGCAGCCACAATCGGAGAAGCAAACCGAACGCAACAATGAGTCCGATGTCGTTGCGCTGTTTGACACACCGGATCGACCGGCGTGGCTTAATAATTCCGTAAGTATTCCGTAAGAGCTGTTTAAGCTTGGTGGCAATCAATGTGTCCTTAATCCCCCTTTCTTGGTTTCTTATGTTTCTATTTTCTAGGCCCATCAACGAACCTACTCGCGCATACCCAAACGACGCAAGAAGAAAAATATCTATCTCGCCAACCTCGGACTGGATGACGACAGTGAGGATGAGGCGAACGATGAGCCAGAAGAGCTAAGCTCGGACTCGGAAAGCGATCGTAAGAAAAAGGCTAAGCAAAAAGCGCGTCGCAAGAAGCAGATCCCAGTGGAAGAGGTAATGGTTTGACGGTGCCACAATCTGCAGCCGTATAATGTTCACTAATTCCATTCTTTTTTTTTTGTTTCATTCAAACAGACGAAAGACTTCAAGCAGTTTGTCGATAGCTTCAATAGCATGTGCGAACAAGTCGAGCGCTATGAGATGATCGTCGAGTAATGGGCCCCCCTGTAATGATGGTGTGTGTGTGTGTGCTGCGAATGTATGTTAGGAAGCTGCATAATCTCCCGCTGTGCGAATATGATTACTCTAGTTTGTTTTGTCTGTTATACCGTGTGTTCTATCATCCCCATTACTTGCAGGAATATATTTTATATTATCTTTACCAAACGGTTATACGTCGGAATGCTACAGTTTCTTCTTCGTTTGAAATTCATTTATCCTAGAAGGATATATTTAAAGTTGTGCATTGCATTTACGATTTTCTGAGCAATTATTCCTTCGGTAGTTTACTAACATTTGCTTCTCCCCGTGTTTTGTGTAAAGTAAGCGCTAACTAATAAAGGTGGAAAAAACAATAATTGTTTGTAGTGTTAAAGTTTTACTTACCTCATTACTGCAATGCTTTCTCATCCTCCCCAAGCAGTAGTGATGGGAAAATTGGCTCCACACCAACGACCAGCCACTCCGTCAGCCGGTGAGCTGCCAGAGCGGTGCCGACTCCGGAGAGGTAGAGTCGGTCAGAGCTGGCTCCGTCTCACTAAAGAGCAGGCGATGACCGAAGATGTTTCAGGATTGTTTCGGAATAGTAACTTATGTCGCAACTGTGTGCGTTCAGATTGGACATGGCTCTGAAGCAATTTCTACTTGAATTTTGTTTGTTTATTTCTTTTGCACTACACGTTCCCTTTTTTTGTTAGAAGAGGGTCTGTCTGCCTGACTGTCAATTAGATTGAAATAAGAAGGAATTATTCACGCCAAAAACTACTCTGTCTGCCTACCACTCTGTCTATTCCGTCTGTATCTCTCTCTCTCTCTCGGGTGAACAGAAAGACACAACGAAAACGAATAAATAATTCAGGCTAGTTGTTTGGGCCATCAAACTGGAAACACTATTCAATCGTAAATGTATCTATGCGCCTGAAAGTTAGCTTACTTGTACCACAAAAAGGGATAGAAGAAAAGAAAAAACGTACAAAAATCACACATTTCCTTTCTCATCGATCTATACAGGTGGTGCCGAGAACGAACCTGCGGGAGCAGCAAACTCCGTTTCTATAAGTATATGTTGCATTAAATTAATTTGTCTCTTCAACGCTCGACTGGCGAAAAATAATCAGTGGGCGGCAGTGAGGGAAAACAGACCGTTTTTTTTTTGCATCATCCGATCATTCTAAATCATTGCGCATTCATACTTGCTGCCCCCGTACTAACTGATGAACAATATCGACTAGAATCAGTAAGTTTGGCTCTCCACAATTCAATCTTTCCACCTCTCGTTTCGATTTTTGAGCGACAATCTTATTTTCCCTTTTCCTATCCTAGTTTTTTATGGCTCTTTTTCTTCTTTCGCTACTTTCCCACTCTCAGTACCAAGTTCACACAGAGCAAATGGTGGCAAAAGGGGTGAAACTCAAAGGACTTATTGCTCAATTTAGGGCTTCAACACAATAAGTAAATCTACTCGTCATGGGTACGGCTCGATCAAAATATACGCTTACAGAGTCTAACGTGGTAGAGGTGAGTGCTGTCTGGTTGAGTGCCCCTTTTGGGGTTTTCCTATCCCCTCCTTTTCGCACGAAATACTTTTAAGTCGATCGATATAATGTTAACCACAGTATAGTTGCATCGTTTGGCATTTATAACTGGGTTTCTGTTTACGCGACTTTTAATTACAGGGTTTCTCAGGCCAGTTCAGCTGTCACACTATATTTCAACAGCATATAACTGAAATTGGCCTGAGAAACCCTGTAATCTATTTTTTTCTAAATAAAAATAAATAAGGATGTTTAGAAGAGAAAAACGGGCTACAAAAAAAAAACGAACACTAACATAATTCCACCCGCAAACGCAACACCGCGAGCGTAAAGGCCATGTGATCGTTCTCGATTCGCTAATCTCACGTAGAACGCAAATAGTTTCATAAAAAAAAAACACCAAAGAAAAACTATTTTCTGATAGCTAACACACAACCCCCATCGTCGGGAACCGATTTCAAAGGTCAACAGAACCAGATTGTCGTGGCTTCAAATCAGGCTTCAAAAAATCAGTCCGTCATACTAACATTCTGTACCGGACGGCAGACGCCTATAGAGTATGAATAGGAGGGAACAACTTGCATCGCGTTCCCATTTAGATAAATCGGTATGAAAATAGATTCCCATCTTGGTAAGAAAACAAAAAAAGGGCGGGCAAAAAAGCTTCTTCAACGTTAGGTAGCAAAAGAGTAAAATAATTTGGTCAAAACGGTACACAACAGCCAGGAAAAAAAGGTAGCAAAGATCGTTTTGATCAGAATCTCTCTAGGTGCTGCTTGTGTATGTGCTGCTTGTATCCCTGTGTCCCCCTTTTGAATCTCCTACAACCGGACGATAAACTCTTACACTTTAAAAAACGAGTGTGCTCCCTTGCCAGCTACCAGCAGAACGGTATGAAATCAGGTGCGGGAACACACTCCTTGCTGAGAATAATAAATGCCACACTTTTACATCACATACCGATCCAAGACACACCCCTATGTTCTATTGCCTACTCCACGCCTCCCTCTCGCAGGATACAATCCTTAAAGCCCATGATGCCATGATCGGCCCATGCAATCGCCACGTGTATCATGATCGTTCGGCTTCTGTTGAACAGTGCTACGTTCAAATCGTTACGGGGGGAAAAAAATTGTGCACGTGTGCTCGCTTACTATAAATACTGTACCGCTACAGAGTGCCAGGGCAGGGAACATTCGGTAATATGTATAAACTTTCCAAACACCACAACCACACACACACACACACACACACTGCGCTCATCTCGTTTCGTTATTCTAACCCGCCCAACCCATTGCTTTTGCACGACACGGTGCACTTACATCTGGCTTTCCTTACGCCACTGGAACGTGCCCGATTTTACCCCGATACTGGACGAACCTTGGTTGTTGCCGCCGCTGGAAAGTATGTTGTTGGTGCGTCGGATCAGCTGGGCCGCTGAATCGATACGGTTGCGTATCAGGCGCATTGCCGGATTCGTGGCAATACCGCTGCGTTTGGATGATTTACTGCAAGCGAGAGAGGTGGGGGGAGAAGATGGTAAAAGATGTTATTTATCATTTTTAATCGGAGCTAGGGAAAGTGATTGGATGCAGGGTTTGCCAGAGTCAGTTCAGCAAGGGAAGGGACTCCTTTTTTTGGGACTGACTTTGGGATGTTCCTCAAAAGGGTCTCATCTCGGAACGATCAAAAAACCTTCAAAAAATTTAAATACGGCAATCCCGTGTCGCACATACCCTCCAGCACCAGCTCCCCCATTCGCTCCCTGTAGTTGTCCGCCCTCCTTCTGGTTGTTGCCGAGAATGATGCGCATATGCGTATCGCGGGCAAAGTGATTATCGTGCGGGTTCATGATCGTGCTGTTGTTCGAAAGGCTAATGTTCATCTCCTCGAACTGCTTCCCGAGCAGCGCCAACGACGAAGGGGGTTGATTCTGGCCCGGCGAGCTTATTTCGCTGCTGGGCGAATGTGGCGGCGTAGCGTACAGTGGTGACATGCAGCCCAGATCGAACAGGTCGGCATCGTTCGGATTTATGCGTATGTTTGATGCTATCGGAAAAGGGGTTTTGAAGGATGGTAATGACGTATGGATGAGTCACAGAAGTAGTTGGAAGCATCAAAGTGCCTTACAGCATCCTTACCGATATTTGATTGGTACTCCTCGACGTTCGGCAGTACCTGGGAATGTTTTTTGCTAGCAAACTTGGCCACCGAAGAGGTGGACGTTTGCTGCTGCTGATGCGGTTGATGCTGCTGCTGCACAATGTGATGCGATTTCGAGTTATGGTGGCGCGAATGTTTTTGAAGCTGCTGCGTAAACGACATCGGTGCTTGCTGCAACATGGAGAACACCGATTGGACATTAATAAAAAGTGGTGTGAAAGCCTGTAAATGATCTTCTCGCCAGTGCCTCACGTACCTCGTTACTGCTACCGGTAGATTGACTAGAGATGACACTTTTACGCTTCTGCAAGCTGCTCGTGTCCGAGTGCATCGTGTTTTCGTAAAAGTTGTTGTTTTGCGTGGTAGAACTGGTTGTGTTCGAATTGGTTGAAGATGCATTAAGCATTGCCGAACCACCACCACCACCACCGCTGGCCGGTATTAGCAAGTTTGGATTGTTCGGATAACCGGACGATGGTGAGGGATTGTGGATCGAGCTGCAGGGTGGCAGTTCGTCGGGCGATTTTAAGTTCAGATGAGGATGCATCACCTTACCACAGTCCAAATCATCTGCAAACAATAGGGGACACATGTTATAGAACCCCCTTTTAGCACCAAAAAAAAAACGAATCGCAAGAAGATTACTCACTTTTGGTAAAACTTTCCAGTATGCGAAGCACATTGTTCCGATTCGATTTGGCCGCCAGCTTGATCGGCGTCCGTCCACAGTGGTCCGATTTGTACGGGTTCGCACCGTACTTTAGCAAATAGCTGACACACTTTTCGTGCCCTTCCTGTGCGGAAATCCCGAGAGCCGTTGCGCCCTGCTTGCAGGCATGATCCGATATGGCACCGTAGTACAGCAAGAGCTGCATCACCTCGTGATTGCCCTGCCAGGCGCAGGAATGCAGCGGTGTTCGTGATTCCAAATCCATCGCATTCACATCGGCATTACCTGTAGCAAGCAGCAGAAACCAGTCAGTACAGATCAATTAACAACGCTCCATTCAGTTACTTACCGAGCGTTATCAACAGCTTCACCATCTCGGCATGCCCTTGCCAGGCGGCCACATGCAGCGCCGTCCTGCCCTCGCTGTCCGGAATGTTGACGTCCGCGTTCGAGTACTCGAGCAGAAACTTGACCGCCTTCAGCTTATTCTCCAGCGCCAAAATGTACAGCGTCGTGCGCGAATCCGCATCCTTCGAGTTGATATCACAACCAAACTTTAGCAGCGTCTGGATGCACTCAAAATGCTCCTCCAGGCACGCCAACCGGAACGCCGTCTTGCCGTCGTGCGCTCGCTGATCGATGCACGGCCGGTGTATGTTCAGGATCGCTTCCATCACCGCATTGTGGCCCTCTTGGGCGGCCAGATGCAGCGCGGCCTTGCCCTCGTTATCACACTCATCGATCTTCGCACCCGATTCCAGCAGCTGCACGCAAATGTCGGCGTAACCCTCGAACGCGGCATAGTGCAACGGTGTCCAACCGGCATTATCGCGATGCGTTTCGTCCAGCCCGCGATCCAGCAGTTGCCGTACCGTCTCCAGATTCCCCTGGGCCGCCGCAACGCTCAGCACCGTGCGCCCTTCCGAATCCATGCAATCAATTCCACAGCCCCAGAAAAGCAACAGCTTCACCACATTCGCATGGCCCGAGGTGCAAGCGGCCCACAGCGGTGTCCTGCCCATGTTGTCCGCCATGTCCGGATCGGCACCGTTCTCCAGCAGCAGCTCACAGATCTCGGCATTCCCTTCGAACGAGCTCACCAGCAACGGTGACATACCTTCGTTGTCCGTCTGATCCGTGTTTGCACCGTACTCTAGCAGCGTCGAAATTACCCGACTGTAGCCGGAGCTTCCACACAGTGCCGCCACACACAGCGCATTCCTTCCGTCTAGATCGGTATGATTCACGTCCGCCCCGTTCTCCAGCAGTATTTCAACGATATCGTAATGGCCCATGTACGATGCGGCAATCAGCGACGTGCGTCCTTGCTTATCGATCGAGTTCACGTTCGCACCCGCCTCGATCAGTATCTTCACGATGTCCTCGTTGCCGCTCCAGGCAGCCGCACGAAGCGCCGTACGTCCTTCCTTGTCCGCACGGTCGATTGCACAAACGCCCGTCTCGATGAGCAGCTTCACCACCTCCGTGTGGCCGCCCCAGGAAGCCGACCGTAACGGGGTCCATCCGTCACGGTCCGCATGGTTCACGTCAATCATACGATATCGGCCGGTTCCGTCCCTCAGCGGCTGTTTGTACGTCAGCAGCAGCTTCACTATCTCCTGATGCCCGTTTCGCGCCGCAATGTTTAGTGCCGTCTGGCCGTTGAGATCTTCAATTTCCAGATCGATCGGATCCTTGCATGCCTACCGTCAGGGAAAGAAACCAGACAGGATTAATACCCCCAGCAACTATTCAAACGTCCCACACAAAGACACTCGACGATCATGACAACTATACAGGCCATTTATCATCCTAAGAAACATCTTTCTAATATGAGTATGGAATTACGTTCGAAGATTTGTTCAAGATACCAAACTTCTTCTTCTTGAGTACAGAATCTGGTTGGTCTTCTTGGTGAAGCCGTGCGTAGACTGGCGTCACTACCGCCTTTACGAGCACAACTATCTACGTCTTATTGTTCTGTATCTGTGAACCTGTGAACTGTTGTCCGGGTATATCCTGTACGTCTTGGTTGCCCAAGATGTCTTCCAGAAGAATTGAGGCCCTTACAGGACACGAAAGCTCTCAAGTGCTATCCAGAAGTTATTGCTTTGTTCCAGAAGTAACCTAGACCTAGAATTAAGTTTCATAGACCTAGACTAACAGTATTGGGTCAATAGATGGTGTCTGGTGTCTGTATTCTGCTCTGGTGTATTCTGTCCAACTCTGCCAGCATCGCGCCAGCAGTTGCGGTCAAAAGAATAAAGGTTATACTGTTATATGGCTAAGGTCCCTGCTGACGATCATAAGCTCCTTGTTGATCGTACGTTTTTACAGCTTAATGGAATCGATTGAGTTACTTTTTTGTACTGAATGTGTTGTACACTCAATAAGTCAATCCAGATCCTGGCATACGCTGATGACATAGACATCATTGGTTTGAGGCTCTCCTATGTAGCAGAAGCTTATCAAAGGATCGAGCGTGCGGCACAGAACCTCGGGATTAACGAGGCGAAAACCAAAATGATGGTGGCACCACCAGCGGCCCTGCTAACAAACACTGATTTACGCAGGGGTTATGTACAGATAGGTGACCGTACCTTCGAAGTCGTCCAAAACTACACCTATCTGGGGTCAAAAGTCAGCACCGACAACAACATTGATGTTGAGTTACGCGCACGGGTGCTGGCTGCCAACCGGTCATACTACAGCCTGAGGAAACTTCTCCACTCTAAATACCTGTCGCGTCGGACGAAGCTGAGACTGTACAGAACATTTATAGTTCCAGCATTCACATACGCCTCTGACGACTTTAATTCTGTCGAACACTGAATGGAGGAGCCGCTACAACGACGAGCTCTACGAGCTGTACGATGATCTCACTATCGTACAGCGCATTAGACTCGCCAGGCTCCGGTGGGCTGGTCACGTCATGAGAATGACACCGGACGACCCAGCCCGTAAAGTCCTTTTAGGACGTCCACACGGACAGAGGAGGCATGGTAGGCCGGAACTGAGATGGAGTGATGGCGTTTGATGCTTCCGTCAGGCCGGGATAACGGATTGGCAGACGACGGCGCTGAACCGTGAGCGGTATCGAAGATTGTTGCAGCAGGCCAAGACCGCAAAGCGGTTGTAGCGCCTGATAAGTAAGTAAGTGTGTTGTACACGTGCATCTGCTACGCGTATAGAAATGCTTACGTTATTCTACTTTGGCAGCCTGCCATTTTGCTACTTACATTCAACGCTCGTTCCAGCAGCGTGTGATTGCCTTCGTTCGCCAGTATGTGTATCAACGCCTTGCCCTTGTGCATCTCTCCCTCGAACATGTCGCACTGCACTGCACTACCGACCCGATCGTTCTGTATGTCCGATTTGGAGTCACCCAGCGCACTGCTGCCACCATCACCACCACCGCCACTCGTAATCGATGGCCCGGCACTGTACCGATGGCGAGCCACCAGCCCGGCCGATACACCACCGATAGCAGCAGCAGCAGCAGCCCCATCTCTCCCCACTCCATGCCCATCGAGCATGCCGGCAGCTCCGGCCGGAACACCTCCACCATCCAGCAGCTCCAGATGGATCGACTTCTGCAGCTCCTGCTGGCAACTTTTTTCGCTCGAGATCAACAGCTCCGCCAGCTCGGAATCGATGTTCTGCGACCGATCCGACAGTACCGGCGAATTGATGGCCGACGATTCGCAGGACAGTGCCGTGTCCGCATTATTAATGCCCGTCTCGATCAGCAGCTTCAGCACCTTACAGTCCGTCGGTAGGTTCGGTTTAAAGAAGTCGTTCAAAAAGATCATAAAATCATCGTTCAGCTGCCCGTTCAGAAACCGGTCCAGCATGTACTTTGTGCGGGCGGACAGATTAATATCGTTCCGACACTCGTCCTCACACATCGCACAGCAGTTCAGCAGGTTGGTGTAGAAGCAGTCGCTCAGGTTCGATTTCGTTTCCAGCAGAATTAGCAGCAGATCGAGATCAACGTTTTTGCTCGTCAAATACTCGCCCGTCTTGATCAGATGGTACAGATACAGCCGCAGCTTGTTCGGACAAATCTCGTCGGCCACCACCGTGTAGTACATCGAAACCATCACGTGGCCCTCGTTCAAGTCGCACAGAAACTTTTTCGTGCTAAACTTCACATCGATCAACCAGTCGCAGAACGAGTTGTGAAAGATGCGCACCGCGCCCGGATTCATCGGACTGTACTCCACGATGTTGCGCATCAGCTCCAGCCGCCGCTCAAAGTCCTCCATCTCGAGCGTGTAGTTGTGCGTGCGGAGACAGTTGTAGATGAAGTACTTGTCCACGTAGCTGTTGCACACGAGCAGCACGTTCAGGATCGGGCGTATCTTGCTGTACTGCTTCTTGTTGAACGACTTCTGGCAGATGTACAGGTACAACCCGTTCAGCGTGCACGGTATCAGCTTGATCTCGCGGAACGTGAAAAAGTTCTCCCGGATCCCGTTCAACACCTTGTACAGATACAGCAGGCAGCCGTTCGATTTGATGTACAGCTGGTTCAAACTCTCGATGATGTCTTTGGTAAGGTTGATGCCCCGGAAGTCCGTGTTCAGCCGGTTGATAATGTACTGCTGCACGTCCTTCACCACGTGCGATTTGCGCAGATCGTCCAGCGTCAGCTTCTTGAACCCGGTGAACAGTTTGGTGATGTTTTTGTTCTGCTTCTTGGCCGTGCACACCATAAACAGCCACTTCGGCATCAGGTGTATGTGGTTGGAGAGGAGCTCCGCAATGTTGCGGCTCTTCGTCACCTGCTTGCCCTTCAGCGTCGATATCAGATTCCCGTCCTGGATGTAGTTCTCGTCGATCGAATCAATCAACAGCAGGAGCGCATTTTTCGGCGGGCACAGCTCCAGCAGTGGGAAGAGAATCGCCTTCTTAAAGCAATCGTCCGGATTCTTCTCGATGCTGTCCACCGTAAGCAACTCGAAAATGTCCGGATTGCTCAGCAGCATCTCGTAGTACCCGTCCGCAATTACCTGCCGACAGTTTTTCGACTTTGGCAACGGTGGTGGAATGCTCGTTTCCATCGGTTTGGTGGGACGTATCTGGGGATGTGTCCTTTCCACGCAATCCACCCGCACCGATGATGCTTCTTCTGGCGCAATGAGCGGTTCTAGGGACTTTTTCACCTCCTCGCTACTCTCACTGGCTTTCACATCGATAGCTTCGTCGTCCTGCAGCAGCTTTATATCGCTAACATCGCCTTCCGCAATCGCTTCACCACCACCTTCAAGGATAATGTCCTCTTCCGGTGCCTGCCTTGTTTCGGCATCCGTTTCCTGTCCCCTATCGCGCTGACCAACGTCCTCCTTCGTTGGTGACATCTTCTTGGGGCTTCTTATCGTACTGCCGATCGCGATGGGAATCTTGGAAACTTTCGCCGGCCTGCCCGGGCTCATCGTCGCCTTATCCAGCTTCTCCTCTCCATCGGCATTCGTTTCGGCCGCCGCTTTCGTCATCGGCGGTGGATGCGTTTTGTACGGATAGGTAGGTTGCTCCCGATCGCGACTCAAACTTTCGACCGGTTCCGACTGCTGGCGGGACACTTTCTTACGGCTCGAGCAAAATTCGGCCACCCGCTCGTTAATCTTCATTTCCGTGCGAATCGCATCCTCCAGCTCCTTATCGACCGTTTCGCTGGACTCGTTGGTACGCTCAGTTTGGGTGACGGGTGGTGGATCCGATCGGAGAACATCGGCATCGGGGGAATGATTTGCTGGTGCTGATGGTTCTGCTCCCTTTAGCTGTTGCTGGTCCGCCTCCGGTAGACAATCGTTACTATTACTCACAGGTTGCTGTTCGTTCACCTCGAAGGATGTTTCCGATAGGTTGATTAGCTCATGCCCAGCCACACTGTTGGCGGCACTGTTAACGTAGCTTGAGTGGCTTAAAATCTGCAATATAACGCTTCGAATAAACATACTCAGGCTGTGGCATTCCGGGTTCTGCGAGTTGACAAAGTAGCAAGCCAACAGCCTACGGTTGAGCATCCCCTTAGTGCCTGTCGTGCCCTCGATGATATCGTTGCAGATTGACGTTTTCCCCGAACCGTTAGAGCCCAGCACAAGATAGCCCAGCGAAGGTAGCCCGTTCTCTCCTCCTCCTCCTCCTCCGCCTCCTCTTAGACCATCAGTAGGTGGTATACCACTCGCTCCACTCTGTCCGCCCCGGGCAAAGTATCCTCCAGCAGCTGCCGGTGGTACGGACGAACCGGATGGTGTGGCAATATCGTTCGGCACCGAAGACGGTACCGGCGGTACCGGTTTCTTTGAGGTCCGTTGCTCTAAACACATGGCTATCTTCTTCAACACCCACTCCCGGTTCAGATGGGCACTTATAATGGCTTCACTGCCCGCACCTGTGCTGCCTCCTCCACCGAGCGGATCACCCAAATTGTTGCTTTTCGATGCACGCTCCGTACTGAGCGCGGACAGTGGAGGTGCCGACGGTTTAGGCACGACACCGGCCTCCAGCTCCACGGGCGTATGACCCATCAGGTCCGCCTGTTCATTATCTTCCTGCGATTGCTGCTCGGTCGCAGTGCCCGGTCTCGTTCGGTTCAGCTTCGCCAGCATCTCAAGCTTCTCATTACAACGCGCCTCCAGCTCGTTCAACGATTCGTTTACGTCGAGATCTAAGTTGTTGTCCTCTTCCTCGCCGGCCAGTGTTTTGTAGCCAGTGGCTACCACCGCCAGCGCAGCAGTAGAATCGAGTTCATCCTCACCAGCCACACAGTACGGTGGCGGCTGCTGCTGATCACCATTATTGCTGTTCACATTACGCTGCACCAAATCGGCAAAGTGTTCCTTGCGCGCGAGGTAGGAAAAGTTCGAACTTTGGTACGTCTTGTGAAGCTCGATCTTTTTATGCATCTGCGACGTGTCCTTCAGAAAGTCCCGTATCCGTCGATCCTCCAGTTCGGCGTTGATGATCTTTGTGTCCCGGTCTGCTTCTGCACCGCTGAGGGCGCTACTGTGCGCAGCCGACGGTTTGCTGCCCGGTGATGCAGCCGCCACGTTCCCATTCTGCACGGCCGGCGCACTGTTGTTGAGCACCTTGCCCGGTCGTTCCGATTTTTTTAACGGTGTCGCGTACAACATGTCCTTGCTGTTCAGCGCTAGGTTGTTCTGCATTTTGCCCTCACCGTTCTCGTCGGTAGCGTCTCGTGACGCACGATTTCCGGTGTTGCTGGTGGTCGTCCCGTTTCCGTTCCGCAGTGCCTCATCGGTGTGACACGGTAGATTTTCGTATATATCGTCCGAATTCATTTTCTTAACGTGCGGTTCTTATGCTTTGGGGGTATGCCGCTTGTATTCACCAGACCAGGCTGGCTGGAACCATTACACGACGCGATCGTACAACTTACTGCGACCAACAGTTCTCAATTGCACCATGCCGCGTTAGATTAGGCTTGCGATCGTTGTTGTGTCCGATGCCACCGGACGAGCGCATTGCACCGTGTACCGCTGCATTACATTCTATTGCTTCGATCGTCAACTATATAAAACTGTACAGCTACATATGCGGACCGTCGTCAATTAGCCGGGCCACGATCGATACGATCGCCTCCGTATTACATAAACACGGCACCAGTATCCGAATTATTGCAGCAATGTTGGCGCGTTTGACACGATGATCCGCGCGCGAATGTGCTTCCACCGCTTGTTTTGGGGTTGGATTTCGGTGCTGCGCTTATTCTGTGTCGGTCGCGGCGGCTTGACGCGTCGTCTGCGATGCGACGATGACACGGTTTGCGATGCGTTTCTCGAGGCGATGATCCCAAACACCGCCCGACGGTGAAAGATGACGACGCGGACGATGGTGGGGACAGATTCTAAAAATAGAAGAAAACAGAAACAGTCACCAACGAAATTAGTGGCAGTTCTTCTAAGTTGGCTTTTGCAGCGATTTTTAACGAAACTCCTTAAAGGAGGACACACACACGCACACGCACACATGTGTCTACGGGAGGGCCCACATTCGAAAGGCGTACAGCGCGAGTAGGAGTTGTACAGTGCCGGCTCTGCCTGCCAGTGCATCATCATGTGGAAAATTTATGTTTTCTAGCGCGTCTTCACCAAACCGGCAACCCTTCAACCGATTCCGATCCAATAGCATGCGCTGCCACTCACTCACTGCCGACATCCGCGTTTCACCGACCCACACCCAAAAACCCCCAAATCGATGCAATCATATTTTACGTAGGAAATTGCGGAAAGCTCCAACACACACGCACCAATAACAACATTACGCCACAGCGAGAAAATAGAACCTTCTATCCAACACCACACACTCGACGTAATCACATTCCCACTAGACCGCAATCGATATGCTACATCGATGGAGTGGCTTGCTGTGGGGAAGTGGGCACAACGGCAAACGGATTGGTAACAGGATTCCGTTGTCAATCAATGTATATCATCAATGGTGGGCAATATTTTGACTTTACTTTAAATCTTTACCCGTATCGCACAAATTGATTAGGGGGTTTCGATAAGCAACACCAGGTTGGCTGCAAACAACTTCGCCCCGATTCCACGAACGGCCTGCTCAGATGTCTCTTTCTGATACCTTGGTAACCTCGTGTAGACAACACACGCATTACTTAGATTTTCGGTTTTGTTGGTGCGGCTAGCGATTTGTTGCAATCACTTTCTCTTCCAAAGTCCCGAAGGGATTTTGAAGTAAGGGAAGAGCTGAGATCATCTTCTTCTGTGCATGCGGCACCATCGGAGGGATAATTTAATTGAATCGCTTTTGGAGATGACGCCACACCATGATGCTGCGTAAAGGAATTGCGGAAGACACGTTTCCTGCTTGGCTGACCAACCAACCAACCTTCCGCCAAACCGTTACTTTAAAACTGCAAAAACAAAATGGCTCCCATTTTCCAGAATTTCTAACGTACACCCTTCGCTAAAATATTGATCAATATGCTTAACATTGTGTTCGCTGGTGTTTATTTTCGATAGTTCCCTTTTGCCGGCAATAATCAAAACGCCACTAACCTAAATTTTGTAACAGCACACAACACTGCCCGAGGCAGTTTCTTTTGCTTTTGTGGTCTCTTTAGAACCGCCGTGTGTCTTGGTTGCTACCCGCTGTACCCATTGCCGGCAATAATCAACTCATTACGAAACTGGAAGCACTGGGGGAGCGGAGGATATATCGTGGGGAGCATGGGTCCGGCTTTTGGTGGGTGAAATATTATTAACGCGCTCGTTGAAAACCAATCTCCATCCGCCGTACACATCATGTGGCGCACAACACACTGCTGCTGTGGTGGTCACTGAGGAACCGTAGTTTTGCTGGTGTGTTGGCCCCCCCGAACGATGGGTGGTAAGTTCTTGCGTCGTTTGCGGGTGATGCTGCCGGTACTCTATACGTTGGTCGACGATGTCGCCCGTCAGCTGGAAAGTAAATTTAGACCTAATTCCAACACTATCGCAGCCGGTGCAAGATGTGCCACAGATGGGAGCAACAACAAAAAGGGGGTTTTAGTAGAAGCCAGGGCAAACCATCTCCACAGTTAGCGCCCCATCGAATTAGGGGACAAAGTGCCCAAAAGTAAAGTTTAAAAGGTGAAGCAAAAACTGAGGAAATGTTTTTCAAAAACCATATGGCAAAGCTACCAAATCATATCATCCCTGCCCGTTAATCCCGCCAATGGGTCGAACCACACGAAACCACTGTTTTTAGTCTATAATGCATAAACCATGTGTGCCATGCTCCGGAGAGATGTCAAATCTCCAACAAACATCGTTTGTCCAGCTGTCACATGTTGTCCCTCACTGCCTCCACCTAAATGTCCCCGCTTGCTTTCCTGCCCTTAGATTGTTTTGTTTAATTTTTCCGTAGACACCAACAGCAGTGCGTTGGAGTCCGTTGGTTCACGTCGTTGTTTTGATGTTCCGATTGGCCGCAAGCACGCTGCCAGCAGCAGGGAACCGAAAGCCGAAAACATCTATTAGAACAAATTAATAATCACCCAGCAGGTTTTATCAACCTGAACCTGCCAACTCTTGGCCTTCCAATGAAAATATACTTATCCGGATCACTCTGCGTCATTTAACAGCACCCAGTCAGTGCCAAAGCTCGTAACCTCATTGCCCTCACGAAAACAAAAAAGTTGTAGCAGAAACAAACGAATGTTTATTTATTTTCCCGTTTTCTAACATACAAGCCTGGTTCTTTACACCCTCTCAAGAAGCCGGTTAATGTCGGAGACGAAGATACAAGGGAGGGGGCACGCAAGTTGCGTGCAAGTTGCGTGGGGAAGAATGTTGATTGGCGCCAACGTACAGATGAGCCAGCCTTATGCATCTGCTCATCGGTGCCGTTCGATACGCGCGCCTCTTTCCTGTACCGCTAATTTGACCCAATTTTGCTGACCGAAGAGAACACGTTACTGTCCACAGTTGACAGTCCATGTGCTCCTCACGTTCATGAGCATAGAGTGTACAGTTTTGCATCATAATTCTAAGGGACAGTTTTGCTGAATGAGAGCTGCTCTGGTGTCCGTTTTTAATGTGATTGTTTAGAATCGTTCCTCGTTTTAATAGCTCTAACGTTTCCTCTATCGTCATGACGCAATGTCCTCATGTCAAGAGAACTTGAAGCAACTATATCAGTAAACCAATTTAGCGATGTCACACACAAGCTCTGAGGGTTTTTTTTTGTTGCTTTCTACCATGAACTTTACTATTTTTTCGCATGATCTCACTTTACAGCTATCAACACTATCAACATGCCTTTTTTTTGCCTAAAGCAATCAGTCCCAATCAACTGCTACTTCGGTTACGCTGTCGAGCAAAAAAGCATCATGGTATAGTATGAAACGCGAAAAAACGAACAGTACTACGCCCTGTTTTGACAGTCGCCACTTGACTTTCAATCTACGGAACATCCTGAAACCGGAAGTACAAAAAAACACACCATCAAAGGGCATAATGTTAACACCTATACGTTAATTGGGGCAAAGAACACAAGAATGCATCCCGATGCATAACAAAAGTAAGGAGGAACCATCTCCTTCTCCTTCTTTGCAACATTATCATATCGAAGCGCAGTATATAGGCTGCAAACCTGTGAAGCACGAGCCGGTCAGGTTCATGGCTGACAGGTAGAACTGCGCCGGCCACCTTTTTCAGCGTGTCGTAACGACGTCACGGTTAAAAGCACGAGATTCCTGCGACATGTGCGACCCAACAACTTCTAGTCCACAGCGCTATTATGCTTCGCGCTTTTACTGTGCTACGGGATGGATGAACTGTTTCATTATTACATCGCAGGGGACAGGGCATTTACGGTTACGTACGCATCGGACGACCCAGACCCAGCAGGCGGCCTAGGAAACCAGTTCAATTAGTAGCACTTTACACCACATTGCTGCTGCTGCTGGTGGTGGTGTTGGCCACCAACCATCGCTGCTTCTGCGGCCTCTTCTTGCACCAGTAAAGAAATCCGAAGACCGCCCATCGACCAGCGGAGTCTACGACAGTGGCACAAAACAACACACGCGAGAGTTGTGCTCGAATAACTTCACACACGCGCGGCACACCACCATATCCACCTCCTGCGAAAGGTTCTAAGCCGTGTCTTCTCTATTATGCTTCAAATCGGAAAAAGCTAAAATCCCTATAAATGGCCACAGTACTCTCGCCTGCAGTAGTAGCTGCTGGTTGTAGTATTATTTGATATTCCGCAGACCCAACACAACGTGGTAGGACGTGACGTGATATCCCGTTTGGCTAGGCCTCGTTGGCCATGACTTTCTATGTCAAGGAGATGGTGGTGGGATGACATCAGCTGCGATATTTCGGAAAAACAAGCAACCAAAATCGATTCTCCACCATCCATTTCGCATACACAGCCTACTGCGGATGCAGCACCATGTGAAATTAAACACCCCCGGACGAAGGTTTCTTCACCGATTCAACAAGAGCCCTGCTAAAACCATGAAAACCTACTCACATTTCCTTACTGGTACACCTTTTTTGCAACACATTATGATGCTTCCGAGCCAATCCTCTACCGAGCGTTCAGAGTGCCCACACAGCCGACACGGCGCAATTCAGGGTTAAGGCGTGACGACGACTGCTGCCAGCTTTTTACTTTCGGTTGCCCACCACAGTCGATACAGTGCAGGGCTTTCGGTATCAAAAACACACACAAGATCGCCTCCGTAGGGCGAAGCACCGATTATCACACACGCATTCCGCAAAAAAGGGAGGAAAAATCGATTGACACTCGCGAAGAAAAAAAAACCACTGAGACTGGGAGAATTTCGTAGGCCACCGTGCCCGACGTGCGTCAAGGGATGATGAACTTCACTGTCGAAATTGGCGATGAACTTCAACCTTTCGCCGTTCAGAACGACCGCTGGCTAGGTACTGCTGTCAGGCGCTCGCGTCGCACCACTACTTCCTGCCGACACAAGATCAGCGAGATTCACTTTTCCGTTCTCCGTTGGGGGGGGGGGGGGTCTGGTCTTGCTTTCTGCTGTTCGGCCAGCTCATGCTTCGCCCACGGTTTTTCCAAATTTTTGCACAGGACATGCTTCGCGAGAACAGAAACAAAGCATTAAAAGTGGACAAACCGGGAGAGATAGTGCAAAAGAGCGAGAGAGAGTGATGATATCCTGAGAGCCTTTACGCGCGATGTCCTGGCAACGTGAGAGAGATTCTGATGCACATGTTTAATTGAAGGAGATTACTTCGACAAGTGTACATACGCGAATCCGCGTTCGCGTTCACCAGCCAAGAGGATATAATATCTCCTTGGATTGTAACACAAGCGCAAAAGAGAGAGAGAGAGGCAGAGTGTAGAACGAATCTCCCACAGCATCGAGACGTTACGCCGTCCTGATATCCTGACAGCTTCAACCGGATGAAGCGCCGTGTCTTGTCAGGCGTTTTGCTTTTCTTCCTGAGCTCTTCATATACGAAACGCGGACGGAACAAAGGGGCGGTGGTCGTACTTCCGCCGGATTCTTCAAGCACCACACTTGATTATGTCGGCCTTCAAGACTTCACGAGAGGAGAACCCGTATCTTCGTTAGCGCACGAGACAAAAGCATGTATACATGTTCATTTGCTGCACTTCCTTCGGTGCGCACGTGGGAAGTTATGAAGGGAAGGAGATTACGGGGAAGAAAAAACTATCAACAGAACCGTGCGCTCTGTTAGGTTTGTGGAGATTCTTGCTTACATTTTCCCTATCAGGCAAAGGCTGTCACTACGTGACCGCCAAGCGTCCCTTCGCGAGCAAAGAATTCCTTTTGATTAACCCCTTTTCAATTGATCGGGGCCTGCAACTCATCTCCCTTACGTCAAACGTTGGTCACCATGGTTACACGCCTGCTTCTCGCATGCCCGATACCGATCAATTGGAAGATTATGATTATTGGTGGTTGATGATTGATGAAACCGGGTAGCAGAGAAAAAATTATCCGTGGGTTCACTTCTCGTTTGGCTGGCATCGTTTGCAACGTTCTAAAGTGCTCCAAAGCGTTCCTCCGAACCTGACTCAATTCCACCTTGGCGCACTTCCGGTGTAGCGGTGCATCTCGTTACGAATAAAACAGTCGGGCAAAATCGACGTCACCGTTCGGCCATTCCTAAAAACGAACCCTCCCCATTTGTGGCAAAGATATGAACGCCGCACGTAACCCTCGTGGAATGAAAAATCGAAAAAATGCACACCCCAGTGCGCAAGTAAGCGGACATAGATGGGAAGCGAACCGTTTTCTGCAAGTCGAGCGCCTTCCCCGTATCGGTCGGACTCACGATGGTGCGGATTCTTGAGGGGGACGGTTGGTTGAGTCGCTCTCGTTCCTCCCCATACCCCTTCTTCCATATCATTTTAAAAAAGGTGTTACAAATTTGCATTCGCATATCAATTCCACCCCGAAGTTGGCTGGGAGTTGTATTTGTTGTTTTTATTCACCTTTCTTTCTGCCAGTGACGACTCGGGTGCGTATGTCCTTCTATTGTAGGCCGCCTTTTACTCGGTGCGTTTTTTTCTTACATTCCACTTCACGGCCAATCGGATCAAGTAGTTCGTCGTCGTTGTACTGCCAATACAGTAGTAGGCTGTGGTGACATGCTCAGCGGAACTGCACAAGGTTTGACGACGAGAACTCCAACTCTAGGTGTTATATTTTATAGTAATCTTTGAGGTCACACAGATTTCATGTCGATTTTTCGATCCCGACTCGCGGACCACCGACACGGCCCTACACTTTTTCCCTTCACCTGCAGTAAATATCGATCAAATTGAGTGCTGCTCGCTTGCACAACTTATACCACCGGGGAAGTCACAGATTGCTTCGATTCTTACAGAAACACAGAACGTATCGGAAAACCGATCAAAAACGGAACACCACACCACACTCTGTTCACTATTTTCACATCTTTCACCAGCGCTCTGCTTTTGCCAAACCACCCAACCCGAACGCCAAACAATCTTCCAACCTGCACGGAAGAACAACTCGCAACCGAACGCCTTCCCTTGTCAACCACCACGGGGGGACCATATGTGCGGTTCGTGCGGATAAAAAAGAGTTAACCTTTCCGGGAGACCAACACCCGAAATTGGTCTTCGCGGCGTCGTATTGTACGGCTTTTAATTACGGCACGGCCTGACTGCTGTGGTGACACATTCTGGGCACACTTCACACTTTTGCTCGCGTTCAACAAACGCCAAATGCTGGAAGAAAACAAATCTTCCTCGCCAGAGAGAACGAACGCATCTCGCTGCTACGCACGCACACACGTACGAAGCGCGCTTACAACGCACGCGCTATGCTGGGTTGGTGTGTGTGGGCAAGATACAATTATTTACACTCGCTCTTGCTCTCCCGCTTTGTACGATGGTGGCTTCTCTCGCGAAAAGAGATGTTTTTTTGACATTTGCTTGCTGGATGAAAAACGCTTCCGAAACGCTTCCCGTTTCAAAACAGCCGTTGCCATTGAAAGTTGGTGGGGGGGGGAAATGTTTTTGAAATGAAAAAAACAAAAGGTTTTTAAAATTCCGATCACTTTCCTTTATAATTGTTCATTATCCTTTTTTCGACAATTTCGACGTGGCTTTGGGATGAAAATTAGATAACTTTTTAGTGTCCATTGCTGTCACCGATATTCTAGGTCGTAGTCGTGCTATGAGTTTGCAACGTTATCATAATATTTTTTTTACAAAAACTTGCAAAAACGTAAATATAATCATTCAATTGCTTCACAAAGTACGATAATACAATATAAGCAGTGTCAAACACTGTGTACCACAAACAATAAGAACGTTTTTTAAGTAACCACTTTTTACTTTTATTATTTATTTATTTATTTATTTATTTATTATTATTATGATAATTCATGATTTCCCTATACCATGAGTGAAAGGGAGGTCTTTATTCAGAGGCAAATTATATTAGTTTAGTATAGTTAACCGAAATTATGCTCAACCGCCTATGTATTAAAGCGTATCGCAGGCCGCAACCGTAATTGTGGCGCGCGAGCCGAAAATGCAGAACGGTGCCTGTGTGCGTGAGCTTCGCAACCGCGAACACTTCGTCGACCGTAGTGTGCGTGAAACGCCGGTCGATTCGTTCTTGCTTGCGCTTACCGCTCGTCGTTTCTCATTATCGTTTACAACGTCTTGTCTGGCGTGGGTATCTTCGTTGCTGTCGTCGTCGCGGTTTGCCGTGCTCTGTGTGCCAGGAGTTTCGATCCAACGCTGTACCGCCAAAAAATTGTGCATTATCAACGCGTTTTTCCATCAGCCACCCCATCAGCTAATAAGGTAATCCATATGCGGCGCTAGAAGTGGGACCAATCCGGTACTGTTGTGCCTGTAAAGAATTTCCAGCTTTTCACGGGTGTGGCGTATGGCGCTAGTTTCTCCATTTTCTTTTCATCTCGAGCGCGTTTTGACGCGAGATTAAATTATAATAGGACCCGTGTGTATTATGTGCGAGTTTGCGGCGAGCAGCATAATGCGCGGAAAAGGGAGGAAAATGTGGTGTGTGTGTTTAATATTGCTGTGAATTATCTTCCCCGGGTGTGTTAAACAATGGACCAGGGGGTCGAGTTTCGGTGAACTATTTTTTTCCCCCTTACGGTAACGAATTGTACAAGCCGCCACCATAATGGCGGGTAACTTCGTAGCGTCCTTAGCGACGGATGTTGCTAATGAATAGTAAAAATTATGCACACTAGATGTGGTTAAAACGAAGGTGAACTCCATTTCCGGAATGGACGTGAAAAAAAACGATCATTCCGCTCCGCCTCGATATTTCTGGGTAAATCATAAAGCTGTGACAGGAGAGCGCATTCTTTGCCAGCTCCCGGAGCGCGCGTCGCTTAATGTCATTGGCCTTAGGGAAATTCGTGTTAATACGTTACTAGTCCTTCGCTCTTTTTTCTGCATTGCCTTTCCGTTCCGCAGACAGTTTCTCGTGAATCCGTAGGCAACAATGGGAGCTGTGTCTGCTGCACGTTCAAACATGTCACTGCGGTACCTTTACTTCAGCTATGCAATGGAATAATATTGCCCCCCCCCCCCCCCCCCCTCATTCTTAAGTTCTCAGAACGGGAAACTTGTACGGCGGGACCGCACTAGCGCGCTGAGCATCGGTGTTAATTTATTTATCATCTAATTTTACCAATTTATAATTAAAATCTGTTCCCTTTTTTTTAGATTGCCCTTGCCAACACACATCAACCGAACTAAACATGACCGAAGAAAGCGTGGCCGTAAAGAAGGGACGTGGCCGCCCGAAAAAGAACCCCGCCGCCGGCGGCTCACCCGCTGCCACCACCAAACCTACGCCCGAGAAGAAGAAACCGGTGGAGTTGCCGCCGGCAGCCGACTCGGCCGAAGATAACGAGACCACCACCGATACGGAGGAGAATGGATCACCGCCACCGGCACCGAAATCGGCGGCCGGCAAAAAGCGTACCTCAGAGGCAACGCAGAACGATAAGAGCGAACCGGCGCCGAAGCGGGGCCGTGGTCGACCACCGAAGGCAAACAAGTCGGCGGCGGCGAAGAAAAAACCGGTGGCGGCGGCTAGTAGCGGTCGCGGTCGCGGACGTCCGCGAAAGAATCCCTAAGCCAACACTAAGTACTACTACTATTACTACTCGTACGGACGCTGACTGGCACCTTATGGTTGAAGAACCGGCCTATAATACAACACAACAACACAGCATCAACAGTAAGGCTCGGGATGGTCACAGGAGACGAGAGAGGCAGAGAGAAGATTTTGTATTTTGTTGTGTCCGCTGTGTGTGTGTCCCCTAGGCGCGTAATTATCATACGCGCGCACCTCGTAAAAGTAGTTTTTGAGTATTGGCTGGGGGAGGGGTCAGTAGCGATTCTGTTGTTCTGCTGCTGCGCCATCGATTTACCACCAGTGTTGCCTCGTACCGATATTGAATGTTACGTTTGAATCGCTTTCCACCGGAGCTTTCCGGACCAAGCGCGCTTTAGCGAAGCGCGAGTTATAATAGAGAGGAAAAGGCGCGCGCCACTTACTACCATCACCGCCCGCGCGTAGATGATCAAATTGTTTCGAATCATCAGCAAATATCCTTAAATGAAATGTAAAACAAAAATTAAATGTACTAAAGACAGCGACGAGAGAGAGCGACCGAGCACGCGCGGATAGAAAAGAATAAGTTTTTGTTTTCGAACCACTGACTTCAGGACAGGCAAACACCACACAGGACGAAGAAGGCAAAGTAATGTTTTTCCGAATGTTGTAGCAAAAGGGTAGGAGGAGGTTGTTGTTTTGCTTTCGTGCGCGATTTTCATGTATGGTAGGGAAAGAACTTTGTTTTCAGGCGCGAATATTATATACATTAACCAACAGTTATTAATTTCTGTGCGGCTCGCGCGCACGCACACACACCCCATCAATGTTTCGCAATGTCGTCGTCGTCGTCGTCTCATACACCACTATCAGTTACTTCTCACACCGACAACAAGCGCAGACTTAGGGAAGATCGTTTCAAGTAACTTTTGACTTGTGAAATGTACAAATTGTAATGAAATAATAAAATAAATCAATGTCGATCGGAGTACATTGTAAAGGAAGTTTCTCAAACGGAATGTGTTAGTAAGACCAGTTCGGGTTGGGCTTTGTTAATACCTAGCATTGCTCTAGTCTCTGATATGATCCAGAGCTGAAGTAGATAGGGCCGGACTCGTCTAATTTGTAGAAGAATCAGTTGGAAATTATCAGACAGGACTCGGTATTGGAAAATCAACCACTCACCGGATCTTTGCCTTGCCACAAATCTTCGAGAAAAATTCATAGCTTCAATCTTACCATCTATCTACTGACGGTACGGTACGGTTTAATGTGCTCTTAGTATCAAATTAACTGATGTACACCACGGGGGTGATGCACAGTTAAGGGATCGCGCCTTCGGAATCGACGACAACTCTGCCTATCTTGGATCAAAAGTGTTGACAGCTATCCTGGCCATTAGCCTGCCTGAGGAAACTTCGGCGAACTCCTGAGGCTAACATACTCCTCTGAGAGATGAAATGTGTCCAAAGTCCGTTTTTGTGGAAAACCAAGCCAGAGGAAGTGAAATGATCTCCCTCTGTACCTCTGTAGAGCGAATTGGGAGCTGGTCTTGTCACAAAGCTTTTATGGATATGCAGATCCTATCCAGGAGGCATAGTAGGCCGAAACTGAGATGGAGTGATGGCGTAAATACATCCCTCAGAGTGGTAGGAACATTGGATGGGCAGGCGATGGCTCTAGGTCGTCGTGAGCGGTATCGAGGACTTCAACGCAGAGGTTGTAAGGCACATGGACTAAAGTGTCTAACTTTATTCCGATTCCAGATTCCGGTAACCCATGGGTATCGTAGGACTCACTCAAAATTCATCAGAAATTTGCGACTGCTAAGGGACGCTATCGCCTCGGGTCCATAGGTCATAGACGGAAAGGACATTCACACAGCTAGTGAAGCCATCCTCTAGAAATTTATTCTAAAATTGAGTAGCGAAAATTGTATGTTTGACAATGATGTCTTCGCTGATCCGAAAGCTAACGTCCGGAAGGGTCCATCTGTCCAAATCTTCGATCGGGAGATCTTATCCAAACACTCTGTAGTAAAAAAACATTAAATTTTGAGACGGCCATTGCTAAGGTATCCTTAGAAAGCTACTGTGCACTGGTGCATTAATTTTACTACATAAATCCTTCCTACCCTACACAGCCATCCCAGTATTATCAAACAATTTCTCTAGCCCGTTGTGCGAGGCTTTATATTCGGTGAGCGAGGCTTCAAGAGACAGGATATAACTCCCCACGGTTCTCTCCTCAAGAACCCCAAAAAACCGCCACCACTACAGAAGAGCAGTGGAAGCTTTTCACGCACACATAAGTAATACATGGAGGGATCCGTATACTATAGCGATGCACCGGCAAAGGATACTAGGATGGTGGCACCGACTGCATATGTGTGAGTGTAGCATTGAGGCTGTGTGCGCGTGTGTCGCTGCGTATTGTTGTTTTCGTCGGACGTCGGAATCGAACTTGACCGCCGGAACAGTGCGGTGTGTGTCCGCTTTTTGGGGGTTGGACTGGAGTTTTGTACAGACCCGTTTTTGCTTGGGGCGTGATTTCTGTCCCAAGAGCGTCTAAGTGAACTGGGTTCTACAGGTTCGACAGGATAAAAGGTTTGTAGGGTGTGTGTATGAGTGTCATTTAACAAGCGATGGCGACTTGATCGAACTTTGGTGGGAAATTTTCACTTTCGCTTGTGCCTGGGTCGAGCATTGGTGAGAGCGGGAAACTGGAGGAGGTTCCGGAAGTTGTTCTCGTGTACGCGTTTGGTAGTGTGTGCGCGCGCAAATGGGGCTTGAGAGAGCGTGAGTGAGAGAGCGAGAGAGGCGGCTTTTCACAGCTTTTTCGCTGGATGCTGCTGGGCTGCTGAGTGGGTGGCTGAAAATGTATCCAAATTTGTTTGTCCCATTATCCCTCCCAGTCTCTCGATGCCCTTCGTTCGCTGGGCGCAAATTCGTTGCGGAAGAAACGGACAGTAGCGTGTAGAGCTGTGCTTTCTTAGGTAAAATTTTATAAATTTATATATTTTTTGGTTGCATTCCATCAGTTAGTAATCGACAGTATATTAGCGGCTTAGTGTGGTGAGGTCTGTACCTGTGTGTGTGTGTGTGTTTTTCGGAGAAATAGCTCAGAGGAGCAAGCGGGAGCACAATGTCGGATGCCGAGGTCGTTGAACCGAAGAAGGGTCGTGGACGCCCACCGAATCCTGACAAGGTAAACTTAAGCGAAAGTAATGTGCAAGTAGCTAATTTAATATCCCGATTTGCTGTTTTCCCCCAATCTGCCCCAACAGAATAGTGTCACACCGAAGAAGCGAGCCCGCGCACTTTCGCCCAAAGAATCCAAGGGTGCGGAGGAACGCGACAAGGATAAAACCGTTGTGTCGGACGACGGGGAGGAACCGTCACCGAAGCGGGGCCGTGGAAGACCGAAGGGAAGCACCAAAAAGGCGGCCAAATCGGCCAAGAAAGCACCGGCCGCACCGGTCGGTAGGGGACGGGGTCGGGGCCGGAAGAAGCCAGTGAAGGAGGAATCGTCCGAGGAGGAGGAGGACGACGACGATGAGGACGAGGAGGACGAGCCGGAGGATAGTGAGGAGGGCAATGAGGAAAATTATGAAAATGAGGAATCCGATTCGTAAATGCGGGGAGCCAACACCATACACCATACACACTGCCGCCATTGTGTTTTCCCACCATTTTTTGTTGTTGTCTTATCGTGCTTGGGAAAAATGAAACCCCAAACAAATTTTCCAACCTTAATCACTCGTCCCGTATTGAGAGAAATTTAGATGGGGTTCGAACCTGCTTTCCTTTTACACAACTCAACAACGGTGTGTGTGTGTGTGAGATCACGTGTTGTACTCGCGTACATTTTAAAACAATTCTTACTCGAATCGTGTTCAAATGAAGGTATAATAATAAAATGGAACAAACATCAGTTTTGCCGCCAAAACAAGAACAATTAGCCTCTTAATTGGTTGGTACAGTTTTACTTCACCTACCCACATTATCTCCTATTCCTTGAGGGCAGAAACACTTTTTATTCTTCTAAAGCCAGTATTATCACCGGTGCATTCTGTTGGTGGTGTATGAAGTAATGGGCCGCTGCGCTGGTTGCCTCTTCTGTTATCTTTCCAATGTTTTACAATTAACATCAAAATGCACTTTTGTTGCTCCTGCTGAATACTAATCGTTCCCGCGCGCGTGTGTGTGCGTTATCAGCACACAGCAGGTAACGCGGTCAGCTGTTCTGCGCAGAGAATATTTGGTATAATTTAGAATTTGCCCGTCCGTTGGTTTGTTTTATTCACTTCCAGACCTATTTACCCGTTCAAACATTACGTCGACAACAATTAGAAAGCAATTAACAGCAGTCGAATGCTTTAAATTTTGGGTTGAATATTGGGATGATGTCGCGACGTGTTCCAATGAATGCTGGCGTGATCGTTTCAGTTAACTCATCATTTTAATTGTTTTTTAAATCATTTCTACATTGATGTAAATTCGTTTCTGACTAGATTAACTGATTAAGTAACCTTGCGCAGAGCTTTTTAGATCGTTTTGGACTGTTTTTCGAAGCTTAAAATTCCTCTTTTAGGTTTTTATTTGTTTATTTCTCTCTAGCTAATATTTTGTATAAAATAAAAGCTTTTTTTCCTTTCTTTTTGTATCATATTGAAATTAACGTTAAAATTAGTAATTTAAGCTGAATAGCTCAAAATATTCTTCTGCCTTGTGCACTTTGCTTGCTGGGAATGGTCAACGATTTCATTCAAAAGATTCTTTCTGGCGATAGTGCTGCCACCTACGGCCCGTAATCCAGTTGGTTCGCGTTGAACCAATCAGCGACTCACAATTGGCATTACCGGTGCCCGATCAGCAAAGTTTGACAGTCAGTGATGGAAGCTCGCCGCTACGAGCTGTCAATTTATTTTATAATTTAATTTAATTTATTTTAATTTCACCAAACTTTTTTTTTGAGACCATTGTTTGAACGATTTTGTCGCGATTTCTCTTCTTCTACCTTGCCACTACAACCTCGAGAGGTCTTCAAATTCTGGATTTCTGTGACTTGATTGTACCCGTAGCGAAGTATTCAGCTCTGTATACGGGGAGGTGGTCTGGATGGGATTTGAACTCCGGACCTGCCTTAGAAAGACTGGCGCGATTTTCGTCATCGCTGTCCACTATCGCTCCACCGGTCGTTGTATCAATATATACAGCCTGATCATGAACGTCGAACGGCAAAAAAGCTTCCACAAAAAGCTCAATCAGTATCATAGCAGTGTTCGAGCTGCCGTTCGAGTAATAACCGGAGCTTTCAATCGACGAATGCTTGACATGAAATATGCTGAAATCATTTTCGTTTACAGCGTTTATTCGCTGCAATCGTTTCTACTTTAATTTGACGATATTTTTTTCTTTTCCTGTATTTTATTTGTACTTTTTCACTGTCTGTAAACCAAATGGTCATGCAGTATTGTTTATATTTTGAGTCCGGTTTGACAGCTCAGAAGCCAGTTTGACAACCAAAACAGCTAAAACAATCGATGTGACATTCGTCGATTCGAATATGTTGGATGATACCAAATTTTCTGACGTTCGATTCGACGTCTCCATTCGATTCGACTGCTGTTCGACGTTCATGATCAGGCTGATAGTCTAGTTCTAACAAAGCAGTCTTTGCGGCCGATACATTAGCAGAGCTGATCGTCACAGGATCGGGTGTCAAATCCCATCTAAATCGTATTCTGAACGTGGTGTTCATAAGCCTAGTAAGCTATCCTATTAAGAACTTTTTTTTAAATTTAGTTTCAGAATAGTATCAAATTTGTACCAATTCATAGCTTAACATGTTCAACAATTTTCCAGCTCACAAAATCCGAAATTGAGGCCGAAAAGCTCACAATCAAACCCACGAATAACTGACAATTGGAATAGTTTGACGCGTCAAATACACACTGCTAATTGACGCTATGTCACCTCATACCTCAACCTGTCAAGTCAGCTGTCAAACGTTACACACCGGGCACAGACGATGCCAATTGTGAGCCGGCGATTGGTTCAACGCGGACCAATCAGCGCGTACCTAGAGGGCAGCACCGTCGGCAAGGGGAGCAGGTTTTGCATAAAACCGGGCTACCTGGTGGTTGTTTATAATTATTCGTTCATCTTGCGTGCGTTCGGTCAGTCTCACGGTGCGTGCGGTGCAGTTCTCCGGGAAGTGCAGTTTTCTACCAAAAAAAATGCGTACGTTTGCGGTTTTATTAGCCGCCCTGCTGGCGGTTAACGCCGAAGTGTATTTCCAGGAAGGATTCAAAGACGGTAAGCAGTGTGCGAAGACCAGCTACCAGTTTCATCCGGCACATCCGGCTATCTATCCCCGGCAAACGTTTTTCTAACTGCATGTGTGCGTCTTCTTTTTCGATTTACACAGATTCGTGGCAAAAGACCTGGGTCCAGAGTGAGCACAAGGGTGTGGAGTATGGCAAGTTTGTGCACACGGCCGGAAAGTTCTTCAACGATGCCGATGCCGACAAAGGTAAGTGGGTGGGTAGGGTAGGCACGGGTGTGTCAGAAGAGAGAGAGGGGTGCAGAAAGCTTTTCTTTCCGCACCGGAGAAAAGTGACAATGCTAGACTAGATCGCAAACACAGCACCGTGCGACGTGTCAGTTTTCCAGAATGTGAATGACCGTTATTCTTGTCCGTCCACCTGCATCCCAGTATGGAAATGGATAGGGGAAAGGGGAGGGGTGAAAGTGTGTTGGTAAAGTGGGTGTGTTCCCCTGTCTCTGTGTGACTGTCTCCCTTGATAAACCACGGTGAGTTGACGTGGAACAACAGAATTGCATAATTTTCCGGCCGTCCACATAGGAAAGCCCAGCAGGAAAATTGGTAAAGAAATGGCAAGCGATGATGCTACTTCTATGGTAACGCCAACGGGTGCGAAAGAGAGAGAGAGCATCACGCATGCATGATGCTTAAAGATGACGGACCCGGCGCGCAGTCGGCACAAATTAAACCAAGAACAGGAAAAACCGGCAAAACATCGCGCTCTCCTTCTCGCCCTTTTCTTTCTGGCAGTTGGATGTTCTTCTGTGTCGCTGTGGCAACGCGGATATGCTTCCTATGCTCACCTCTGTTCACATGCATGTGACGTGTCCGTTCGGCAATGGTTGGGCGTTCCGCATCACGGCGAGGAATGTTCGAGAAAGCCGGGGCCCGTTGTGGGTAGAGACAGAGGCAGCCTTTATCGGTCGGTTCTGATCGCGTCCGATGTTCAAATGGATTTATGATTACGGTTCGATTTTCCATGGCCTTGCATCACAGCACTCTAGCTAGGGGGTGGGGGGGGGGGGGGGGGGGGTAAAGAAAGGCCGTTTCCGAGGGCCGAGTCTCTCATTATTGTCATGATTTTCGTGTGCAAAGGTGTCGATGTTTATCATGTAATGCCCCTGATACTACTGCTGGCCTTGCTCCACGCAACAAGCGGACGGGAACGGGCACGAACCATGCAAAGGATGTGTTTTTCTGCTTTTTTAATTATTTACTGTGGCCACCCGACCCCCGGGCCCGTAGTGTAACCGTCACCGTGCGTGACATCGCCACCCATCGCCAGCCTGCTTCTTGATGCTTTGATGCTCTTTTTAATTGAACGTGTCAGAAAGGTACACAAACGCGCCCGGTCACCTACAGGCAGAAGCCCCATGCTTTGAATATTTTGAGGGGGGGCCAGACAGGAAAAGTGGGTCTAGCTTTTTCACGTTCTAGAGGTACCCACGGTCAAGCAAGAATGATGTGTATATTGAGGTTTGTTTTTATTACTGGCTGTTGGATGTTTTCGTTCTGGTGTACCGTGGAACCGGACCGGCTTGCTTTGTTGACTTATTTTTAACACAACAGTCCTCATTTACCCGCTGGGGATTTTTTCTTTCTTCGTTACCGGTCTTTCGCTTGCGTCGCACATATTGATTGAATGTGTGACAAGATGGTGTTTGTGAATCGCGCAAGACACAAATTCTAAAACAAAATCCCTTTCCGTATTTTGTCTTCGGCAGGTCTGCAAACGTCCCAGGATGCACGGTTCTACGCCCTGTCGAACAAGTTCACGCCGTTCTCGAACAAGGACGATACGCTCGTGATTCAGTTCTCGGTGAAGCACGAGCAGAACATCGATTGCGGCGGTGGCTACCTGAAGGTGTTCGACTGCTCGGTCGACCAGAAGGATCTGCACGGTGAGACGCCGTACCTGGTCATGTTCGGACCGGACATTTGCGGTCCGGGCACCAAGAAGGTGCACGTAATCTTCAGCTACAAGGGCAAGAACCATCTGATCAACAAGGACATCCGGTGCAAGGACGATGTGTTTACCCACTTCTACACGCTGGTCGTGCGCGCCGACAACACGTACGAGGTGTTGATCGACAACGAGAAGGTGGAATCGGGCAGCCTGGAGGACGATTGGGACTTCCTGCCGCCGAAGAAGATTAAGGACCCGGAAGCGAAGAAACCGGAGGACTGGGACGATCGTGCGACCATCCCCGATCCGGACGATACCAAGCCGGAGGACTGGGACAAGCCGGAACACATCCCCGACCCGGACGCTACCAAGCCGGACGATTGGGACGACGAGATGGACGGTGAGTGGGAACCGCCGATGATTGACAATCCCGAGTACAAGGGCGAATGGAAGCCGAAGCAGATCGACAACCCGGCGTACAAGGGCGTGTGGGTGCACCCGGAAATCGACAATCCCGAGTACGTGGAGGACAAGAGCCTGTACCTGCGGGAGGAGGTGTGCGCGGTCGGCATCGATGTGTGGCAGGTGAAGTCGGGCACGATCTTCGACAACTTCCTGATCACGAACGATCTGGAGGAGGCGAAGAAGGCGGCCGCCACCGTTAAGGACACGCAGGAAGGCGAAAAGAAGGTGAAGGATGCGCAGGAGGCGGAGGAGCGCAAGAAGGCGGAGGAGGAAGCGGCCGCCGAGGAGGCTGCCAAGGATGATGAGGATGAGGACGATGAGGATGAGGCGGACAATGCGCTACCGGGCGAGGCGACCGAGGTGGAGGACGAGGGACACGATGAGCTGTAAGAAGGACGGGGGGGTTGGAAGAAGGCGCAACGCTGTCCCACTGGCGGGGGCAGGCGTTTTAACGTATTCCTATGGAATGCGCGGCACTTGAATATAGAATGAACAAATCGACTGCCAACACACATACGAGCGGGATGAGAGACACAGAGACAAATCGACAGACGACAACAGTGCAGAAGGACACGCTCGGAGACACGGATCAAGAGTAATCTGTTTAGCTAGCCGATAGTGTAGTAAAGGTACAGAGAGAAAAGCCAGGGACTGAGACTGTGACTAGCATTTCCCATTTAGTTTCACCGTGTGTGTGCCGGGTACCTCTTGACCGGTGGGGTATCGCTTAAAACCGAGACCGAGCGCCTTTTCTCGACTATGTTCCAATAGTCTTCTCGCACGGGCGAATAAGAATGAGGAGGAGACACGACCACAACGATGTACAACACGACCATTGGCTGGTGGATGTGCAAGGATCATCGAATAATCTCACCTGAGGATGCGGCAGACTCTCTCTCAGCTAGCTGCCCCTCTCAAGGCCCATCGCCTTTGGTCCAATTAAAGTTGTTTCTTGTTTCAATTCCCTCCACTACTGCTAACTAGCAAGGTGAGTGTGTTTGGTTTTAAGTTGTTAAGAACTAGCAGGAGATAACGCGCGCGGTACAAGTTTGTAAAATAGATGAAACGACTCGACAGACAGGACTGACAGACGCGGACGATTACGGTAGAAAAAGCATCAGGAACAACCGGAGAGGTTTGTTGAAGAACATTGTGGTGTTAAACAAACAAAACAGTCAGAAACAATAAAAAAAAGCTTAAAATAAAAAAAAAATGTTTGTAGTCCTTTACTGCTACCTGATTAGCTACGCTTGGAGTTCTCGAAATCTGCCGTGCATGCGGGATCACTTTGAAGATCTAGAATCGACGCCATCTCAGTTTATGGCTACCATGCCTTCCCTGTCCTTATGCAGAGCCGGGGATGATGTACAGATAGGTAACCGCACCTTTGAAGTCGTCCAAAACTTCACCTATCTGGGGTCAAAAGTCAACACCAACAACCACATTGCTGGCTGCCAACCGGTCATAGTACAGCCTGAGGAAACTTCTCCACTCTAAATACCTGTCGCGACGAACGAAGCTGGGACTGTACTGAACATTTATAGTCCCAGCGCTCACATACGCCCCTGAGACTTGAATTCTGTCGAACACTGAATGGAGGAGCCACTACTATGACGAGCTCTACGAGCTGTACGATGATCTCACCATCGTGAATTAGACTTGCCAGGCACCGTTGGGCTGGTCATGTCATAAGAATGACACCGGACGACCCAGCCCGTAAAGTACTTTTAGGCCGTCCACACTGGCATAGGAGGCGTGGTAGGCCGGAACTGAGATGGAGTGATGGCGTTTGATGCTTCCGCCAGGCTGGGCAGACGAAGGCGCTGGAGCATTTTCGAGGATGATGATTGCTGCAGGCCAAGACCGCTAAATGATTGTTGCGCCGAATAAGTTAGTAAAGTAAGGGTAAGTCCCCCCGCATTTGGCGAGTCTAATTAACATCATTCTAGCGACTACACTCAAGGTCTTCCACAAGATGGCGGAGTACGACATCTTCAGGAGCCTCAATGTCTATGAAACCTTGCTGTCTCAGGGGCTTTAACGTCCAAAGGATCGCTCGCAAAAAAGAGGTGTCGTCTAGCAAGAGATTTTGTCGTCAGTATTACACCACTAAGAACCTGTGTCTCAGATGTTCTGTATAGCTGAACGATGCTGGACAGATAGCGAAACGTACATCGAGTGGAGTTGTTTTCTTATTCTTAAGCTTTAACCAGTAAACATAACCGGCTTTGATGAAGAATTTATCAAACTCTGGTGTCCACAAAGATTCGTGATCAGTTTCAATGCAAAGTCCCTCCTTGACATTGAAGAGCTGCTGAAGAACTTGATTCATTTACTCACACCATCTAAGGATTGCCTCAGGTAAATATTTAATTATGGCCATCGTTATTGCGACCAAACACCTAACCTTGGAAACGAATGATCACACCGACTGAACTGGTTCGATCTATGGAGCACGTCTAAAAGACATGGCCTGGTGTCCAACTCGTTTCCAGGGCAACACGGTCCATGGTTGCATCCGATCTCGCTCAGGTCTGACACCCCACTTGATCCAGCCAATGAGCTTGCTGTCAAGCAACTTCTTGGCAGGGCACGGGAGTCCGGAGATCCTCCTACCAAGATCACCAAACAGCTCAGCTAGCTCGTGGTTCTTTCTCCCTGCCCGCACACACCGTCGCCAAAGAATAGTCCTTACCATCCGCCGGTCCAAATTGCGAGTGCATTGGTGTCCTCCGCCAGTCCAGGACTCTTACCCGTGAAGGACTACCGGGCCGTATCAGTTGTAGGAGTCTTCTGGTTGTCAGGTGCTTGTGGAGTAGGCATGACATCTTCTTCTTCCTTGGCGCTACAACCTCGAGAAGTCTCGGCGTGCCACTTCTGGCCTACTGTGACTTAATTTACCCGTAGTACAGTAATCTGTCTGGATGGGATTTGAACCCCGGTCCTGTCATGCGAAGACCTTGCGCCGGTGTCGCCTCGGCCACCTCGGACCGCCCAATGACATCACCGCATGACATCATAACTGAATATTTCGGCACACCGCAGAAGAAGAAAAGAAGGAAAACTCACCACCAATGGGAATGTATGCTCCAGTTGCGCGCTTTTCATACTTTTAATGTGATCCTCGTTCTCCCGCGGGCTTAAGTACAACTAAGGTATCGGACTACAACTATTGCTACACGCTACTGCACCATGCTGGCTGGCTGCAGTTCGGCCTCCCAGCACAACACGGCGGGCACGGTTACAGTAGGTTACGGATTTTCTTTTGCGGTCCCACATTAGCCCCAGATCGCGTACGCTCGATCGCGATCGGGCATGCTTAATGGTAAATGACGAAATGCAATATGCCTGCCCGCTTCTACCCTACATCCAGCTACGTTCCTATCGATGACCGCTTGCGGGTTGTGGTTCGGAATAAACGTTTTACGTCTTGCGGGAGGAATCGTGTCACTAACTATGTGTACGTAATTGTATGCGTGTGATTGTATATATATATATATAAAAGCAAGCCACAAACCTCAACAAATCCGTACCGGGTTCGTACCCAGGGGTTCGCTCTCTTTCATCGTTATATCTCAGCTCTCGTTCCAACGTTTAGTGTTATGATGATGATGGGGCCGCGACCGAATTCGTCGTTCCGATCGACCCACCTTTTTTTTAGTTAGTTTCAATTGCTGCGTGGTTGTTTTAGTTGTTTGGGAATTGGGTTTTCGGAACCCTCACTAATCTTTCCTTCCTGCGGGTGTCAATACTTATAGGCTTTAATGTATATGTCTATATATAGTATCCGTACGGTATTTGCTATCGGTAGTAGTAGGCTAGAAAAGCAGCGATTGGAATGATTGATAGGAAATGAACGTTAGCGCGCTTACGTTACTACTAGTTACGGGCGTGTGTGCGTGTCATCCACCGGTCCACACACTCGAAAGAAAACCGATACTCTTCGGTAAGTAGAGGGTTAATAACTGATAATACCTACGATTCTGTTGCGTGCTTGCGTCTATCGCACACTGTACACCAAGCATTCCACACCTTTTGAATGGCATTGATACACACACACTAGCGCGTACCGCAAACATAAATTCTAATCCACAAATACGGGTCCCAAGAAAACAATTACTAAATCCGCCGGATCTACGGCCTTCCGTTTGTGCTTCTGCGACAATCCGATCTCTATACGCCCTCCCTACCGTAACTATTCAATTCACCTGTACACGAAGACGACGGCCATCTTGTAAGTGGCCGCCACGCTTGCTTTGCTAGCAGCAAATATGAATAAAATGTAATACTAGGCGCGAAAAAGCAAAACAAAAAAAAAAAAACCGTTCCCACTTCCGTTAGGGAGGTTACTCCGTTCATCATACCTGCGTGACGCACTGTGCATACTTTTCTAGCTCCCGCTGTAGCGTCTTTACCTTGTCCGATTCGCCGCGCAACAGCCGCGTCAGCTCCTCGATCAGCCCGTTCTGTGTCGCTAGCTGGCGCTCCATCCGGTTCACCTTCTGCTCCAGCTCCTGCACCCGATTGCACACGTTGTCCAGCGCGACGGGGGTAGCATTGGTCGATTCGGCTGCCACCAGCATGGTCGAGGTGGGCGCGGGTTTACTCGCACCGGTGGTCGTGCCCACGATGTGAATCGTTTTGGCATTGCGGTTCTGGGGCGTCGGTGAGATGCTTGTGCTCCGGAGGTTCACACTGACCGGGCGACTGTTTGGCGCCGGGGCGGCGGTGGTGGTGGTGGCGGCCTTCGTTTCCGGTTCATGCGTGCCATTGTTTTCGGTCACGGCCGACGTGCTGGAAGAGACCGACCCGGTGGACGAGGAGGAGATGGCAATCTTGGTCGTGGTGGTTGACAGGGCGGACATCGATTTGGTCATCGCGCTGACGCTGGACGGTTCGACGGTGGCGGGAAGATGCGGTTGCTGCTGCGCACCGGAACTGCTGACGGTGTTCGCTTCCTTCCGATTGCAGGACGCAATCAGATCGAAGGAACTGTTCATGTTCGTGCTGCTGGTATGGTTGCCTTCCGACGGGACACTCGTCGTCGTGGCGGATCGTTCCATTAGCCGGGCACGGACAGCATTACCACCCGTCGGCCCGATCGGTGGTGTACCGGTAGTGGTGGTGGCGCTCGCATGGAATGATTTCGAAATGCTCGTCTCCTCCTGCTGACTGGTTTGGGATGACGAAACGACGTGATGGTGAGCGTGCTCGGGTGATTTGCTTTCGGCTGCGGTCGTCTTCTTTGCCTGGCTCGCTTTCAGCTCGTCCATCCACGGCACCTTGTTCTTCTCCCATTCGCGCGGTTTCGGTACCTTGGGCAACGATTCCTCGCCGTCACCCTGCTGCACGGTGGCGGAGTTCGAACCGAACGGCGCGTTAGCCATCAGGTCCGGCTTTGGACTGTCGGCCTCGAACGAAAGCGACAGTTGATTGAAGAGGCCCGAATTCCCATTGCTCAACGAACCACCGTTGGCCGTAATGCTTCCGGTTGCGTTCGGATCGGTCGTAATAATACTGCTCGGCGAGGAGGGTGGCCGCCGTTTCGGTGCCTTCGCTCGGTTCGCTCGCATATCCTTCAGTACCGAGGTGCCCCGCTCCACGTGGCCCAGCTCCACCTCGATCCGCTCGCCAACGATCGACCGATCGCCGTTGTCCGCCACCTCCGACCGCGCCCCTGCCGCCTTGCTACTGCCGACCCCGTCCCGTTCGTCCACCGGTTTGTTGTCGCTCTTGTCGATCGACGGTCCGCCCTTCACCTTTTGCTTCAGCCCGGAAAACAGATTCCCCGTTACGCTCGTGATGGAGGGAGACTTTTTGATCGGCACCTGCGGCTTTTTACCCAGCACCGGGGGTGGCGTTGCCTTCTTGTCGTCCAGATTTTCCAAACTTTTGCGTATCTCGGACGTTTTGTTTTCCAAGCTTTTGCGCGGAGGTTTCTCCGTTACGAGGCCGCCGCCGCCGCCGCAGGTCGTCGCCGGTGGTGCGGCACTGTCCGTGGTCTTGCTTTCGAGTGACTTCCGGTGGGCGGCAACGCTGTTGTACGTCGGCGAACCGGTCACCGAACCAGCGCCACCACCAACGCTTCCCACACTGCCGGTCGATTCGTTCAACGAATCCTTCGACCCGAAGCTTTCCTTGCGGTAGGCGGTGGTCACCGAGGAGGGGGAGGAGTTGGACGTTTGCTTGCCAAACATTTGCATCTTGCTCGCTGCGGGCGGACGGTCCGGTTTGGGTACGTGCAGTGGATCCTTTACCGGCGACACTACACCCGGATGGTGTAGACTGCCGGTGGCCGCTGCACCCGGCGTACTGCTGGCAAGCGATCGAACCGAGGCCGATATGTGTGCGGACGACGATTTGCCACCCTCGGGCGGGAGCAGGGAAACGAAATTGTCCGGAAACACACCGACCCGACCGCGCAGCTCACCCTTCCACCAGCCTTTATCGGGCAGTTCCTTCGAGAGGATCGTTATGATGTCACCTTCCACCAGCTTCAGCTCGTCCTCGTTGGCAGGTTGATAGGCGAACAGTACCTTGCACAGCTCGCGCACCGGTTTCGGCGGCAGCGAAGGTGCATCGTGGTGCCGATCGAGGTCCTCCCGCGAGCTGTTCAAGCTGGTGCGGCTTTTGTTGAGGCTGTTGTTTTTGGAAAGGCTGACGCCTAACGAACCCGCCGACGGACCGCTAATGCTGCCAGTGCCATCGATCGCTGTTACGCCCAGCCCGCCCACGTTGCCACTTTTGCGGCTGGACGATTTGGGCGAGACGGATTCGATCATCTCTACAAAGTTGGACGGAAACACACCGACTCGCCCGTTCAGCTTGCCGCGCCACCATCCTTCCTCGACCTTAAAAGTAAGCAGCGCGTGTTATAATTTTGCTGCGGCATAGTGCACACAGTGGCTTTTGGCTGTACTTACCTCTTCGAAAAACTCGATAACATCACCAACCGCTAGCGTTAGTTCGTCGGCTTTGTTCTCCTGGTAGCTGTAGATGACTTTACACCTTCGATTCAGCGTCGCACTTTTATCTCTGGAAGCAGACGGAGAAAACGGCACCGTTACACGCGTTAGGGGAAGTGGTTGGAAAAGCGACCGTGCATACCTGAGCACGACCTGCGTCTTGTCCTGCGATTCCAGCACACGGACAAAGTTGTCCGGAAACACGCCGGTACGTCCGGTCGCGACCAGTGTGCCCTCCCACCAGCCACCATCCTGCACCTTGATGTTCGTTATGATGGCACCCTTTTTCAGCGTCAGCTCGTCCGGTTCCTTGGCCGTGTAGTCGAACTCGACGACCGCGCTCACTGAAAGTAGGACAAAGGTTGCATCATCAGTCGCGCTCCGGTGTTTCCTCTTCTGTCTGGTAGAGTTTTAAAGTTACATGGTTTCGAAATTCAACCAGAGCATACCGGTTGGTGTGTACTTTACTTTGGATAGGTCTTATTCGTCAGATTGGAATTCCGCACGAGACGCGCGGATATCTTGGGCAGCGGGTTAACCTATATAAACGTATGTCTATTGCGCTATGGGCGAGACACCAAACGGCTGCGATCAGTGACAGTGGAGATCGTGCTGGCAGCGAGTCCGCGCCTTTCGATCAGGCACAAGAGTCTTGACGAGCTCGCTCTCTTTCATGTTGTTTTCTGCCTAGTTTTCGAGAGCCCGGGAACTGCTCTGGAGACGGATATATGTATCTACACCGTGGAGACCTTCCCCGTGATGGCCAGAAAGTGATGACAGGGAGGGAGGGAGGAGGGGGGGGAGACGAGATCGTGGTTGTTTCACTTTCCCTCCCCGGATTAATGCCACAGTGTAAACGGCAACGCACGCTGGTTGGTGTGCCCTGTTACAAGGTTTGGCCTGGTTGTTGGTCTAGCCAAACGGACGAAGCAAAAGGTATGATGATGGTGCACGCGAGCCCAAAGCCAACCAGCTGCAGCAGCACAAACGTTAAAGATCAGACGGTGATTCTAATCTGTGAAGCCCAGCCTATACCGGGTTCATTATACCAGTTTGAGGGGCTTTATGCATGAATGATTCACGCCGAGTTCGGGTCGTGCCTTGTGCATAGTATTATCATAAACGTGGAGCTATATTTTGTTGGCTGTTCTTGAAGCTTTAAGACAATTCCTTCCATGCTAGAGACACTCCCGATTACGCCATTCGTGTACGGAGCGCCCCGTGTAGTAGCAAAGGCAATAGGCAATAGCAGAGCTCACACACCTGAGATCATCTCATCTGTGGAATGGCCACAGTCAGCGAGAGTGTGTGCGAGAGTGAACCCCGTTTCGAGGGAGAGCACACACGATCGAAAGAATTGAAAACAAAACATAGAAATACAACAGCAACAACAAAAGCAGCGCGACCCTTACCGCGGGCATAACCACAGGAAAAAGGTGAACAACCGCCAAAGTGGTGACCACCCTTACAATAAAACACACACACACACGTGCGCGCCTTTCCTTCGCGCGATCTCTCGCAGTCTCTCTCTCGCTCTCTCTCGATCATCATCTCGTTTGGTATGCTTCAAAGTCGAAAGTCGTAGTCGTCGATCTTTCAACCGAACAGCTTCTCCACTTTTAGGCTAACTTCAACACACAACCCCTGGATGCAAACGACAGCTAAGAACGTAAGCCATAAACATAGCTAAGCGACATTGCGAACGGGAATGGTTGGATCGATCATGTCGTGGTAGCTTCACACTTCTTCGTCCAAAGGGCAAAAAGTGACATCGTTGCAAATGCAGCAACAACGGAAGCTGGAGGCACGACTCTGCCGAGGCCACTCTTGGGACGAGGTACGTACCCGGCCGAACCGATCCCAGCGAATGCAGGTTAAAGCAGCAATCCACTGCGGTGCGGTGGAAGAAGGTTTATGAAACACTTCCTCTAACAAACCACATCGTCATCAGTCACTATATAGTGGCGCGATCTTGTGGGGGCTCTATGCATTGCGACATCGCGTACACATTAAATGGAGGAATGTGGCATTTGGTTATGGTGCGTTATAGTTTTGACCAACCAAGTGGCTAATATTATGAATATGTGGTGTGACTTTTGATAGGGAAATCTAGTTATAGTTGAGCTGAGTTGACAGATAAACTTGAAATGTGATGTGAATTCTTGTGACATCAGCTGCGTAATTACGACAAAAAGAGCGAAGATATACTGAGGAAACCAATAAAACCAATAAACAGTTTAAATACAGACTTGTTACGCATGGCCAGAGCCGTCAAATTTAGCGGCTACCATTTTTCGTGCCCTGCAGTTGAGATTTTTCACACCCTTATTTCTGTCAGCTCCCGACAACGTAAACTTCCCGCTAAAGTGCCATCTCAGATCTCGTTCTGCGAAGAACCGACACTAGCGCCAGTCTTCTCACGGCAGGACCGGGGTTCAAATCCCATCTGGGCAATTCCCTCATAGCAAGGACTAACTATCCAACTATGCGGTATCAATAAGTCTAGTAAGTCAGAAATGGTAGGCCTAAGAGGTCGTTAGGTCAAGAAACAAAAAGAGAAGAAGATGTTCCTCTAAGGTCATGGCTGCAATTGCTGGCTAACTAGCTTATTGATACCCCGTAGTTGTATGGTAGATCATCACTACGGAGGCACAGCTCCTATGTCGCCTCTTCTACTACCAGAGGCCGTTCTACTAGGAATATGTCTGAAGATAAACCAACGATCAAGAGCTAATCCCAATACGGATCTTACTATTATGTTGGCTATTCGTCGACTAGTGACAATGGTGCTTTGAGCTGATCTTTCACAAAATTTATTTACTTGTTGTTGAGGAGCAAAGTTTAGTTCATTGAGCTTTCCAGGTTTCTTATTGATCTCAACATTGGCATTTTAAATGGCAGAACACTGTAGACTCTTCTTCTTCCTTGGCACTAACAACCTCTTAAGGTTTCGACATGCCTTTTCATGCTTTCTGTGACTTGATTTTACCCGTAGCAAAGCAGTCAGCCATGCGTACGGGGTGCCGGTCTGGATGGGATTTGAACCCCGTTTGTACCGAGTGAAGAATATCTTGGGATCTGCTCGAATGTATCAAACATTCTCTGACGTAAATAGTATTAATGCTAAACCAAAGCGATCAACCATCGTATCAGATAGCATTATGCAATGAAACGTGGCGCTGTAGATGACACCCAAAGCAAGTAACGTTAGACGGGTGGGCAAGGCGACACCTAAGTCAAATGGTCGCTGATAAAGTGATACATCATCCAGCCGGTTGGCCCTGAAACCGAAACAGGTCCCGCGAGCAAACTGGCTAGTGTGGTGTGTGATCATCAAATAAGACACACAACAAACCAGAATCGCGCCATGGATGTGGGTGATGATGCACGGTACGTTTGCTTTCAGAGCAATAACGCCAACGACAGAGGGAAGACGAAGGTTGTTTCCTTCAAGCTCTCGAGCTTGAACGACCATGGGATCATCTCGCATTGCGAAAAGTTTGATGGAGTACTGTAAGAATAAACTTCATACGACTTCACCAGAGAATGAGGGGACTGACGATCTCCAAGTAAATCGCCATCTTTTAAACAGGCTATTTGAGACTGTTACTATCTGGGAAAACAATATCTGAACGTCTGGAAGAATTAAACTTTCAACTGCTACACATCTAGACATCTCTTCCTCTAATAAAAACATAACTTCCAAAATTCCTTTTTCGTAAAGCTTTAACGCGTGTCCGAACTGTAACTACGGGAATGTGGTGGGCCTCGGGCGGTCGGCTCGGGCTGGTCACCTGCAGTCCGCTGAAACGAGACGGATCTCAAGCGCATTGTTCGTATGCAAATTGGTGGCCATAAATTTGTGTTGCAAAGTTACACATGACTCATCCGGGCCGACTCACCCCCGGGAAGCTCCCCTGGCCCTATGATGGTGAGTATGTCAGTATGCTGCTGGTTGCATATGTGCGTGAAGCAAGCGCACAAAGAGACTCGATCAACGACCAACAAGTCGGTATGAATTATAAAATTGTGACGAAACAAAAAAAAGGAATGAATCAACAGTGAACGACGACGTTCGTTCTCCTCTTTCTAACGATCACTATGCAGTACCTGAAGCATTAAAGTTAAAGGTTGGTTGATACCAACTTAATCGATCGCCGTAAGTCGTACAACATCGATTTTGGAAACAATAGGAACGCGGCGGCCCAGACTTGACCGCGGCACAGATAACAGCGATAAGATAGTGGGTGCTCTGAATGAAGGGATGATTTCTTTTTTTTGATACAGGGAGAAATGTAACATTACCCACCGATTACTATTTTACGGCCACCAACAATGATCGCCTTTTCCTATATGACAAACAACAGCACAACAGCGGCGGTGGCGACAACAGCTCAAGTGTGATGATTTTCCAACTGGTCTGTCTCATCGAAAACCATTACGTTGCCTCATGAAAGATAATTTGTTTTGCGGGCGATTTTTCCACGTGCGATGTGATGTTTCCCCCATTTTTCTTTTGTTAAACTAAGTCAAAGATTATGAAGAGAAATTATTCCAGCGTAAATTGGCCAAGGTTTCGGTTTGCTATCGATCGATCGATCGGGAAGGAGAAATTGTTGGAAGAAAGCAACGATAGTTTGGCCTCTAACTTTTGCTGATAGAAACATTACGGATGATCATTAATTTCTGGGTTTCTTATGAATAAATGAACGCCTTTTGAACTGATGCATCATTAATTGTGGTGTAGTGCTCTAGCTTGGAAAAAGGGAAAGGGCGTGTGTTATATAAAGTAAAATTGTTACTAAATTATGATACAGAATATTAAAGCTATTTCTACTGCCTACAGTAACATATTAAAAGAACTGCCGTTCCGTAACGGAGGTTTGAAGAGCTTTTGTTTGGTAATGTCCATATCGAAATCTGACTGAGAACATGTTTTGTGAAGAGTCATACACCGAACGAGTGGCAAACTTGGGGGAAAGAATGTGCCGAAACGCTAAATCCCCCTGAGCTCTTAAATACGCACACAAAGCATAAGAGGAGCTCAGGGAAAATGGCAAGTAAAGGCCGCGCACATATGACGCCTCCCAAAAGCATGGTTTCCGTACGTGCAAAGAATGTAATAAGGGCAGGGCTTTCCTAGCGTTTCGGTGTAACGAGCCGCATAGAAATTTCTTTTTTTTCTTCTCAAGACCAAGAATTACTAGATGACATGTCATATAACCTTCGATCAACTTTGATTTGGACATAAATTTGTACAACCTTTTTTAAAAAAATTAAGATGATTTTGAGGAAAAAAATTTAAGCGACATTTAAGGCTGACATGACTTTGCAGACATTTTTTGTAGTAATGGACAGTAATGTTGCTTGAAGAATTAAATGTAAACTTCTATTTTTTCCGTAATTTAACAGTCTGTATTATTGATCAATATTTCTTCTTCCTTGTCACTACAAACTCGAGAGTTCTCGGCCTACCATTTCTGGCTTTCATTTAATTAATTTTACCCGTTGCAAAGAAGTCAGCCCGGAGCACGCGATCTGGATGGGATTTCAACCCCGTTCCTGCCGTGTGAAGTCCGACGTTGCTGTCGCCTCGGCTACCGGGCCGTCCCAATTAATGCTTCTACATCTTTTTCTTTAATCCTTTTACTTTTCTTTTCCAGCAATGTGCAATTCTACCCGCCATCCTCAATTCTGCCGTTTTGATGCATGTTTGTTGAACAGTAAACAGTAGAATTATTGTATAAAACATTTTTTCTGCATAAAGGCTTTTTAATAACTAGTTTTTTTATGACTTAGGGTGCTTTTAACGATTGTAATTAGAATAGCTAAACAAAATATTCATGTAAAGTCTCAGCGCACCGCAGTTTGATGAAACCCCTGCAATGGCGTTTGAGGGATTTGCTTTCGACCAAAAAATAATATTCTTCGTCATGCCGATAAAGCGGCACCTCTTGTTTCACTGAAGATAACTCCGCGAAAGCTTCTTTTTTATTTTAACTCTCTCTCTTTCTCTCTCTCTTGTGCCTATTTTGGACAAATTATACAATCATGTGATGGAGCGTTCGGTTTCGAATTTTTTCTAAACACCACGCTTTCCACGCGGGGTTTTTCCGTAGCAATTTTCCGACTGAAGATCACAACAATATTATGTGATCATATGTTTTGCTTCCATAAAGGTAAATAAACACACACACAATAAATTAAGACCGGGCGGGAGATGGCGGAAAACCGAAATAAATTGCTGCCCATAAATGGTGTTAGTCCGGTTGATATAAAATTAAAAACAAAAAACCATGAATCATTGCTTCACGATAATTCGCTCGCATGGTGAAAGAAAAAGAAATGTTTCCATATTGATTGAAAGCGGTCATAATAGTTTGTGATAGGCGCGCCACGGTCTGGACCGGCTAACCGTTGATGGCATTGCGAGCGCAGGTGATTTAATAGCAAAATTTAATTGAATACTTAGTAAATGGTTCTGCTGTTTCCGAAAGGGTTTCAAGTTGTGCCCCTTTTGCAAGCTGAAACAAAGGAGCAGCCAGCAGAGAAAAAAAAATACAAACGGAAAGCAGATAGGATAAATGATAACACACCAAACTTTACAGCACCACTGCCCGTCGACTGTTATTTTTGCGATAAAAAGCACTTACAACATCCGCTTTTGCGCCAGAGCAAGACGAGTGTGTGCGTGTGTGTACTAAAGCGCACCACCAGCCGCTACAATAATCTTATCAAGCGTTGAGCGCGCGATGACGCGACATCCTCGCGCAAGTGTGTACCAGCAGAGAAGCACTAACTTTCAACACACAACGCACCAAAAAAAATAAAACAACCGGGAAGTTTGACCAACCGATCTCTGACACATCGGAAGGGCTTCACGGAGCAGTAGGACACTGTACCATACAGACAGCCGCCCGTTAGTGTCTGTATGCGTGAGTGTGTGTGCCGCCATAAGCAATAGAAGTGTGGCGGTTTCTTCTCCACATGTAATCTTGAATCTTGGGTGTGGCCGCACGGATCACCGTCTGGCCTAGATTCTCGCCAGACCCGCCAAAGGGAAGGCAACCTCGGGCAGGCATATGACAGTCAGTGAAATCGTCATTCGATTCACAGTTTCATATTGAGTCATCCTCCGAATGCTATACTCAAACGGGCAGGGGGGAGGTTTTGGCCTTTTTTAACATCTCAATAAGATGACACGTTCACTCCCACGAGGGAGAGAGAAAAAAAACAGAATGACAACTAATGCCCAACTACACGTATTTACTGCAGGAATGTAATTCTATATCGACGTAAAGTTAATTTCTATTGATCGGACCATTTTTTCGTTCGTTTGCAAGCCAACCTCGACTGTAGGACATAAAATGGTGCTAACAGCCACCATCGCTGGATGCTTATATTCTTGGACATCCCTCTCGGTTCGGAGAATTTAGCACTGTGTCATGCAGCCCCTTCACAAGAGGAAAAATGTTGTCCTATCGGCCGAGAAGGGAAAAAAGGGAAAATACTGCCATCGTGCTTTCCGTTTTTCTTGTTCCGGAGGAGACCGGTAAACGGTAAGCAACCAGTAGTGTTGTAATTGATCTATTTCCATTTCTTGCCATTCTTGGTCAACGTGTCGAACTCTCGACAGGATATGGCACTTCAGCATCGTCAATCGGGTTCGGTCATGTGTGCCCTGGATTTATCCTTTTTCCCATTCATTCTCCTTTTCTTCTGATAAACGACACTTTGATGATTTTCCCTAGAGGATGAGTATCAGTCTGGAGGTATAGAAAAAGTGTCAAGAAATTAAGGGAAAACTTTTCGCCAAATACACCGAAAAGCTAGTTGAAAATATTGATCTTCTCCTGCTGCTACCCATCATCCGGTCATAGGGAACGACATTCGCAATGGCATTTGCAAAAACCCGAATATACACGGATTCATCTTCAGGGGGCAGAGAACAGTCTTGACATTTTGTCTGACATTTCCCAGTACCGATTTAGGTACTCGGTACCCGCTACTCCGATGAATGTAGGTCAGTAGATTTTCCCTCGGTCTGCAAACACTCCTACGCAATCTCCCCTTCCCCGGAACTTTTAAACCGAAAAGCCGTTCGCCGAAAGCAGGCCCCCGGGAAAGGCTCGGTAGGTTCGTTGAACTTTTGACAGGTTGCGGTGTGTCCTGGGTTCCAGGATTTTAGTATGGTAGCGAAAGTAAATGTCAATATACTACTACACCACCATGGCAACAGTGTTGGGAAAGGTCATTGAAGCGGAAGGTGGTCGGGCATCGGTGTGCGTATCCCTTACACCGTTCCCGGTCAAACTAGGTCAAACGGAAACATCATGAAACAACACACACCGAGGACATTCATAATCCTTTTAGTGTTGCTATTTTCCCTTCTTTGGCGCTTGTCACCACCACCGTACACGGAAGCTATTAAGTTGAGTTAATTAAAAAACGCCAAAGGGTGTGTTCGTCCATTGGACCATTGTTCGGTGGAAAGCTTGGACGGATAGTAGATCCTGGATAGTAGGTATGATTTCTTGCAGGGCGCGAGGACATAGTTAATTGTTGAATAATGGTACTCGCACACGTCATTTGCATATCCCATACCGGATACAGTCAAATTGACTACAAACAAGGTATTTTCATTATCATTCGGGCCAAAAAAAAAATAAATTGAAAAGCAAACATCACGCACCTCGGTACGCAATTATTTGTCGATCTAGTAATCATAATATTGGTCACCTTGCATTTAACCGCGCGTTGCGTTGGTTTCCCGACAAACACCACACGCACAGTGGATGAGTAAAACAGATGATTCACCCTATTGCAGATACTACCGAGTAATTAAATCACACGCGTACGTGTACTTTTCTCAGTTGTTTGTTGAGCCTCTGTTTTTCCCGTTGATCTTCTCCCCGTTTGCAAGATTCCTATTTCCAAAATGTGCGAAACAAAGCATGCATGTTGCTTACCTTCTGGTTTGGATAAATGGTCCATCGTGCGTTCGTTGCGTGCAGTTCCGGGGATTTGGTGCTGGAGCTCGGGCCCGGAAAGTGCAACCAGCTCTACAATGTCACGTATATGCACCCAACCACCACACGGTCGACGGTTAGGTGCGAGCCCTAGCCGCCACACGGGACGGGAACCACGTTCGCCGTCCGGGGGGAGATGATATTTTCACGATCACACTCCACACACACACACACGCGCTCGGCTGTGTGTTAAACGGGAGCTTTTCCTGTGTGTTTGTTCGGTCGGGGAGTTTTGTTTTCTTTGCCCGTTTGGCTGGCTGTTGGCGAAGATTTTCGCTTTGCCTACCCGATGCGCTCCGGTGGATAATAGCCGTGGACCCGCAGCACCGGCCCCCTAATGCCGACAGGAAGGCGCGGATAACGAGAGTCACGGGGATTGTTTCGGTGTCCCGCACCGAAATGATATTATTAAAAAGGGTGGATCCGGTTGGATTGGGTGGTCGGAAGCGATGGAGGGTGGTGGTGCTGGTGGTATGCCAAGCAGGCTGGCAGCCACATCAACCGACACAGACGGCAAACAAGGGCGGAGGAGAGAGTGAGAGAGAAAGAGAGAGAGAGAGAGAAAGGGAACGAAACGGTATGTGTGTGTGCTGTGGGCCGTCTTCGGTAGGGTGTTTGATGTTTTCACTTTTCACTTCTTCAATTTCAAACTCACACATTCACTAGCACTTCTTGCAGGCCGCATAGCAAGCAGTGGGATGCCCGTCGTGTACCGACGCCGCTAGAAAAGCCATTTGAGGTATGTATAATGAGATGAGGGCTCTTTCTTCGCTCTACAGCACCATCACATATCGCGCATTAGAGACGTCGTCGTCAACCCAAGGGCGCACACACGATGGCCCACATACGTGCACACACACGCGCACACTTAGCAATCGCTTTCCGCTTTAACAACCACCGAACCGCGGTACACCGTGCACCACATTCGCTATCCGCGGACCGTACGTGTGTATGTCCCACCGACGACTGACCACCACCAGTCTTCAGGATTCGGGTGTTGGCGATTCACCTTATCGCTTAATCTTTTCCTGATGCACCCGTCCGCACGGAGGCACGGGCAGCCTTAACCGAGCTTAGTAGCGATCATCGTGTAAATTTGCAATTTTTTAAGCGAATGATGATGTGGTTCTTCCCTTGGTCGCGCTAAAAGGGTCTGACGGTTTGCTGCGATTGATGTGATTGTGATGAGGGTTTTACACTGGAAGGCTGGAAGGTCCTCTGCGTTGTGTTTCGTTTTCGGTGTTCCGAGATTGACACTTCCGATTCACGCTTCTCCCGCAACCGGAAATGGTACTGAACCGGGTGCAAACGATACGAGGCCGCCGTATGCGACAGGTCCTTTTGCGCTATTGCTTGTTACTCCCAGATCGGAGCAAAAATGGATACCAGCATACTCACTCCTCTACCCAACGCGTACACATAAACACACACGCACACACATACTCGCGCACAACTGCACAGTCACCATAGCAAGCAGCGAGATCGCCGCAGTTGACGTTTTTGCTTCTTTCTCTGTCGCCCCGTGTCGCTTTCGCCCAGTTGCAAGTGAAAGACCTGACCTCCTTTGCCGCAGTATTAGTTGCAATAGAACGGTTCGGTTCCACCCGAAAGGAACCAGCTTGCACCGGAAAGGACCGATGTGTCGTTACCGTTTGCCGATTAATACGTTTTTATTTACTTCCGCCGCAGAAAAACCGCAGGGAAATCCCGGTGTGTGTACACAAATAAACACTCACTCACGCACACGCACGCACGCAGGTAAGGTGCCACACGCTTGGTTCTGCACAGGTTAAGCCTCCCGTTTTACGGGAAGAGATTTGAGGAGAGTTCCGCGGAGAAAGGATGTGTTCTCGGACCACAGGAAAAAGAAAACGGCTGGCTATACACACGCCCGCGAGCACCTGACGAGCCTCCTTACGCACCAGCTTTTGTCTCGTCTGTGTCCGTGTGCGTTTTTTTCGCTGTTGGGCTGGCCAGCAGGGAACAATCAGCGTTTGGGTTGATGTGTGCAAGACGCAAGGTCGTGTCATGTAACTAGTTTGACAGCTTGCTTCACTGTGGGATGGTGGAAGGCCCATGTGGTTTGACAGTTTGGCAGAAGTTTAGAGTTTGTTGACAGTTGGGATCGGTTAAGTTGGTAGGAAAATAAGTTTGCGAAGTTTTTATTGTGAAAATATAATAAATTCAAGCATTTTTGCCGTTTAAGTTGAATGTTTAAAAACTTCGAAGATTTTTTCGAAGCCGGTGAGCACGTGGCTATCATCGGAATGTTCTCAAAAGCACTCATTCGAGCTCATGGAATGTTCTGCCATATGCCATACCATAATGTAAATTTTAAAACAATCATAATTTTCCCAAACTTACCTAAAAAGTTTCATGGCGCTGACACACATCGTAATCTACCACGAACGTGATGCCCACCAAACATTGGACCGCATGACTCATTACATTTCTGCCAAGAATGAAAGGCTTGTTGAGTATGAATAAGTCTTGCCTATCATCTTTTTCTTATCACCTAATTTGTAGCGGGCTGAACACAAACTGCTCTTAAATTGAAATGAAAAAGTTTCCTAAGCAAGGGCTTCCGACTAATCGTTAAGCTTAAATTTAAATTCGGCATACGTTCAGAAGATTAACATAATCCACAGAATATCATAGTTTTTTTTTCTTGTATTTATTTTTTGCTAGTTTCAAATTTCACTTTTCCACCTTAATTCAAAAGAGTTATGGAATTTCGCTTCGCTGATTGACTTTAGTAAATGTGCGATAACAGGTATACCTACATTAATCGAGTAGAATATTAAAAATAAAGCTGTATACACCAAATACGATGATAGTAATGTAAGGAAACAATATCTTAGTTGATGTTTTTGCTTATTGGCTACCAATTTCCATTACCTTCCATCCCATCTGGACAGCCAGTCGTACTGGTTCACGGGTGACGCGGGAAAAAAAGCCAACAGTGTATTGCGTGTTTAGTTATCACTGAGCGCTCCCGATGGGAGCTCGGATGTTGTATTGCGATAGACCTCCTCGTTTACTAAACGCTGTCGCTCGATGTACATTGAGACGCGAATGTTGCGCACCTGATGGTTGTTGATGAGTTTTAACAAGGAAAACACTGACAAACCGACCCAGGTTGCGAACGAGGCCCAGGCACCGAACTGTGCCGTGCCCATTTCAATGTAGAAACCGGAAGTTTGAATGTTAAGTTCGACGTTGGTAATGTTCTGGCCATCCGCAATTTCGCATCTAGTGTAGCAAAGATTATTGTTTGAAAACACGGTTAAAATGGAGTTAAAGCAGCATTTCCTTATGAGACACTAGACAAACTTACGAAGGGAAACGGGCGGTCATTTCACCGCACCAGGCCATAAAGCCAAGAGTAATAATGATAGCGGCGATCAGAGTCATTGCACAGAGCGAAATGCTGAATACGACGTCGAAAAATAATCCCAGAAAGGAACTCTCTAGCTCCCGATAAGCCAGTACAGCCATCCTGAAAGAAACGAAACGAATACAGATGCTAAGCACAACATTATGCCTTCGGTATACACCAACCTGTAGATTTGGATTCCGGCAATGATGAACAAGCAAACGCCGACGATGATAGGATAATTACAGTACGCTTCCGAGGCCCATTTTACATCAAAAAGTCCATCTTTCTCTTGCCAGGTACCGGTGGTAAACAGTAAGCAGTGGCCGCTGCAGAAAGAGAAATCATGAATTATTCACCAGGGAATCACCGACGCACGGGAATGAAGCAACGACGACTCACTCGAACGATCGTACGTGTATCGCGAGCGGTATAAAGATACACATGGACAGGATGAATGCAAATACATGGCCAGCGATTTGGCTCAGTATCAGGACGTTAGAAAGGGCCATTTTCCTTATGGCGCATTAGCTACCCAGCCGGTTGCAGAATTGATATGCAGGATTCGATAAGCCGTTTTCTTCTTCCTCCCGGGTAGAGGCAAACAACAGAATGACCCGTTTTGGATGGTCCTGTGTTGTTTGTTGGTTGCGCTAGTGTAAAGACAAACCATTAATAAACATTCAGACGCTAAATGTTCTACTATTGGCACGAAAAACATACAAAAATTCACTCAATTCACCTTTGTTTTCAATACTCCCCCAGCACTATCGTTTTTTTGTAAACAATGATATTTTGACAGCCCCTATTGAACGCGCGCTACGTTTACATCGTCGGGTTGCATACTGCTCTGGGATTGTTTTGCTGCCTATCTACAGGGGAAACATACAAATTTGTACAAATTATTCAAAATCTTTTCACGAGAAAACGTTATTTGTGATTTCCTTTAATTTGTTGCGTTAGATTTGTTGTACTATTTTAAACATTACGATGGTATGTGTAACTATAAGTAAAATAAAAAAATAAAACTTGTTCATCTAAAAAAAAACACAGATAAACTAGTCTATCCGTTCACTACAAGGTCGATAAATGGCGGGTTTCAGAACTCATCCAATGATCTTCTCAGTAGTTATCTTTAATAGACAAAGTAACAGATTTTTACGGACTTTTGAGTAAAGTAAAGAGGAGATTCGATCCACCATATTTGACCGAGGCAAATTTAATCGTGAGTTAATTGTCCAACCACTCAGAAACCTAACCGGTCAAGTGATCTCGGGTATGGAGCTGCTGGTTATTGGCCTTCAAACAGGAACCTTGATCAAGTTACCAAGAGAGCCTATCCCATGATGAGTCTGCCTTTGTTATCGGCCATGGACGAGTGAAGATGGGACAGAAGAATTATCCGTCTCAGTGGATCTCATCTCAGCTGTTTCAGGAATCCTGTACAGAATCCAATCACGATTCCGTGGAACGCAACACTAAACGGAAGCAGCGTCGGTCTTTCGCACGGCGACGGGATGGAACGGGCTTCGATCCCTGGACTGCCAGGCTGCACTAAGAAGAGGAAGTCTAGTCGTCACACCGCCGGAATTAGTTAGCTTAAAGGCCGTTAAGCCAAGAAAAATAAGTAGACAAAGACATTGATTTGAATTCTTTAGCAAACCTGTTATCAAAACTTCCGTTTGGGCGAGTAAGACCATAACCGCATCAAATGTGATATAACAATTATCATATATACAATATTGATGAAAAAAAAGCATGCCATATCAATTTTACTGATTTGTGTATATTTTAATTATACATATATGTATATATATATTTTGTTGTTCTTGCTATTGACAAATTATGTTTAACCTATTTATAATCACATATATTTATATATATATACTTTATATAATTCACTTCTTTATAATAATTATTAAATAGTTAATAGTATTTCTTCTGTTTTTTTTTCTTCTTTTCTTTATCCTCTTTTGCAGTAACCGATCTCTTGTGTAACCGTTGTTTTTTTTGTTTTCCTCTCTCTCGCTTTCTTTCTTTCCCTCTCCCTCGCTATCTCCCTCTCTCTAACTTTTTTAATCCTCTGTTTCATTTGTGTTATTCTCTTTAGTGGCTTTGCTATTATTATTATTATTATTATTTTTGTTACTTTCTTTGTTTGTTTGTTTCCTCTGTTTTCTTTTCTCTCTCTCTCTCTCTCTCTCTCTCTCTCTCTCTCTCTTTCCTCTCATGCTCTTGTATTATCGTTTTTTGTTTGTTTCTCTTCTTCTCTTTGTTTGGTTTATACTCCTTATGCATGTATTTTTCACTGTTTTGCTACCGGAGGTATTGTTTCTCAATCGCTCTATTCTTTTGCTCTCGTGATTTTTGTTTGTTTGTTTGTTTATGGTTCTATGCTGTTGCTCTGTGTAGCGCGCTATGTTTCGGTCAGCGTTAGCCTGTTCATGATGGGTGCATGGCAGTATCTAACGCCCGATCGCCGGTTATAATCGCGACCCGATGTACCGATAAGCTTCCAATTAACTTGTGCGTGGTTTGCTGTTGGTTTTTGCTTGCTCTTCTGTGTTCTTCCATTTTCTGCTTGCTACACTCCCTCCCTAGAGGAGTATACACTGCACATCGCAACGAGTTAGTGTTTAGTGTACCTTGCTTTGGTACTCCCTTGTATATTACGCGTGAATGCATGAAGTGCCACAAAACGCCTGTGACTAACCGAGTGATGACCGCTTCTTAGGTTGCATGGTATGATGTTCCGGTTCATTTTTAGATTTAATCGATTATAACCGTTTTTTGGTCAATTTCTCCCTTCAGTATACAGTGCAGCACGCAGCTGTCAACTGTCAATTTGAACGGGGATCGGCTGATCGCGTCGATGTCGCTTCACAACGATGTACTGCGCATACTGACCGCAGCGCGATTGCGTCCGTCTAGCACAACCAACATCCTTTTCTTAACCATCATCCAGCTGGGTGATTCCTCCCACAATAGGGTTCGTCGCAATGCGGTACAGTTGAAATCGTTATCGACGGCCATCAGACGGATCAGCCGAATCGATCATGCCCAGCATGCTGTGCCCTTGCTATCCTATCCTAGCCAAACCGAAGCTAACCTCTCCACGGGGGTCACTATGTCGGCGTCGGGGCCTGCTCACATCACGCCCGTTAAACAGGTTGTGCAGTTTCTAGTAGCGTTCGTACTAGTCGTTCTCTTAGCAGCCGATGGAAGTGAATGTCATAGCATTGCCGTATTCGCCATATTTACAATGAGAACTTGGCACGTGTACGACTGGAAAACCGTTTTGCTAACTTGCAGTCTGTATGAGTGTATGTGCGCCTGTGTGTTGTGCCTTTACTTCCTTGCTTCCTGTTTGCTTCCACGTTCGTGCTTTCGCGTCCGACCGTGTTTGTCCGACTTGCATTATGAGTTACGGCTTTTGTGTGAGTATGTGTGTGTTTTTTTTAGGGTTTTGTATTTTTTCTCTTCCACCATTTTCTGGTGTTCGGTGATGTTTTGTTTTCATTTCTTCATATTCAGTTATATTATGTTATATTTTTTGTGTTTTTTTATGATTTTGTATGCTTTTTTTTGGTTTGGTTTCATTTTTTTTTGTTTCAAGATTTTCGTGATTATCTTCTTCTTACCCCGTGGTTTTGCGACACAACTACATCAACTCTATCTTGAGATTTATTTTTATTTTTTTTGGGTTTATTTCAACTTTTTTTTTCGTTAGAAGGATATACTGCAATATATTATGGTCAGTTTATTTTCTCATGCTTTGTGTTGTTTTTTTTTTCTCGGTTGCTTTTCACTCTTCCTACCTGCCCAGACTGACTGACCGACTGGCGTATGCTTTATGCTCGCTCAAAAGTGCCCGCTAGGCACGTTTTTGTTTTTCCCTCTTCCTTATTACACGTTAATTATAGTAATAATAATTGTTTTGTATTACTATTATCATTACATACCAACTAGACCATTATGTTTGTAGTTCCCTTGTGTGTGTGTTTTCTTTATACGTTTTTTTTTCTTCTTCCTTTATTAATCCTCGCACACTCATTTGCACCACAATTTGGATAATTCGAAAATAAATGCGACTTTAAACAACGAAGAAAATACTTGAACGTTTTTTTTTTACTTCCACATTCATCTAGCACCAAATCGCCGAATGGATGTTGACGGGATTCGGGGGCGCGACATTGAATCGATGAACGCGCCCGTCGGCGAGGCAAATGTATGAGCGACTAACCGAGCATAAGGCGAAACTGAGGGATCGAACGAACCAAGGCACACTAACTATCGAACGCTACGAACTGAAAGCCCGGAAGACGATACAATACGTGGTGACTTCCAAATCTCCTGGTTACAGCATGAATCCGAACCGAACCTACCTATGGGGGAGTACGGTGGTGCCAGACAGTGGCGGAAAATTGATTGTCACCATCGAGAAACGGGTATGTGTTACTAACTCTCGTCGCGCCAGGGGGTTTTTTTTTTGCGATACACGGTCGATGTCTCGGTACCGCACATCGGTGGCACAGTTCCGTTTTGTTATGGTTGGGAGCGAAAATGGGCGGTGGCGCTTGTTGCCTGTTGCCCCGTTTTACCTTCGCGATCATTCGCCAGCATGCCAAACTGCATCCAGCAACAACATCGCGCCGTTTTGAAGATTGATGATTGATTGGTTGAGTTGGTGAGGTGCAGACAGTAAAGTCCACACGCCCGCCTTGTGTGTGTGGCATGCCACACCATTTGGAAGATGTACTACGAGTGGCAGCTTGACTGCAACGAGTTTCGGGTAGTACGGGTAGGTCTGGCACTGGGAAGTATCGACGAAGGTCCAACAGGGAACTCTGGGCGACATCCTCCCATCGACGGTCCCCAATTATGCGGAAGAAATGTGATGTGTAAAACAGAACGCGTGCCAGGATCGTGTCCCGATCGTCGAGCGGTAGCTGATAGTTTGCCAATACAGAGGTTACACTGCATGTGGGTGTGTTCTAAGGTGGCCGGAAGTTGGTGAGATTGCTTACGAGTTAGTGACACTGAGCCCCTACCCTTTTCTCGATGGTGAGACAGTAGACAGGGGTCGGGAGATTGATCGCGAGAATGCGACCAACAAGCGATAGAGAGAGAGAGAGACAGTGCAGCTGGGAGCTAGGAAAAGATTGAACAGGCCGATGTATGGGCAGTCGCTCCTTTCCGGCAAGGAACGAGGACAACATCGGCCAAGCCCTCGACCCGCTGTGGCCTGACAGGGTGTCAGACCTGTCAAACCAACTGTCGGGTCTCGGGTGTGGGTTTGTGTGTAGACTTGAACTGAAAGATACCTCCTAAACTGAAACTTCAAATCCGTAGCCCTAGGGCTAGCCGAAACTAACTTCAAACGCGCAATTTCGTGTTTTTCTTTGTCCTTAACTAAAATAGCTTGCGCGTCCTCCTTTCGTCCAATACTGGGCTGGTTGAAAGGGGTGATTTTGTTTTCGCGGGAGATGTACATCTCCTGGTCTCGCAGCGAGTCCCGGAGTTGTACACAAACCAGTGGACGACCGATGCCCCACTCGATCCCAGACTATCCAATGCAGACAGCAGAGTGTCAGAGTGTTACCCACAATTCCCGGCGTTCGAGATTGGTGAGGTTTTGTAATGCAAGCATACACACACACATACACGCACGCACACGCACACACGGGTAGAAGTAGAAGAGCTCATTCACACACATACGCAGCTCGATCACTCGATCAGTTGACACAGTTGCGAAACTTAGGCAAAACCCGAGCTCGATCGTCGGGATTGCCGGGCACAATCTGCACTCAGTTTGCCATTTATTGGACCATCGCGCCCCTGGGACGTGTACGATCGATCTCCACCGGTTGGGGTAATTTTGTTGGACTAATTGCCTTTAGACAATCGATCCTCAACGATTTTTTTTCTTTTTCCGATGTGTTTTTTTGTTGTCGTGCACTCATACATTTGCTCGCGTTTCCGATGGTAGTTTTTGCTAGCGCAGTGGGTTCGAATCTACCGAATCTGCTTCCTTATGAAACTAAAACATTGGTGATCCTCCCCATCGTACCCCGGGCGGACAATCCCAGGGGTGGAAAGGAGTGTAGGAAGCTTGTACGCGCGCTGATCGCGATCTGTGTAGTTCAACGAGAACTCACCAATGTTCGGCCCAAAGATGTGGATGTGGACACGGATGGACACTCTTGGACTCCGCTCGCGACTCGATGGGATGGTGTCTCGTTGTATTATTATTCTTCCCTATGGTATGCTGCTTTTCGGAGGTCCAATGACCTCAAAACCTTGTTTGCCGCCCCCGTACAACTCGGAACATGATGGAGACCGCTCCGGGGGAGCCCATACCAACTATACCTCTGTCCACATCCGGTGTGTGGCCTGTGTGAGAGTTCCACCAACACCAGCGGTACTTCCAGCCTCTCTGGAACTCTGGGTGGGTGTTTCTTCGTGTTGTGGGCTGTGTTTTTGTGTTGCTTGTGCGACCAAAAAATGTGATGAAAATGTTTCTCGTGAATGTGTTTGTGTGTGTGAGAGTGTGATGTTGTATAACTATTTTTAAGCTGGTAAAATACCATACGTAACGTAATTGTTGTAATTACATTTTACAATTATAAAGACATTTGTTCTGCAGTGGTAGCGTCACTGATGCGCCCGAGCAGCTGCTACACGTTTCAATGTGTATGTGTGTATTTGGTGACTAAACATGTGTGTTTGAGTGGTTAAGTGTTGGTGTATGTATGTTGTGTTTCAATACTTTTCGTGCACACTCGCTTTGTGCCGATCAGCACAAGGACCCTTGCCGGCTCTTCCGGACGAAACATCCCTGTCTAGGGGGTTTTCTTAGGTCCTGCTGCCCGATTTCTACTTACAATATACAACGAATATACGTTTGTTAATAAACAACAAAAAAATACGCCAAAACAGACATTGCTAGACAAGGATCGTTCGTGTGTGGAAAACTGAAAAAAACTTCCGAAACGTTCCAAGCGCGCGCCGACCGCCATAAGTTGCTTAATACAAACGAACACTTAATTGGTTTCACAACAACGAAAATGAACCATACAACGATCGATCGGTCTGTCGACTGGCGCCCTCTTGTCGTAATCCTTCGAACTAGTCGCCTACTCACATTCCCTGCTCTGCCTTGCTGCTTGCTCACCCCAATCCGAGGACCAGGACTATATCTCTGTGCAGCCCGATAATCATGATTGTTTCCACCTTAACGTCCCAGGAAATAAGAGGCAAAAGAAAGAAGGAAAACAAAACCCTAATAAGACTCATCTCATGTCTGCACCACCTAAATTCGTATTAACATTTAGAGTAATTTTACTTCCATTTACTAGCCTTGTAACTTCACTAATCCGCTCTATAGCTGCTCTCCTCTGCCTCACACGCTTTGTGCTGGTGACAATTTCCCTTTAACAAGGGAGGGATTAACAGTACTGTTTGGGGTTTCCTTTCCTTTTTTATACAAAACAAGGGTTACGAAATGCTGCTTTGTTCTGTGTGTGTCCCTGTGGTTTCTGGCACGAAATGTCTATAAAAAATGTACTCAATGTTGAAGTTTGAATACAGAGTGTTTCAAACCCCTGCAAGCAAGTGTCTCCATGTTTAAAACAATGGACATGTGACCCGAAAAAAAACGCCAAGAAGAACGAATGGTCGATATGGATCGCGCATCATAGCACAAGGTTGGCGGCCATTTAAATTCGGCCATCTTAGAGGGTTAGTCGTTGTAAGGACAATTGTCACCGGATAACTGCCCTATACATCAGACACATCTGCGTCTATTCTAAATTCTTCCCAGCTTCTGCACAGTCACACACAGACACAAATTGCCCACGGGCCCCTCAAAACAAAAAAAAACGAAAAACACTGGGTCACACCCAAACTTTAGCGGACCCGCCATGTTTCGGCCCCATCGATTGCTACCTCCCGTAGCAAGTAAAAGAGCCATTAATTTAACGTTCTTGCGCACGTTTGTCACGCGTGTCACTTTTGGTTTTGCTGCTGTTATTAGGTTTTCGTGTGTGTGTGTGTTTTTTTTCTTTTCTTGTGTGGTTTGGAATTGTTTCGTTTGTAGTTGTTTCTTGTTGTGGTGGTTTATGTGCGCCGTTTTGTTCCCTTGGAGTTATCTGTTTTTTTCTTTTCTTCAGAGTTTCGTTTGGTGTGAGTGTGTGTTTGCACATGTTTATGATAGTGGTGTTTGCGCGATGGTCTGTTAGCTCTGCACGCCGTTTTTCGAACAGTTTTGCGAGTATTTTTGTTGCTGCTGCTGTTTGTTTTGTGCCAACGTGTGTGTGTGTTTCACACCTAAATGTCCGTCTGCCGTCTGGCCGACAGCTGGCTTTAACTTCTTTTGTGTGCCGTTTGGTGGTTGCCTACTACAGTTTGTTTGCTCTACATCCATCATTCCTACCCTTTTTTGTTATTTACTCTTTTCATTTCGCATTTTGCTCCGGTTTTTTCTTCCATTGCTCTACTATTGTGTGCTTGCTTTCTTCTTTCTTTCTTTCTTTCTTTCTTTTTACTACTTGTGTTTGCCTGTTATGTGTTATGCTATGAGTAGGTAATAAGTTTGCTTGTGTTTTGTTTGCTGTTTCTTCCACCCATTTTTCTTCCATTCCCCAGTTCGGTTCGTTTGGTTCGGTCGTACGTGGTAAATAATGTGATGTTTTCTTTTGCTGTTTAGCTTCGGGGTTTTCCCCGAATGCTGTTTGGGGAGGATTTCAGTAATGTTTTGTTTTGTTGGTTTGCTCATCTTTTCCACCTGCTTTTTTTCCTGCTCACACAAGACAGACACTTGATTTTTTGCTAGTTTTGACGTGAATTATCTACTACACGTACACGCACAGACACATACATATACATAGAGTTGCTTTTTTGCTTTGCTATCGTGGTTTGTTTAGGGTTTTCTTCTTGGTGATTGTTTTTTCTTTGTTTTTTTTTGTTTATACAGATGTTCGCCCAAGGGCTGGTGCGCGCCCATGCCGGTACGCGCTTCTAACCTTCTATTGCTAGTATTCTAGAATTGTGTTTTTGCACACATCACACACGCACACACACTTGCTGTTCGGTTCCTTGTATCGGTTTTTGCTATTTGGAGTGATCGTTTTGCTTTGCCTGTGTTTGGTGGTTATTATTTTACATACGGGGGGGAGAGGAGGTTGTTTTTTCTTTCTCTTCCGGGGGCAGGTTTTTCTTTTCTCTTCTCTCTTTTGTTTGTTTCTTTGTTTTGGCATGATAATGTTGCACACATTTCACGCAGGTGCTTCGAAGGTGCTCACTTTACTTGACTGCTAGTCAAGCCTTTGTTCACCATTTTCCTTTTGTTTGTTGTGGGCGTGTTGTGGGAGAAGGTTTTCGGTTTTGCCGAGCGATTTCGAGTTACGATCGTTCGTATGCCTTGCACTTCCGTTGGCGACACTTTTGTTTTCGCATTAGCGTTCTCTTTGCTTCACTGCCACAGAGACCCACAATATCGTACCCACCGGACAAACACACAAACACACCAGGATAGGATTTGTTGCACGATTGATTGGGGCTTTGGAATTGCCTTAAACATTGTTGCTGTGGCGCTTCTAGCTGATCTTAGTAGATCCTTACAAAAAAAAAAGAAATAGACTCTTAAAATAGTAATCAGAAAATAATTTCGCCCACAGAATCAAAAGTTTTAGTAGAAAAAGGAGTGGGTTAAGAGTTTTAAAGTGTTTAAAATAAAAAAGAGACTGTTTGAGTAAAATTTAAGGTGCGCAAACAAACAGCGTCAATGCTTAAGGCAGTCTGGGCGCCCAAAAGTATGCAACACGCGATCGTGTCGCCCTGCTAGGATGGATCGGTGGATTGTGTGGTGCTGTGGATGCTGGTGACACTATGGTATGGGCGATAGCTGCCTGGTTTTTTAAGTAGAACGGACCAACCCCAGCCCCCCCTACCCTCCCTCTAAATCTCCTTATACAACCCTCCGCTCCCACCCTTCTCTAGCACTAGTCCTTCCCCCACGAAACACCCGCAAACGACGAAGCACGTTAAATTAATCGCTCGTTATACCATATTCAAAAATCTGTATTGTTGGAGTCGACCTCGTCCGGCTCCTGGGGTGCGGCCAGCGTCATCTGGATCCCCGATGGCCCCATCACCTGCATCGTGGGCTCGGTGTTGCGTCGCTTCATCTTGCCTTTCATTTTTTTCAACATTGTTGCCTACGCACATTACGCATCGTACGCGCATCGTCATCATCGGTCATTATCATCAGTTGTGCCGCCGCCGTCCGGTCCATGAGAGTTAAATGTTTCCAGGGGGATTTTGTTTGTTTTGTTGTTGTTGTAGTGTTTAATCGGGGGTTTGGTTTCCATATTTGTGAGATTTTAGGTGAGGCGTGTATGAGGTTTTCAGTATAGCAAAGTAGTGAATAGAATAGTATACGTTGACGTTCCGAGTCACATCGTTTCACATGTTCCGAGTAGGAAAGTTCAAACATGGTGGAAGAAATGTTGTACGATTTTTGTTGGTTGTTGGTTGATCGTTTTGTAGTAGTTGTTGTTGTTGTAGTTGTTGCGTTTGTTAGATGAGTAAACGATCGGATGAGTGTAAGGGCGCCATTAGCAAAGAGGAGCGCGAGGAGGTTTTTAATTCAAGCCCCATTTCATATGATCATTTGACATTAGTTTAGGTGGTTTTGTTTTGTTTGTTTGTTTGATTTGATTTTTTTCACATCCACGTTTGAAGTAAAAGAAAGAAGAGAGAAGAATCGAAAAAAACAATTGTTTAGCATCGATATTTGATCGTGGTAAGGTTTTGCATATGTACGTCAAGGTTTTTTTAAAACTTGTAAGTAAGATAAAAGAGGAGAGCAAAGGGTGAACTACCTAAACTAACAGAACAGAGGATAGAAACGAAACCAATTGTACGCACGGAAAGTGTCTATCAAACCATCAATGAAAGCAGTCATCAATGGAACTAATGTAAACCACAAGTAAATGCTTTTGTTTTATAAAACTAATCATATTTGTTTTTTTTTTTTGGTGGAACTAAAATATTCTGGGCGACTTTCTTTTTCTACATCAACAACGAACAAAATAAATGCGAATTTAATTCTAACTAAAAGAAGAATGAGTATTAGGTAAAATACTAGCAAGTCGTATGGTACGAAACTTATCTTTAAACAAAAAAAGAAGGAAATGAAAGATCAAGAATTATATAAAATGCACACTGTAACTGCCAATGAATATTGGTTAAATTTGCAAGCTATTTAAATTACAAAAACTAATAGTTTTAAGATAGTAAAATGCTCTTATTAAAAATGTAGATGTAGAGAGGAAAAACAAAACAAGTGTGTCAAAAAGGCATTTACTTCCTACGGCTTTTTTGTTGTTGTTGTAACGATAGAGCACAATCGAGAACAGTAACGCAATAGCAGCATTCGGTAGAAAAATGGTTCAATGATGAACGTTGAAAATAAAAAAATAAAAACTTAAGGAAAAAAATGCAAAATTGTTGCTTAAGTGAGACAGTATTAATAAAATATTAAAGAGAATACGAGAGAGAGAGAGAGAGAGAGTGAGAGCATTTAACTTGATCGTACAAGCAAAGTAGTAGTAGTAGTGGTAGTAGTAGTAAGGAGTAAAGGTTAAATTTTGAGTGAAAAATTAGAAGAACAAACAAGAGCGAGAGAGAGAGAGAGCGATAATGAAAGAGATAAATTACAGTACGCAGTAACGCAAGTAATGTGAGTAACGCGTCGGAACAAGGATCGATGTGATATGGTGGGGGTTACGGGTTCAGATGATTGCGCGATCAACCTGTGTATACTAGCCTGTGTCCGGTGTTGGTAGTGTGAGTGGTGAGTGGTGTCTATATGGTTTGGTCGGAAAAAAAGGTGGGACTGGATGTTCCGGGTGTTCGTTGTGTTCGGTGTGTTACGGTGGACTTAAATGGTCGGAAATGGCGGAAATGGCTGCTTTCTACTACAGTGGGCGTGCGTCAATAAGATCAATCGATAAGTTATACATATCAAGTCATTCGAAATACACGTACCATAAGGTGCAGTTTTACGGTGTGTGTGTGTGTGTGTTTAAGGTGTGATAGATAGACGACAGTAAGAGTAATCATAATCGGGGTGGTTTGCTTATAAGAAACGAGAGCTTCGGTGGCACTGGAACAGGGCCTGTCCCCACATGTACACGTGTATAAAGAGTTTCGTAAGAGGTTTAACATTTTAACGAGAGTACATTACATCATACAACATTGATCGTTTGGCCTTTGTTTTGTTTTTGTTTGCTTAAAAAAATCTTTGGTTTACTTCCTGTCCGCGTGGTGTTCCCTGCCCCGAACACGTTTTCGATTATGGGTTGCGTAAAAAGTTATACAGAAGCAACAGTAGTGGAGAGCCGAGCGAAATTCGAAATTCGGGTCTTCCCGGATTCCGTTTTTTTCTTTGCTTGTTCGTTCAAACGCGTTCCAACACTAAGCTTCTTCTAAATCAACAATCAATTGGAAGGCAAAGGGCGTATTTTAAATACAATAGTTCTATCAGGTTGCTTGGATACGTAACGTAACGCTCCCTAACGCATACGCCCGCTGGCCCGAAGAAAAGGAAAATACTCGAAACGGTGCACAGTGGGAACTGGATGTAACTTAACAGGACAAAAAAGCGCTCAAGATCGCAGACAATCGAACGCATTAGAACGTGACGTGATTAAACGAATGCTCGAATAGCTCGATAATAATAAGCGTTACTTGTTTCAGTTTTTTTTAAACAACTAGTGCATTTAGATTTCTAACCATCTTCACCTTGTTTTGAAGATTTGTTGAAAGTTTTGTTTTGTTTCAGTGTGATTTGGTTTTTAGTTTGTTTTGTTTGCTGCGGGGTTTTTTTTCCTGTTGCTTACTATTGCGCTCGCCCTACAACACGCTCGAGACGCGCATTTTTTGCTTTGAAGTTTGGTTTCACAAAATTAGCTTTTGACGGGGTTTTGTTGTTTGCATTTTTGGGTTTGGCGATTTCATAGAAAACAGGAGAATAGAAAGCTAGGACCGGACGGACGGGTACTCTAGGTTCCGCTCAGGGCGTCTTTATCACGATCTCCATTTTCTGGAGCTCCCCCTTGCGAGAATCCCGCAACGGCCGGTGAGATATGCGGTTCTGTTAGCCTCCGTTTGCTCTTAATTTTCTTCAGCATCGTTGCCTATAGAAAGTTAATGGCAGTTATAGGTTATGGATCAGTAAGGATTTTTTTTTTGGTTGGTGATTTGAATGCGTTGGACAGTTGGATAAATTTGAACGATTAATTCTAAAGGGGGTGTTTAGGGTGTTTTGCTTTGTTGCTTTACATACACAAACACGTACAGTCACACTCACACATAATCACACACACACACAGTCACAAAATCACGCACACACCATACGGCCTCAGGTTGGTTAGGTAGTACTAGTAGTAGTAGTGGTGGTGGTAGTGGCGGTAGTAGCACGAATAAAGAGGGGTTTGCGCTTTAACGTCCGATCAGATTTTTTACTGTCTTTAGGTTACACTACATTCAGTGTTAAGGGATTTGGACAATGGACAAAAACAATTAATTGCAACCGAAATAGAATAAAAATAAACTAATTTTTGTGAATGATGGGCGGGGCATTTGTGGGGAAGCAAAATGGCCGACTAATTCATTCACAAATATCGTTTGCCGCCTTTCTTTGATTAAATCTAAAAATTCTAGAGTGCCCATTATTCACATGACTGAGGGCTATGATACAGTAATCAGGAGTTTGGTGTATTTACACAAAAAAATTATGATAGTGAATAGTAAGCTTTTCCGATGCCCCTGTTGCACGGTCTTTTGTGTCTGAGCAAGTCAGTAGGATGGCCAAAAGGAAAATGAAATAAAAAAGGGACAAAAAATGGAAAAAATGTAGTTGCACAATTTACTTGTGGTGATGGGTTTACGTGGATTGTTCGTTAAGGTAAAGAAATGTATTTACAACACGCAATTTGAATCAAATATTAATCTAATCGCAATTTGAATCAATCTCTTCTTTTTATACACACAACACGGTACGGTACGGAAGGTCAAACAGTGTCTGGTTAGATGTGGCAGTGTAAGGAGTTTTTTTGAATGTGAGGATCGATGACAATCCGATCAACAGTGGGAGCTACTGGGAGTTTGTCGTGTTGTCGTCGTAGAAAGAACTACGGCAGTGTGATCAGTGCTGCTAATGGTCCGACGATGTACCGAAGACTTCACAAACACAAAGACAAAAAACGGGCATGCAAGTGTACACGATATTTGCTTATGAAAAGAAAATAATTTGATAAAGATGACAGCTTCGTGAGAGATTTCGATTGGAAAGCTATGCAAACCGAAAAAAACAACAAGAAGCTCAAAACAGAATTAAAGTATCGGAAAAAAATTGTACATGCACATATCAATTTGAAAAAGAAAGAAACCGAAACCCGAAAGGAAAACCATATGATCTAGCAAAAGCAAAGAAGGATCACGTTTGTTTTTTCTCGCTTAGTGGTGATAGGGTCGGAGTCGGGCTTACCTTTAATGCCGATTTTAGTACGACCACGTCACCGGGGCTCTGTACCCACGGCTCTCCATCGACCTGTACCGGTATGTCGGAATGAAGATGAATTTTTATGTGACCACCCTGTGTTGGATAAGGAAAGATAATGCACACAGGATTAATTAGATATCGCTGAGGATCGTCTTCTTGGCGGCGTCGATCAACTTACCTGGGCTATTCGCATGGCCGAGCGCAGCCCGGACTGGATCTGTCCCAAATGCACTACACCAGTGACGCCAACGACTTCCAGCATACCGTCCCAATGGTTCGGTTTGCTAAACTGATCCTCCTTTTCCGGTCCCCAAGGATTCGCTCCGGAGCCCCAGCTGTGAACATTTCATATCGATCAGCAACACATAGCCATCGGAGGATCACCTCTTGTTTCTATCCCCTCTCGAAACGCTCACCTTAAGATATTCAGTATGATGATACCCTCGACCGGTGGCAGCTCCACCACCTTCCCGTCCACCTCCAGCCGCAGCTCCTTGTGCAGCTCCTTCACCATCTTCCGGCCCACCATCTTCCGCAGGCCCATCTTCACGTACACGCCCTTGTTGTGGAGCCGCGAGTTGAACTTGTTCGGGTTCTCTTCGCGCGCATTGTGAAAGTCCAAGCACAGGTCGGCATCGATCCCAATGCCGAAGTAGTTGTTCATCACGAATATCTGCGAGTTATCCTCACTCTGGGCACCACCAACAACTGTTGCGTGTGCGTTGAACAAAAAAAAAAAGGCAAGGAAGAAAGGACATTAGTCAAACTTTGGTAAAGTCACACCTTTTGGCAGGGTTTCTGGGCTGGATGTTCCAACCCCCAACCCCCCCAAAACAGGATTCACTTGCTGTTGGCTGCCAGTGTTATTCTTCGTACGATGCAGGTTCGTTTTGTGTGTGTGCGCGTTTTGTTTCGCATTGTTGAGCGCGATGCCGAAAGTAAGGTACGTAAGAGCGGACACACTCAATGTGCGGGTGATGTGTGCCGTCAGCTTCCGGAAAACAAAAACCTTGCACATCGACGAAAGGTAACACGCTGCGGCCTTATATACATCCAAATAGTACATCCATTCCAATAATGACAACGAGCATATCAACAACAACACCGACCGGCCTAGAACAGTATTTACAGCAACATCCATCAACTATGTCTGTGGTTCTGTGGTGGTTAGTTCATTAGTGTTTTGTTGGAGAGAGGGGGGGGGGGGGTGAGGGGCGAGGGAGATGTAAACAAAGAAGAAAGAAAACAAAATGGCGGGGGGAGGGATCAGTTTGATGGGAGAATTCAGTATCCATTTATGCCATTATGTAGTGTTTCTTGCCAAAAATATTCACCGAAGTACTTTTCCTTCTAGACAAGTCCAAGACCACTCCAGGATTCCCAAGAGATAAGGCTAAATTATTTCCTGCTTTAAGTGTATATGTACAACACAAAATCAAAGCTTTGATAAATTTTTGTTTTATGTCTCTGGAGTGCTAATATCTGTAGAAATCCTAGTTTTAAGTGATCTGATTCTCCACCTTTCTTCAGAGTTACGGTTTCTGTTTGTGTGACCTGCGAAAAAATATAGATCATGCATACCATTCATTCCTTACAAGCTACGGACGAAAGGTGGTCACTACTGTGGTGGACGTGTATCACCGGGTAGTTTTCGCACTACTGTCGGTAGCGTAACGTAAATTGAAAGCAAGCAGTAGGCCAGTTAACCAGTTAGTAGTAGTAGTAGTATTAGTAATAGTAGCAGAAGAACAGCAATAGTAGTAGTACAGGGCATTGCAACAGATATGGGTTTTGTACAGCACGCTACGGTGGGGAATTGTTTCTGCGGATCGGACGCTCTCGCTTTCCGGACGCGGTCTGTTGTCTTTATACAGCTTGTCTGATGTGTGGACTGGTAGTGTTTCCGAGGAAAAACTAACAAACAAAGCACCGGGTGGGGTGAGGTTTCTTTTCGATTTTACTTGGGAACGGCTAAACGGCAGGACACGATGCGTGGTAGCTAATACCCTTAAATATTAGACACAAATTGGCACATAATGGCATTAGAGACGGTGGGAAACGAAACGGGTTCGCAACGTGGGAGGGAACTGTGTAGCGATGTGTGTAAGAGTTTGGACGAGGGAAGAAGTTTGGTAGCAAGTAAAGCAAGGGATCGGCCATATGCAAGAAAACAGGATAACAGATAAACAAATGGTATAGAGAGAGAGAGAGAAATAGAGATAGAGATAGATAGAGAGAGAGAAATAAATTGCGATTGAGCCATCAAAGTACAGCAAATGACCTTGCGCCGGGTTGGCGACGATTGCCACCGATGGGTGATGGTGTTGTTGGTTCTGCTGATGTTGCTGTTGTTGCAATTGCTGTTGCTGTTGCTGTTGTTGTTGCTGTTGCTGTTGTATTTTCTTCTTCTTACCGGTTGAGTTGGGTTGCGCCTTCGGTGTGGCATCCTCGGGTTTGTCCTCCGGATGGAACACCACCGTCCAGCGGTCCAGCCGTATCTCTTCCGCGTCTATTACGTCGCGCAGCAGGTTTAGCGGATCTTCGCCACCGGTGTAACCGGCGCCCCAGCGTAAAACGCGTGCCAAATCGTTACCTAGAAAGGGAGAGAGAGAGAGAGCGAGACAGGACGATCAAGCAGGGCATTGAATGGGAGACGCTTCAATAGGGAATACTTACCGGTGCCTAAGGGAACGATGGCACACGGTGGGCTAGAGCATTCCGAATCTTGACCAACGTTGTCCAGGCACTGCAACACCCAACCGATCGTACCATCACCGCCACACACCAGAATCTTATAATCCTGAATGTGTCGGAAAACGTATAGCCTGGATTTAATTTAATTAAAAAACACACACAATTAGTAACGGGAACTTTGAGGACTCTTGGGCTTGCAGCCACATACCCAGGCAGTGGTCCACCGTTATCCAAATCAAACACTTGATATGGATTTAATAATTTACGAAAACTACTAATAAGCTCTAGACCCTGGCATCCTCCGGACTTGACATTGACAAACACCAGCAACGGTTGGACACCGCCCGGCACCATGCTCGGCTCGATGTTCGGCAAAAGCAGCACGAGCAAATGTTTCTCCTCATACTTGGACTCTCGCAGAGCTTGGAATGCACGTACCTGTTAGTGGAAGAAAGCACACCTCATATACACAGAACCCTGTAACGGAGCAAATTCGGCCTCACAACTTACAGCTTTGGATGCATTTTCGTAGGTTATCACTAGCGAACCGTACTCGTAGTAGATGGGACCGATGCTGCTGAACTTGTTCTCGAAGCCCAAGAATTCCGTCAGTATGTGCTCGTAGTTGCGCTGCGACAAACCGGGCGGCAGATTGCCGACAAACAGGGCCAGGTTCGGACCGTGCGGGTCCTGCTTCAGCTGCAGGTAGAACCGCATCAGCTCCATCTGCCGTATCGAGTCCTTCCCGAGCTGCTTCATAATTTCCCACGGCCGCTCGTTCCAGGACAGGACGCGCTCGGTGACGCCCCGGTCGAGCAGTATCTCCGAGCAGCGGTAGTCCTCGATCTGGTGGCTCTGCAGGCCGAACTTTTTCAGCGATTCGCAAATCAGATCCTTGACGGTGGTATCGTTGTCCACCGGTATGATAACGTAAGCGTTCTCTACCTGCAGCTTACCCGGATAGACTCGTACAAAGCCGTGATCATTCTCCTTATCACTGAAAGTGGAAGCACGGAAGTAGATTAATCGAACGGCCAAACTGCCACCTGCTGCTGCATCAAGACGTACCGAAATCTTAAGTATATAGCTGGTCTTTTGCCCTCTACACGGTGTAGGCCTGGTACTGGATTCGGATCCTGCAATCTGACCTCGTCCCCGTAGACATCAGTGAGAAAAAATAGCTACAAGCAAGGGGAATCGTTAGTGGGTTTGCTTACGGTCGATCGTCAAAATAAACGCACGGCACATACATTTGGATCCCTGGCTATGTGGAAGGCCCTCAAGGCGGTGGTCAACAGTTGTTCCAACGAGCATGTTCTAGGTACATTAATGGCTCTGAAAATTCTTCTTCGATATGAACAGTTTCCGTCGAATACCTTGATTGTTTCTGCAAGTGGAGTGCAAGGATACGGTACTGGGTCAATCGCCATTTGTCACCATCGGGATGCATCATCACATCCCGAGCGTTCGAGTCTGTGTTTCGGAGGCTGCGAGTTAAAATAGACATCGTCGCTCCGGTCGCACGGGCACACCGTTTCCGGTCACACACGCGAACAATGGGAAGTTTAACGAGCAGCTCACTCGCACTCTCTCTCACACACACGCACACACACACATGCACACGTACCTTCATCGCGCTCCTCCTTGTCCTTATCTTTCTTATCCTTATCTTTATCGGGCTTATGCGCAGAATCTGGCTTCGAGTGAGTACCGGATCCGCTGCTCTCGCCTCTTGGTACGTACTCATCGTCTCGGTAGCGGTTCTCCGCCGTTATCTCCTCGGAGATGCTGCGAGCTGCATGGGTGGTGGTGGTTTTGTAGGAGGGGCACGATGGTGTATGAGATGCGGTGGGGTAGAAGTGGGGCGAGCGAAATGCGGTGCCGTGCGTCCCAACCGTCCCGACCGCATGGGAAGTATCCGATGTGATTGTTGGAGTGTATACAAGCAACGTAAAGATGCATAGAGGTTAAGAAGAAGAAGAAGAGAAAAAAAACAGAAAAGAGAGAGAGATAGAGAGAGAGAGATTGGTATAAATGTACCATTTGCTACATGAGTGTCGCTTATAATAAATAGAAGAACATCATGGGAAAACAAAACAATCAAACTGTTCCGGCGAATGGCTGCAAGACTTGTTGTGGGTTTAATGCAAAAAATTGCCAATACATTTTTTTGAGAAAGTTTTTTCTTCCAACTCTGCAACCACACAGCCCGGACAGCCGAGCAGCTTGCAATTGTGGGGCACGTTAAGCTATTAAATGAAACACTTAGTCCATTCCAGCAGAGCAACACCTCTTAACATGCAGTTCCGTTCCTGGTGTTAGAGGCGCTGAGTCCTCTAGACCGGTGTCACGGTTGTCGAGAACCTTCATCCCCGCTAGTGGTCGGAAACAAAAGAAAAGCCACACGCATTTCCCAGCTCTCGAGTTTTTTTTCTGTTTCGGGAAAATGTCAGGGAGCGTTTCGGTTAACAAAAAAATCGGGATGCCTTAACTTTATCGATTTTCGCACGAAATTAACAACGCAACACGACACGAGGGAAAATCCGGAACCGCCGGGTTGGTAGGTGTTGTGGTGGTCTGGTGGCCTCTCATAACCAGGATCGACCGCTGCTCTCACACCAGTGCACTAAAAACACAACCAAACACACACACACACCTTTACTGTATGTGTGTACACGCGTTTTTGTTGCTTCTTTCGCCGTCACTCTTCACGTTCGATCGCTCTCTTTCGTTCTAACACGCTCTCTCATTCCGTTCCGTTTGTATGGGATCCGTTTTGTGCACAGGATCACTTGTGGCTCACCATCCAGTGCCCCGGTTGCATTCGTCACGCGCATTTTTGAGTGATGCATTTCGTGCAGTGTTTGCTGGGGGGAGGGGGGGGGGGTGCCATCCTGTTGCATTTTCTGATTCCCCTCCCCTCGTTATGGCGTTGTGTCGGTGCGATTCGAGTGGGGGGGAGAAAAGGAAGTTTTTCATGTGACTCTTGTGGTTTGCCTCCTGTCTTTGCGGGTTGATGATGATGGTGCAGCGCTCATCACGCTGCCAGAAGGCCAGAAGGTTGGCACACATCAGGTAGGTTTTTGTTTTAGTGTTAGTAGAAGGCAACACATTTCAAAGCAAACGGCTACAATGAACACACACCCACACACACACATATATATATATATATAGATAGAGCAGATGCGTCGACTTTCGTGGTGCCAAACGGTGATTGTGCAAACATAAACGAGAAAATCGCTGTTGTTATCTTAAGAAAAAAAAATCAAATTAAACTAAAAAAAATCAGCATACAAAATAAAAAGAAAAGAAAATAACGGTATAACTAAACTACAAAAACGTAAAAGCAAACTCAAAACTCAAACAGAACACAAAAGAAGGAACAGAAAATAAAAGAAATCGCACCTCTCCGTACACGGCAGCCAGTTTTGCTCCAGCCCATCGAACACTTGCGCATCTGGCGATAGATACGCTCGAGCAAATGGTGCGCCGTTGGATGGGAAACGGTGCCACGATCGTCTGCCACACCGTCCACCATTACGCTCGGTGGCGGCCGACCCACATCGACGGTATCGCTTCTTCTTCCGGCCGTCGCACTGTTGCTGCTGGCAATGGTGGTTTCGTTCATGGGGGCCACCCTTGCGAATGCATTGACGCCAGCCCCACCGTTCGGTTCGAAGGAAGCACCATCGTCGTCGTCGTCGTCGTCGTCGATGAAGCTGAACCCGCTGACGTCATCGTACGACACAACCCGTCTCGGTTCAACGCAGGTAAGCAGTTCGTTCGCTGACGCCACCGTTAGATGGTGACCGAAATTTCGCACAGATGCTGTTGCCGCTGCTGCGGCGGTTGGTGCCGTTGCACAGTCGAACGAGGAAGACCGTTCCACGCCCGTACCGTGGTGCTCACCGTCCGTCCCGTTTACGCCACAAACGGGTCCGGCCGTGGTGCAAACGGACGATGACGTCAACGAACCGGATGGTGAATGCACTAACACAGGAGCGAGTGCGGTACGTATCGGGGCCATCGTCGATGGTTCGCTGGTACCGTGCACGAGCAGCATCAGCTTCGGAAGTTCGCTTCCGTTATGCCCCTGCTGCCGTGCCTCCAGCGGCGAAGGCGATCTTCGCACTATCGATGGAGGCGCCTGGTGCTTCTTGCGAAAGCGGGCCAAAAACCGGGGGCTATAGTAGGCGGCCGATTTGACGAACCGTTTTGGAATGCTGTTGGTTTGATCCTGAAAGGAACGGCTGCGCGTCACCAGCGTATCGGTCGGTGGCCCAGCATTGGTAGCTTTCGTGCGCCTCAGTGCGGGATGGATAAGGTTCCGGCTGCGCGTTGGTCGCATCGGCCAATCGTCCTCGGTTTGCAGCAGCAAACTGTTATCGCTGTGGTATTGTTGCTGCTGTTGCTGCTGCTGCTGCTGCTGCTCGTTGGGTTTCCGTTTCGGCTTGTCGTCCTTTTCCACCGCCATCGATCCAATCGCACTGGAAACACTGTCATCGTCATCGTAGAAGGTGAAGCTAACGGGTGACAGTGGTACGGTTCGACACTTTTGCTCTTCCTGCTGCACGCTCCGGAGCAGCAGCTCGGTACTTTCGGTGCAGTCTTGCTCCTGCTGGCTGTGTGCTGGTTCGTCCTGATACAGGCCGATTGTCCACAGTTCCGCTACGGACGTGTCACGCGCCGGATGTATGCGATCATTGTTTCACGTACGGTGTCACGTATGGTCGTCGGTGGAGGATTCGAATTCGATTCAAGTGTTAGGCAACCGGCAGGAGGGGCAGAGAGGGTAAGAGGGGCAAAGCAAACCAACAAAAAAAAAACAACAGGGGAACAACGTTGGTGGTTTGAAGCGGTCGGAAAGGAGATAGATACCGTGAGCAGTGAGATGACGATTTAATAATGGAGCACATGTGAGCAGGGCAAACGACGTGAACGCAGGGTTTTTTTTGCACAAAATTTTGATTAGCCATGACACAGTGAACACAGCAGTAAAAAAAGGTGTGAAGAAAAAGAAAGAAAAAGAATAAAAGATGGAAAGAAAACGGGGAAATAATGAAAGAACAGTGTAGTACAGTGGGAAATTTCGATTGCAACATCGACACCAAATGCATGAAACAGAAACATGTACGTCGCACAAATACACACAGCCTTTGCTATTGCCGTTTTGGATAAAGAGTGAAGCTTGAATGAACCTTCTGCTACTGCTCTTAACCATTTTTAAACCCCAATTGGCCAATGTTTTACTGATTTGCTTGCTGTTTGTGTGTGTGTGTGTGATACAATTAATGAACAGAAACATGATGGGATACAAAATCGACAAGGGAGAACCCAACCATGACACTTACGACAGGAATAGTCACGCTGTATGCCCGGTGTTCCTTTGTTGCGATTCTGCACACCGATGATTGCCTCCATCGGCACCTCCGTCCGGGGTATGGAGACGGCGTGCGGTGGCAGGTAGATGGGTTGCAGCGTGCCGAACGTACATTCGGCCGGGATGTTGTTTCTGCATCCGCCGTGGGTAGTGGTGCCACACCATTCGCAACGATAACCTACATTTGGTCGTATAGAAGCGTACGAAGCGTTACTTGTAGGGCAACTCCAGTTTGAAGCTGTAGAGGGGAATGGAAAACAGGGCGAAGAAGCCCATCACCTACCTGTAAGGCATTCGTAAGACCAGCACGTCTTCTTGCAGTACGCACACTTGGACGACTGTGGCAGGTTGCCTTCGCGCCAGTGATGCTGATGTTTGACGTGGCCCAATTCCTTGCCCGGAACGTAGGTTGCATTCTCCTTACAGTCGGGGATGGCAAAATCCTGGCATTCGACATGTGCGAAGTACTCACATACTGTGGAACGGTAGCGAATATTTATATTAACAAATAGCTCAGTTTAATTTGAATAATTAAATGATTAATTTGAAACCAAGCCAAGAGCAAAGAAACCGCCAGCATTTTGATCTGCCCTGCCCAGCCCAGGAAACAGCCTTGAGAACGGCAAAACCAGCACAAAATGGCTGAATGTGATTCCAGAAATAACCATAGCAACGCGCACTGCATCGCTCCCTGATTTGTGCAGCACTGTACAGCTTGTACAGGAAACAAAGAACCCGGGTGCTGAAGTAGGGTCGGTCGTTTGTGGGCAGAACAAAAACAACAGCAAAACACACACACAGGGCAAAAAACGGGGGTTAGTTACTTACTCAAGCAGTGAACGGCGGGAGTTTCATCTAATCGCTTACGACAAACGGAACAAAACTTGCGCTTGTGGTGCGAAGGTTCCGACCAACAGTGTGCCACCGGGTTCCGGATAAGGTAGGGTGCGATGCCCGTGCACGGTGTCACGATGTTGGTAACGCACTTTTCATGTACGATAAAGTTGCACACTGAAACGAGAGAGGGAGAGAGCAAAGGAGAAAGAACATATAGAATATAAGTAATTGAGTCATTTGTCTGGTTTGGGGTTAAATTTGTTTTGACATATTTTAAAGGAAAACAGTGAAAAGGGAAAGGTAGCTTTAAAAGAAACGTACTGCCATCGCATTGATTCCATTGAAGGTGCAATGGGTCGAGTGTTCATCAATCAATAGCACCAAGCTGAGCAAATGGTTGACTATGGAATGATTAGAGCAAGCTGGTGCGAGGCCAGCACAAGTGTCGATTGTATGTCACTCATTTGCTCTCTCGACGAGTGCTGGATCAATGAGTGACTCACCGTAAAGTGGTAGCTCCGATACATGGCAGAGAAAGACTAACTGAGGGAAGAACTGTAGTGTGTAAGTGATAGCAGAAAATTGGGTTTACACTACAAAGTGCAGGTCGACAACACAGAAACTAGGTACACCTTATTTCAACAAATGATTATCTAAAATTTTAATAATTTTCATGATTAATACTTTCAAAATTTAGAAAAGATGTAATCTAAGTAGAAGATAAAAAAGCCATGTTTTAAAATTTAGATAATAAATAACCCAAGTTAAAAAATAAAAAGACGTGTTTTAATTCAAAAAAAGAAAAAATCAATGCGAAAGACTATTGTTTTATGGATAATCGTAAGTATTTAAACTCTCTTCATACATGGAGGCGCCTGGTGTTTTACAATAATGATTTTTATCGAATTTACTTGTTTGGAAAGGGGTCTAAGCATGTCTTATTTGATTGATCAGACAAAATATGCTTTCTGAAGCCTAACACAATTTAAAATCCAATTGAATTTGAAAGTAAATGGTTGTGAAATGAAAAAATGCGATCTGAATGTTCAATGGAGGCGCATGGTTGTTTATGATAAAACACGTGTTCACCTATACTTATCATAGTTGATTCATCCGATTAAAACAGCAAAAGAATAAAAAGAAAAACTACCCATGCTATCTCACGCACTTGCCCACAATTTTCAAGTACTGGATAAGCATTTCCAGCGAATGAAAGTAACCATGAGTAGTTTCAAAAATGTACCACGGTGAAGTTGGATGAAAAATATCGCACGTAAACATGTGCAGCGTGCTCACCGATGTTTATGTTAGTCAGTGGGTATATATGATGTGTTCAGCATTGAATCTATTTTCTACCGTTCCCCTACAGACGCACCCGCCCATACCCGGACGTGCCCATGGATTGCCGGGAAAGTTTTTGGGTGCAAAATTTAAACGAAGCACAGCCCCCCCTTCACACCTCGAAACGCGTGTGTGCTTGGTGGCAATGAAACATTGATGACGCATGAAAAGCCCTTCATCGATTTACCCTGCTAATGTGTTCACAAACAGCTACGCCAGCGGTTTGAGCTGTACGGGTTGCAATGTTGAATCGAATCTGGATTAGAATCGTCGGCCACTATGGTAATCTACTGTATTTTGAGTTGGTTCGTAATGGTACGGAGCAAAAAAAAAAAAGAACGGGGTGTTTGTTACATTACTGGCGAATCAAAACAGTTGCACTAGTCATGTACGGCAGCACGAAAAACCTTGTAGTATTGGGAATATCTTAGTTAATTCGATTAGTTTTTTGTCTGTAGTAAAATTTGATGAATATTGATTGTTTCTCTTTATTGAAAAGCTGATCCAAAACGATTTTTGTTGTGAGTAAGAACATAAATAATCAAATTTCTTTACCATTTCACCAGTTGAAGCAATTTAGAGAAAAGAAAAATCCGAACTAAATCAATGATGGAGACGCCTGGTTGTTGATGATAAAACACGTGTTCTATTAATTTTCACTCGATTTGGATAGTATGGTTCAAGAAACATGTACACTTGTCCACAATTGGATTCGAATGTTTCATAAGTTATCAGATTCGTTGTGTTGCATGTGCTTACTAAGAGCAGATCTGGAGTACCACATGATAGAATGCTCATACTGAGTGTTACATAGAATGAGATTTGTTCAGTTCTCAAATAAATTTAAATTTAAAAAAATCAAGTGCTAAAGATCGGCTAGCCTTATGATTATAGCCTCAGTCGTTACTGTGAGTGAACAGCGAAAAAACAGAAGTATAATTGTTGAAGCGCTTGATCACGCAAAAGAAAGAAAAAAATAATCTCCTAGAGAGACCCACCAAAAGTGGAGCAAACTCTCCTTAAGTAGACAGTCATCGTAAACCAACAGAAGAAAGAGAGAGAGAGATAGAGAGAGACATGCATAAACGCACACACACGCACAGCAACGGCAGTAAGCAAGAGCGAAAGTGATAACAACCAAACGAAAGAGAATATTTGTGATGCTGCTACCAGGGTACGAGAAGCATCAAAAGAGGATGGAGGAAGGGAAATTGGCTGGAGGCAAAAGAGAGATCAGTAAAGCTCAGAATCAACACGCACCTTCACAGATGTATCCTTGTCCGATGAGCCCCCACAGCAGATCCGAACAGTGATGGCAATAGGTTGGCTTGTGAAATGTCTTTCTACCGAATGTATGCTCACCACCCGCCATTTTGTTTCCCTATAGCTCAATGATTGCGATATGGTGGTTGGTGGTTGGCTTTGGGTTGCCCGTCGATTGGACGAACCGGGTTCCCAGCGGGGAGGAAGGATGGCGAGCCAATGACAACGGTTAGGACACCGTTACCAGACGGTGGCCGATAGCTGGCTTGATGCTGCACACCAACAGCTGGTTGGCGACACTGGAGGGGGGAGGTTGGTGAGGCTGGGTGACGTTTATCGTGGCTGCGTTCTGTTGGTTCCGGGTTCCTGGTTCCACAATCGGGTTAGAATGAGTGTTGCAGTAAATTCTCTTCGTTCTCCTTTCTTGCTGCTGCTGCTAGTTCGCAAAACACTAGTTTCGCTTCGATCGGTTTCCTTCGGTTTCCGTATCCGGGTTCCCAATGAGGGCGAGTGTGTGTGTGTGTGCCTCCGTACTTTATGGTTTCACTGCTGTCAGATCGAGCTCGAAACCAGGCGCACGGTATGCGTCAGATCGTGACGGCACCATCATCTACTTACGTTACTACACACACGCCCAGATAGATAGACACACGCGGAACGGAATACACCCGAACGGTTACAAAATTGCCCTCGCCCCAGGTTCGGATCGGTGGTACCAAGTTAGTGCAGCAACGGCTCCGATACGTGGGCCATCCGGGCGTCGCTGATGCTTGGCAAATTGCGGTGTGAACCGGAAGTACTTCCGCACGCTGGAATTCAACCTCCACCACCACCACCAAACAGGGAACTCTGACAACTGACTCGCCAACACCGGGAACGGTTCAAACTAGAACCCTAGTGCCAGTTTTCCCCCGTTTGTTTTCCGGTCGGCGTGAGGTCCGGTGTTGTCGGGGGTTTGTTGCCGAGCCTTGTGTCTGGCGGCCGGAGGTGGGGGACGAGCAAAACGAGCTGTTTTGCTACGGAACTGCACCGGTCAAACTGTTGCACCTCGGTTGCAATAAGACCATCCACACTGCACTGCACCTCACCTCACCTGACTGTTACTCCCCGTACCACACCACAGGCTTTCGAGGATGGAACAGGTTTTTTCGAACGGATCCTTTCGATTCGTCGATCCTGTCGACTGTGCTTCTATGTAACTATGCCTGGTTCACACTTTAGCCACACCACACACTCACTTATCTCACCTTTACTACCAGCGCTTTTCGGTGTTCTTCGTTATGGTAGAGTTATTCTTATCTCTATCGTGTACTTGTTTCATTACTCCAATCCACTACGGCACACAACTGGGTTGCTTTCTCTTTCATTGCCTTAAGCTGCTAATTGTGACCCTCGGGGACACACACGAAAATTTGCACTTCCTGTTTTCGCGCACCTGTTTGTTTTAATTATTTTATCTCTGCGCGTTCCATTGTACCGTAACTGTAACACAGAAATACACAAAAAACACGTTTAAATTATGCACTAGAATTTGGAGCTAGGGGTCACACAGAGAGCTGATCCTCTATTTCCAGAGGATTTGCCACTTTTTTCACACGCTGACACACACAACTCTTTCTGGTGAATATTTTCCATCACACAATACGATATATAGGTAATGTATCACTAATAATCGCCCCTTAGTTTAACGGAATCAGCACGAAACTGTTGTTCCAAAACAATAGAACAACTACTAGATTCTTCACTTGCTATGGCCTCATCACACTCATCTCATTCACTACCTGCTCATTGCGAGCACGAAGAAAACCCGATGAGGATTTTCGATCTTCTGTCGATTTTTTTGCTTCACGGCACTGTTGGTGATTTGCTGCTGGTGTAAACTTCACCAGTCCAAGATCAGCAAAGACGCACACACACACACATACACACGCAAACAAACAAACACACTCAAACATATACACAGACAGCTCCGAGTAGGACAGATTTTTCTGACGAGTAAACCAGCAACATCCGTATTTTCGCCCACACTGGCTGGCTGGCTGGCCCCCCTTCTTACGCTCCCCCTGTGCGCTCTTTTCATTCTAATAATGGCGGTCTCACACACAGCTCTTCACTACGCACAGTTTTTCTCACCGTTAAGATTTCCTCTCAACTGGTGTGTGTGTGTGTGCGTGCGTAAGGAAATGTATTTTCGTCGTGAGCGGAAATAACGATCGACGGTAGTTGTAGGGTGGCCACTGGATAAGATCTATTTTTTTCCTCGGTCATGTGGCAGTCTTAGTGTGTGTGTTTCTTAATTTTCGAGGCCAAAAATGAATTCCGATGAATGTGATAAATTCAATTTTTTTTTCTATATGGCATACAAAAATATCACACACACACACACTTGTATGATGGGGATGCTAGTGAAGTAGCAAACACGGTCACTCATTCCATTGATCGGTTGCTTGTGTCAGCTATTCACGTGCAAGCTGACGGACGGTATGCACAAACACACCCAGAACAAGCTCACAGACACACAAACGCAACACCTTCAATTCAAACGAATGAAACGTAGGAAAAACTGCGAGTCCATATCGCCTATATCTCTCTGTGTATGTTGTGTACGTATGCGCGCGCGCGCACGTCGTCCGTCTCTCCGTCGGAATGGAAAAACGGAATCTCTTCACACCGTACGCTCGGACGTGGAGCAGCCTGAGATGAGGACAGAAAGAGGAACGGAAAAAAGAAAGCAGGGAGTAAAAAAAACCTCCACCGAGATGAAAAGTATGGTACACACGGGACGCGTACGCACACATGTACACACGCAGGCGCACGCATGCATTTGGTAGCGCAGCTTTTGGGGGAGCAGCAAGCAAGCTAGCAAGCAAAAAAAAGCCATTCCGAGGTTGCTTTCCAAGCATTGATTTCTTTGCTGGATAACAAGGTGCAATGGGGCACCGAAAGATGCCCAGAAGTTGTGATCAACAAGACCTCTAGAATAACTCTAGAATACTCCAAGGAGCTTGTAGGAGATAAAAATTGAGTCCTGGACGGAAGCTAGTACTTCCAGAATCTATTTTGACCATAATTGATTTGAGACACAGACTGTTGGCAATTTTCTGAGCAGCACTGACTGACGAGAGCTTTGGTACTTTGGTGGTACTCTCATCCCATCCGCTTTCCCGTGCGCTCTCCACGGTCAAGGTTCATAATTTCCACACTACACTTTCAACAACGAACGAACAACTTCACAGCGCGAAACACTGTCCGTTGTCCGTGTGCCTACAAATGTGGCTGTGTTGGTGAGCGCACCGCAGGGAATCTCCTGTTCGATGATCGTCACTACGTCACTACGGCGACTACTTCGATCATGTTATCATGTTTTTTTGTTCCTGTTTCAAATTTACGGATCGCTAGGCGAGACAGGATTAGAAGGTGTGTGCGTGTGCGTGTATCTCAATCTCACACACGAGCTACATTTTCTCACACGGGATTTCTTTTACAGAACATTTGATTTTGAGTTTTCCTTTCATTTCCATTTTGTTCCAGCTTCTCTCCTGGACACAATATTAACGCACAAAACGCACACCGTTGGTTGTGTTTTAGGGGGAGGAGGATGGGTGGGTGGGGAAAGCCTCATATTCCCACCTGCTACATCGTGCATGAAACGTGATTGTATGGAGTTGTGAAATAACAAAACACGGGCATCAGATTAATAAGAATTAAGCAACAAAAAATCCAGAAGGAACCCATTGGATCTTAGTAGGCTATCCAACTGCGAGGTTCTCGCCCATCCTGGTTGTGAGGTTTTTCACGCATGCAAAGCATTGAAACATTTCATTTTTCCTCTCTTTTTCTCACTCTCTCGCTCTTTTTCCTTCACGCGCACACATACAACTACACACAATGAACATCTAATCTGAGAACGGGCGCACGCACGCACACACACACACACTCATCAGAGGCAGCAGCAGCAGCAGCAGCATCATGGTCACTTTCTTTTACTCCCTGTTTTTCCTTTCCAAATGCTCAGCCCCACACATTCACACTGGCACACGCACTCACACACACACACGGCAGAGCGTTGAATAACGTAACCGTGCGGACACGAACACATACAAGCGAGCGGACGCGAGCGCGCGCGCACACACACACGCACACGGCTACGCAATCGTGTCGTGTGTGCCCTCGTACGGTCACCTCAACGGGGTCAAAGAGATACATCAAATTCACCTGTTTCGCAAATGGGGCTGAAACAGGATTTTGCATCCACCTTTTTTATCCACCATCTTTTTCTAATGGACTCTCTCCGAAACGGTCCACAACCGTGTTTGCACTGTGTCACTGTGATTTTTCCGATTTTTCCTTGCACACACACACATACCAGACACACACGCACATTCACATGTACACACAGACTCTCGTTGGATACTTCTTCGGTCGTTCGAGTATCCTTAACGGCTGGGGAGCGCAAGAGGGGGTTAGCGAGGGGGCTCGCTGAAACGTTTTCACCGAGCGTGAAGGTGGGGTGGAGTAGGTTTTCCCTCACCAAAAAAAAAAATCTAAATGATCAAAAAGATCATACACACAATTTACGGCATTTTATATTCCCACACACATAATACACGCACACACATACACCGTCGTCCCCGTCGTCCCCGTCGTCGTCCCTTCCGTTTGGCTGGCACGGGGTGAAGAAGCGGTGAAGAGTTTTAGGCCGTAACTGATGGGACCAGGGCCAGCACCAGCAGCATCAGCAGATTTGCCGTCGATCCGGAAGCCACCGTCGTGAGCGCTGCCGTGGATGCTGCCGATACCGCCGACTGCTGTTCGGTTTCAGCTGCCGTCGCCGTGAATGGTGCCGCCGTCGCCGTCTTGTACAGCAAGTGTTGCTCCATTTTGTTCCCCCTGTTTGTCACCATTACGACGACGTCGCTCCGGTTGACACACGGGCACAGTGCGAGAAAAGATTGAAAACTGAGCCCACCTTTGCCAGCAGCGAACCGAGAGACCCAACCGGACCTGACCCGTCCCGACCGACCGACCATACCTACCGTATGTTGGGAGAGTAGCTTTGCTGCTGCTCCCGAAACCAAATATCCGTGACCTATTCTCTGCTGATTCTGTGGAACTTGTGAAGCTTGCGAGAGAGAGAGAGAGAGGAATTCGGTAGTAGGAAAATTTATGCCAACAAGAGAAGAGAACGAGGGAGAGCGAGAGAGAGAGATAGAAGGATAGGAAAATTCATCTCTTCATATCGTTTCCTTCAATTACTAGATGGAAAATTCGAAAATATGCCTACAGTGTCTCTTGGCTAAACGGAGAGCAAATGAACTGTAATACGAATAGGCGCTCGAGAGAGACAGAGAGAGATAAAAGAGAAGATGAAAATCACAGGTCCATAAATTGAAGCAAAGACAAATCCTATGGACGTCATACTTAGGGGAGGCGTTCTGAAAAACCTGTCAATCAAATATTTTCATCCTACCCTAGCATGGCCTCCATTTTCGTGACGAAAACATCATTCTGGAAATTGAGAAAATGCACCTTTTACCATCGTCTTAACTTAAATCGGTGTAGTTTTTTGTTTTAAAAACCCTTTTAGCAGTTTTCCTTCGAACCGTGTCACGTTCATGTACGTTGCTGACACTTCCCTTTAATATCGGTTTCTTACTTTACTCTCTTTCTACTCACTCTCTCTCCCACTCTGCTCGTATCTTTATCGTTATCGTTATCATATGAGATCGCAGATTCCATTTGTGTCGCTCTCTGTAAGCTAGCTTGCGTTCAACATCCGGTTGTCTCTGCCACTTGGTTCATCTTTGTTGTCAGTTTTTGTTTGAAACTTCCCTAAGGTTTACTACACAGGTCGAGAGAGTGCCCGAGAGCATCAACATCCATCACGGAAAGCTGGTGCTCATTTTCCGACATTGATTACTGTCTACTTGCTCCAGTCCACACACAATCGTATCGGAAAATGCTTCTGCGCGTATGGTACGTGAGAGAGAAATCCTCTGGCCATCATGTTTGTATTCTACGATAGTCAACTGTGCTATACTACTTGAATAACTATGTTATACTGCGTGCCAATGGTTTAAAAAGTCAGTTATTTTGGATCGAGATCAGGGAGTCATGTCCAAGGGGCTTGCTCCAACGGTCTTGCTCCAAAGGGTCTGCTTCAAGGGGCCTAGTCCAAGAGAGGGTCCAAGGGGCCTAGTCGAAGGAGCCTAGTCCGAGGGGACTTGTTCAAGGGAAATATTCCAAAGCCTAGTCCAAGGGTTCTGCTTCAAGGGGCTTTTCCAAGAGGTCTGCTTCAAGGGTCCTTATCCAAAGGGTTTGTTCCAACGGGCCTATTCTTATAGTTCCAAGGTTCATAGTCCAAGGTGCCTAGTTTAACGAGTCTGCTCCAAGGGAATTTGTCGAATTGGCGTAGTCCAAGGAGTCAACCTCTAGCATTGGACTAGTGTTGAGTAGTGAGGGCTTGAGGGTGAGCCCTCAAGAAGAAGCTTTTCCTTATCTTCGTCCTCAATGTGTGCGGTGCTACCGGTAGGCCTCACTTTTCACATATTAGCGAGCAGTTATCCTCTCATTTTTAACAAGATTTTTTTATTTGTTTATTTATAGAGGCTTTGGTTCTAAGAGTTCTCATTCGTCTCTTCTTTAAAAAAAACGATATTAAACATAATTGTTAACACTACTGCTAACGCTATTTTTGCTTTAGCACCTTGCTATTTCTCTCATAGCGCGGCTTCGCAAGTTCATGCGTTACCCTGTTGTTTGGGCGTTACGCGACGTAACGCTTACAACATCGTCATCCGAACTGTCATAACAAATGCAGCGTAGAGAATAGAAATGTCCACAAATCGCCAGTCAGCTTAACTGTGTTCGAATATTTTCTTGTTTTTTGGTGTGTAACCAGTTAAAAAACTTTATCAAAATGCCTGAAGCGAGTACGGCCGTGTTCGAGAAGGATAATTTCAATGCAGAAAAGTGTGAGTATTCGTTCCAAAGCACCGTAAATCACAATCCAAATTGCTTGTCGATGACGACACCATCGTATCTCTCTCTTGCTTGCGTGTTGTTTACAGATGTGAAAAATCTGGTGCAGGATTGTGTTGGCGGTCCGGAACTGCAGCAAACGAAGCAAAAAATCCAAACCCTTAGTGAAACGGTATCGTCTACGCTGAAAAAACATGTGTACGAAAATTACATGCAGTTCATCGAGACGGCAAAGGAAATCTCGCGTGAGTACCTTTTTCCGCCCACACTGAATTGATAAGAAATAGCTAGTTTACTGTTGTGTTTTTGCCCCCTGTCCCTCATCTAGATCTCGAGTCGGAAATGTACCAGCTGTCGCACATATTGATCGAGCAGCGCAATTTGCTCACCACACTGCGTGACGAGTCGTTGCTGGACGACCAGAAAAACATTATCGAAGAGCAAAGCCTCGATCCGAACGTGAACGAGGAGCAGCAAAACCGGAAAGCGATACAGCTGATCAAGGAATCGCTGATAGGGTACAAGGGCAATCTGGACGATAAGGTATTCATCCACGAGGGTGGTTTGATCGAGCTGGATTCGAACGACTACCGGCCCATTTGCCGTATCCATCTGTTTCTGTTCAACGAAGTGCTCGTGCTGGCCAAAGTGCGAAATGAGAAGTAAGTGTGTGTCTGCTCAAGTCAGTTCCAGCTCACTAATCGGCTTCCCCTTCTTTGCAATCGCTTTCAGGAAGCTTGAATTTCAAACCGAGTACGAAACGAAGAAGATTGCCGTCATAAACATTAAGGATCTGGACGGGGTGAACAAAAACGCGATCAACGTCATTACCAGCGATGGTGCACGCATGTTCCAGTGCATCAACTCGGCCGCCAAGCAGGAGTGGCTGGACAAGTTCGAACTAGCCATCAAATTCCATCAGCTAAAGAAACCGAAAAAAGCGCCTGCTCCCCAACCACCCACAACGCTAAAGTTTGAGGCACCGCAAAAATCGACCGACAGTGAGCTGCTCACCCTTAGCCCAACGGCCTCGGAAATGGGGCGAGTGATCGTGGAAAATCTACCGCCCGAATGGCTCGTGACCGCACCGGAAGAAATTCAGGCCGAAATAGCGCAGCGCCATTTCGAGGATTGCTTGGCGCTGCTACAGAAGTGCGAGGAGCATCTTGCCCAGGACAGCAGCTTCCCCGGCGCGACCGAAATAGGCGAAAAGATAAAGTCGCTCAAAGCGTCGCTCGCTTCGGTGCTAATGCACGAGCTGTCCAACTCGCAGAGCCGCAGTCTGCAGGCAGCGTTACGCTCAAGCCGCCGCCCGCTGAAGCTGCTGGTGGAGATGGAAAAGTCACGCGAAGCTTGCGGCATTCTGTTGCGTGTTTGCACCAGCGCCATTCGGTCCTCGCAGCGACAGGCTCGCCGTAACAATTTGGCCGTATCGGAGCTCTTCTTCTGTGATGTGGCGCTGGTGGCTAGCGAGTTTCTGCGCGCATTCAGCACGAAAGCTTCCTGCACGAGCGCCCTGATCGTTTGGTGCAACATGGAGCTGCAGTACTTTGCCTCGCAGCTCATCAAGCACTATCTCACGAAGGACACGCAGCTGGAGACGGTGGCGAAGGTGGTGGAAGGTGTGCGGGAACCGTGCCTGAAGCTGCGCGAGATCGGGCTCGATCTTTCGTACCACATGGAGGGTCTGTTGCGCAGCACGCTCGGCCAGCTGCTTGACGAAGCGCGGTACCGGTTGGTGGATTCGATCGGCCGTACCGAGGATCCGTGGCAACCGTACAATCTGCAAACGAAAACGGGTCTGCGCACGCTGCTGAAGGAGTTCGATGTGTTGGGGATCGATTTTCGTGCGTACGTTACCGGCGACACGTGGATCAATCTGACGCAGGCGACGGTCAGCTTCTGTCGCCATCTGCTCCAGACGACGGAAAGCTGTGCGTATCTGGCAAAGTACGATTCGCTGCAACGCGAGGCGGAGATGCTTATCCGTGAGCTGTTCCTTTCCCAGCACTCGAACAAACCGCCCAATTCGCTCAATGCGGACGTAAGTAGCCGTGGGAATGCGGGAACATGAGCCCGTCTGATGGTAAAACGGGGAATTACACCCTTTCTTTCAGCTAAACTTTGTGGCGAAGAACAAAACGTACATGGCGGAAGTATTGTTGCCGATTGCGATGAAACGATTCGAGCGGATTGCCGGCAAAAAGCCCGATTTGCTGATGGAGCTGCACGCCCAGCTGAGAACCGTTCCACCCAAACCGAAGCCACGCAGCGTGTACCAAACGGATGTGTTGTAAGCCGAGATTTCTCGGTGGTTTATTTAAGTTTAATGTACTGCACGTACAAATATAGTAGAAAGCGTATCGTTTAGCCCTCGAAAGTAATTTTCGTACCCGCGAACGGCTTAATTCCACTCTGGGCCTGTTTCGCTGCCCAGGACGGATGGAGATCCGACGAGATGGTCGGCGGTGCACTCTTAACTCGTCTGGGATAGGTTACGGAAGTATTCGAAACGCTCAGCCCCAATCTGGCACGGAATTCAGCTGCTGTGTTGCTGGCTGTTGCATCTGGTGCGGTGGGGAAGCTTACCCTTTTCCCAGCGGAAGGAAGATTACCTCTTTGCGCTTGCTTTGCGGCCCACGAAGGATGAACATCGGTCGGTGGATGGGAACTTGTGCCTGGTTGCATCGGATGGTCACTGTTGCCAAAGCCGTCCGTATTTCCATCGCCGAAAACGATCTTCTTTCCAGCGAATGGCTTGATTCCCTGTTGAGCTTGTTTTGCAGCCCAAGATGGATGAATGTCGCTGTTTGGTCCCAACCTATTTGCCGGTTGCTGGTTGGAAGACGAAGCTCGCTCACCATCATTTTCAATGGCGAATGAAACCCTCTTGCCCGTAAACTGTTTGATGCCTTTCTGAGCTTGTTTAGCGGCCCAGGATGGATGAAGATCGCTCTGTTGATGGTGACCCCCATTTGATCTCACAGTAAAAGACGAAGGGCTTCCATTGTCGCCCTCAGTGGCGCCCACAACCTTCTTCCCAGCGAAAGGTTTGATGTCTCTCTCCGTTCCTTGAGCGGCCCACGAAGGATGTGGATTGCTGCTCTGGCCAGAAGTCGAAGGGCGAACACCGTCGTCTTCCTCGTCAAATCTGACCTTCTTGCCCGTAAATTGTTTGATTCCTTTCTGAGCTTGCTTTGCAGCCCACGACGGGTGAAGATCGCTCTGTTGATGGTGGCTCCCAATTGGTCTCGCAGTAAAAGACGAAGGGCTTCCAGTGTCGCCCTCAGTGGCGCCCACAACCTTCTTCCCAGCGAAAGGTTTGATGTCTCTCTCCGTTCCTTGAGCGGCCAACGAAAGATGTTGATTGCTGCTCTGGCCAGAAGTCGAAGGGCGAACACCGTCGTCTTCCTCGTCAAATCTGACCTTCTTTCCAGCGAACGGTTTGATGCCTTTCTGCGCTTGCTTTGCAGCCCAAGACGGGTGAAGATCGCTCTGTTGATGGTGGCCCCCATTTGATCTCGCAGTAAAAGATGATGGGCCTCCATTGTCGCCCTCAGTGGCGACCACAACCTTCTTTCCAGCGAAAGGTTTGATGTCTCTCTCCGTTCCTTGAGCGGCCCACGAAGGATGTGGATTGCTGCTCTGGCCAGAAGTCGAAGGGCGAACACCATCGTCTTCCTCGTCAAATCTGACCTTCTTTCCAGCGAACGGTTTGATGCCTTTCTGCGCTTGCTTTGCAGCCCAAGACGGGTGAAGATCGCTCTGTTGATGGTGGCCCCCAGTAGGTCTCGCAGTAAAAGACGAAGGGCTTCCATTGTCGCCCTCAGTGGCGCCCACAACCTTCTTCCCAGCGAAAGGTTTGATGTCTCTCTCCGTTCCTTGAGCGGCCCACGAAGGATGTTGATTGCTGCTCTGGCCAGAAGTCGAAGGGCGTACACCATCGTCTTCCTCGTCAAATCTGACCTTCTTTCCAGCGAACGGTTTGATGCCTTTTTGAGCTTGCTTTGCAGCCCAAGACGGGTGAAGATCGCTCTGTTGATTGAGGCTCCCAGTTGGTCTCGCAGTAAAAGACGAAGGGCTTCCATTGTCGCCCTCAGTGGCGCCCACAACCTTCTTCCCAGCGAAAGGTTTGATGTCTCTCTCCGTTCCTTGAGCGGCCCACGAAGGATGTGGATTGCTATTCAGACCAGAAGTCGAAGGGCGAACACCGTCGTCTTCCTCGTCAAATCTGACCTTCTTTCCAGCGAACGGTTTGATGCCTTTCTGCGCTTGCTTCGCAGCCCACGACGGGTGGAGATCTTGCGTCTGCTCATAGCTGTAGGAATTACCATTCGAAACTTGATCTCCACTCTCTTTTCGCTGCTTCGCATGATTCGAAGTTGTACCTAACTCTGCAAAAAAAAAACAAAAAAATATATAAAAAAAACCTCTCTCTTTCGCTCTCCACTATTTAGTGAGTACCTTCTTGTGCATCAGCTCCTTCCCGCTCTGCGTCGCGGCGTTTTCTCCTATTAACCAACTTCCAGCTTTCCTCAGGTTCATCTGCTGCCCCATCATTCCCGTCGTCGGTTGGTGGCTTCAATTTCGGAGCGACCGCCACGTACCGTGAGCCCGTGTCCGTGATGAAGAAGCTATCCGTTAACCACTCGTACCCGTCTACATCATCCTCCTCCTCGGGGGCTTTATAATTGGCTGCCTTGTCCATGGGCTCATCTTTTATTACCTCTCGAACCGGTTGTGCATACTTCTGTTCTTCCTCAGACGAATCGGTGTCTTCCTCTTCTTCGCCAAAGTGGCTCACATCCTCACTAGAGGATGTGCTTTGCTCACTTTGCTGTTCTGAATCCTCTCCCTCGTCGGATTCGTCCGGCTCCTCCGCGTTCAACCCTTCCGAATCGTCATCGGAACCGTACGATTCGCACGAATGCGGCGCACCTATTTCCTCATCATCCGTCTCCTGTGCAGAATCCGGTTCAACACTTTCCGATCGATGTTGCACGCTGCCGTGCTCTTGCTTGGGTTGAGTTTTATGGTTCAACCTTTTCTGCAGCTTTTTGTTCCTTCTTTCCAGCGCTTTAGCCTTCCGCTCCTTTGTTTGCTTCTTCGTTACCAATGCTTTCAGCTTGGTTTTCTTTGATTCGATTTTGCTTCGTAACGACGCAGTATACTTCGGGAGGGCAGCAATAATTTTCGTTTTAGAATCGGGACCAAATTGGCTTTCGAGAGCCGTAAGGTGCCGTTTTAATTTTGCATCGTCCCAAAAACGTGCCATGCTGCGTTGCTCAACGGGCGCTGCTGCCAACGACGCTTCATCCTTAAACGGTTCATATCGTAACACTTCTTCGATCAGCGCCGAAGCACGAACCCCTTCCAGATGGGTGACGATGGCGCTGCATTTTTCTGCCTTTCTCTTGGCACGCAGATTTGAACTGTTGGTGGCCACCTTTGCACTCCACAATTTGCTATCGCGTTTCAGTTTGCGGATGATGTTTCTTTGCGTTGTCTTCACAAGCGAATGAAGCGTTTTTAGCTGTAGAAGAGAAAAACATTAAGGTTTTTTTGAAATTAATGTGTCGCTCAACAAAGATAGGTAAAGAACTGTTACCTCTTTTTTAAGTTGAAGCGAATCCATTTCGAGCGGATGAAGATGCTGTGTCTTCGCAGGTCTTTACTACAATGTGGCCCGGTGAACTGTCACGTTTGTATTTATTTGTGCAACACGCATATTTGACAGTTGCAAAGGCCTCTGCACACTGGGCACATATTTTAAAATATTTGGAAATTGTTTTTCTTATCAAATTTTCAATTTTTAAGCAAACACATCGCAATATTCTTCGCTTCGAAATGTGAGCTTAAAAACGCTATTTTTTCATTAATACTTACTGTATTGCCTGTTTGTTTTCGTAGACAATGTGAAAGCAAAAATAAAGTATTATTTTCAATCTCAATAGCAGGTGTGCAATGTACCTAATGCTGCTCAGGCGTTATTATTAATTTAATTTGAACGATCATTTAGTGTACGCATTCGACTGTGAACCTCTGACAAGTGAACAAGTGGCCCGCACGTTCTGAAGTGACTGTTCCTTAAATTCACAAAAAAGCAAAAAGCTATTGATTTAAAAGCAACCGCCTTGATTTTGGACAAACGAGCTAAGGACATACGGATAGGATAAGTAATTAAGGATGGGGGTGGTGGACCCTGGGGGAGGCTCCCCCGGGTCATATTATGAGATCCTCGGGGAGGATCATAGAGTGATGGGGAAGAGGAAAAGGAAGATGAGAGGGGAGAAAGTAGCATTGGAAGAAATGTGTGACAACGAGGAAATATTTATGGTGGTAGAGAGTATCACAGAGGGGAAAACGTTAGCAACATTTAACCCGTTTCTATTCCGAAAGTCAGTCGAGACTGCCATTAATGGCAAACCGGTACAAACGACGCTGCTGAGGGATGGCAAAATCCTCATGAAGATGAAGAACAGAAGCGACGCCAGAAAGCTGTCAAAACTTAACCTCAATCACCCGGGCGGCACGTTGAACGTAAAAGTATACGAGCACGAATCGCTTAACCTCACAACCCAAGGGGAAATTCTCGAGGATAAATATCCCCCTCTCTTTCTATTTATACACCTCTTCCGTTCGCACTCATGGATGATTTGTCACACACTCGAGTTTGGTTCATGATGACCTTAATGTTTACATTTTGCTCTCCTTTTATTATTATACCCATCTCGTTTACGCCTATAGATTCACCTTGTTTGGGTGAATATGTGTATGGGCATGTGTGCACTCGTACAGGGTTGGTCTCGTTACTTTACGATACGAATGGTATATATTATACCGTCATTATTGTTTTTACAGTTCGTTTGAGTATTTTCATTCAATCCCAGAGTGTTTTTAGTTCTTCAATTTATTTCACATGGTTTTCGATATGATTTTATTGTCAAGACGGTAGGTTTTGTCGAAAAAATGTATATAACAAATTGAAACACTTTGTACAAAATATGCCGTTCGCATCGCAAAGTGAATAGGCGAGCCCTGTATCTTTGATCGCTGATTTTTGGTCGGGCTGCTCATGGAGAAGGGGTAAGAGTTCATGCGTGATTTGATTAGAAGAGACGGAGAGGTTAACGAAGCCGATCGTCTTCGTTCTACTCACTGTGTGATTGTTGATCCAAATCTCTTTTCCGCCAATAAATGTTGCGGAAAATTTTATTAGGTTTCAAGTCGTGCGATTTGTCTTGAGCAATTTGTGCAGGAAATGTTTTCGTCAATAAGAAAGGATGCTGCGGATCTTTCGATCGTCATAGGGATCGGCTCAGGATATGCCTTCAAATACCGTTACTACATTAACCTTCACGACGACCATGTCCCGGACAAAAATGGGGACGACACTGGAGCTTTTCTTTGCCTGGTTCAGCTGCGCAATATGTACGTGATGCATTTCGCTCGTTCATGTTTTTGTTAGTAAGTAAAAGCCGTAATTCTATAACCTATATAATCACCTCTTCTGTATTAACATTTAAAGTAACCATTTTATATTTACATCTTGTATTTCTAGCACCTAACACTATCGCACTGAGCGGCCGGGATGGGCCTCCGGCTCGAAGGGAACAATCGACACCAACAGGAGATTGACTACACTGTGTCAACCATCCTGTCCAGTGCAACCAGGCAACACAACATTCCTCTTCAGCAACAGCACCATCATAATCCGTGCTAGAAGCAACCATTGCTGTCGGGAGACTAAAAGATGCAAAATTGATCTTAAATAAAAGCAAACAAATTTGTGTAGAATGATGATTGATTAAACTTACTGTTAATGGAAGGCACTTTATACACAGAAGGACGGTAGGAAGAACTGAACGGAAAAAGAACACCCAATGCTGATTGCTGGCAAGCCGCCGGTAACGTAATGACCAATTTGGAACCCGTGATCGAGCAGAGTCAGTGTTCAAGGCCAAGCACGATTCCGGCATATAGCCGATATGCCATTATATAGCCGATAGCCGATATATAGCACGATATGCATTCTCCGATACCCATGGCCAGGTTCTCCTACGAGGTACAGCGTGTGCTCACCCGCTAACTGTAAATGCACAATCCGTTGATATCCTCCTCACCGCATAGTTGTCGTGAACCTTTTCCCGCTCCGTCTTCCGTGCCAACACCTCCCAACGTTCACCATGGCGCTGCAGAACTAAAAGGCAAAAAAAAACTATAAGCCAGATATCTGGGATAAAAGCATATAATTATATTTACCTGAAAAGATGCACTCATCGACTTTGTAGAGCAAACAGATTTTTTAATCTGAAAAATAAGAAAAGTTCAACCGATACAACCCATTCCAGAGTCTAGTACGACTGTAGCACTGCTTCTTTTTTTCTTCTTAACCACACCATGATCTGCTACGCGCAAGCGTACCACGCTCCAATTTATATTACGTGTATTTCATTCCTGCTCTGAGCAAGTCTGGTGGTTCAGTCTTCAGGCTGAGGTATACATGCACACGGCATTCTGTTTCTAATCTTACTCTTACTCACCCGTTTCAGCACACCGAAAAAGTTTCACACGCACAGATCACAGCTGATAAACAACACACTCGACGCCCACCCCCTCCTCCAACCTTGCAGCGAAAGTTCCGTTGTTACACACAAACATACCACCACACAACGCGAAGAGTCTACGGACATGAAGAGAAGCAAAGCAAAATCAGGAGAGAAAAGAGCAAATACAAGAATAGAGGAACTCCCGAACACACATGACGAGACACAACAAGACACAATACATTGACAAAAACTTATCCTCGAAAATTTGTTTACATTTTGCATGGCTATCCTCGAAAATTTTAACGAAGCATAAAGTTTTCGAGGATAGTGAAGTTTTGTTTGTTTACATTCGATGAACATGGTTCCGGTTCATTTTATGAGCAGAGGGTTCATTTAAAATGTAAACAAACAGAATCAAAACAAAAACAAATTATCCTCGAAATAATTTGGAATCTCGTAAATCGTTTCGAGGATATTTCGTTAACGAATGTATTTACCAAAACATTTACGAAAACAGGGGGAACAGACAACTTGGGAAAGGGCATTGTTAGGTGTGATGCATGTTTGGGTAAAAAGGTAAAATAGAGTCCCAAACAAAGATTTGACAGTTCGAAAATGGTCAGGTCTATTGCACACGCGATGCGTGTTTTGTCAATCGGAGGGGAGATGTTTGTTTACATTTTACATTTGGATTGTTATTGTGCAGGGAAGTGATCGTTTATTTTCCTCGACCTTTTTTATGATTTGAGACTAATGAAGCGCTTATATTGGTTGCTGTTTTAAATTGTTTCAGTTATATTCTACGATACGTCAATGATATGTCGCATACATTTGGTGAAAACGAGTTTGGGCTGCGCGTGGACACTTTGCTGCTTTGCTGCGGACCGGTTCAACTGCCGGTCGGATGTTTGTTACCGGAGGATGCAGAGGTGGCTGTTTATAGCAACAGTGGCCGCACCGTAACCTGTGCTAGCATCTATGATGATGCGCCTTAACAGCCGACAATTCTATCAGTATGCGTTTCATACTGGTGTACTTGTGGTACAATGTGCTACTGATTTTTTTCCGCCGCCGGAAGCAGCAGCATCCCGTTGGATGTTTGCTGCCGGATTATGGAGCAGAATATGTTAGCTCCTGGATGTTGCTAACCTTTGGCTAAACCGGAGAAGAGCCCCTGTTCTTTATTAAAAGGAATCGGTGTGCAGCCAGCATGTGCACCTTATGACACCATTGTATGATTATGCACTTGCATGCAGACAAAATATGTATGTATAAAACCCGTGATAAATTATATGTGAGATTAATCAGTAATAAAAGATGTAATCGTAAATAATTTCTGCTTCGTTTTTGTGTAAACCATATTTCGAACCGTTAAGCAGTCGTACGTTAATCAAACGGACCGGCTAGCTTACTGGCTCAACAACTAGCACCTAACAGTGGACCTTGTGCTTGCTGAAAAGGAGCTCATAGTTGAATAAGACGGACAGCCTGTCCTTATACATCAGACTACTTTTAATTTCTTTCCATCCTTTTTTCTACACGTGCTGGCCTTTATTAAATTGCGGAGCAACGTTCAATCATTCAATCTGTTTTTTTGTTTTATCGCTCAAAAAACCTCTCGACCTTACTTTATTACAATGATTGGATGTAATACATATATATGCCAACTGTTGTCCATAGTGTCAAGAATAACACCTTTTATGTAAAATAAATTGTAAGATATTAAAGTAACAAAACTTTTTTTAAAATTTATGTAGAACGGCCTGGCCGTATTGCTACAAAACGTTAATCATATCGAGTAAAAATAAAATTAACAATACTTCACTCGCAACACATGGTTTCATAATAAAGCATAGATTAATTGTTTAAGTTTATTTTTCATGTTACATCTACAATTTCTTTAACGCAAATAAATAAGTAAATGAATACAATTTTAATTATTTCGATATTACTGTTACTAGTTTATTACCGATTATTTCACAAAAATGCTCTAAAAAAATGCCGAAATTTGGCGCTCATATGTTTGTCTCCTGGGCCACACCTGTCGATCTTTTTAACAACACCTATGGTACATATGTCCCTCAGTTCTGATTTAGATACCGAGTCACAATAGAGGGCTCATGCTATTCCTAAGTTACATCAACGCTCTCACCATCATTCTACCAATGGGATGTACAGCCGAAAGTGACGCCAGTTGGGTCCGACCAAAAACCAAGTTATAAATTTTTATTAAAGCATGAAACATCGTCCTGAATAACTAAATCATTTACATTTTATGAAACATTGCGTGTCACAAATGTATAAAGCAAAAGAAAAACTATTCCAAGTAATTTTTGTTCCATTTTTGCGAAACCAAATCAACACATATGTACGCTCCAAAAAGTGGAATGCGAATGGTCTGATGTTTCTAACATATGAAATGTCCTGAAAGATTTTTATCCAAAGCCTTCTCAGTCGTGTTTATTGGTCGCGTATCATTCAGCCACGTGTTTACTGAGAATTTTCTGAAAGTATTTTCTACTAAATGTTAATGGCTAATCCAACCTTCTCTTCTTCCGGCAAAAAGCGCTTCCGGGTAATGTGAAAGATATTCATTAACAAATCCTAGTTTTTCAAACATTTACTGCTAGGTGTGTTGTAGCTCTGTTATTCTTAATTCTTGGGTATATTTTGGTTGCAATTCATTATGGCTATGAGACGAATCTTTTAAATGAGACTCTAAAAAATGTAAATCTTTTTAAAGAAACAATAAATTTAATTCAAAATCAATACTCTCGCATTGTTTATTGCTACACTTTGCCAAAACCGTTGTACCGATTTGATTTTAAAGTTTCCTGCATATATGGTAGGCATGAAAATAAGATTTATAGTAGTTTTTATGCCAATAGGTGATTTATAAGTCGGATCATACTGTGCTACCTTATGCTCCGCTATTGAATACTATATTGCAAACAAATGAAAAAAATAAATAAATAAAACACACACGCAAGGTTGTTTGAAATATTTATTTTACTAACAATTTAAGTTGAATCGATACAATTTTGAAAAATTAAAATGCATTTTTTTCATTTGGTAATCATGTACTTCAGAACATCAAGGAGTCAAAAATTTCGTGAATGCAGCAGAAAAGTTGATATTCATCAAGCATATCTATGTGCACCAGTTTTGAATTGGTCTCTTGTTTTTTTGAGAAACGCTTTAAACCATCTTCATAAGCTATTATTTATTTTTTTATTCATGAAAAGCTTTTATTTATTTGTCGGTGTACAAATATAAGTTATACACGCTTGAGATGAGAAACACAATGGGGTGGTTAAATTACCATGCAAATTCACAATTATGTGTTAGGTTAATTATTGTAGGTTGTAGTATCCATCTCCAAACATGTAAATATTATTTACAAGGGACAGATAAGTGGTTCAGATATTGCCTTATAAGAGTTATACTAACACCTGTTTGTTCTAAAATAAATCATTAAAAAGTTGTGAAAAATCATAAAACATTTTATTTTTACATACACCTGTTATACTTACGTCACAATTCTACACACAGTTTAATTATTCCTTTTTTGCACTATTAAAATGTATCAAAACTAAAATTGATGGAAACCAAAGATTTTTGTTTTTGGATGAATACATAAGCGTAGAGATCATTTGACATTTTAAAAATATAGATTTCCACGAGTACCTTTCGGAATCGGAAACCTCCCATATAAGAGCAAAAACAATTTTCAGAAAGCTAAACCTATAGAAAGTAAAGTATAATACAGCAATAAAGTTTCAGGAATTCATCAAAATTAACAGCTTTTAAAACACAACTAACTTCATACGAACTTAAGGGTTTTTTTGTTTTGCTTCTAGAAAAGACTCAAATATTGAAGGAGTGGAGTGCCTAGCTCGCTTTGATTGACTGAGTATTTTGCTCTATTTTAATCAGTAAATTATTTTTAAGTATTTCTATAAAAGTGTATTGTGTTATTTTCTCACTACATTCTTGATTTGAGCTATTCATGTAAACCGATTGTTTGCACCTTATAGGCAACTGGCATGCCATTTCCGAAGGCGGTCACGATCGAATGAATTGATGGAATGCATGCTATGGGTCTAGAATATGAATAAAGATCCCTCAAAAAAGAAAAATCAAGCAGTGTACACGTTTCTTACAACACCTCTCAAGACATTATTCTTAGATTTCTCCGCGGCTCTCCCCCGAAGTATATTGATAAGATAATTTAATAAATTATTCCATATTTTTCCAACTTTTTGAGCATCTTCCATGCCAAATCCAATTTTGAAAATATATAAGGAAGGTCTTATAAAAAACTGGAATGAATGTTGAATAAAAATGAATGTATTATTAAAAATTTAAAAAAATTAAAACAAAATCGTCGATTGTAAAAACTTAAACCAAAATTCACAATTCCTTACTCGTCTATTTGGCCTTCTATAGCTTTCTATGATTTTTGTTACCGGTAACTGGATGATAGTCAGTCTTGCACACCCCCGGACCGCACCAATAGCATTATAGCATGCCACAAAAAGCACGATACGTCACTATCACATTTAGCTATCACATCAAACTTTTGTTTTATTCCCAAAAACAGATGCTTGTTAAGTTTGATTAGTCAGATGAAACGTATCGTAGACATGAGCTCTATTTAAAAATTAATTTATATTAAGAATAACTAAATCAGGATAGAATTCAATATTTATAATTACAACAACCCGTAAAGACATGCTTCGCGTATATGGTACGACATTTTGTGAATGATTCGGTGAAAAACCAGTCAGTAAATAATCAGTTGACGTTTGAACGAGGCATAACTTACATCAAAATTCTTCTTTGTTCCGATATATACGTTATATTGCATTTCCAAGGCATATGTTCGAGGTTGAAACCATGTATTCAACCGCTTACCAGTTCATGTAAATAATATTTATATATTTAGAGATGGATACTACAACCTGGCCGAATGCCGAAATAATAATGAACTCGAGGGTTTTTTTTGGTATTTGCATGGTAGTATTAACCACTCCATTGCCTTTCTGCGTCCAAGTAATTATAACTAGCATTTGTATATACGCTAAGAAATAATAGCTTATGGAGAGGGTTGAATGCATTTCTTAAAAAATAAGAGACAATAAAGAAAAGTCTCAAATACATATACAGGAAGAATATCAATGTTTCTGCTGTAATCAGGACACTCCTTCTTGCCCTGAGAATCATGTATAGAATACAAAAAAAGTTCCCCAGTATCTCGTCTGGTAATGTGGTACATAGAGAAGCATAGCAAACATACGGAACATTTAGCGGGATAATAACTACAGCAAACATTATTCTCATTCTTACCATAGGTGTACTAAAAATTAAATTAAAATCGGTAGAACTATTATCGTGGAATTTTGAAGTAGAAACTTAAATCAGACACTTAATCGACAGTATAAATTTTAAATTACTGACTGAATTCCTTAATACTTGCTGAAAACATAGTCTTTAATGAACAACCTCGATTCCCATCACGAAATGCCACCAACCTATAGGAGCCAAGCATAGAGTCGGATTTAGAATAACACAACTAAGAGTAAATGATTGGGAAACTTGGATTTGTTAATGAATATCTTTCACATTACCCGGAAGCGCTTTTTGCCGGAAGAAGAAAAGGTTGGATTAACCATTAACATTTTGTAGAAAATACTTTCAGAAAATTCTCAGTAAACACGTGGCTGAATGATACGCGACGAATAAACACGACTGAGAAGGCTTTGGATAAAAATCTTTCAGGACATTTCATATGTTAGAAACATCAGACCATTCGCATTCCACTTTTTGGAGCGTACATATGTGTTGATTTGGTTTCGCAAAAATGGAACAAAAATTACTTGGAATAGTTTTTCTTTTGCTTTATACATTTGTGACACGCAATGTTTCATAAAATGTAAATGATTTAGTTATTCAGGACGATGTTTCATGCTTTAATAAAAATTTATAACTTGGTTTTTGGTCGGACCCAACTGGCGTCACTTTCGGCTGTACATCCCATTGGTAGAATGATGGTGAGAGCGTTGATGTAACTTAGGAACAGCATGAGCCCTGTATTGTGATTTGGTATCTAAATCAGGATTAATTAATTAATAAAGAAATTGTGTCTGTAAAATGAAAATTAAACATACATCGGGTTTGACATAATTAACCTCTGCTATATTATGAAACCATGAGTTACCAGTGAAGTATTGCTAATTTTATTTTTACTAGATAAGATTAACGTTTTGTAGCAATACGGCCAGGCCGTTCTACATGAATTAAACAAACAAGTTTTGTTACTTAAATATCTTACAATTTATTTTACATACTGGGTAATATTTTGGACTCTATGAACAACAGTTGGCATTTACATGTAAAACATCAACGAATTGGAATAATGTTAATGTATTGAGCACTCGAGTAGTTTTTTTGCAATAAACCAAAATTATTTAATAGAAGACGAAAAAGAATTTAATAGAAGCCGGCACGTGTAGCAGGATCCTTAAACGAGCAGATTGGGAAAAAATGCTAGTGAGGTTCGAAAAATAAAAGAAACACAGCAGGGATCATTTATGCGCTTCTATTTAATGTTATACGTCTGCATTCAATTAAAGTTCAATTGTTTGTTTCGTTTTTAAACAAGCAACCTTTACATTGAACCGTGGTAAATAGATAGACTTTCAATTTAAATCGAGAACAAGAAAAACCAAAGTTCAATTCAATAGACCAATCCAATGTTTCATTTCAGTTTGCTAACACTTATGTGTTCCAATAAAACCTTATTTTATCATTTCATTTTATTATAGAGTCTCATCAGTTTTCATGACTACACTGCATTGGTGGATATTGAAAAAAATCTGAAAAATGTATGAAGTGGCATCGTTTGTCTTTATTTCAAGAGGTGGTGCCTAGGTATGGAATTTGGTTACACGATCAGGCAGGTGAGCATGAAAAAAATATTTTTCAGAATTCAGAAACGACTTGTATATTCAATTTTTGATAAAAAAAATTCTTCGGATGGATGGAAAGAAATGATTAGGAGTCTTATGGATAAAGACAGGCTGTCCGTCTTATTCAACTATGAGCTACAAGCACAAGTTCAGCAAGCACAAGGTCCACTGTTAGGCGCTAGTTGTTGAGCCAGTAAGCTATCCAGTCCGTTTCATTAACGTACGAACTGCTCAACGGTTCGAAATTCCAGTAGAATCAGAGACGAAGGCGCGAACCTTTTACCTTAACGCAGCCGGTACCTACCGCCATGTGTTAGACTGCGATCCTGTAATGTTAAAATAGAATGACCTGCCCAGCTTGCAAGGAAATCGATCAGCATGGTAGACGGCTTGTAAAGCAGGACAGATATATGAATATCGTACGTAATTTTCTGTATGATAGCCTTCCGCCGATCTTTTCCGGTGATTGCATAACGTTACATCCGTTAAAAAGTTAAAGAATACAACACACCCGGATCCACTAGAGCCTAAGTACCAAAACGGTTTCGGATGTGTCACACTAAAATATGTTTAAAACACGACCGCGTTAGGTGTACGATCACATCTCTTATTACTAATTAATCACATTTATCACGAGATTTATCAACACAAATTTTGTCTGCATGCAAGTGCACAATCATACAATGGTATGATATGGTGCACATGCCGACAGCACAGCGATTCCTTTTAATATAGAACAGGGGCTCTTCTCCGGTTTAGCCAAAGGTAAGAAACATCTAGGAGCTAACATATTCTGCTCCATAATCCGGCAGCAAACATCCAACGGGATGCTGCTGCTTCCGGCGGCGGATAAAAATCAGTTGCACATTGTACCACAGGTACACCAGTATGAAACGCATACTGATAGAATTGCCGGCTGTTAAGGCGCATCTTCATAGATGCTAGCGCTGGTTACGGTGCGGCCACTGTTGCTTTAAACAGACACCTCTGCATCCTCCGGTAACAAACATCCGACCGGGAGTTGAACCGGTCCGCAGCAAAGCAGAAAAGTGTCCACGCGCAGCCAAAACACGTTTTCACTAAATGTATGCGACATATCATTAACGTATCGTAGAATATAACTGAAATAATTCCAAACAGCAACCAATAAAGGCGCATAATTAGTCACAAATCTTAAAAAAGGTCGAGGAAAATAAACGATCACTTCCCTGCACAATAACAATCCAAATGCAAAATGTAAACAAACATCCCCCCTCCGATTGACAAAACACGTATCACGTGTGCAATAGCCCTGACCATTTTCGAACTGTCAAATCTTTGTTTGGGACTCTATTTTACCTTTTTACCCATGTTTGTTTCTAACCGAGGAAGAACTCCTGGATGGATTAAAGGACCAGAAAGTTACCAAGGTGGAAATTATGAAGAGGAAAAATGCTGTTGGTAAAATAGTAAATACAAGGTCGGCAATACTCACCTTCAACAGCACAGTGTTGCCCAGGAAGATCGATATCGGATACTTTACTGAAAGAGTGGAATTATACATTCCCAAACCCACTCGTTGTATGAATTGTATGCGCATTGGGCACACAAAAAAAGTCTGCTATAGAGAGAAAAAATGTGCGAAATGTAGCCAACCATTCCACGAAAAGTGTGAAAACCTAGCAAAGTGCGCAGAGTGTGGAGATGCTCATGGCACGCTTGACAAAGAATGCCCCATATATAAGGATGAGTGTGAAATCAAGAAAATACAGGTAGAAAAGAGAGTAACAATGCGCGAAGCAAGAGTCATCCGCAGGAACATTGCTCCTGTCATCCCTAGGAAGTATACCACCGTAGACTACGCCACATACACAGCCAATAAGAAAAACACCCAAACCGTGTTGAAAGTACAACCACTGTGCCATCTGTCAAACGAATTTACCGTTGCACGAACTTTGTTTTTCGCGTTTGACGTTTAAAAGCGACGCTATGGAAAACGCGCCTTTTTCCTGCATATTCTGAACTCTGCGACACGACTAACATCTCAGCTATCGAATGTGCTAATAAAGTTTCTTTTGTGTTGTAAACGTAAAACATATTTGGCCACCTCTTTAGTTTTCCACCCTCGCCAAACAGGTTATGGGCCCAGTGCATCGTGGACAACATAAAGTTTTGCGGTTTACTGTAGCAGGAAAGTGACTTTTGGTGAATTAGCATCCTGGTGTTATCCGTAGTGTGTGTGTTTGGAAAGAATACGCGATGGCGGAAACACATGTTTCGATTGAGAAGCTGAGTGACCAGAACTACACGGTTTGGAAGTTTAAGATGCGGCTCCTTTTGTCACGTGATAAAGTACTGCACGTTGTGACGGAGGAGCAGCCGGAGGCCCCTGATGCCAAATGGCTAGCCGACGATGAGAAGGCGAGGGCCCTGATCGGCTTGGCATTGGATGACAGCCAGCTTATTCATGTCATGCAGACGAATACGGCGAAAGAGATGTGGGACGCTCTGAAAGGCTATCACGAGCGGTCATCCCTTTCGAGCAAGATTCATGTAATGCGCCAAATGTTTGCCACCAAGATGCCGGAAAGTGGAAACATGGCTGAGCACCTGAAAGAACTTACTTCGTTACGTCTCCGACTGATAGCCCTTGGTGAGGAAATGAAGGAGCTCTCCTTCGTTGCCCTGATGCTGTCCAGTCTACCGAAATCTTACGACGGTCTGATAACAGCATTGGAGAGTAGGCCGGATGCTGACCTAACAGTAGATTTTGTTAAAGGGAAGTTGCTGGACGAAGGGCGTCGGCGTGCGAATGGCGTAGATGAAGAAAAGGCTCTGTACTCTGGGAAATATGGTGCTAGCAATAAACCCAGTGGAAAGAAAAAGAAGAAGATGCAGTGCCACTACTGCAGGCAGGACGGGCATTTCCGAAGAGACTGTAAAAAGTTGGCTGCGGACAAAAAGGAGAGAGGAGTTCGTGAATCAGCGAACGTCACTGTGGAAGAAAAACAACACAATAGTATGGGTCTGTGTTTGTTCCTTGGGAAGGCACAAACTAAAGGACTATGGTGCTTTGATTCGGGTGCGACTTCCCATATGACGAACGATACGTCTATTTTACACCACATTGACAAATCGAAGCGGTCTACTATCTCCTTGGCCAATGGACGAGTCATCAAGTCGGCGGGTGTCGGAAGCAGTAGTTTGGTGTCGGTGAATGGAAATGGTGCTCGAATGAACGTTTCGCTAGACAACGTTTGCCACGTGCCTTCGCTCACAACAAACCTTCTATCGGTTAGCAAAATTGCCGATTTAGGTTTTGAAGTTGTGTTTGACAAGGCTGGCTGCCGGGTTAGAAAAGGTGAAAAGGTGGTATTAGTTGGCGAACGACAAGGCGGTCTGTATCACTTGAAGCGTTATTCGGAGCATGCAATGCTCGTCGAGCCTACTTGTGGAGTTTCCTGTCTACACCTGTGGCATCGTCGATTTGGGCACCGTGACACGGAAGCAGTAATGAAGATTGTGAAAAACAACATGGGAAGCGGTTTGAAAATTGACCGGTGTAACGCAAAGTCCGTATGCGGACCGTGCTGCGAGGGCAAGATGAGCCGTGAATCCTTCCCTAAGGTTTCATCTTCGAGGGCTTCTGCTGTTGGCGAACTGGTGCACACGGACCTGGGAGGCCCAATGGAAATACCCACAGTGCGCGGCAGTCGGTTCTACATGATCATGGTAGATGACTACAGTCGTTATACGGTTATCTATCTGATGCAGAACAAGTACGATGCTGAGGATCGAATTAGAGAATACTGTGCTCTGGTAAAAACACAGTTTGGTAACTTCCCTAAGGTCATTCGGTCAGATGGTGGTGGCGAGTATGGAAGTAATTCTTTGCGAAAATTCTTTGTAGATCACGGCATGGTACATCAACAAACGGCACCGTATTCGCCGCAGCAGAACGGAGTGGCCGAGCGCAAAAACAGGTACCTGGTTGAGATGATGCGCTGCATGCTGGCAGATTCGGGCTTAGATAAGGTGTTCTGGGGTGAAGCGATTTCGACTGCCTGCTACCTGCAAAATCGCTTGCCATCATCCTCAGTGGCATTAACACCTTTTGAGCTGTGGTACCGAAAGAAGCCCTCGTACGAACATCTTCGTGTATTCGGATCGGAGGCTTTTGTGCACGTTCCAAAAGAAAAACGCAGAAAGCTTGACAAAAGAGCTGACAAATTGGTGTTCGTTGGTTATGAGGATGGTCAGAAGGCTTACCGTTTTGTGAACCTGCTAACGAAAAGAATCACCATTAGCAGAGATGCCAAGTTTTTGGAACAGTGCGAGAAACAGAACGTGCCAAAGCCGAAGCTGACACCGTCAGGAGGAGTAGTGGAATTTCCACTTGTCTCAACTCCACCTCCTCAATCGGAGGAACCGATCGTCATCGAAGAAAGCGTGAACTTAGATGCATCGCAGTACGAAAGTGCGACCGAAGACGATCCGACGAATGAACCTTCGTTTCATGCATTCCCTTTGGATGAGGTTGTACGTAAATCGACTAGAGCGACCAAGGGAATTGCACCGATTCGTTTGATAGAGGAAGCGTATACGGCAAGAAAAGCGGAAATAGCGGTGGAACCCAAAAATCTCAATGAAGCTCTGGCCTGTGATGCTCATGCCGAATGGAGATCGGCAATGGAAAGTGAGCTGAAATCACACAATGAAAATGGGACTTGGGATGCCTTAGTGGAGCTGCCTGCAGGACGGAAAGTGGTAGGTTGCCGCTGGGTCTTCAAATTGAAGCGGAACGCAGCTGGAGAAATAACCAAACATAAGGCCCGTCTGGTAGCTCAAGGCTATACTCAGCAGTTCGGCGAGGACTATGACCAGGTCTTTGCTCCCGTTACCAGCTATACGACTCTTCGAATGTTGCTTGCCCTGGCTTCCAAATTGAAAATGACACTTCGTCATTTTGATATCAAAACTGCCTATTTGTACGGTGATCTAGACCAAGAGTTGTACATGCGACAACCACCAGGCTATGCAGAGAAGGGAAAAGAACATTTGGTGTGCCGTCTAAAGAAAAGCATCTATGGACTGAAGCAGTCTGCACGATGCTGGAACCTAAAACTGCATAGTGTCCTAGTGAAGATGAATTTCCAGCAAAGTGATGCGGATAAGTGTTTGTACACAAAAGTCGTTAAAGGGAAGAAAGTTTACATCCTAGTATACGTAGACGACTTAATGGTAGGGTGTGTAGATGAAACTATTATCGACACTGTATACCAAACCTTAAGTGACCTTTTTGAAATGACTGATCTCGGAAAAGTGAGTTATTTCTTGGGACTCGAAATCAAACAGAAAAATGGTGATTATAGTGTTAGCCTCGAAAACTATATTGAAAAACTAATCCATAAGTTTGGTTTGAGTGATGCAAAAGTTGCAAAAACGCCTATGGACGAAGGGTTTTTGAAAGTACAGGACAAGAGCGCAACTTTGGATGATCAAACTCAGTATAGAAGTCTTGTTGGTGGTCTGTTGTATATATCGGTGTGTGCGCGACCCGATATTGCGGTTAGTACGGGCATACTCGGTCGAAAAGTGAGTGCGCCTACTGAAGCATACTGGGTGGCAGCCAAACGCGTCGTTCGGTACTTAAAGGCAACTAAGCATTGGCGGTTGATGTATGACGGACGTGGTGATGGCTTGATCGGATATTCAGATGCCGACTGGGCCGGCGATGCCAACACGCGGAAGTCAACAACAGGATACGTGTTCTGCTACGCAGGAGGAGCTGTGTCTTGGGCCAGCCGTAAGCAGACGAGTGTCACGTTATCCTCCATGGAATCGGAGTACGTTGCTCTGAGTGAGGCTACACAAGAATCGATCTGGCTTCGTCGGTTGTTGAACGACATGGGCGAGCACGTGAAGGGACCGATAACAATTATGGAAGACAACCAGAGTTGTATTCAATTTGTTAACTCCGATCGGACCAATCGTCGCTCGAAGCATATTGAGACGAAGGAGCATTTCGTCAAGCAGCAGTGTGCGTCAGGACTTCTGACGCTTGAATACTGTCCCACGGCAGATATGTTAGCTGACGTTCTCACTAAACCCCTGGGAACCATAAAGCAACGAAGGTTTTCAGGAATGCTGGGACTGTCGACGAATGATGGCACAATTAGTTGAGGAGGAGTGTTGAAAGTACAACCACTGTGCCATCTGTCAAACGAATTTACCGTTGCACGAACTTTGTTTTTCGCGTTTGACGTTTAAAAGCGACGCTATGGAAAACGCGCCTTTTTCCTGCATATTCTGAACTCTGCGACACGACTAACATCTCAGCTATCGAATGTGCTAATAAAGTTTCTTTTGTGTTGTAAACGTAAAACATATTTGGCCACCTCTTTAGTTTTCCACCCTCGCCAAACAAACCGCACCTAATGATCACAACAACGAAGAAAACAAAGAAATTACAGCAAACAATAATGAAAATAATAATAAAATAACAGAAAATAATAATACAAAAACTAAAAATAGCACAGAAAGTACAGAAAAAAACAACACAGAAAAGGAAACAATTAATACACCACCCATGACGAAAACGATCATCATCAACACATCAGATGACGAAGATAACATCTCATCCACAAACATAGCCCCCTCGACCAACTCAGGAGTTATGAATAACATTAATAACACACAAAATAATGAAGAAAATATACCATTCAAAGCAATGACAAAAGAACAAAGAAAGGAGTATGCAGCCAAACGATTCAGAGAAATAGTATAAGATACACTCTACTATTAAAATGGCTGCACAAACCAACATCAAAGTAACACAAACAAACATACAAGGACTACTAAACAACATAGACGAGCTGAAGCACATCTTAAGCAACGAAAACATTGATGTGATCTGCCTGCAAGAAACTTGGCTAGTGGATCACACTGCAAGCAAAACAAGAATAAATAATTACAATCATTTTTACCAAAACAGAGAAGATGGCTATGGTGGTTGTAGCATCTTTGTACATAAAAAATATCGAGTAGAAAGCGTACAGGTACACCCTAAGAACGAACACATGCAATCTACTGGTATCAAACTAAAAGGGCTGAATATAATGGTAATCAGCACCTATGTGAAACCCACCACACCTAAACACATATTCGCCAAATATTTCAAGCTGCTACTTCGTACGGTCAACAACACAAAAGCCATAATAACGGGTGATTTCAACGCCCATCACACAGCGTGGGGCAACCACTTCTGTGACATGAGGGGAAGAATCACGCTGGAAGAAGTTAATAGCAGCGATTTGGTACTGGTGCATAGTAAGGAACATACCTTTATAAACCCTGATGTAAATAAAAAAAATACTGCCATTGACCTAACCATCGTTACACCTAATATGGTTCTAGATGTCGAACGTAAGGTCACAAACCAACACATTGGCAACAGCGGACACAGAATAATTCACATAGCCTTAAAAAAGCCTACCAAAGTACAAACAAGATCTGTGATAAATATGGTAAGAGTAGAACAACAAATCTGTGATATAAGTAGTACCGAAAATACCACCATAGATAGCCTTAAAAATACCCTCCAGAAAATCATGAAACAAAACACCAAATCCATTGAATACACACCAAAAAGCTGGTGGAGTAAAGAGCTCCAAAGGGCTTGGGAAAAAAAGAACGAAGCTCGAAGAAATTTTAATCGCAACCGTAGTATAGAAAACTTGATTCAATCCAAAAAGGACCTAGCTAAATTCAAGTTCCTAAAAAAAGTGGAGAAGAAGAAAAACTTTGAAAAATGGTTAGATAAGGTCAACTCGGACAGCACTAGCAAAGAACTGTGGGACCTTGTGAACAAATGTCATGGAAAACCAATCAACAATAACGGCATTAATATAATAGCCGAAAGTACGGAAAATGCGAAAAAATTCCTAAAGTTAAACTTCAGCAGCCCGAAAAGGCCAAGATGGCAGTACGCTCCACAATTCATTTCAGACATCGAAATCTTGAATTTGGAGAAATGGAAAAAAATATTAGCCAATAAAAAAAAACACAACACCTGGTACTGATGGTATATCATACAAAGCCCTGAAATTGCTGAATGATGAAGTGGTTCTGGTACTGATCAAAGAACTGAATAACATGTACCAAAATGGAAGGGTACCGAAAAAACTGAAAAAAATCAAGATAGTAGCAATTGGCAAAATTGGAAAAGACACAAACTGTGTAGAAAATTATAGGCCTATAGCACTTCTGTGTACATTGGTTAAAATAGTCAATTCAGCAGTCCTGCAAAATATAACACAGCACCTGGAGCAATTTAATATCCTTCCGGAAACCACATTTGGCTTCCGAAGACATAGATCCACGATGACTGTTGTAAACCTCCTGGTTCATAAAATTCTTCACAACAATGCAAAAAGAAAATACACGGGAGTAGTCTTTATAGATGTTAAAAACGCTTACAACAGCGTACTCACCCAGGAACTTCTTGAAATTCTCAGACTTGACATGATATCTGAAGAGGATATTGCATGGGTTGCAAGTTTTCTGAATAACAGAAGCCTAGAAGTAACAGTGGGAAAAGAAACAATCAAACGGATTGTTAGTAACGGTCTTCCACAAGGTGATGTGCTTTCACCAACTCTCTTTAACATCTACACGAGCAGCTGCCATGAACTAAACAACAGTAAGATCAGATTATTGCAGTATGCGGATGACTTTGCAATTATTGAAACCGGAATAACACCAAAAGCAGTTGAAACAGCGTTGCAAAGAAGCATCACATGGCTAAAAGAGCGCCTCAGCCAGCTCAATCTAGAAATCAACAGTGCCAAATCAAAAGTAATGACCTTCCCTAACAGCAAGTTCAGTATCAGAGTAAATGTAGATGGCGAAGTGATAGAGCAAACGAAAGAACACAAATTCCTGGGCTTAACGATTGACGACAAATTAAAATTCAACAAGCATCTTGACAATCAAATCGCCAAAACAACAAACAGACTAAACCCGATTAAAACTATTTGCAACAATTCTAACCACGTCAACCCAGAAAAGGCCATGCAAGTACATCGAGCCATAGTACGAGGTACTATAGAATATGGGATAGGATTTAGCCTCAATGCAAACAAGAACAAACTTCGCAGGGTTAACATCACATTAAATCAATCCTTAAGAAGAATAACCGGATGCACTAGATCAACGCCGCTCAACACGCTCCATGCCATAGCAGCAGAAAGACCTTTCCACATTCGAGCCAAATATCTCGTATGCAAACAAATAGCAAAAACAATAGCATATTCCGCACCTAACAAAGCCCTATTTTCCAAGCTAAATCATCGTCGAACCGTCAGACTATCAGAAATAGAAAAAAACTACCTAAACTTCAATGAAACTCTACAATCCATAGTCACATACCAATTCAATAATACTATCCAAAGTAGCAGTACCATAAAGATATCCACCTCAATACCCGGTTTAAAAAACTGCAAACAACGCTATAACCCCACAACAGCACGTCAGCTAAGTCTTGACTTGATTAACACCACAATTACCACCCCCACATCCATACAAGTCTACACAGATGGGAGTAAGATAGACGAAAACTGCGGTATAGGAATATACATCATCAGTGGCAGCCAAGTACTACTAAACCAATCCTATAGACTGAAAAATCCTATGTCCATATGCTCAACAGAACTGTACGCTATAAAACTTGCTCTAGACTTTGTGATCAAGGAACGATTAGATGGCCCAATTATTTTCACTGATAGTCGCGCGGCATGCCTCATTATCAAAGGAGCCTTGGAGGAATTTTACACGGACGATATAGTGTCGGAAATCTTGAACAATGGCATAAAAGTGAACCTCAGAATACAGTGGATCCCCAGCCACGTTGGTATTGAGGGAAACGAGGTAGCGGACAGGCTTGCTAAGGAAGGGATTACAAGCAACAACACCATAAACAATAAAATACCGCTCAAAGACGCGCTAACAATTTTCGAAAACAAGGCAAAGGAGGAAGCTAACACGTGGTATAAAGAAATAAGCCAGCACAAAGGCAAAACTTTTGCGGAGTATCAAACTCGAATGGAGAAAAGAATGTGGCATCACCGACTAAAACTACCAGCTCATGGCATAAAAATGATCAACAGATTAATATCGGGACACGATCACAGTAACTACTGGTTACACAAAATGAGGGTAGTGGACAACGGCCTATGCGGTACATGTAATGTGCCGGACACGGCCAAGCATAGGGTCTTCCATTGCGAAAGATATGCCTTAGAACGAAGAAAAACAACCCACATCAACGAAGTAGCGTTCAAAAAAACATGGAAAAGAAAAGACTCATTAGGATTGATTAAAATAATCAAATTCATAAAAGACAATAGGATAAAGTTCTGAATTACATAGCTACATGAAACATAAATCGAAATCACAATCGCTCAATCCTGTGATATAAATGCAAAGAACAGTCACGCACACAAGAACGTCATAAAGCAAAACACGAACCTTCCCACAACCGAGAGACGGAAAAACAGAACAGAACAATTGTAACAACCATAGAACATCAGGACATATGGCCTCAGCAGCCGGTCCATAAATCACTAGGGGTAGTGGTAATAAGCCTCAACCACGGAGTAACTAAGGAAAGCCTAAGTTTGGATTCCTATGTGGTACCGTGGTAATACCTCGACAAAAAGAAGAAGAAGATTTAGTGTACGATGTGTTTTTTTTTTTATTCGGAGTATTTTATGTTGTATTAGAAGAGCGAAATGCAAATGCAGCTAACGTTAATATTTTGTTTGCGTTAAACAACTTCCAACGTGTATGCTTGCTAATGTCCCAAGGGAAGACAGGTGGGGTTATTGAGATACGCCCCGGTATCCTGCAGCACACCGTCCGGATAGCAGCGGAACGGATCGTCGGTCATTTCGAGCCACTTTTGCAACCGGCTGCTTAACTTTTCGAACGTGCCCTTCATGCTGGCCTTACCGAACAGATTTCTCGATTCGGTTGGATCCATCTTCAGATCGTAGAGTTCCCATTCCGGACGCTGATAGTACGAACGGAGCGTTTTGTACCATGGAAGCGGTTGTTTGGCAACGGTACGATTCAGCATATCCTGGAACGTTGGCGAAACGTAGAAGTCCTGATCGATCGGGAAGGGTAGCTGGTAGTTGAGGTTGTGAATCAGCTTGTAGCGCTTTGTGCGTATTGCCCTCATCGGATAGGTCATCGTAATTTCGTGGAATGTTTGACTTGCAAACACGGCATCATCCGCCGCAGGATTCGGTGGTTCCTGCAGCAACAGCGGCAGCAAACTACGCCCGGTAAGTGGTTGCGGGTGGCTGACGTTAAACCATTCGAGTATTGTCGGGACAAGATCGAGATGGCTGGTCATCGAGTAGGTCACCTCGTTCCGGCGGGCGCCCTTGTCCGGCGATCGTATAAACATCGGTTCAGCCATTCCCGGATCGTACAGATTGGTTCTGGCTGCAGGCATCGGTGGTCCATTGTCGGAAGTGTATACCACAAGTGTGCTTTCCGCCAGCCCCGCATCGCTCAACTCTTTCAGCACGAGACCAACTCCCTGATCGAGCCGGGAGATGGTTGTGTACTGTGCGGCTAGATCGTATCGTGCAGGTTGCGTGTCCGGCACGTAGTACGGCAAGTCGATCTCATCCCAAACGTAGTAAATCGGATGCCAGTCCGGGATCAGGCCCATTCCTTCCTCGCCCGAACCCCACCGCTCGCAGAAGCTTCCGTACTGGGGTGTAATATGGCCGCAGCGATGCGGATCGTGGAAGGACACCATCAGAAAGAAGGATTCGTTGCCGTTCGACTTTGCGCTTTGCTGCAAAAATTCTCTTACGAACAGTTTGATTTGCGTTATGTTTCGTCCAACCTGATTGATCGGATACTGTTGCTCGGTGCGCTCATAATCGAATTTGTAGGCCTCGTCCGGGCCGACATGTTTTTTGCCAATTAATCCCGTCCTGATGCCGACCTCGCCGAGAATCGACGAGATGCTGCGTACCTTCGGGAGGGAATTGAAATTGTGCACACCATTGTGCAGACCGTACTGGCCGTTTTGGTGTTCTGGCATGCCCGTCAGTATGGCGGCTCGGGACGGCGAACAGCTGCTAACCGAAGCGTAAGCATTGTTGAAAATCAAACTCTCCTTTGCCAGCGCATCGAGAAAGGGCGTCTGCACGATGCGGTTCCGGTATGCGCCCATCTCAAACCCCCCATCGTCGGCTACGGCAGAGAATGAAGATCGTTTGTTGCACAAAGGGCATTTGGCACTTTCAATGATTCCATTTTACTTACCTAACAGTAGCAACACATTTTTTGCCTCGAATGGCACGACCGACAATAAAACTAAGCCTAGCACCAGTTGCGTACGCCACGACATCTTTCGATCTTCATCTAAGCGTTGTACGCGTTTCACCTTTCACTTTTATCCAAACCGTTTTTGGCAGTTTCTTATCGTGGGGGGAAATGGAGATCGCGGGGACGGTAAAACACAATAAAATAGCACAACTAAATTGGTGTTCCAATGCTAGAAGGTTTAAGCAATGATGTGTGTCCTTTTTGTAGTATTCTCCAGCTAGAACAAATTTTCAAATCGCTTTTTGTTTACAATGTTTTTTTTGTAGACGTAACGTCTGCAAAAAGTAACGGGTCTGTTGAGAATACCTTTTCTTTACAAACCTTGGCAATGTGTTATTTCGAACTTCCAATTCGACGCAAAATTATGGAAATTAATTTCAAATTGCGTTACCACTTCGATGCGATTTTCTTTCATTAAATTCTTGGCAATAATAGAAATGGTGACAAATTCTCTTTTGTATATTGTATATTTGTATATTTTGTATATTTGTATATATTTTGGATTATTTTGCTACTAAAATCCGGTCGCCTTTCACCGACCATTTCGAAAAGGTCCTAACTTTCGAAAACAGCTAAGCCTCCAACTCACCCCCATAAACACAACCTTTTGTCGAGAGCAGGAACGTCAAGTGGAAAACAAAAAGAGTAGAAAAATAGAGACACAGAAAATAAATGTTTCCATCCGAAAGGTTCGTTTTGTGCAAAAATTGAGTATTTCCTGCGTTGTTCTCGCGTGTAAAGCGTATCGTAGAGATAATAGATCACAATCCTGTGCCCTACTGCTTCAGAAAACTCCTGCCCAAGGACAATTAAACGGTGGTGACGACGCAACAGCGTAGAAAACATGTCGGAATCGTACGGTAAATATTACACGCACTCATTCTCGGGGTGCCTGCATCTCTGGCACTCTGGCCCACTAACAAAATAGTGATTCATTAATATGCAACTTTGAACCTTTTTCTTTTGCTGCCTCGCTTCTTATTCCACTGCAATCGACAAAATGCTCCCGCATACCAGATTATCTTTTCAAGTTTCTCATCATTGGCCGTGCGGGCAGTGGCAAATCCTGTCTGCTGCACCACTTTATCGACAACAAATGTAAGTAAACGAAACCTTGCAGCGGCTGACCCGCAAAGCGAGGTCAGCAAAACGCGATGAACCGAAACGCGTGAGGCGTAAATGCGTGTACATCGCAGCCAGTAGGTGGAGCGATGTTCTTTCGTGCAGCCCAACAAGATTGTGGCGCATCCAAATGTGAAAGTTCAAGCAACAACAAAGTCCTATTTATTTGTTTTTCTCTCTCTATCTCTCTATCTCGCACTCTCTCGCATTGGTTCTTGGTTGTTGGTGCGTGGCCGATGCAGTCAAGGAGGACAGCTCACACACAATCGGCGTAGAGTTTGGTTCGCGGATCGTGAACGTCGGTGGCAAATCGATCAAGCTACAGATTTGGGACACAGCCGGACAGGAACGGTTCCGCTCGGTCACCCGGTCGTACTATCGTGGTGCAGCCGGTGCCCTTCTCGTGTACGACACAACGTCACGCGACAGCTTTAACGTGCTCTGGAACTGGTTGAACGATGCGCGCACACTGGCCAGCCAAAACATCTGCATTCTGCTGGTGGGAAACAAAAAAGATCTGGAAGAGGAGCGCGAGGTAACGTTCCTGGAGGCGAGCAACTTTGCCCAGGAGAATGAGCTGATCTTTCTAGAGACGAGCGCCAAGACGGGCGAGAACGTGGAGGAAGCGTTTCTGAAGTGCTCCAAAACCATCCTGGCGAAGATCGAGACGGGCGAACTCGATCCGGAACGGATCGGCAGCGGTATTCAGTACGGGGATGCGGCGGCACGTAATGCAGCTGGTGGAACGCTCGCCAGCGGACAGCAACCGAGAAGCCGGCTGCGACCGGACTGTGCCGGTAACGGCAGCTGCCGATCGTCGTAGAAGGTGGCTGAAGGAAAATTTGGCAAGACGACTGGATCGGGATTGGTCAGCGTAAGTTTGTATCGTGAACAGTTTTGTTTCTGTATCAAGCTTGCCTTTATTTGGGGTGGAGGAACGTAAGGGTGGGAGATGACACGATGGGTGTTGCTTATCCATAGCACAGGATAACCATCCGTTTGGTGTAGTTTCAATCGAACCATTGCTAAAGCGTAAGCAGCACTAACTGAGAGCGATTGTTTATGTGTATAGGAACAGAATCTCAGCAAAGCAAAAAACGAAACAAACTGTGCTACATAAAATGGTAATAAGACAAGGGCACAGTGCTGCAGAGACGGCCGGTTTCCGGTCAGGATTCAGTATTGGACTATAAATTACTAAACTATAAATGCACAATGCATTCGGATGCATTCGGACGTCTGAAAGAAGGGCGAAAGCTGAAACAAATCAAACTATCCTGCGCCTTTTCGATCGCATTTCCGTCAATCTGTGTTACTCTTGAACTCTTGAACTTATACATAATCTTCCCAGCTATTCTAGCATGATATCCGACCATCGAATTGGTTTTTTTTGTCTCTGTCTTTTATAATTCTAAGTGCTTTAGTTGTTGTTAAACGTTATACAAAAGTAATATGTTCGTGTCTCCGTGTGTGATTTTTTGTTTGTTTATTTAGTTATTATTAAGTTGTGTCCTCTGTTCACTCAAACAGTTCTCACAGTTAACCCATGTTATAAGGCATTGGTATCTAATATATTCGAGCTTGCCTGGTTATCTAAATTCCATACAAAATTATAGATCTTCTATTTTCACCCATCCGAGAGACTTTTTTCGATCGATCGATTCATATTAGATGTCTTAGAAATTAGCAGCAGACGGAGCCTTTCGGTTGAGTTAAACCGGTTGAAATGTTTAGGGAATGTGATGTTAATTACAAAACACAGTGCGGGAGACAAAGGTGTGTGTGCGTGTGGATATGTGCGCAGAGATGACACTAAACAACTTAAACCACTTAGATGTAATTGTAAAGAAAGAAAGAGTAAAAACATTTAAAAAAACGAAACACAAAATGAAACTTTATTGTGCATTAGTAGACATCTTTATACCTGAATAGGAGACTGGAAGCGAAACATTGAAATCAATAAAATTCTTTAAAAAGAATCTCTTTTCATCTCCGTTGGTTAAATCGTAACTCCCCGTTGGCCAGTAATCCTGCTCGCGTACTGCTTGATGACATTAGTGCGATAGTGTTGGGAGTAAAATTTGATGAAATTTAGCATAACATTTGTCCTTCTTAAATGAAAATCTGAGACTAATAAGACATCTTAAGCCTTCCAAGATTTTTTTAAATGATCTGTTTGGAAACAAATATAATTGCTTTGTTAAAGGTTCTTCATACCGCCTAAATTTTGAGCCCATGTTCTTTTAAAAGATAAGATTGGACGCAGAACATAATTCGCCAAGAGTTCCAAAAATTGATAAAAGAGAACTCTGGATTGGTATCTGAGACTGCCAAAGTCCCAGGTTGATTTTTTTTGACCGATTTACACAGACTCATTGCTGGCTAAATTTTTTTATATACATTCTAGTTCGAAGCATAGGACCAAAATTGTGGATAAAATGATTACCGACTTCGGGTAGCCGATTTTCATAGTGCATCTCATCCTTTAGTAGAAAGAAAATTGATTAAACCATAAAAATTTCCTCATAAATAATATTTCTTATTTTCCTTATCCAACTAAATAGAAAATATAGGAGTAAAAAGTTCTTCTTCTTCCCTGGCACTACAACCTCGAGAGGTCTTGGTCTGCCATTTCTGGCTTTCTGCGACTTTGATTGTACCCGTAAAAAAGTAGTCAGCCCTACTTACGGGGAGGCAATCTGGATGGGATTTGAACTCCGGTTATCGCCTTGGCCACCGGACCGCCCCGCAAATAGTTCTGGTATATTGACAAAAAAAATTGCGCTCTTGCATATATCAGTTCTTCTCTACAGTATTCTTAATAGGTGGTTAATTGTTTCCATATTTTTCTTAGAAAACATTCCAGTTATCGCTTGGGATCAATTTTTAGAAGCGTTTAGTGCAAATATATCACCATAATTTTAATTTTAATGCGATCTATTTTCATACAAAAAATTTATTAAAAAATCCTCTTTGATCGTAGTAAACTGTGAGAAAATAGTTTACCAAGCAACATACATCATTTGGCTTAGTTTTAACATTATCGTATTTATTTCTCGTTCCACAGCATCCAGCATCCGAAGAGGACCGTTTTACAAAGAGTACTCAACTAATTTTTTTGCCGTACGTACTAACATAAAATTAACCGCCAATTAGTAGTTGGAACCTTGCCACTAAACATTTTTCGGTAATCCATTTTTTAACTTAATTCATCCTTTACTTACAGCCTCGCTCTCTCATTTTTAAACGTCCTCGGGGCACGGATCTTACCCATAGTTGGGCTCCCCCCCCCCCCCTCATCAGGGAGCAGCTGCAGACAGAAGAAAAATCATCTCTTTACGAACGGCGCTTTACGCTGGCCGAAAAACTCTCCGTGTGCGTACAGCTCCCGCAACCAGCATGGCGTACGGTCGAAGCTTTTGACCCATTCAGTCACGACAGCCGTTCTGCCCGGCAATCATTCGGCAGTCGGAGAACCGCTTGCGTTCGCTCTCTCGGCACGGTTTGGCGCACACCGTCGCGTACGTTCGCGATAGATCTTTGCGTGTCGCGCCCAGCAGTTCATGCTCGTTCGCGTGCCGGAACGGTTGTGACTCTCGCGGTGCTCATCGTCGAATAGAGCCGGTTGGTAGCTGCGTTTGGTGCACAAACCGAAGAGAAAAGAAGAGAAAAAACCGGGTGTTTTTAGCAAACATAAGGCGAGGTGATATACACGTCGGCCCGGAAGGATCGTCCTTTAGCCTTTCCGGCAGATCAACCCTGCTGTTCGATGTTTGCCAGTGGAGCCGCACCGTTCGCTGGATGCTGCTGAGCGTTCGGGCACGATCGTAGGCCTCGCGAAATCCCCGTGTCCTGTACTCACCCGGTGCGTGCCTGAGCGTTCGGGGGCAGCCAACACCTGCGAATGCGGGGCACGTTGGCCTTGCCAAGGTTGTTACCCGTGGTCCGTTTCGGGTGCACCGAGCAGTTGTAATAGAGCGCTACGACAAAAAAAAAAGTGAAGCGATCACAGAGAAGTAGACGAGCGGAGTGTCAGTGTTTTGTCGGTGGAAAACGGAAAGATTTCGCCCAAGATCATCAACGCCAAGATCCAAGATCGGTGAATGATCTTGTTGCGTGTTAGTGCGTGTGTGCACGTATTTGTGTGATTGGGTGTACGCGGTGTACCCCACGGAAGAAAGCGGCGGAGTCAGAATAGTGCTGGTCGCCGGTCTAGCGAAGGTGTTGCGAACGTGTCGCACCCGGTATCTGGTTCAGCGCATGGATCCCAAACGGTGAAAAGTAGCATGGTGTGTGGTGTGGTATGTGTATGCGATAGGTCCCCAACATCATCATCATCATCATCATCACTGTTTGTTCTTGGCGCGAACGAACGTCAACTTACCTCTGAATGAACAGGGTATCTCTGCTAGAATGCGATACGTTGTCAGTTTTCGTGTGTTGAATATCGACCGCCTGATCGAATCGAGCCTTACGCAGATGTGTATGTGCTAGCGCTAGCTGTTTATCACGTGCGTGAGTGATTTTACGTGGGAGCTGGTGAATATCCGGCCCGGTAACTCACCGTTTGCTGTGTGAAGCTCTCGGGACCAGAGACATCCCTACGAAGGTAAGTGGCCGTCCGTAAAATAATAGTTGAAATGTTCTTCCGATCTTCAATATATGTGCGCTTAATCGAGAAAAGGGCGCATTGTGTGCCGGTGAGTTTTAGACGACTATGCGAGATTCAACCGAACGGCACCCGTTGTTGGGCCCGATGTCACCGAACACACGGTGCGTTCGGTTCCGTTTTAAAGTTTGCCATTTACGTCTTCCGCTTTGTCCGAAACTGGTTTGATTGGGCCTGGGGCGCGAACCCGCTCAAGACGCGTCAGCCAGCCAGGCGTCCTAAACCGCAACGTTGCGTTCTGGACGGTTTTTGGTCGAGATCTTGACTGGTTTGTTGTATGCTGCACGTGAGACTAGAGTCGCGCGGTCGGTCCTGGGTCTCATCCCAGTCACCGAGTTCGGGCGGGTTTGCCGATGTTGTTGGAGGTCTGCCGATCTTGTCTAGCAGATCGTTAACACGTACGAAATTGATGAATTGGTACGCTTCCGCAGTGTCTTGACTTGGTGAGTTGAACACGGACACCTGTCAAGGTGGCTAGAATCTCACAGCGAGCGTTCGTTAAGAATTTATGAATGGAAGAAATAGTCTTGTAAAGAATTTTGATTCCTTTGCTGAATTCTCCACTGCAACTGGCTATTGTAAGTGTCAACCTTTATACTGTCGCTCACCTGACCGACGCATAATATAACGTCCCACGACACACAGTGTATCCTCCGGCAGTGTAGTCTTACCCATGCAGGCGAAGGGAAACAAACGTCCCTGCACCGGCTCTGACTCTGCTGACGTCGGAAGTTTTTTGTTTTCTGTTTTTTTCGGACATTCCCGGGCAGGGGGCTGTCGGGTGCGCCAGCGCCGACGATCGCCAGCGTCGGCGGTATGTTGTGCGAACCTCCAAACCACCGAGCGAGCGGTACATGCCAGAACAGCACTTTCCCACTCACCGGCCACACGTCGGCGTTCGTGTGTCCACCACATAAGCGTAACCAATAGCCGTGCGATAGGGTAGTGTCTGATCGTTGGTGGACATTAGAGGAACGGGGAAGGATACCGACGGGGAAGAAATGCAACACACAAACACACGTAACGCGCAAAGAAATGAGACCCGCCGTAACACTGCTGATGGCATCAGTTTTTGAGGAACCATCCGGGACGCGGGGCGGTTGGGTGGCCCAAGACGAGAAGATGTGGTGGTAGAGAAAGAGAGCGGGAGCTAGTGGGAGGGGGAAATTTCAGCGAGTGAAATCGTAACCCGCCAGAACGTTGGCCGATGTCCTCCTCCATGTACCGGGCTGACCTTATTATAACCACGGGCACACTTTGTCGTGTGCAATCAAAAGCGAAAGCAGATTTAATCAATGGAATTGCAAGGCTTTTGTGGGAGGATAGTGTGACTAGGGGGTGAGAAGGAAAAAAACGGGGAAGAACTAGGGAGAGTTTTGTGTAGGAAGGGAAGGCGTAGACCAAGGGCATTGATTCTTGTGAAACTGTTGCTACCGATCGAAATGGGTCGGAAAGTTGACGAAAGATTGGTGTGTTTTGTTGCCGATAGTGAATTGCTGATTCTCACAGCGATTCTGCAATTGATAGAAAAAATATTTTGAGTATTCTTGGCTTACAAAACCCTGGTGATCAGACCGGCTTGATACAGCGGTGCGACATTGGGACGAGTTGGGCATGCTGTTAACTGCCTTGAAATTTGAACAGGTGCACGTGACCCTTTTACGGTTGCGCGCCGCCGCGTTTCGACGATGCGTGTGAGCAGCACTGCCGGCAATTACAAGTACAATTAGTACCAGGGTGTTCGCAAATGAGCTAAAGCATGCTGGGTGCTGTGTCCTTTTGCGTACCCGGCAGACCCGGCAAGTGTGAAGCTGAACTTGAATATTGGGCGTGTGGCATGAATCGACAATTATTGTTGCGTAAAGGCGAGTGTTTGGCAAAGAGACATTCCTTTTGCACACAAGAGCTCTTGTGGTGAATTTTGATAAAGTAAAAATATTTTCTTGATTTCGTTGTACCTCGTAGATCTGTGGAAAAGTTGAAATATTTGCGAACTTTTTCATGACACAAACGGGTATCAAATTCTAGCAGGAACTCCAGAGATTATAGTGCCTTAGAAGATGTGGAAGTACCGGCCAGAAATTGGAGAAAATGGTCCATTTAAAATTCCAGAGAACTTTTAAGCAGGACATTCAGTAACTGTGTCTCTGATTCATTGGAGTTTAAGACAAATGAACTGGAGAGCAAAAGATCTAGTCAAGCTAGACTATCCAATTGGAACATCCAAGTGTGACGTCAAAATTCAAAGATCATCTTCCAATACGTAGAATAGATTGCCTTAGCTATGGGTAATAAAAAAGTTAAGAGATGTGCAAAATAGCAAGATCTCTGTAAGATTTTCACATAACTGATTATCTATATTCGGGATATTCCGGAGATGCAAACACAATATAAAGGAAGTCAGAAGTTCAAATGATTCTTTGAAGTTTGAAAGAAATAGATAGAAGAGTAAAAGATCTAATCAAGCTAGACTATACAATTGGGACATTCAGATATCATGGTATCACCAGACCAAACTATCTCCTGAATGGCAGGATTGATTATCCTAGCTGAAGCGGAGACTTAACAGTAAAGAGAAATGAGAAATGGGAAAGCCAAGATCTCTGGAAGATTTACACCAAACTGAGATTTGGGATATATTAGAGAGTTACAAACAAAAATGTTTGAAAATCTAGTTGAAGACTCTGATACTTGCGTCCTGGTGGCGTGGAAAAACTCTTACAGAATCTCTCCCCATACGCCGGAATGATTATTCCAGCTGAGGGTGACTAAACAGAAAGGGAAAACAGATATGACATAAGACCACTTGAGGCATAGGCCTCAAAGATAAACAGAGAGAAGAAAGCTAATAGATCATAGGAACAATTACTTCATAGAAGTCTATTGACCTCAAGAGAGAATTCTCTTAAAGTAGTACAAGAAATCAAATTGGATCGAAGGAGTTAAAATTTGCTTTAAACAACAAACATCCCCCAAATGCTTCCGTAAATTACTGTCTTATTTCAATATAAATTCTAGGACCCTGACGTCCACAGCCAAGAGTTACAGATGTTCCCTTAGGATACATAAACATTCCACCGAGCAATCGAGAGTCCAATCTAACCGACCTATCATACATCCACTTCGAATCCCTTGAGAAGGTACACACACACACACACACACACACACACTTCTTGTCACACCGGGACTTTGTCACAGCTGTTTTGCGAACAGTGTGTGGCCCTGGCCGATGATCACACTGGCTTTGGCTACTACCAGTCTATATTTCCTCATTTCATCCACCAGCCTCAAACCCGAGGATAAATTGTACCGAAAATTTACGATTTAAAAACACACCGGCGATAGTATTTTTAGCCGTCTCGCCGATTTTGCGCCCGTCTGCCAATCCTTCACCTCTCCGCTGCTGGGCCCGTCATGGGTGTGGAGAATTTTTATCTGTGAGTTAATTTTTTGATCTCGGAAAATTCGGCTCCGTTTTTTCTTCTCCTTGCTGTTGTTTGGTTTGGCAAAATTTCCACGAAACTCCACGTTTCCTCTCGATCACAGGTTGCGTTTGCTGTTTTTGCGATCAGCTTTTTCATGGCAGCAGCAGCAGAATCGGGTTCGATGGGTGTGATCGCATCGTAAAAAAAAGTAAAGGAAAATGATGAACAGCGTGGGGAAAATCTCTACCGGTAGCAAAATAAAAGAGGCAAAAGTGGGTATCTCGGCATTGCATAAAGAAGTTGGTTCTGCTTCTGGTCCAACTCTCTGTCCAAACGTTGGGTGGTCACCGGCCAGAGGTCAGCTGGTTTTGCTCGCGTCCATATGCACACACACACACATTTTCTCCCCGGAAGCGCTTGATCGTTTGATCGTTATGGGTTAAAATGGGACGATCGGCTTTCACCCGGAGACGTTACGGTTACGATGGAAGATTTTGTTCCAATCTTGCGGCACCACTTTTAACGTTCCAGAGTTCGGGAAATGCTAAACGGTCGATCAAAAAAACCATTTCTCCCCCCCCCTTCTTTTTGTTTAGGTTTAGACGGCTGCTAACGAGTGGAAAATTGGTGCCTGTGTGTGTGTGTGTGTTGGTCAGGCGGCCTCTTATTGATTGTTGATTGACCACCGGCAGCGTGCCAATCCGATCAAATATCCCACACGGCGGCAAACGAGAGAAAACGATATTACCCAAATCACTTTCGTTCTCGACCTCGTTCTTACCAATATTGAGGTCATTTTTGCTTCGGTTACATCACCTCTACGGGGATTAAAGTGGTCCGAGCGTGTTTATCGGGGGGGGGGGGGGTTGGTTTTTGAAAGCAGCTAAGCCGTACGCAACAACCGTTGATGCACAATGTTCTTCTTCTCTAACGTCTTTCAGAGCCTAGCGAGCGATTCACTTTCGGCGACCGCTCATCCATGGCGTATGCAAAAAAAAAACGTTGCTGCAAGTGCAAATAGCAAAGACGCGCAATCGCTGGCCGCGCGTGACCATCCGGCCCCCGTCTGGGTGGGTGGTTGGGAAGTGTCGTCCCATGTTGCTAACGCAGTTACCCTGTAGAGCACACGAAAAGCCAACGAATACATCTGAGATAACGTGGCGTGGTTGATCCTCCTAGCGGGTATTCAGTTACCTGGTGAGGAGTGCAGTTTCTTAAGCAATGTTTTTAAATTTATTTATTCAAAATATTAATTAAAATTCTGTACCGCAATTCTCCTCCAAATTGACCCATCTTTGGTGTATTTTTTTCCTGTCTGTCTGTCTTCAAGAAATTTTTCACTGCAAACAAAGGGTATCGGAGGGAAGGCACAAGAAAAAAAGACCCCGGCAATTAAAGCACGCACCATTTCATGTTTTAATCCAACCGCTCCGTCCTGCTGAGTGAACGATAACTTATCCGCGCCCCATCTTGTGGCGCCTTGTCACGCCAAGAAACGAATAACATCTTGTTGAAACGAAAGCAATTAATATTGCACCGAGCCTCCGGAAACGGGTTTGGTGATTGCTGACGTGTCGGTGTGGTTTCGGTGATTTAAATTCTAGCAGAATGTTCAAATTTACCAAAATAAACACGCAACAACAAAAAAAAGTGCATAAACTGCACATATGCTGCGTGGTCGTGTGATGCGGGCGCCGTGTCGTTCGTTCACACCGCGCCCGTAATTACGTGTGCCAATCTTTCCCTTTTCTCTTTCCTGACTTTTGCATTATCATCTATCTGCTATCGTCGCTTCCGCAGCATCCCGCAGCGGTGGCAGTGCGGGATAAGCGCAACAACATCCACCGAAAAAAAAAACGCCGAGCCAAGATTGTGCACATTGCACATAAATTATCGCGACAGGCCAGCATAAACAAATCACCGTCCGAGAAGCGGCCGGGCCGTACCATCCGCCGATGATGATTATCTGGTGGTGGAAAACGTGTTCATTCTTTCGGGCCCGTTGCACCGGGGCCGTATCGCCGCACCGTCTGCCGGAAGCCCACACCATGCGGAGGTCGCTGCTCCCTGCTATTGTGGCGCGCGGAATCGCGCCGGTATCGCTTCACGTTCATTTGAGATGTCTTCATTCTGGTTGGGATTGGAGCAGCGGGCCCGATTCGCACGATTGGAACGATATTTCGGTCCCGGTTCACTCTTACTTTCTTCGGGGAAGTTTTGTGTTGCCTGTGTCTTATTTACATCACAATGCGGGTTTTACATCTTCCAGTTGGACCTTGGTAAGCTTAGAAGGAGTAATATGGGGTGTTTTTTTATGGCACGTTGTTTTCCAATAAAAGTTCCGAGATGGAGCCGGGGGATATTCCATTTCTTCTGCAACCTTGACGACACGGGAATGCACCCGGAGGACATAATCTGCGTAACGCATGCACGGACAAGTCTGCTGGTTTAGCAAATGTGTTCCTTGTCGGATATGGTTTTCTTGGATAAGAGGGTTGTCCTTTTCTCCGCCTAGCCGTATATTTTGGTGAGTCATCGTAGGGAAGGCGTCTCTTGGTCGGCGAAAATGACCTTCGGGATAGGAAATCGGGGAGAAAACAATCAGCACTTTATCCCAGTTTCCAATATTGGACTTTTCGGGGAGTCATACTCGTATCATATCGATCAATTCTATTGCCGAACCGATCTTCGGTCGATGCACTTGTCACATAAATATGATTAAAATACTATTTACAAGACTCTTAATTTTTCTTACTAGACTTCAGAACTGATGTCGGTTCAAGATCTTTCTCGGACCGGTCATCCAGTTATTTTGTGCAAATAAATCTAATAAACCCATAGTTTGGCTTTAATATAATATCTCATGCCCCATGGAAATGTCTGGAAACTTGTGACTTGTTGAGCTGTCCAGCAGATAAAAAGGACTCGATCTGTCCAGGATTTTAAATCAATATTGTGATCATCCATTAGCAAAACCTTATCTAGCTAGTTAAGCAAATAATCTGTCAGGCTATGAAGCATCAACGTCAGGACATCTCTCTTGATTGGATCTCATATGCAACATGTTATAGATATTGATGTGAAGGATGTTCCAGACAGCTGACTGAATACATAGAATGACTTCTGGATTAGATGAAGGGCAGAAATATCTTCAACAATTCTAGCCGACAATATCGGCGAGAATCGCTCCCAGAAGTTCAACATCCTTCGTTCGAGGATCGTTTATGAGTCCTTGGAATAAGCCCGAGATCGGCTACTTCCCTGTTCTCTGCGACGACCATTTATAGGGCTTCGCCCATCATCAATCATAAAACAAAATCATCATTCGAGCAAATAAATTGCAATTATTCGTCGGCGATTTGTCGCACGCTGACAACGACATGGTACGCCCGAGTTGTGACTTTGGTTACGCATCCTTCCAACTTTCTACCCAATAAATTGAAACCATGATAATAAGCGTTCGAAAGAATCCTTGGAGGAGAAAAAGCGAAGGATAAAGCAATTTTGCACCAAAATGCAATGCCATTTCGAATTGTCTCATAATCATTTATCTCAATTGGTGTGCGACCGTCACTGCGAGAGGTCTCGCGCACCCTTTTTGCAATGCCTCCAGAAAAACTGGGCACTTCTTCTGCACATCCGCGGCTAAGAGAGATGTACAAAAGAAGAAAGAAAAAAACAGCAGATTATCCTTAGTTGGTCATCAAAAAAGTTATAATTATTCCCCGAGATGCGCGAGACGATCGGTTAAGTGCTTCGGACGATCGTGCTACTCTTGTGAAGCACTTAACATGTGCAAAACTTCTTTTCTTGTTGCTTCTGTTTTGTTCTGCCCTGGATGTCTCCATACTGTCTGTCGGGCCGAATGAGCTCTAAGTGTTGTTGTGGTGTTGCGAAGCCGCCGGGGGGTTACTGCACACTTTCTGCGCGAATCCAATTTTCTTCACTCGCGCAAATGGATGGGACTCCTGGATTGCGGTGAAAGCAGGCCCACCGCTGCCACAGTCGTTAATATCAATTTAAAATCCATTTTAAGCAGTTTTCAATTTCGATCGTTCGAGCACGTTTGGGCCGAAGAGGAGACGATGAGCAATCGGACCGATGCGCTTGATGCACGGAGGACACCGAGGCCTTTCAGGGTGGATATGGCACATGTTGTTTGGTTGTACGTGCGCTGGTACAACTGTGTTTCCCATTTCAATCTTTCTGGGATGAGACATTGAAGATGACAGGCGTGTAGGGGGAGATTTTGAGATTGTCCTTTCTCTCTTAATCCAAATGCTCCAATTTCATCCTCCTTAGTCAAAACAAAAACTCGTCCAACGAAGGCAACCCCATTTCGGTCCAATTAGAGTGCTTTGCTGAATGGGTAGTATGGGATGACCTTCATTTTGGTGGCATTGTTGTGAAACCAGGACACTGTTTTACGACCGTATTTTTGCGTCTGTTGAATATCTTAACTATTATTGAATTTTGTTTTCGGGATACATGGGAAATCGTGTAATTAAGAGGAACCATTTTCTTTTCTCCCCCCTATGAGGATGGTTCGTTTGAACTTCCGTTCCCAAGCTCTGCCCAGCACAACGATCGATCGATTAAGATGTCGCGCAGAGCGGCACTGTCTATGACTCACACGCTATTGTTGGGGCGCCCGAAAAGATGAACGATCGTAATGGAAGGATCATAAATTAATTAAAACCCGCCATTCCCGAACTTGCTCCAGTCCATCCGCTCGAACGGTGATGGGAATCGCGCTGCGGTGGGCGCCACCTCTCTCTCTCTCTCTCTCTCTCTGGACCAAAATCAGACAACCGTTTCGACTTCGGTTCCTTCGCATGTTTGTTTTATGAAATGTCTGTGTGTGCATGCATTAGACGGCGGACATGGGGCCAACCACTTATGCGCCAGAGCAATTGCCAGAGTGGATTGTTTATGGTGGATTACATTGTTAGTGCCGCTTCCGATACACACAGTTGCTTCTTGCGCTTGACAACCGTCCGGCCTGTGGAACTCTAGGCGTGGACCTCGGTCGTGGCTAATCGCGCCGAGTACAAACGTAAGCAAAAATACGTGCGGACGCCGTCGCCGATGAATTGTTATTGTTATATCGATCGTTTTGCATTTTTGCAACACTGTTTCTACGATCGGAAGCGCATTTGTAAGCGAACGTGTCGGTTAGCTGGAGACAACGGAGCACACATGCACCATTGAGCGGCTTCGAGCCGGTTCCGGAGGTTTTCGTAAGACTTGAAGATCCTGCACGCGCTAGCACACGGGTCAATCTCACGAGCCGCTTGGGGCGAGGAAAACTAGTCCAAAGTCGGCGGATGAACAACCCACTGCTAAGCCCCGGACCTACTTTCCGTGGCATCAATTAAGGGATGGTGAATGTGATCGTGTGTGTGTGTGTGTTTTTTTTATACCACTCCTTTGTTTACCGTACCCCCGAGAGCTATGACTTCCTTCGTCGTGTGTATGTGTGGCTGTGTGCAGTTAATGAGCCTTCCCATATTAATATAAATATATTGGTGGAAAACCTATACCGGCCGTGTACCGGTCGGCCATTGTAAAACTAAAAACAATAAAACAGCCAACCAAAAAAAAAAGGAAAAACAACACGACAACATCGTCACAAAACACGACGCACTACAATCAGGCCAGTGTTGCTGGTTAAATTTTACAACACCTTTTGCGGCCTCCTGTGCTTACCGGCGACTCGGACGCTCACACTCGGATAGTCCCGATACGGGCGGACATTCGACTAACGGGTGTGTCCGTTCCGTTTTTGGCGTCATTAAATCCTCGTGCAATCTGGTTCACAGATGAAGCGATATATAGGTTAGACATTAAGAGTCGGTGAAATGGTGATAAAATTGCTCAATTTCGGCTAATTTCGCTCATCCGGTGACAGCTGGAACAGAGCATAGGTTTAAATGGCGTCATTTATTTTCATCAACGGGTGCTTGTTGTTTGGTAGGTAGACCCACGTTCTGCAACGATATGGGTGGTTAGGAAAATGAGAAGCACAAAAAAACTCATGAATGTGTAAAATATAACACATTTAAAGATAAGTGGTTTCGATCTCGAGCGTCCTGCGTTGCATGCGGAAACACGGTTTCGCTGGCTGCGTCTACAGTTATGCAAATTCTACCGTGCGGAGTAGACAGACACTTGGATACTGGGCCGAGAGCACCCTCTGGCGCTATGCTATATGGCTATGTTTATCATCACGCTCACTATTGACACAACTGCTGCCGCCTGGTGACGTGACGCTTTCTGAGCGCACACACTGGGGATACTGCACCGAGCGCAAGTTTCACCGATCCTCACAGACTTCCGTAAGTTCCGATGCAGACGAGCGCTCGAGACGTGGTTTGCTTAGTTGCAAGTACCAATAGAGGTCCATCATAAAGAGGAAAACCACCACTACACTCGGCAGTTCATGGATCCTGGTTGCTCGATTCCGGGGTTTGACATCTTCACCAATAGGGAACTGCCCTCCTAGTAGATCTGCAGTTACGGATGCTATCATTCGGAGAAATTTTTCGAATACCAGAACTCGACCCGATAAGGGCGTTGAATTTAGCGCGACTTACGAATTCTCGAGCGCACGCCCGCTCCGTACCGCAATATGCGTCATTTTGGCGATGTTCTAGCAAGGTGTGTGAGCACGTGTGTTGTTTTTTTTTGACTAGTTAAAAAAAACTGCCGCTCTGTGTCGGTATCTCTTGCCGGCGGTATCAACGGTGGAGACGTAATGCAGCGAAAAAATGGCGGAAACGAAGGCAAGCAACAAGCAGATATGGTTGTAAAAGATGAGGCCTGATAAAAACGCACCGACGCGCACGGTGTGCACGGTATGTGCCGGTTCCGGAAGATGGTTACCGCGAGCTGGTTCGCATGTGTGTGTGTGTGTTTTTCTACACTTTCCCCACCCCTTTGCCCAGCTACTTTTAGCAGTGGGTCATTGCCATCCGCAAGCAATTGAATGTAATTAATCTAGCGGTACACTGAACACGCGTTACGGGCGTTACGCTTTGTACATTTTATTGGTCGCATTGTGCTATTTTTACTTTTGGTTTGTGTTTTTTTGTTTGTAATTGATTCATTTTCATATGTTCACGTAAATTTTAGCTTTTTCTTACTGCTTTTTCTTCATTACTTACTCTTCTTTTTTTTGCTAGTCGTTTTATCGTTTATCTCGGTGGACTAGCTCGTGTATATTCTTTTAAGATGACACATTTCTCCATAGACCACCACGTACAAAAAAAAAACGTTGCAGAAAGATGCAAAAAAGTTGCAAATATCGACCGGACGTTCACAATTTATCCCAAAACACCAATCCGAAATCGTTGGCAACACATTAGATGTGTCAGATGATCAGGTTGGGGGCATGATTTATACTCGGTCTAGGCTGTTGGACAACTTTTTTTTGGGGGCAACCTCGATGCTAGTTTGTGGCCGATAGTTTTCCACACGCATAAATCACGAGCGCATAAACGCGTTTTCGCGAACCGTGTCCGCTGACCACCCGCCGTGTCGTTAGCCTGATTTATTATTGGTGTGCAGAACAAACCCAGCTTCCCGTGTGTGTGCTTAAGACAGCCGCCGGATACTTACAGAGCAGGCTCACGGGGCCGCAAAACTGTAAACTCATCCCGCTCTTGTGTCACCTAAAATCGCCCGCGATACGAAACCGCGCTGACGCACCGTGCGCGCAATGCGCCAATGAATGACTGAGAGTGGACTGAGTCCAAAACAAAGCGAAAAAGAAAAAAGCAGTACACTACACAGCTGCGAAACTAATTTCGTTAATGGGGGGGGGGGGGGGGGGGGGGGAGCTACCCGGCGAGCGGCATTTTTGGGTGAAACATTAAAGGCAACCCGAATATACCCGAGGCGGGAGAACATGATTTCCCCGCAGGCAAACTGTTGCGGGTTTGGGTGGGGGTGGTCGGTCCTGGAGGAAGTTGTGCGGGGAAAGAGGATTCGGAATCGTTTGGTGTCGATTTCCATGATTCGATGATGAAGTGCAGAACTGCTGATAGATGTTGATGGTGGGCCCCCGGGAACATCGATGCTGTGCCCGCTCCGTTTCGTTCGTCCGCGTATGCGCTCGAGTAGCAATCTAGATGACCTTCAACTTTGTGATTTCTCAGTTTTTGTAACGTTCGAAATTTTGCGAAGCTGTGCGGTTTTTGTTTTGTTGGTTGTTGCCCCCGAAAATGGTGTTTCGGGGCATGCTCAGCGATAGCGCGCGGTGGTCCGCGCACGTCCGAGCATCGGTGTTGTTTCCCTACCCACGGGGGGAGCAGCCATAAATCAATTAGTGTAGGATCAAGAAGTCTAGAGATAGTGCGCGTTAGATCCACTGGGATAGAACAGCGAAATAGCGCCGGCGGTTTTTGGTGGTGCTTGTGTGTGGTGAGCAGCGTGGTGAGCTTGTGACATGGGCCACGCATGTCAGCACATGAGTCAGCAGCGATCGGCGGAAAGTATCGAATTTCACGGAAGACTTTGAAAACAGTTCGAAGGACCCATTAGGTGTGGCCGGATCTAGGATCAATTTGATAGTTCCTAGAAGTTTCACCCAATGTCGAGGCTGTCGTGGTATCTATATCCCTTAAGACGGCAAACATTCTATCACGAAGCCGATCACGCAGGTATAGCGAAGGTGCAACCACAACTGCTAAGCGCATCGGACGCCCTTCCCTAGCGCCAGGTGCCACCAGCATAAATGTCAACCGATAGACGCTGTCACCCCGTAGGTTGGGGTTCCGTCGTTATGGTCGCGACAGTTGAAATCCGAGACAGGCGCTCCGGTTCGCTCGAAGGTTGACTGATAGGCCGGCAGAGTGCAGAGACTTGTACGTCGGCTGAAGACCTGTCAATACGCACCCTCTCGTAACCCTGAACAGGTAGAATGACACCGGTTATGCGGTAGAACGCGTCCAAATCCCGAGGGGTTTGTTTGTGGAGCACGAGGCAGCATACAGCGAATAGCATCTCTTCGCCCACGTGAGTGTCCCTGCGTTATTCTTGGAGAGCCCATTAGCTCTGAGTTCCCCTCGGTGTGAAGCGTAAGAAGCGACAGGTTAATTGCGATTTTATTCTGCATGACACTGGTCCTGGCGGTGATGGACCCATTAGGGGCCGCCTTGTCCAAGGAATGTGGTTTAAGATGTTTTTAATGCTTTTGGGTGGATTAATTTAGTTTTTGATGGCTCGATTTGAATAGTTTAATGTACACTTTTTTCTTAGAGTTTTACTTATCTTGTCGGATAGCTTTATGATTTACGAAGCATTTGCTTGCCTGAGTGCCTAGACATTGATGTCGGCTTTGCTTCTATACTCTCTTGGCTCGTACCTTGGCTCGTAACTAGCTTGCTGCAGTGAAGATTAACTAGGATTACTCACTAGGTAATGTGCAAATTTTGGTGGTTTCTTTAAAAAAACACCAACACCAAGCAATTAAAACACTCAGCCTAATCTCGTACGTACTGCTCCGGTCTGGCGCCTCAATATCTTTCGCAGTCGACTAAAGGCGTCCGCCTCGATCCGTGCTCTGGTGCGGGATAGAGATTTATTTTCCTCCCGGCAGTTTTTACTGCAAAATAAGCATCATAAAAGAGAACCCAGCTCGGGGTACCGTTTTTGTTGTTGTTGTTGTGTTGTTATCTTCGACGCTCGGTTCTCAGGTTTATGTCCCCATGTTGTTGTTTCTGGTTTTCCTGTCGTTGGCCGTTGTTGGTTGGCACAGGCGAGCCGATTCTCTGGAGCCCTTTTATCATCTGTTTCGCTCGCTATGACGCACCGGTGCTAGATCATATGTTTCGGGATCGATGTCACCAAATGGGACCCCAAAAAGGGAAGCGAAAGAGAAAACCGGTGGAACGACATCGCCGATAACGCCGAACCGCACCGCTTCACCAGTGTTCGTTTTTGTCAAGAGTCCGGCCGTCACCGAGCACCGAGAGTGGTGTATATGGAAGTGCTTGCAACAAGCAGCTCATGTTCAATCGAAAGCGATTGCATAATTTCTGGTGCTATGACCCGCCCAGGCACGATTATTGAGGATGTATATGTATGCTAATCAGATGGTTCCAGTCCCGAACCATTGGCCAAACCTTACGAAACGAACGTCGTCTCGGGTGCACGAACGACCCAATGCGCACAAGTCGCACGACAATGTCAGGAAGTCACGTGAGCAACAGGTTCAACAGGTGGAACCAACGGCCGATCCCAAGTTCCTAGCGCCCGGGAGTTGTGTGTGTGAGCCAACTCTTTCCTTCGGTAAATTTGATTATCACTTGTATAGGCAATCGACCACCAGTTCAGTATCAGTACTAATGTCTTTGGTTAATAGTACCTACCGGAGTAGTAAGAGTTCATTTTCTGCAACTCTGTTAGGCCTGCCCCTTTCTTTTTACGTCTTTTGGCAATAGCGGTCTCTTGAGCAGTGTGAGCAATCTTATCAACCCGTCGTTGACTTGGGACCGGGTTGAGGTTTAGAGTTTATCTGCTCTTATCTCGACGGCCTGCACAATCGTGCTGTAAGCCAATGACAGAGGGCAACAGCAGAAGGTTTCGATAGTGATGTTCGACATCTTGTGGATTTTTTATGCATCTCCTGCCACCATTTTATGGAGTCACATGAATTTCTATAAGGGGAGAAAAATTGAAGTTCCATCGTTCAAAAAGGATTACAATGCTACAGAAACTACTGATAATACGGTAATTGAATAAACGCCAAGTGTGAAGTACAAGTGTTGTTATGTATACACCCCTCTGGCGCGATAGATTAGACATTAAGCGTTGTGCTTGAAATGATCCTGGTACGAAGATTTTGTTTGTGTTTTGTGACCCGTAATGATGATGATGTGTTTGAAATTAATTATCATGATGGTCGCGTTGCCGTTGCCGTAAGGTTAGCCGGCGTCCCAATGGCAATGGGTATGATGTTGGCTATTTTTAAAGGCAATGATTAGGGGTTCCACGCCTCTAAACCGGTGCACATACGCACATCCGTACCGTCAGCGATCATCCTGTCCTGGCGATCATCTCTTGTCCTGATAAGCCTGACGCCGCCACCAACAGCGCTTGTACGGGTCCATTCCACAACAATTTGATACGTACTTCCGGCTTTTGCACAGCGAGCGTAGCAACCTTCTCTAATGGGTAGTAAAAATAGACGAAAAGGAAAGCAAAAATCTCGGAGCAACTGTACAATTTTCACTTCCCTCGGTTTTCTCGCAGTCTTCTACCGAACGGCCGGTCGAACGTTTTGCATGCATTACCATAAAATGTGAGCTTTTAAATGTTCGTTTTCCTTGCCAATTATTCGCTTTTTTATTTTCTTATCCATCCATCGCCGCCTGCACAATCAATAATCGTCTAGCACGGGACGGTCCAAAACGAGGCTACACAAACAATGCGTCATAGGCGCAAGGCGGAAGTCTCTTCTGTGGCAAAAAAAAAAAAGATTTTCCCATGTTTTTCTTCATTTTCTTCCGCGCGTTGACGGCCCCAAAATCTTTCTAACGCGTCGGTGGGTCATCAAATTGCACAAGCTACCCTCCTCGATTCGGTTTGCCAAAAATAAATCGTATACCAACAGAGCCAGCCAGGGCGTCGCAGGCTAAAAACAGATTCGTGCTGGAAGCTGTGAGTTGCTTGACCCGAAACAGACAGACCAACAGTGGCAGCAGAAGGAAGGTGTTAAACGCTGGCGAAGGAACCGGAATGAAGCCGGAACGAATGAGAGTGATATAATTTAATTTTACCATTACCATATGATCATTACCCGCGCACGGCGCTTTTCTAATGTTTGGTTTGTTTATACAGAGAAAGCTGAAAAAAGTTGGAGTTTGTATTGATTTTTTTTGGTTCCGCCGTACTGCAGACACTGCTTTTAAAATAACTATTTTTAATCGTACCGTGTGACCTAGTTTGTCGAGCACAAAAATTTTGCCAATATGTTACGCTCTAAATCTTAGTGTGCGGACTTAGTTCAATGAGAGCAGGACTGGCAAAATGTCCAGCAACCATATTCTGCGCTCTGTCCCTGCCTAAAGCGTTTTAGAAACAAGAAACAGCCGTGGTACCTCGTCTCGTCTCGACCCGGTTCTTGATCAGTTCGGCCAGTTCGGTGTTTGCTATTCAAATTGCCAAAAACGTGATGCTATGCCTGCGATCGACACACATGCGATTGCGCCTCCATTGCGCATGCTGTTGTGCGCTCGTGCGATCATTATTAAGCTGGTGACTTAACGCGCCACGGTTTTGCCACTGCCCAAATGTTACATGCGTGTGTTGGTTGTTTCTTCGGCAGACTCTCGGCGGCAGCTGGACCGGGAGCAATCACTTACACCGTTACACACCTGGTGATCGAACGACGAAATGCTTTAACCACTCGAGTGTCGCATAAAAAAAGGCAAAGAAAGACACAGATCAAAACAACACATAGAAAACCGAAAAAAAAACAGACCCTAACTCGCTTGGAAGACCCGGCACCGTTTGGCATTGACCATGACAGTTTTCGTCGTCCGGCTCGAGTGACGCGATCGCGGAAGCCGATCCGCGTGTGCGCTCACCACCCGATCGAGTAGGTGTCGGAGGGTGTCTGCCCGTGGCCATGCGACCGGCTTTTCGATGATCCGTTATTTTATGCATTTCGTTTCATTTTCTCTGACCTTTTCGGCTGAGCGAGCGAACGGCGCGTGAACGATCGAACATTATTGGGCACGGCTTTGTGCAGACCAATCGGCTGATCGCGAGATGCCGTGCCAGACATAAAGTTTGCACGTTCGAATCAAATAAGCTTATCATTCTTTTTGATACCGTGCCGACAGACGGGGCTGTGCGACGTTCGCTGGAAACATATGCTTACGGGTCGTTTTGATAATGCTCGACCATAAGGGATGACTGTTGCTGAACGTTGTTAGGGTTTGTTCCTAAAAGGAAGCCGCCAATCGTGCGAAAGGAAAAGAAAAAGACACAAGTCGGAATATTTACATATAATGGTACTGGATGCTCATTTTCGTGAATTGGTTTTATTTCTTTGCCCGATTGGAGTTACGTGCGAGGTTTGCCCAAGTTGCATCAAAGTGCATTTGTCAGACGGTGGTCTGTCTGTCTTTAGTTTCAGTATACGCAATAATCGCAAAGGGAATGTTTTCAAAACTATATTTCATATACAAGGCCAATGTTCTAAAGTTCTAAATTCGGTGAGGATCTTCACATTGGAAACAATCACTTTTAAAGGTACACATTAGCTAAATCGTTTCTCAAGCTTAACGTATCGATCCCGACTCCCGATGCTCCATACCGCACATACAGGGTGTTCTAGCTGAATTTGACAGTTCTGCTTTTTATTACTCGTAGTTTACTTAACACATCGAAACAAGCAATAGCTCATTCGAAAGCTAACAACGTGAGTGATAAAAATGTCGAGTGTAAAAAAGAGAAAAATGCATTACTTGTATTATGATGATTCGCGCTGGACAACCGAGTTGGCACATCATGAAGGTTGTGCAGTGTTGAACATCGTGAAATTCAAGCGAAGTGAGATGGAAAACTGCGGCAGGGGTTTAGAAGAAAGAAGGACACCCAGCAGATGATCGGAGGACGTTCAATCGGAGCATTCCTGTCGATTTTTCCGGAAAATGCCTCCAAACTCCCCAGGAGAGATTCCAATAGACCATCCAGTAACACCAAAGTGGAATTAGACACTAGAATAATATCAGTTTTTACGGCCTTTCCTAGCAAGACAGTGGCCAGAGCTTGTTGCATGTTCCGGTTCGTTTTCCGTTTTCCGGATCGCAGTCGCTATCGGTGGATAGCCACTGTTTCCAACGATTCGAATAAAGAGTGTGGCAACCTACTTATCCCAATTCTAACTTTCAAATTATGCTTGCACACCCTGTACAAACAAACAAAAATCGACCACCAATATGCAACAACAACCCTTTATGAATTGTGTTGAATGAAACGGAACGCCATCCCGACACTGGCTATGAAATATGATTAATGTGCAGTGAATGGAGCTCTGCGAAACAGAACCTATAAACTCGGCAGAGAATGCCGGCATAAGGTTAGCCACTGACAAAGTGGAAGACAAAGGACATCCAAGATGCTTTTGACTGATGGAACAATGCAGCCACCTTCTTGGCCGACAGTACTGTGCCGAATTCGAATCCTCGGTTTAAGACAAGCAAGCACATAAAAAACGGCGAGCGACTGGGAATTGTTCTACCTACTCATCTTTTAACCATCTAGAATTGTGTCTGTTTTTTTTTTTTGCTTTTGCCTTGGCATCTTGACACACCTCTGATTCATTGTTTCGATCGGCATACTGTTAATGCGAGTTCTGAGGTGGGGAAGAAGTTCTTGTGGATGCATCGGAAGAAATCAGTGAATGGATGTTGTGATCGTAAAATGGCAACCTCGGCTTTGAAATCGTCTCTTATCGCCCGGCTGCTCGCTGTGATGTACTATCAGTCTTGTGCGCCTCTCGGTTGTCCATCACTACAGCAAGAACAGATGCGCTAATAGCATTGACCTGTATAAACCAAGGTCGGCTCATTCTGCGCGAACATTCGCATACGAAAGCAAGCTCGTGTTGATTTTTGAAATCAAGCAAAAATATCACTTTCATTTTCCTTTTTTTTATCTAGCTTTGTTTATTCATCGTTTTTAGAATCCTTTCAACAAAGATTTAGCATGTCGAGCGTCCTCACGATCCTCGCTGTGGAGAGCATGGGACCGATGGAACATGTGCGAATGAATGGTGTCATACAGTGCAAGCAACAACACATGTCAGTGACGGTCACAAATCCTTGAAATTGGCCGTAGACTTACCCCCTCGGTACGTTTGCCCGATCGTGGGGTATCGGAACGCTCTGGACTACTGATCCAGTGCAAGACTTGTAACCTTAACTAGCGCACCATGTGGGGAACAAATTGGCGATAGCCTCTGTTGCATCTTTCCTTCTTTGTGCGATCGATGAAAGGAGTGTATGTGTTTCCCATGAGCCTACAGGTCTCTTGTTCCCGTTGTCACGGTTGGTACGGAAGATCGATCACCGATGAATAATAAGTCAAACAGAAGCAGTAGCAATCCTTTTATTGCTTGTTTCTTAGTCTGCCCGGTACAGGTTCGTTGTTCGGGGTGGGTTTCCCAATGTTTACCCGAGTCTCCGTGTCCGAAGGGCCTTCTGTTGCGAGTGAACGACAAGTGCAAATGTTTCTGAATTTGTTTGCTTTGACAGTTTGAAACCTCTGGAGATTGTTTGAACTTCACAGTCTGATCCTGAGCCTAGAATTTCTGAAGAACCTGCCAATTGATTTTCGAATCAAGAATTCTGGATATTGTACTTCATTGAATCCTGGTTCTTGCAACACATATTTGAATAAATATGACAAGTTAATTAACTTTCAATTTACGATACTATGCTTGTACGAATGTTGCAAAACCAGATGCTCATAAAACCGCCCCAGGCAAACTAAGCAATCAAACCGTTTCTAATGCGTAACGTTACAACGTGCTAGCGCGCTTCCGAAACGTTCCATGAGATCACGTTCGACCCATTTCGGAAGTATGTTTCGGCGTGTATGCCGTCTTCCCATGTTCACAGATGTTCTCCATAATCTGGACAGCTGTGCTGCGCTATCACATAAAATCAAACCGAATTCATGCACCCAAACCGTACTGACCTCATTCGGACTTTGGGTATGGGGAGTAAATGAGACTCCATAAATGTCAAGCAACATCACTGGACTCAACGCCGGACGACGTAATTGAAAACATGCGTGTGCCACTGGCAGCGACAAATCCTATTTAATCGGGCCCACCCAACGTTGGGTTGACATTCGCCAGCTAACGATGCTTCCCGCATTTGTGGAAGATCCATGTTCGGATGCTCAATTAGTCATCGTCATTTTCATCAGCCAGCCATTATGCTAGCCCGCGGATCAACATCTTGCAGCGATCTGGCAGCTGAATAAATATTTTGCTTTCGTACGGATCGATGTCTTTTGTTCTTCGGACGTCGACGACTCTTTAGGGTTGTATTTTGCTTATGGGTAAACCTACAGGAGTGTCCAGGAGAATGTATTGTGTGAAGGTTTTTATTATTCAACCGTATCCTTGTACTTTCTTCAAATGGTTTCTGTGGTGATGTCGAACGCCTTGCCGTGAGACATCATGCGTCTCCATTTTGTTATTACCATATGACAGCTACAATTACAGGACGTTCGTAACACAACGCTCCAATTATTTTTGTTCTCCAAAAATGGCACTTAAAAGTCGTTTTTGTTTCGCCTTTTTTTTAATTTTACACGACGATAAACAGCATCTTTAACCAAAATATTGTGGTTGTTGGAAATAACACTGTCTTGTCTTGGCATTGATTCGACGGAATCGAGACATAAAAATTGCTAGTCTGTATGCACGTATCAAAGGCTTTGTTCCTCTCCATTACACGAGTGACCCACAAATTCTGCAGCGACCTCAACGGCTTTTGTCCGCGCGACCTGATTTGCAACTTTTGTTTTCATCCATTTTTGAACCGATTTGTCATCGCCATCATACTGTAGCTGCAGTCTTGGCAGCTGGTATTACCAAGAATCGATCATGACATAAATATTGACAAAACAATACATAGTTCCCTCTGCCCCCCTTTTTCGCGAATCCCGTTCGCTGTGAGCCGTGTGCATTTCATTATTCCGCCTGCAGATCGACATCTCGCCGCATGTATCGACATGTGTCCATCAAACTTTACATCAACCTCTGTCCCTGCCTGCCAGACACCTCGATTACGAAGGTAAAAGCTATAGGACTCCATTCGCGCAGGTATCCTGTTGCCCTCCACGAACACTCTTGGCACTGGGCATTTCAATTCTTCTGGTCGCCTGGTTTCATCGAGCCGTTAAAGTGATGTTTACTTAAAAGCACTCGTCGTCCGGTAGGTAATGACTCGGCTGGCTCACAACCCTTTTTGGGGGACGAATCGACAGATTGATGATCGGTTGTGATAGGGCAAAACAAATGTTGATCACTTCATCACCACCATGTGCTTCTCCCCGTGTCTTCCCATCCTCCAGCGAAAATGGAGTTTCACTACATTGAAAGTGACATTTTGTGTTGATGGATTTCACTGCAATTGGTTTACTTCAACGGGAGGGGGGCGATCCATCCTCCACCACACGGTCCGATGACAGGACACAATTTATAACACTTTCCGAAATCCTGATTCCTCGTTAATGACTTTCCTTTCGTTGTGCGGGACGCGGATTGGCAAGGCATCACTTTCCGAAGGTCAACTGTTGTTTTTTTTTTTTTGGGAGGTTTTTCTTCTGCCAATCTATCACTATCGTAAGCAATTGTGCTTATGGGGTGCGGGGTTCAGGGTACGGGTCGTCCTGTGGTTTTGGCGCGATTCGGTGACATTCAGCTGTAAGCAATTTACACGCATGTTGCGTTGGAACGGCCACTGGAAACTGGAACCAACGCGCCCGCTCGGATAAAAAGGGGCCACACAAATGTGTTGTTACCAAGTATTACGCCATCTTTCATCATGCCGGAGATCCGGAGGAGGAATGGGCGGTACGGGTGGATATGGGACGTGTAAATATGCACATGAATTATGTTTTCTCCGGTCACTTTTGGAGACGTGCAGTGCCGTCTAAAGATCGTCGTGGGTTTGAACTACTTGTTTTACTGGTTGGTGATGGTTTTGCGACGTTTAATGCCGTTTTTTCTCTCACAAACATGTGTATGGAGAGTTCTCAAAAATATTAATTTTTCAAAAAATTTAATGTACTTAGGAAGTCTTGATGATGCCTGTCCTAGACCTCCAGAGGTTATAGCTCCAAGGAAGAAGAGCTCTGGTAGTTGAAGGTCTGATAACATCTCACCACAAAAGACCTAGTTTACATTCATCCCTCATCTTGCAAAACAGTTGTTCATTTCAAGAACGAGAACAATTGCATAATGTGTAGCGCGAACGTGCCGACGGGAATGATTAATGGGAAACCGGCTTTCCCATTCCCGGCCACCAGCGCGGGCGTCCGTTTGATTGTGATTTCGTTTGGCTGCTGCTGTCCCTGCGTTGGGACTGATTTCCATTTCACCTTCGAGTGCGAATCATGCGGCGAGGTGTAGAAAACCGATCAGCGAGTGCCGATCCCTTGATTAATGCACTTTTCGCCGCCCAGGTCTGCGCACTTTCTTGCGCTATTGGTGCGCCGGCAATGAAGCAATGGTTTTAAGCATCTTGTCTTTTCACTTTCGATCAGAAAAAAAAGAAAACGATTACATGTGTTACTTTTGTTTTCGGGCTGTTCCCATTGAATAAGGGGGCGGGGAGTGGAAGAGAAACTATAAATCGCCACCAAGGCCAAATTGGAACACGGGTGGGTTCGCCACCCGGTGTCATATTTTTTCCTGTTCCCTAGAGTCGGCGCGCCGCTCAGGCACTTGCACGGTGGCATCATGTTGCACCGTTGCGTAATGTCTGTGAAGCTGTGACAAAATGTGCAGCCAGATGCGGCTGGATGTAATAACTCATCGCGTCGGGGCGTAAAGTACTGTGAATAATCGCACTTAAGGACCAAAGAGGAAGCCTTGTACTAAGTATGAAAAGAAGCTGCGTGTCCTTGCACTATCGACTAAGCGACGAAAGCGATGAATCCCCAATGTCGCCTATGTCATTGACGGCTAGGTGATGTCTTTTGTTCTCCTTTAAAGATTTCTTGAAATGTGTGAGGTCCTTGCAGTCACAGATGAGCTGGGTGAGAAATGCATTTAATCGCGTCTCAGGCAAAATTGATGATGGCAGTCGAATGTCCTTAAATATGTCGGCGACTTATTTTATTGCTTTCAATAAATCCATAAAATGGTGTTAATGGAAGTTGGAGAAGCTAGATCCCCCCCGCTCATGCAAATAGTCTTCAGCGAGCCTTTTGCCTCTTTTGTATAATAAAAATGATAAATTGAGCATTGAAAACCTACGACGTTACGGTTTAGCTCCACTCTGCTAAATTAAATCCAAATCACCCTTTGCCCTTTTCGCATGGTGTTATTGATTTAGTATTCAAATAAATTGTGAAAATTTCATCTGTTTCCTTTAAACTTTGCGCCCCCAACAAATTACGTTCTTTCTTTTCGTTGGACGCGTGGTGCGTGTGTGTTAAGCAATATACAATCCTCCTCTTTTAGCTGAGGGTCCGAGAACAATAACTCACGATTATTGATTATCATCCCATTGTTGTTTTTCGGATCGTAATTCCCGGGTACCACTTTGTTGTTGTTTCGTTGAACCGCAGTGGTGGGACCGTTGGCCTTTCGGTGTAAAATATCATCAAACAAATCAGCACCTCGCAGTGCACCGGATCCGCGAGATCCTTAATGCATTGTCCTGGTTTTTACGACTTCGTTTTGAGAGTTCCTTGTCGGGAATGAGATAAAAAGCGTGGATTAAACTTTTTTTTTTATTGGGGAAAGGAAGATGTCCCATGGATCACCGGAATGTCTCAATCCATTAAATAAAAACCCATCGAATTGTCTTGAAAGACATAAACATATCGGTGCGTGGATGTAACAGCCGGCGGGTAAAAGGATGAATCTTGCTGTGATCTTGGAAAGTAGCTATAAATAAGTGACCCCATGTGCGGGAAATGGATGGTACAGTGAGATGCAGATGGTAGAATCTCACTTAATCGACATAACTCTGCGGCCACTTCAACCCGGTTGTCATGTGATGAGAATGTAATACCAATAAATATCCTCATTGTCCGCTGATGCTTCCCATGGTGAGAGTGTCTGCTGAAGGATGTACTTGAAGTAGGAAGTTGGTGTATCTTAGGGATATTAACCAAGCTCCATAACACTAGTCCTACATGGGAAGGAATTTCCCAAGAGTGTTATGAAGACAGCTTCAAATGATACTGTAAGTCATGCACGGCGTGGGTCATCCTGCACTAGACATTTTCTGACATCTATACATTCCAACCTGACGTTCGCGACGGAAATGCAGATGTGCAAGCGAAACCGAATGGATTGTCTGTTTTTCTTTGCTCCCCGGCTAAAACACAGAACATGTGCAACAAAGTGTTGAAACCCCCTCATCCGAAAGCGAAATCCTTGAAAACAGTTGTTTCCACTCAATGTCTTTCCTGTTCAAACTCCCCAAACCGTCACCGTATCTCCTGGCGTTGTGCGTCGTTTCAGGTTGCGTGTGTGTGTCTGGTTTTTTTTTTTTCAATGTCGCTTCTTCTCGTGTCTCCCGAGACGTCGGACACATCGCACAACCCGAAGAAGCTTTGACTTGATGAGAAAATATTAATATAGATGTTGGACGCACTACCGGATGGTGCGTTTCGGCCTGTTTGGGTGTCCCGGTGTCCCTGCGCTCCCCTGGAGACATCCGGATGAGTAATAATCGTAATCTTTACGCCGACAGCGGTCTGGTCGAGGTTGGTGCGTCTGGACGGTTGTGTCTTGGTGTAAACCTGAGGTTGGTTTGTGTGTTTTTTGCGCGCGCTCTCTGTCTCTCACTCCCACCTTTGCGAAGGTGGCAGCGGCGGTGACAACCAGACCAAAAGGACATAACTTAATTTATCGTGTCGATGAATCGGTCGGCAGAAATTATCGAAACTGTTGAAGCTTGAACATGATCATCAACCGATTGCCGACTTTTGGGGGACAGCACGATCGCTACGCATTGTTTTATCATCAGTAATGCAATGTTGCGAAATGTGTTTTCGTGTCTGAGTCTCGCTTGACACGGTACGGTTTTTGGTCGGTTAACAATGTTAGGAAAACTTTTGTCCAAGTAGTGTCACAATTTTGAGAAGGGAAAAGGAAGCTAACGGGTGGCTTTTTGATTAATGCGCAGGCAAGAATGATTTGCTAGCTTATTTGGCCTTTTGTTAATGATTTTGTAGCGAAGCTAACGAATCTTATAATCTGTCAACGCAGACGCGAGCTTGACAAATGGCGCGGCACTGTACGATTCCTCGTGGCAAATTATCATACAGACGGAAGTTAGCTGACGGATTATGCTATCAAATGATGAGCTATTAATTATTCTATAATGTTTTTTTAAGGTCTCAGCCTCCCTCATCGAATCTTTATTTCGCTTTTGTCCTCCTGGTATTACTCATGCAACCACTTTGCTTATCACTTTTCATACAAACAACATTGATAAGCTAAAAGCTTCACCCGCTGTGCTGCAGTTCTAAACTATTTAAATACCCTTTAAAATGCTAATGCTTCATCCTTAATTTATGCACCAGTTTTATACCCGTTTGCAGAATGTTGCATAAAATATGTGGGAAAGAATGAGGGAAAACAACAGGATTTATTGGTATTTTGGGGAGACCCTTTTCCAATGACTGCGAACGGTAGAGGACATTCCACAGAACGCGTTTCGAGGAGCCTAGTGTCGCGATTCGGGCACACAAGAGGAATCTTCATTAAAAAATACACACTGTTGCGATATCTCAAAAGCATTCCAAACATTCGCATTGTTTTCGCACCCGTTAAGGGGTGTCATTAAGCGGACATTAAACCATACTGTCAATGGCTGTTAAGCTGTGTCCTAGGGTGCATGCCAAGAGCTCGATTACACTGCGGTTAACGATTCGGAGGAGGAAAAATATTTCAGGAATTAATCCCGTCGCGGTCGCTTTCGGAATTCGGTACGTCAAGAGAGGAGCTTGAACGGTGTAGATTTTCATTTGCTTTTTAAAGATTAACCGTATAGGACGATGCTACCGAGTGCTGCTCGAGGTGAGCAGTAGTCATTGCAGTATGGTTCCCACTGGTTCGATTGTGTGGTGAGTTTCAACGTCTCGATGCGACCAAAAATGACAGCAACGTTAGCAGTCAGGCACTATCGATTCATTTCATCTTCGACCGTCATCGTACGACCGTCTGTATTTTCCCTCTTTTCCCCTGTCTCACGGTACGGGTACATTTAAACTGTCAACAAGATTTACGAAAAATGTCAATTATATACCAGCTCCCACAGTGGAACGTATAGATGACAGATTGCAACGATGAAGATTTTGAAGTCCACTAGCCTACTAGCCCATCTAAAGCTGATTCAGGCTTAACCTTGCCGTGGATATTCTTTCGCACCAGTAAGGCAGTATCCAATTCCGTCTATGGTCTGGGACGTGCTAGACACATGACAGCCTTCAGCTTTCGTTACGTTTTATCGTCACGATACCTCTTTATTGACCTGTCTTCGAGATATCGTATCAAATGTATGGTGAAGGCAGTTTGCCATCAATGTGAATTATTTCATAGGGTTTTTGCTCAACGGCTAGCTGCAGTGCTGAGCATATACTCTTCAAAGATATTACCAAGCTGCATTGCTCGTTTCTGTAAGTCAAAAGGGAAGTAGAGATAGATTTTCTGGTGCAGTGAGATTGGCGAATGGTCCTCAGATATTAATGTTATTACTCGGCATGTTTTGTTTACGTAGAAATCTCCGATTGTTATTGAAGAGTGCCTAAAACGTTTATCAGCAATTTTGGGCTAATTTCTTACGCTTTAAAACAATTATTATGAAATTATTCTTTTCGTGCGCTCTCTCTCTCTCTTTCTCTCTCTCTCTCTATTTGCACTTTTTCCCTCCCGGTTGGTCAAATTGGTAACGGCGAGACTTCCTGCTTGTAGTGCGAAATGAATGGCCGAAACGATGAAACGATTAACAGACGGCCCAACGCCTCGTCCCGACCCTGCCTGCCCGAGCTGCTAATTAGGCGTTCTTTAGTTTTCTCCAACTTCCTATGCTAATTCTGCCACTTGACTTCCTTCACTTTACTCACACCATTTCGCAAAAAAGGCGAGCGCTGGGAACCGAAACTTTGAGGGCGGTGGTGGGCGTCATTCTGCGTCTGCGGGTGGAACCGATAAATTTGCGGATAGACACATTTGCCAAACCTTCCCGCGATCGTTGCGAATTCGGGGGTATCTATGAACTGCCGTCCGTTGTCCAAACTAACGTCACATCAGGTTTTTTGGATTGTTTCCAAATCCTTCTTTTACTGTTCTTCATGCTCATTCACCGTCAACGCGGGATGTGATCATTTCTTTCCCTCGTTCCAAATACACCGGGCAAGCGTAAGCCGCTGTCGGTCGAATTAGAAAAAAAACAAAGCAAAATAAACCAATCTTCAAATTTATTGCCGATTATCATCGATCGAGCAAATACTTCTGAAAGCCTCCCTAAGGCGTGCGGTGATATGCGCTGTATCGGGGAGCCCAATCTGCATCAGGGCCAATTCTCATGCTGATAGTCTTTTGTTTTGCATTTTTTTTTGCTCAAATTTATTTTAGCTCCCGGGAATTTGAGGAGAACGCGCATGAAAGTGCCTCCCAATCAGCTCAGGAACTTAACGGCTCCTAATCGAGCATTTCCTTTTGCCATTTTGATAGTTCAGATATTGGACGGAAATAATTTACCAAGCATTCTACCACTGCATTTGGACCAATCGTTTTTTTTTTTGCTCAGCTGTGAATCCGGTTAGCCGGCTTTCCAGAACTAACGCCGTGCACCTTTCCGCGAGAATGTGACTCAATTCCCCCTGCGGTGTGCAACAAATGTCAATGTGAGAAACGTGTGCGCGCGAGTTTAGTCACGGTGTTAAAAGTGGAGCACCGATTAGACATCCGGACATCGTAGGAGTTCTGGAGGATGGGGATTGGTTGGACGACTCACCGGCATACGAATGATTCTAAGATACCGTAAATAACGTTCGCGAATCGTTTACCCAGCGGCGACCGTCGCTGTGCGTTATCCAAGGTTTGCCGGGAAACGGTTCGCACGCACACAATTTTCGTGGTCGGCCGCCGGTACAAGCGAATGCAGCCGCACAATCGTCCCCGCGAGGGAATACCGCATCGTGGCCGGATTCTGGACAGCGGGCGGAATTAACTTTTCATAAACACCATAAACTAACTGATAGAACTAATTTATCGTGCCATGCCGTCCGGAATCGGCAACGTCCCGCTAGGAGCGGCATATCTTCAAGAGATGTAGCCGTCTCTTTTTTCTTTTACTCATTTGTTGGACAGCTGTTCACTGGCGAAGGTGAAAATCCGAAGGTGGTGGTGCGTTTCGATGAACTCCACCGCCAGATTATTTATGCACTTCGTAATTCTCTTACCCCGTGGGTGTGAAGTGTTGGCATGGTCCGTTCACAAAAACGGGGGCCCTTTCGGGATTTGGTGGAACTCGTCAGCAGCAGGACGCTTGCATAATTCTTGCGTGAGTCGTTCACGCGATAGCCTGCAGTGGTTGCACATGTGCTTGGCGAATGTCAGGTGATATCGGATTCTGCTTCGGAGTGTTTCCCTGGAGCTCTTGGGATACATAAAACACGCGTTTGGGGGTACGATTCTTCGGTACGATGGTGAGAGCAGCCCATTGGCGGACATCTACAATGGAGTGGTGGACATATAATACATCCAGCGTGACTCCGTTCCTTAGAAGTGACTTACAACTCGGCCCCGAGCCGTGCCAGATTACTCTCGGGAATGTGCCTCAGTGTGCATATGGCTGATGGGTTGAATTCCAGCGAAAATATGGAGGTCCCCAATGGATTTCCAATTACAGTTCCAGCAGCGTAGGAAATATTAGACGTATGGGACATATTTGCTGAAGTGTGCTATTCATGGAAACACTATGCCACCGCAAGGTTGATCATCCGATCGTGGGTTTTGAGGAGTGAAGTTGCGGGAACAGCTAAGAGATAGAGAAAAGTGCATTCCGGTGAAGCGTGTCTGTTATTCTCTTGAAGTAGAGAGAAGAGACACGGCTGGGTCTGTTGTTTACAGGTGCCAGGATTATTCTCAAAATTGCAAAATCTCGACTAGCGACAAAACTGGATCATTAAAGATTAGACGGTTAACCCGATAGATTCCGATATTTCACCGGCTGGCAACTCGTGGGAGTATAGTTAGGCTCCGGTCACATGCATAGTCGAGCCGTTTGCGATTGCAACACGGCACGGTTGATCGTGTCGCGTCGCTTAGGTACGGCAATATGTGCGATTCGGAACAGGTAAACTGTGATCCGAAATTGAACGATCACCTGACAACCACCAAACTGTCCTTTTAAGCGTTTGTCAATGTGCCACATAATCGGCGCCATTGTATCCGGCTAGTGGACGCACCACCCATCCGAGCATCGACCGGCTTCAAAGTCTTTACCCTACCATAAATAACGTTTCCATTTTTGGGACACCCTGCGTCATTCGCCTGGTGTAACTAACGCTCCAATCTCCGTACACACTTACTACGCGCTTAGGTTACTTCCAAATCCCCCCCCCCCCCCCCCCCACATCGAATGCGCATCGACCCGCCCGCCGCACGCGCGTGCTTCATCGAAAGCGAACGTAGTTTAAATTTAGCGCTCCTCACAGCCAACCTTGAAAATTTTGCTTCAAACCCTCTTGAGGTGGCCCGCGCTCTGACTTCTGTTTTCTGCGGCATCCACTTGGATTGGAGTGCTTCAGCGTTACGTCGAGGAAGCGGCCTGTCAATAACCTCTACCGTGCGGTGTGCCGCGCGTTTCCTAATGTTAATGTTTCGGCCATTTTTTTTTATTATGCGCCAATTTTGTTGCAGCTCTAACGTTCGAATTGTGGTCTCGCTGCAGACGCTGGTTAAGTGATATCATCGTGTAGCGTAGTAGTGGTAGCAAAGAAGCGTCACAACCAGTACAAACAGCCGAGTGGATTGTTTAGCGATTTTGCACCCTAGCGTAATCGCGATGTCTAGCAGTTCTTGCTTCCGATAGGCATCGTTACCGTTCCGGTGATGACTTTCTTTCACCATAGACAGTAGCAGAAGTACAAAAAAAAACACAGTCGAGAGCATACGACACTTGTCCTCCAAACCTCACAGAAAGCGAAAGTCTAAATCTTGATGGCGTCAGCATCATCTGTCAGTGGCCGAGCGAGCGTCTGCACCACGGCGGTGGGAAATGCGGAAAAACATTAAAAGAAAAACCACACCGCGTGCGTTAAACATGGACATGAGAAGACGCGAACGAAGAAAAAAAAAGTGTCTGTTGAAGTAAAGTAACTAAAACAAACTACATTCCGTTGACGGAGTGTGTGGGTAACGGTGGCACCCCGGAACAGCGGTGCCTTAATGTGTCTAGCCGCTCGTTGGCAAGCGGTTCGGTCTAAAAGTAGACTGTAGCGTAGAGTCTAGCCTTAGACGGAGGTTGGCCCCGTCTCGTCACACACTATCGGTGGATGCTATCTACCAGATGCGAATATAGTCTTTTTTTCCGTTCCTCAGTCGAGTTTCAATTTTCCCACCGAGACCTTTGGAGTGGGAGAGAGTAAAATAAATATTGTGATAGTGATCAGCATTGGATGTGTTACCTTATACGGAGAACTACTGCTACAAACAAGGCATACGGGCTATTGCAATCGAGAGGCGCAAGAATGCAATTGAGGTGCTTTGCCAATTAGTTGACCGTCGGTGTGGAATGAAGTGAAGACTCCTCTCTCGCCAACACTGTAGTTTCTGAAAAGTGGTCCCTAAAGATCTGAAGAATTTTTTGTAAAGATTTCCAGATTTTTTGCAGAAAAAAAATCTTGATGGGCCTTCTCGATCTTGGCCAATTCTGGGTAAATCTTGATGGAGCAAGCAATTTCTTACACTACGCTTGTTCTTCTGATCTGGTGCCAGACACTGTGCGCCGTGAGGAATCAGCCTGGCAAATATATTTCTAGCTCTACTTCTTTCTCCACCTGGCAACACATTTGCACATTACCGGCTCGTCGATCGTCCCGGGCGTAACCTAATCTGACTTTATCTAAACATTTATCTTGGCCCCTTAATTTGAGAACGTGCCATGGTTAAGCGTTGAGCTAAGCGTGCATATTTAGATTACCGACACGGGTTTCGTTTTTAGGCCACTGCTTCTACGCTGGCCCACCCCACAAAAGGAAGACCACATCGCATCCGCGACGCAGGGGTTACTGGTTAGGTGCCTTCCACCAGTCATGGCCCGTGACGATGGCTGGCGCCCAGGAACAGGAGGATCGAATTTAATAAACTTTGCGAAAATTTACTCTCACCCTCTGGTCTGGTTTGTTGGTCTTGTCTAACCAGCGGCGCTGGAATGACGATCGAAACAGGGAACGTGGCTGACTCAAGCGTTCTGTTTACACAAAAGTTTCGCCAGCTTTGGAGGGTGGGGGGGGGGGGGGGCGCCCCGGGGGGCGCAAAAATCTACCCCAGCTAATACACACATTCTGGGAGGGTGCATTTTAGCAGCTAGCTAGCTATTAGGGAAAGAATAACACGGTCGTTTTTTTTTTCACCTCCGGTTGGTAACTTCAGCTAGTGGCAAGCGAATGGAACTAGTTTAAACTGGACTCTGAGTTTGAAGTTAAACTCTCGATGATTATTGGACTTTACGCTAATTGATTCTTTTATTTGCTCTACTTTTCAGATATATTTCTGATATGGTCGATTTTCGAAAATAGAATGAGCCTTGTCTGGATTTGGACCGAACGAGGATTCCGTTGCATTCCAGCTGTCAGTTGTATCGTTCGATGGTGATTTGAATTGTTTGGTAGCCGGCCCAAACGATTCACAAGCTTCCAACAGACAGAAAGAAAGTGACTGCGCTATGGCCGTGGTCTAACTACGGCAAAACTATCTATAAAGGTTCGTATCTAAAGCATACTCGTAGCACGCAGTGTCCTACCTTCTAGCTATTTTTTTTTTAAATTTATTTATGATGGAAGGCCATACCGTATCGCTATCGTCGGGCCTAAGGTTTGCATAAGTCAAATTTGCATTGCCACTCTGGTTCGATCCAAAATACGCCCCGAATGCTAAATCGGTTAGCTGATTAGGTTGTTATGGTAGTCTGTCCGCTAGTCATCTATCTCATTAGGTCAACCGTTACCTCTCATTAGATCGACAGTGGCTCCGGACGCATTGCCACTGTGCCTAAGCAACGTGCCCGACCGGACGACTGTGCAGCCAGTCCCTGCGCTACCATGAATGGAGCTGTTCCATTGAAAGCAACCATCGAAAGCAATAATCCTGTCCCGTGTATGTGAGGTTGTTAACCATAGAGGAAAAAAAACTCCTAATCCTCATACCGGTCACAAGCGGTGGCACCCGACTATCGCATGAAATGTCATTTTACGCTGGGTATCCATTTTAGGTGCCTGGGTATCCTAGCAAACGGTCCCCTCCTTACGAAACCTACGACTAAATACTACGGGAACGGTCGCTTGAAGCGAAAAGCTTGAATGAAATGCTAAAACCAAGGGCTTTAGCTGATTGCGGTTGCGTTCGTTCCATTCACGAAAAAACGGCACGCCACCTCGGCGGATGACTGTAAGGCTGCAGTCTTCGCATCAAAGCCCCTACTCTGAGGAGTTCGAACCCGTCGATCAATAGGTTCGTTTGCCCATTTCAGATTCAACATTTGAGTAAGGCGTGGATTATGCTTTTTGCATCTACGGACAAGAGGACATCAGTGACTTATGGTACGTCGCACACTCCGGAAGGCTCACGTAATCATTAACTGTGGCCAATATCGTTGGCAATATATTGCTGGAAGACTTCCTCATACTTTTTGGAAGTAGCGTCCCAGTTATCTCATTTATTGCGACGACGACGACGCTCCGTTCAATGCCATTAGGGTGCAGTATTTATTGCATCGAGCCCCATAAAAACCAATGACCATCGACTTCTGATTCGATCCAATTATAGAGTCTTCTGAAGTCGGTGTCACCTATGGGAGCTTACGTGTAGGGGTAACGTAACGAGCTCGTTCTATTGATATTGATCGCAGTGGGCTTAATATCGATCGCATGCATACGGATTGTTAATGCAGCAGTCTCATTTTTATGTATCGCTCACCGCCAATATCTCATTACACACCGCGGCCAATGTTAGTGAACTTTAGAACTCATTTAGCGATCGTAGTACGGCAACCTACCGCAGCCTATCGCATATTATACGGCTGCAGGTCCTGACCCGCTCATAAATTACAACGCTCACCACCGGGGTCAGCACGGAGTTCGAGGGCGTCGATTTTGAATTTATTTTTTTTTTATTTTAAATCTCCAGGTGCCTGGGGGTGCCCCGTGTTTTTGTTGCTCCTCCCAATAAATGCATACGACGAGTGATGATCTCGTGCAGCCGCTTCGGGACTATTCTCGCGAGACACGTGAGACTCAAGGTTGCGCAATCGCAATGCACGGTACGCAAAATGACAATGCATCACCGATATGTAATCGCGCAACTTCGCACGGCTGCCATTTAATGGCCGAATATTAATTCGACGCCCCTTTTCGGGATGCGCCGATCGTTCATCCGGTTCATCCATTCGAGCCCGTTCATTTGTGGGATGCATCGTTGCGTGATGTCTTTGCACGCGTTGCACCACGCAACCCCACGCACTTTCCGATCCGTCGTCTGATGAATGCGACAATTGATGGATTATTGACGCTTGTGTGCATCGTGTGCGTAGGACTTTCGGATGTCGCGTGAGAAACGGTACTTTAACCGTGTGGCGCGTGTGTGGAGTCGTTTCAATGCTGTCCCGCATCCCACAGCGCGACCAAAGATCTTGAAGATTACTCTAATAAAGACACCCATTAAACGGGGCGCAGGGGACGAGCGATGGAGGACGGAACCATTTATCTTCGTAGGTTTCGTGCGTTGGCTGGCGTCATAAAGTGTGTGTACCGCAGCTTACCGCGGGGCCACCACGCGCCTAACCCGCATCGCTGGCCGTCCGGGGTGCTCCCGAAAAAAGGGACTAAATCTATTCACGCCCGGCCGGCAAACTGACAGCGAAAGTCACGACCTAATAATTTAGATTTATCGATCTGCGCCACCCTGCTCCATCCCCACGGCACAATCATTGCCGCAGCTCCTTATGCTTCGATTGTTTTTTTTTCTACGATTTATGCTGCCAGAGAACGGTAGGTCGGTCGTCGTCCCACAGGGCTCACCAACGTGGCGAAACCCGTCCACGCTTCCCGGCCGGTCATAATTGGATGGGATCATCAAAAACTGATTAAACGAAACCCGTGGTGTGGTTGTCGGTTGGCGCATTTGGGCGGCATTTTGCTCTTTGTAGTAGCGGACACTGTCTGCGGCAGCCTGGCCGACGCGCGAAGATGTCGTGCTTTCGTGGACGGGGAAAAGTCTCGACCGTTGCTACCGGTTTGTACGGGGGTATCTCGGTGACCGACCGCTTATGGTAAATGGTCAGCTGGCCAGTAAACCAGCAACCAGGGTGGAAGTAGCGAAACGGTAGCGCAAAACTAGTCGTGGCCAACAAGCCGACGACACTCGCCTAGTCTTTCGAAGCAAAGCGTTCAATGTGTCAATTGATGATGTCGTGCGATTGATCAGTTGCATGTACCGCTCAAGCGTTTCGGTTTGTTTTAAATTGATGTTCGGAGCTGTGCCGTGCGTAGTTGCGTAGATTTTAATTCCTGCTAGTGGCAAACCAACTACACTTTAATGATCATGATCGCTGTTCAATCCATCTCCATCCAGTTTGTCAGCGTGGACCAATCACGCCCGACGATTCCAACATTCATTTGACGCGATCAATCAATGTGTGTATGATGCACTAGTGGCAGAGTATATTATCATTTCACACGGCCATATCAATCGATCAGAAGGCTCGCCGTGTGCGGTAGATTGATCAGTTTGGGCAAAATATTTGGCAGAGAAAAATAATTTGTGTCTCCACCGACCTAGCGAGGGAAGGCCTAGAGTAGGTCCGCTGATGATGATCTCAGACGATCGTGGTAGCGCTAACCCTTCATCACATCCATCCACGTCGAATGGTCCGCAAAGCATCAGGTCCACTGACAGCTAGAAATGGTCGTGCCACAGTTAACTACCCTCACCCGGCCAAACACGCGTGCTGCTCGACGCAAGATAATTGTGGCAGCGATGGATACCGAGACAGCTCCTAGCATCTTTCAACGCGGAAAGCACGCTTGTTAGCACCGGGTCCCTTGATTCATCGTCCTCGTTCGCATCACCCTCGTTCATCGTGTCTTGGGGTAGATCTAATCTATTTCACTATTTCAATTATGCAAATTGCATTTTTATCGTTCACGTTTTCGCCGGGATGCTTCCAGCACGCGATCAGGCCTCGCATCGGCCACTGGACTCGAGGTTGTGGGTGGGGGGGGGGGGGGGGGGGGCATAAATTATGTTAAATGTCGATATATTTCTCTATTAACTCTGGTCCCCTGCCCGGCCACGTCATGACCTATTCGTGTTTACCCCGGCACTCTAAACACGATCCGGGATGCATCCCAAAAATGTGTGCCTGCGAATGAGAAACGGTGCCAACGGGTCCGTTCGGTGGTGGAATTCTTGACCGTTTCACTAGCTCCAGCAGCATCCTTCGCGCTTGGCTCGACGATTGCGGGGGCGTGCAACTGACGCGCCTTCGATGCGCAATTGACGTCTGAACTAGACACCAAGCGTACTAAATTAAAATAGATGTTCATTATTCTGCTCCGTTGGCTGGCGGCGGGCAGACTTCGGTTCGAGTTATTGTGAGCTGGTTATGAGGAAAGTGTACGCGTGAGCAGAGCATACCTACGGGGGTTTTTGCAAATTGCAGATCGTCCTCGGGATTATACATGTCCGCCAGCCGCACGCCACGATGTCTGTATTTCACCACCAACTGACAGCCGGTAAATGCAATCGTGCGGGATAGATAGAGGTCGTTACGTTTCGGAACAGGCATTTTGATGAACTCCAGTTCTTTCCAGTTCCTTAAACATGCCCATCACCAATGTACGCGGGAGAGAGGTCTGGATCGTAACTCCTACAAAACCCCCCGACAGACGATGTGTTTCGCCCTTTATGACACACACGTCTTTCAACAACGTTTGACTTCATTATGGGCGAGATGTAACCGTGCGAGTTTTATGCGCACCATCGGGGTGTTCTTTTCGTCCATCAAAATATGGTGTTAATTTACTTTCCAATCGTCCCTCCGGTGAAGCGGACCTTCGATGGCGGTCTTCGGGGATCGATGCAGTTCGATATGTGATGAGGAAACGTTACGGCATTTATGGTGCGGTCCCGTTAGCGTACTATTCGTGCGATGATGATCACCTACGATCACCTTCTCTAAGAAAGGGGGGGGGGAGGGGGGGGGGGCGAGATTATTCTGCATCCAGAATGATCGTTTAATATCTGCATTCGTGGTGCATCAATTCACCTCGGTCACACGCTCGGCCAGTCTGCTGGCCATCTGCGGACTAATGAGCTAACGGGGATGCATAAACTAACGTGTGACGGAAGTGGATGGCTCAAGATGCGCACCAGTGTCTGTCAGTCTGGCAGGATAATAAAATGCTGCTTTATGGTGGTGGTTGTCGCGAACGGGGTAGCTTTTATCACATTTTATTATCTTCCGCAGAGTATCTAATGATGTGATCGCATCATCTTCGCACCGTACCGGTGATGGTTTAGACATGTCTGCACGGAAGCGAGAGACGTAAGGGAGCTTCGGAAGATTTGAAACCTTAGTTTTTTGCATTAACTTTGTACAAAGAATTCTATTGTTTATTGAAGAGTGAACTACAATGTTTACTTCCTATATAATCTACACGCCACTAATATGTAAGCAAGTAATACGGAGTAAGGTTCGTGAGAAGACATATTATTGAACTCAATCGACGATCATTTCGTTCGATAAATTTTGTACCATTCGGGACCGTGATCGTGTAAATCGTTCGTCTTACATAATTGATCGTCCATTTAAAGTTTTCACACGAAGTTCGTTCACATACGGCTTGAAGAAGTGTGCTGTAATTGTGCTGTTTCTTTTTATTGCCTTTTATTTCTCCCTTTTCGCGTTTACTTTGGCAGTTTTATGTTTGTTTCATGTTTTATTTCGCACCATAAGTTTTCTGAAAGATTTATGTTATTTACAGCCTCTTTGTGCTAATTGTTTTGTTTTCATGCTACCTCGGAATGAAAGGCTGTGAAACGATTCGAATGGATTTATATTCAGTCACACACCTTCATTTTCGCTTATTGAAGGGATGGATGAAATGAAGAAATTTTTATCCTTTTTAGCATCTAATATGATTGCGAATTGGAGCAAAAATTTAAAAAAGTTCATTCGGATGGCCCGGTGTCCGTGGCAATAGCGGCGCCGGCCTCTTCTCGGCAGGACCTGGGACCAAATCCCATCCAGAGACGGTCTCCTCGTACGCAGGACTGACTAAACTTCTACGGGAAAAATCAAGTCATCAGAAATCAGGAAGGAAACCAGAAGTAGCAAGCAGAGATCTTTCGAGGGTGTAACTCTAAAGAAAAAGAACACTCAAAAACCAAAAGTCGATGAAGTATTGGTTGATACATTGTAAAACTTTTCTGCCTAACTACTTAGAATTAAAACCTGATTCGCATTCAACTTTGATGCAAATGTCTGGACACGATTATGAATTTCTTCTGGATACAATCTGCAAAACGATGTACGCCGTACAAATATAGAACCTCTCTGATCAGGCAGGTAATCGCATCTAATTTCCGCAACATTTGGAACGCATCACTGGCAACTCGAAGCACACGTTGCGAAAATTGTTGCAGAAATGAGGCAAAACACCAATAACACGTCTCGTGTCAAAAATGTGCAGCCATGTATGTGTGTGCATTACAAACTGATACCTTCCCAAACCACCGTACTGCCGATACTGACGATCGACAAGATGTTTAGCATCGATTTCCTGTTTCCCGTTAGCGACACGTGCCTGAAACCCGTTGCGACCTGAAGTGTTTAGCGTTGCGCCATGGGAGTTTTTCTTTTTCCCAAATCTGTTCTGTTCCCTGCTTGTTACATTGTGGCATTGTCGATCGACCAGAATTGTCGAATACAGCAGACCGCTCGGTTTTCGGGATATGAATAGGAAAGTACGGAACGCAAACCAGGGGGAGCTAGAAAAGACCTCCGACCTGGGTGGAAATATAAGCGTGTTCACAGTTTTGACAGTTTACGCTTGGCGCGTGTTGATCGACACGTGAAATTAAACAGACTTCCCAATGCAGTACCGCATATCTGTGGGGAGATGCGCTCGGGGTGTGTAAAACCCGCGGGCGCTCGATATATTGGAAACGCTCAAAATCTTAGCCCCGCTGAGTGACTCGTAGCGAAGGCCAAGTTTTGGTTATGCTGTCAATAGTACATAAACTACCAAACGATGGGTTTGCGTTGGTCTGCGGTGGATTCAAATATCAAAACAGTCCAGTCCGGAGACTGGTTTTCTTTTCCTTTTTTTCCTGGAGAAGTAATGGCGATTTAGATCTTGGTACTTGGTAAATAGAAATCGTTCTAGATCGAAAGCGTAATCATTCTAAGCTTCTAAGTAAAAGTTGTTTCACGAGTACAGCACAGTACAACTATACGACTGATGTCTGTGGAGATAAAGCGAGGGCCATATGCTTTAACGTTGGTCCATAATTCACCAGCTCCAGCAGAACTTCAGCTGCGCCAGTCAATTAAAACGAGGCCCCCATATGGTTTCCACATTTGTCCTGGGCTGGAGTATGTGGCGGACTGCGTCGGTGGACACGCACTTCATACTGTGGACACGTACATATCCATGCGTGTCGCGCTCAGTGTTTACCATTGCTGTAATGACCTCAGTTTCGGTTAAAAGCAGAGTCAAGGTTAGTTTGCACACCACTCTTGGGGCAGTGCTCAGCAGCTCGCAAGCCCATTCGAACGGTGCGTCCTTGCCAAAATGATTCGACCCGACTGTCAACTGGACAACATAACGCGCTCAGATACTCGCATACATTTATATGAATTTCATTTCCCATCCCTAATGGTGTCCCTCGAGTGACAGCTGGTGTGAAACATTAGGCAGGGCTTGGGCGCGCTGTAGTTCGTCCTATGCTCCAAGATATATGCCTCCAATATATAAGTGTTATCTAACGAAAAGTTTAGAAGGAATTGTGAAGCTGGTTACGCGATGGCACATTTCTGTCTGCTTTTAATTAACACACCACATGATGAATGGAGCTCGGAACAAAGCGAACAATCGTGGTCCAGATAGCAGATCTTTTATGCAAAACACTTCCAAACCAAAGTAGGGCCCCAACCCCCGCAGTCAATCAGTGATCAGCTGCGCTAATGTATAGCAATAAGTCAAAACTCCCCGAAAGCACACTTGTTCTTCTATTCATGATGCTGTCAGAATCGGGCTCAGAATTCCTTTTGGCTTATGCGATCGATGGGTATGAAGTTTTCGCTAATGATCACACTAATCAATTAACGTTTCCCGTGCTACAGAATGGTACGAATGGAATGGAGAAAAGATTCAAAAGCCTCTGGTAATCGATCGACATGAATCATAGATACACGCACACCAGTGGACGCTTCCAGTGGATTATCGCGTCCGATTTCTTGACTTCTCTTCATTTATAAAACCTTAAGCTGTGTGGAACGTGCGAGCACTTCGCATTCGCAAACTGTCGCTTTCCGGTAACGCTCCGGGTACTTTTTTTTGGATAAATGACCGCACAGCAGGGCGGTAGCACGCCCCAAACGTTAAAGTTTGTTTCTTTAATTTCGATCCGTCACCGTATGCTTTCCGGTTCATTCATACGACGGGGGGTTTTTTTTCCTTTGGTGGGGTGGGTGGTTGTGAATTCATTCAAACATTAACGCAAACTAAACAACTCATTCACACAGTGATTTTTTCGTGGTGGCTTCGAGAAGAACGTACCGACGGACACACGACGGATCTTGTGGGATGGGAAGGAAGCGAGATTCATGAATGGTGACATAAAGGAAGCTCCAGCAGCGTAGGAAGTCTAGTGGACAGGCTGCCGAAGATGGAAGTTCGCGAACGAACGCAAGGCGGACCTCTGCGTTCCAATCGTGCAAATCAATATGAAGCACGAGGAGAATATGTTTCACAATGTTGCCTAATTGGCAAAACAGGACGGATTAACAGAGTTTAAAATTGATGTACCTCACGGTTGGACAGTGATTGGACATCGTTAGGCATAAATGTTTATGTGGAATCAATGCGCGCAGTCAGCGAATTTTGTTCGGAGGGATATGAAACGTTCTTTAATTTAATTATGAAGATCTGATAAAATATCCAAACCCCATGAGCTGAGAGACTTGGTTGGGGCTCTTATTTTTTCGTGGAATAATATCTGAAGACTCTGAAGTGTTGAAGAAGTCGTCGTCTTTCTTCAGTTTCAATATTTTATACTGTAGCTACTCTTCGCCTCTGCTCACTCAGTTCTCTGTGAGGTTCTTTACTGTCGCAAAGGGCTTGGCAGATTACTGACCTATCCAGAACGTTATGACGCATTCTTCCCGATAGCTCAAACCGAGAGCGTTCGATGCAGCACACACCAACGATGTGATGTTGAATGCTAGATAAGACAAACTGTCTCTTCTCTCGTCTGACTCGTTCAGCAGAAACGATTGAAACCGATTGTTCCTATTAACGTACGGAGACGTTCCCATCCACAAAGCATGATCCTGTTGCGATGCCACACGCCGTTCTGTATACTTTCTGAATACCCGCATAACTGGTATAGAGCATCGGCAACCGCATGCCAAGATTTAAAGATGGCAATGTTACGATTGCCTCTGAAGTCTTTCTTTCCAGCCGCAGATCGCTTGCCCACCGTTAGCCTTCGTAAGGGGAATGCTCTTGGCTCTTGTTTTCGCTTTCGCATGCCGCTTGCCCCCTTTCGGACGAGAACTTGAAAAATGAACTTGAACTTGAACTGGCGCTGTGAAGGCGCGCGCTCACTCGGCCAGCGAACGAAGCGTCAACGTACTCGACGTCGGCAACCCACGGCGACCAGACCGTTTGCGGGTCTTGACCATGAAAATTTCACTTGCTCGCAACATCACACGAACTGCGTACGCTCCAGGATTCCAAGCCGCATGATGACTGAGGATGGAGGATTTGGTGTACGTATGCAACGCGAAAACCTTGAAACCGGCACGCACGTCGTGCTCCTAATGTTGTCCCCGCCCGGGAATGCCTTCCGGCAATAGTGTTTTTTTTTTTGCTGGCTGTGTTAGATAATTGATTATTAATTGGCGAGAATCAGTTTCTCCATCTGGGTATTTTTCATCCCATGGAAGAACAAGCATACGGACGCATCGTTTAGTTAAGTGTAGATTTTAGGTTGGTGAGGTTCCGTGCGTTGATCCTAATACTCTGCGAACATGCGATTGTGCGTGTAAGGGTTTTGGGATCCCGTCAGCAGCAGCTTTACGTTCAATTTATGTTTGTTTGTACCAAGACCACGAACCGATTCCGGCCGATGCTATGACTACCTCCCATTTGGCGTTGGATCAATTAGAACCTCCTAACGGGTGCGCTCCTACCGTCTTTCGTCTTCCCAAAAAAAAACCCCATCTGCAATCTGGCAAACCCTTGCTTGCCTGTTAGCTTCCTTCCGAAAATAACGATATTCTCGAAAATAATAACCGCCAGCGCTCGTTCCGATCTAAACAATCCAGACCATTCTCTACCGGGTCCGCACTCGAGCGGAGCGGAGTTGTCGAAAGTAGTCGAATTGTTGTTTCATCGTAGCGGCGCCAGATTTCGAACGAAAATGGTTCACGTTGACGCCCTATTTGGGACGGCGTGCGTAACACGGGTACGCGGCACCCTAAGGCGCGGTATCGAAGCGTTCGTGCCTTTAGTCGACGAAAACCCTACGAGGCATAAAAATGGCGCAATGGCGCCAAATTAAATGTAATCGGACCACGCTAACGAGCGTGTGCTCACGCGCGCCGTTGTCGATAGAGATTCTGTTGGTGCCTGGCCACGGAACTGATCTAGATTTTTTTTTGTACAAAGCGTAGGCGTTGTGATGTTTGGTTGATTTTAATTAAATTCAATTAGTCGTGCAGCAAGACCTAACAGGCTTTTCGGTTGCCAAAGAAAGAGCATCATTCATTTCGGTCGTACACTACAAAAAACACGCTACCAGTTAGGATAAAGTGGATTTTTCGTTATTAATACTCCTGCACGATCTTACATTTTTTAACTTATATTTCACTCTCGGCGTACGATCAAATGACGTTGGAATTGAGGGAAATTAATTAATACAGAGCAAACGCCTCAATTCATGCGTCATTCGGAATTATTTTTAAATTTCTAGCCCATGGCCTAGACCTTCGGCGTCGGTGACATGTCTTTGTACTGCGTACTGTTGACCAGCGCTGTTTGGGTGTCACTAGGTCGCGTGCCAATTTTTTTTGGGGAAATGACGCGTTCACTGACGATTCATTTGGGCGGTTTTTAAGGGGTTTTCCTTGCAATTACTCTACTTTTATGCCAAATTGCAGGCGCCGGCCTAATAGAATGATGTCAAAGGTAGTCTTAATAGGGGGATGATGCATTGGTCGGCATCGGTTTTTTGTGCCTTTAGCCTTTGTTTGAGGTTCTGAGGTATAAGGATTCTGCCTGCGATGAATTCTTGCACCGAATAGACCATCAAGTAATCAAGTGGATCAAGTAATCTGGTTAACCGAATTTGGCATTTGAAGGCAAACAACATCCAAGTAACCATTGGTATTATTCCATCTTCATGTATCTTTAATTCTTACGCTCTACATTTCCTCAATTTCAGTTTGGAAGCTGCATCGCCAACACCATTCCGCAAACCTGGAATGCACACATTGAGGCAAATGAAGAAAAGCCACCCGACGTGCAGCGCAGGAAGCCCGGTACCGAACCGTCCGTCTCGACGACCGGTGACAAAGTGGACAGTTTGCAAGCTGCGTGTGTTTCGTATATGACCGGGTAATGCGAAAAGTGACGCGTTCCGATGCAGTTTGCAGGCACACACCGAGTGTCCGGTTTAAGCGTAGAATTATTTTTTAAGGTGCAAAAGTGCAGTGCCAAGTGATCCTTATTGGTGCCTTTATAGGTTCGAAACCCCAGCAAGGGTTGTGTCTTGTGGTAAGCTGCACCATCGGTGGTCCATTGTGCAAGTGTGTTTGTGTGTGTGTGCGTGTGTGAAGTTTACTACCTTCTAAGTGTAAGTACACCGACCGAGCGGTGTACGATCGATTGTGTTTCACTACGAGCTAGCTTACTATCGGCAGTAGGTATGACCACCCGATGGTACTCATCCCGCAGCAGGTTCTGCTTCCTGGTGGCGGGCTTTCTGCTGATCGTCATCATACTGATCATGCTGGTACCGTTTATCGCGAGGATAAGTTCGGAACCGACCCCACCTAATCGGTGGGAAACCGGTGGCAGCTCAACCGATCCGGTCACGACGACGACAGAGTTCGTTACGAGGCAGAATTTCGCCTCGGTGCGATTTGGATCGGTGGTCGAGTCGGAACGTGTACGACCGTTCGAAACACCGCCCAACGATACATCGCCGGGTGGCACGGTCGATGGAAAAGGTAAGTGATTTTTATTTAGAATATATTTTTGAAGGATTATTTGAATATATGTGAAAGGTTTTTTGTCTGAAGACAGGGGAATCATAATTGGAGTAAGGTATAAGAGTTTCTGAAGCTCGTCATTTCCTCTCCAGCACAATGACACGCTACCAAGTGTCCTTAAATGCTTCTATTTCCTTCGAATATCTCTTCCAAGAGACCAGCACCAGGAAAGCAATCAGCGCTTCTTACCGAGAATTGCACTTTTCCACTGTTTTTTGACAGCAGGCACTTAACGATCGATGCAACCTGGCCTGACGCACATACATCGATCATTCCCTGATGCCTGAATACTGGTCTGAAAACTATTTTGTCTTCAATCTCTGATGCCGCTCACAGGTCCAAAATGGACTCACCCGGCTGTCGACCATTTATCTTCGCATTGAAGCACTTGCAGCGGGGTTGCGTAGTCATGAGGACTCTAACGCTTGACAGTATCCAGACCGATGTTTCCATCCGCATCGACGGTCTTCCGCGTGCCGAACCATTAGTAGCATAAACAGCGAAACCGTCACTGATTGGTGCAGTTTCGCATTGCATTACGATTCGGTGTGTACGATGTGCATGGATTGCAATAATGTTTTCCGACATACTTTATCGTCCACTTTTTCGTGCGTTTCGATGCACCAACCGGAGCAACTTTTGTTTTTTTTTTTACTTTGCACCTTCATTCTTCGAGGATATTTACCCATTTACGCCGGCTCCCAGCACGATCACCGGTCAATAGGTATCGGTCACGAGAGCTTCAAGCTGCTTCTTCGCGCCAACCTCGCACGATTGCGTGATGGAGCATCATTTTATTGATTCATTAATCTCAATCAAACCGTCAATCGGCGGTCATTTTCGCAAACGGAGGGTGTCCGTGTCGTGATTCGAACCGTTTCGGCTTTTTTTTTCATAAGCTGCGAGACCGAAAATCAACAATCAAGTGTAACGTAAATATGCACACACACACAGGCGAAAGAGAAAAAAAGCTCTCCACAACAATTATCATAGTTCTACGTTCGATAATGGTGCGCAAGAAGTATGTGCTAAATTCCAGCGCATTTGCACTGCACAGCCGGCCGTGTTCTGTTGGTTCTGTTGATTGCATTACCTGCCGGGTGCTTCTTCGCTGCTTCCTGACGGTAACAAAGAAAAACAAATTGCAACTTTAAACTGTAAGATAGTTTGCGCCTGGCTCAAGGTAACCCCGCATCACATACATAAATGGACGCTTCCTGTTGCAACGTCATGGCAGGATGTTTATCGATGAAGGTTTTTGTTATGATACATGAGAATGCAATCGATAGTTTAAATTTAACGTTGTATAAATTGCATCAGCTTAAGCGTTTGTTTTTTTGGGTTGATAGAACCGTTGATGCAATGTGCCGACAAACTTCTGGCGGAAGATTCGTTAACAAGAGTCTATCCTTTAACAATGCACTTGTTTTGTCAGTGCTTACTCGAAAAAAAACCAACCCCATACCTGCTACAAGTGCAATTTTGCATTTGCTTCATGTGAACAGCTCGTTAAGGAGAGCGATCCAAAGGAAAACAAACGCACATAAAAGGGGCCCAAAACAATGATAAACATTCCATTCGAGGTGGAATGCTTTCGGACCGGCCGTACCCGTGATTTGACCGGTGGCCTCATGAGACCTTCACAGTGCATCATTAAAACATCATTTTTGTGTGATTTTGGGCTCAATGACTCGCTCGCTGCACCGTCAGCCGGCCACCATAAACGGTACGAAGATTCTGAACTGCATTCCATCCCGAGCAAGCGGCTTCTACTTTTGCCAAAATTGTTGATTCTTGTACCAGTTTTTGGACAATGTTGCTTTTTTCAGCTTCTACCAAAAGCGGAGTGTGAAACAAATGACACGATTGGTATGCCCCTTGCAGTTTGAATATTAAATTTACTATCTCAAATGATGTGAAAGATAAATTTTAGGTCTAAACATACGTTGAAAGTTGTTTCATGACAGTGGTTTTTGGTCTGAAAAAAAAAACAAAGGGTCACACACGTGTTAGTGATGGGAATTTCATTCCGAACCTACTAGGTTCGTGCCGTTCGCTCATTGTTGGATGTTCAATGTTGAACCAAAAAGATAAATTTAAGGTTTAAATAATAAACAATTGTCACGCGTGTTAGTGATGGAAATTTTATCCCGAACCAAATAGGTTCGTGCCGTCCCTTCAAAGGAACGATCGAACCTAGGTTCAATAAACTTGTGGCGAGACGAGAAGAATACATCGACAAGTACTGCACTGTAGACTCTTCCATTGTCTAAATTTTTACTTCCTGTTTAAGTAGGTTCAAAGAACCTACTAGGTTTATCCCGTTCGATTCCCAAAAGAAACTGCTTCCATTCCGTTTTTTCCGAACACAAGCTTGTTCTATTCCGTTCCGGAAAAAATCGAATATTCCCATCACTACTACATAATTTTAAGAATGAGCAATTTTGAAGTAACTCGTATTCTAAGCATTTTTTGTGTTGCTGTTGTTATAGTTTGCCCTACATATTGTAACTTGTTTGATGATCTGGGAAACACTGTAAAATCATTGTACTTCTTTATTTATTTTTGGTTAAAAATATTAAAGCAGAAGCAATTGCAAATTTATAAATGCTCCGCTTTGTTTTAATTAAAAAGCCAGTAATTTTACTTACATATTTAATTGATTGTCCTCTTCTTTGACAGCTAAATTTTTACGAGCGCAATGCATGTCACAACACAACATTCCTTTGTTTGCACATCAATCAGGACAGGCCTCAAATGAGAGTGAATTCTTCCAATGCATAATATTATGAAACCTTTCGTGAGCTTGTTTTGCTCGTCTTTGCAATTCCTGCCACCTTTCAGAGGCTCCAGGTACGGGCAAAGAACAATAACAGCCCGGGGCGTTGGCTCTCCGTTTCTCAAGACGATGTGCATCTCATTAAAATATGAATTGTGTTTTTTTTTATACCAAGTGGAGTATTTTGCTGATTTGAATATTGGCCAAAACATGATGTTTTGTTAATTATAGTCTTGTTCAAAAAAATAAATGCACCTATCCTATCCAAAAAAAAAAACACGCAAAGATAGAAATAATTTTTAAGAGTTATTTCTTCGCCAAACGCAAACTGCAGCCGTTCTGTTGCGATTCACATTCCTTTACGCCGCTAAGCCATTTCCCGTGCGCTTCTGGAGCTGAGTGAAATCAATGTGAAATAAATTCCAATAAATCCTAACCCAACCGCTCGGTGTATCCGGTTGCATCGAATGATTAAAAGTATAAACCACTAATTTATCACCCCCACTAGGGCACCACCGGGCTGCGACTGAGGGTGCGCAACATTAGCAGCATGAGCTTCACGCTCATTACCGCGCGATGTGGTCACCGTGTGTACTAGCGGGCGGAAATTGGTTTTGATTTGTTTATCTTTCGGTTTTGAGGTAACCGGGGTGCGCTTTCTCTTTGTACCTTTTCTTAGCTTAGACCCATTTTTTCTTAAAACTCCTCCAAGTATCGAAGGGGTGTGATGCCTGTTTCATCTCTCCGTGCGCCATAGATCATACCTTTGGCTTCCGAGGTTTGATTTAGGGCGGTGTACACTTGAAGCCAGCTTTGGTGTGTTTTTTTTATTGGGTTCCCGCTGTTGGCGTGAATTGTGGGGCAAAGGGTTCACCACATCAACGGACTTAAATTTCATAATCATGCTGACAGGAAATTGGTCGTGAGCGTTATGTATGTGAATGGCAGAAGTATAAATTTTTGGAGAGAGTTTTGTAGATAAATCAATAAATTGTTTGATGTTCTGTGTGAAGAAATGAAGGTGATCAGAATTTCAATAAACCGTCTGTAAGGTTATAATAATAACGAGCACGTTACGATAAGCTCGTAGACAACGGTGTTTATGCTTACGGTTGCCTTTCCCGTTTCATTCATGAATTACAAGCTACCGCAGCAAGACTCCGACAGTCAGGCGTTTCATGTCGTCCTAAGGCGCAGCAGTTTTGTTTGTATTCGATTATTCATTAAGGCAAGTCTCACATTTGTGCTGGCGTAAGTGTCTTTCTCAGCTATTTGGCTTTCCCTTTGGCCATAATAAGCATAATGAATGAAATTGCCCTTCGTCGACGCGTTATCGTGTTCCATTGAATAACCTACACATTCGTATACGATCGATAACAGAGTCTGGAACTGGGTTGAAAAAAAAACGTTGTTGGTTGATTCTTGTATTCGACTATTCAATGCCTGACTCTCATGCTTATGCTAGAGACAGCGACGACCGGTACTATAGATGTAATTTGAGCCATTTTGGCAATGTCATCGCCCGTTCGCTTTGGTGCTCCATTTGTCGCATATCTTATAGCGCCCTTTTGTCGACAGTAGTAGTCAGAGGCAGTAGGTGGAATCGCTTTCAGCAAAAAAAGTAGTTTAGCGGTCCTAGGTTTTTCTTCTTATTGGAGCAAGATGATATAGGCAGGACGATGTACATTCGATACGAACTTTTGTCTAGGATGTTTACTATATATTTTTAAACTATTTTATAACTTTGTTTATTTATCCTTTATTAACCTTTTATTTAATTCCCCTTTTTATTGTTTTTTTTTTAAATTTAATAACATTAAGAAAATAATTTACAAATTCATAGGATCCGATGAGGTCACGTGAACGATATTCCCTTTCTATTCGTATAACACACAAACCCCACACAGAGTCGACAGTCACATACAGTCTGACGACTCTGATGGTAGGCTCTAGAGAGATCTCTGCTTCTACCAACGCCAAGACCATCCTGCTCCTTCATGTCGGGGTTTTGATGAGCAAATAAAAATAAACTGCAGTGTGTCAGTCAAACGGATGAGTCGCGCGCCGATCATCCTACACGCTGGTTGCGGAGGTGTTTAAATTGCGAACCCGCCCATCCTTCTAACCGAACGTGTGACAGGTTTGAAGAATTCACACTTCCCCTGGAACGGCATTCGAATAGCAAATGTCAGAACCCCGTGGACCCATGCAACGGCGCTGGACGAAAAATGTAAATAAACATGATCAAACAGTCGATTACGAGCGTGGTAACGATGCTGCTGCTGATGATCGTCAATGTGGTGAGACACGGTAAAGAGTGTGGGTAGTATCTGTGGCCACATTGGTCCACGATACATACTGCACGTGAGGTCGATTCGCATTTGCTTAGAGGGCAATCGATCTCAGAGGTAGCATGGTAGCAGAAGAAAAGTCAGCCTCCGGGGAACGTATCCTGGGCGGGTTACATAGGCTACACAAATCATTCTACGCGCGCCGTCCGTGAAAACCGGTAAGGAAGTCGGCTAACCATTCCCGTGCAGCGATTCGTAGCGAACGATTAGCTTGCCGGTGTGTTAGCTGCGGTGTACAATTATCACTTTGCAGAATTTATCGATTGACAGATAGTAATTTATGGAGCGAACTTGGCCACGCTAGCGATCGACCATGCTGGTGGTTCACCTAATGCGAGATCGCTGTGGTGCAGACGTGTACCGTTCTCGCATACGGGAGTTAGACGGGAGTTGAAAAATGGCCCGACTGCAGCACGCTGAACGGCGCACAGAAGTCTTTGAGCCGCCGTGCTGTCTGCACACCCTGTGAGTAATCGCGAGGAATCTCGCGCAGTCATCCGAGGACCACCCTAATCCAGTCGTAAAGGAAGGAAGCGCGTCGGCTCGGACGCCGGAATGGTAATTTATTACGACTATCGGTAGTTTCACCGGCTCGACTCGAACCATGTCCGGTCCGGATCGATTTTGAGATATGCACGCCCCAGTGTCCGTGTGCGTATGCTCTGCAGAAACTTGTCTTTAACAGCGCCGAGTTCAAGTGCCTACATAAACTCTTAAGGTTACTTGCTTTTATGTACAATTTTTTCTGGACATTAATTGATTTCTTTTTGATGTGTATGTTAATTTCATATAAAAGTATGTAATAGTTGTCAGTAAATTTTAGAGCCTATGATCAACTGAATAAAATATATCATTAGCTGGATATTGAGGGTTTAATCCGGCTGGTGATGATTGAGCGTCCGGCCGGAATGAAAAATTGAATCTAACTTCACTCGACCACAACCATGTCTGTTGACCGTTAATTGCGATTAACAATCAACTGTCTTCCATCGCGTCTGTGCCACTCCTCCCGATTTCTAGAAATCGTCTTCCACCGTCCGTCAGGCCCTTGAACTTCTGGGGCAAGATGCCAGATCAGCAGTGGCGTGCTACAGTTTCTGACCTCTGTGCTTACGGGCTACTATGGGGGCTCTGCACGGCAAGAGCGCCATCGTCAGTGCAGCCGGACCAGCCAGAGGTAAAGCTGGTGCAGCGACTAGCACAGCTGGATCGTGTTTCTAAGTCCCTTGCATCTAAGCCAGATCGCGATAAGCCACCGCATAAACCTGCTTCGCTCTGGTGACGTTCGTTAAAGCTTGCGGGATTATTTATGTGTTTGTTCGTCCGTCCGTCCTTCTGGTATCGGTTAGCCCCGTGAGGTCATTACGATGGTCTCGAATGTCAACAACGGTAGTTGCTTCACGTGTTTCCCCCTTGCCACGATTAGCACGACGCGGGATTGTCCGGCCGATAGATCCTGAACTGGCTGGAACCATATATCAGCACCAGATTACTACAGACAAAACATGGCTCACGAAACGCTGGCCTTGTTCCGGTGAGATTCCATGGAAGTCTCGTTAATCCGTGACATGGTTACCCGCCACACCACCACCGAGAGAGGTATATCCACGCGGTGCGCAAGCTTCTCCTGCTCACTGCTCACCGAAATGGTCCGGGTGTTTCCGACATTCCTCGTTCGAAAGCGGGTAAAAGTTGCTGACTAGCCTCGGGAAAAACTCATGTGCAGTTGCACACCCCATTAGGGTGTGTAGATAAACTTTGCATCACCGCGCGCCGCCACCAACACCTCTCCTCTCCGGGAACACCGGCCCGTGTGACCCGTGTTTCTATTTTCGCCACCATAACAGTGTAGGGTTGCAGTTTTCATGCAACGGGAACGTACTTAAGTAAGTTATCAAAATAGCACGCTGAATTATGGAGCAATTAAGGGTCCGTTACATGGCCAGCGAGAGGTTGGCTGTGGGCCGTCTGGGTTGTAACGCAAATTTGTAACAACAACACGGCTAGCACGAAACTCTACTTTCGTTGCATGTCGTCAATTCGACGGTTGCCTCTTGAACTCTACACAGCAAGCGTCGGACAAGCATCAGCTCACCATTGTTTTTTAACGTCCTCTGCAGTTCGGAGGCACATTCAGAGGCGCAAGGAAGCTTATTTATACAGGTGTTGTAGACGCACTGCATCTGGTTGCATCGGTCAAGAATTATGTTCTAAACACAAGCTCGAATTAGCTGCCTCAGTCTCTCGCTACCGGGTGACTTCATCACTTATGATGTCTGGCACCAGCACGCGGCAACCGTGCCAGCAGACATCGTGACACCTCCCGTCTTCGCTCCAGAGCGATTCTGTTCAGTTTCATCAACCAGAAGCTTACACTAGTTCACCAAAGCGATTGCTCCTTGGCCTTAATTGGTTATTGTTCTCGTCTCGCCAGACTTAGGCTAATTTACTGGTGCACCAGTTCAGCGTTGCGCACCCAGTGTGCCTCAGCGCTAGTCGATTGCATTTGACGCTTTATTGCACCCGTAATCGGGTTGTAATTTATTTTACGAGCCAATTTCTACAACAATCCAGCGACGCTCCGATTTAACTAGGATGGCCTCCAGCCCCGACCAATTTGACTCTGTCGTAGTAGAGCGCGCGCAGTGGTAGCATTCCCTAATCCTGCAGAACGCACCAACTTTATGGCCACCGGTCTAGACAAGAATTTTGATCGCCATATTGTTGCAAAAAAAAACGATCAATTTTCACCTCGTTTGTATTGTAACGATCGTGACTTATATGACGAATCAGGTTCGGCAAAATCTTATCCGAGCAGCGAACCTTCTCGCTCCGGTAGCCAAGAGCTTATCGACCGGTGTCTTATGTAATGTTGCCATCTAAGCCTCAACAACGATCAATCTAGCTTTCTGATCCGATTAGCGGTTTCGTCTTCCGGCGAGCGGCCCACGATACCTAATTGATACCACGCCGAAATGCGCGTAGGCGCCCTCAATAGCACTGTAGGAAAAGCCGGATCGTAGGCAATCGGAGAGCTTACCATCCAAAAGCGGACCAACCCGCCCCCCCGAAGGACCAACGCAGACTCTAAGCCAACGATGATTATTGGCGCTCACGGTGTGTCTCGTGCTGCGTGCAAAATGAGCTTACAAAAATTATTTTCTTCAATCGGCTAATGTCCCGCGGTCGTTTTGAAAGTGGGTTTTCATGTACCGCACCACGGGTGAGACGTGTGTGCGCCGTTCTGTTTGCGCCTGTCTGTAGGTTGTTTGACAACAAGAAATCGCTAGATCGATCGACAGCACGGCAGAACAAAGCATGCGATGCGTTCAAAGTTCCGATCTTGAGCTGTAAAAACCCGCTGGCACAAATCCTTCCGCGCCATAGCTGTAACCTGTTGACAATCGGATTGCCGCCTGAGCATCCTCCGTTCTTTTGGGGGGTCAGCACGGCGGAGACGATCTTGGCTAATGGATTTATGGTTTGTTTTGCACGCCGACGCGCGGCCGGACGGGTAAGTCAAGTGCAACAGATTAGCGAATATTTATTGCGCGACCAGCTAAAAATTGATCGTCTTTGTCCGGTGTCATCGCGAGACATTGTGGGTCGGTAGGCCCCATTTGAATGCGGCATGTTTTTGAAAACAACCAAATGCTTCGAATTGTTGCTCAACTTTATTGCCCGTCTTTTTTAACCCTTGTACGAGATAAGTAAGAACGAGACATAAAGGTCCCTACGTTGCTTTTTTGGAGCAAATCTAAATTACATTTGCATAAGTTTTGCATCTTCTCGTGTCAGTACGACATTGTTGTCGTCTGTGCATATAATTGATGGTCGTCTCAGATGCCGTGTCAGACCGAGGAGCAGAGACGCAGCTTGCTTCTGCTAATCGATCAACAAGTCATTTCAGTCATGCCCGTACCGACCGGTTGCCTAAGTGCTGCCCCCCCAAAAACTTTCCCACAGTTGCAGCGTGTGTTCACGGCGTGTATCACGTTTTGCGTACGTTTCTGCTTCTCGAATTAGTGCGACGCATCCATAAGTAGGATTCTGCCTCATCCTTTTGTTGGTGCTGGAAGCGGGAAGAATGTGTTATGCGCTGAACGATTTATCAACCATAACACGTTCACGATTGCATAGTTTTGAAGTTGCCTTTGGGGGGAACAAAAGCAAAAGCCCAGAAACGGTCGGCGTTTTAAAAAGCTCCGTTCCACGACCAGAAGGTGGAGGATAAAGAAAATTGACGAAAATTTTGCACCAGTCAAACGTTCACATCTCAGTGCTATGGCTAAACATTTATCTTGAGCTTATAAGCCATTAGAATGTTACGACTTGATGTGAACAGTCGGTAACATTTGTCAGCTTTTAGCCGAAGCACATGCCGAAATACACACATTAGTTTGGCTTGGCAGTATAGCATCGCGTGGTCGCATTTATCAATCTCTGACAGGCAGGCTTTTTCTTACTAGTGATGCTCTTTTTACTGATATGCATTGTCACATAATTAGATGTATCATTCGAAACTTACAGATATTCTATCCTATTGAACCTGGAGCCTCTTCTTTTTCTTCCTTGGCACTTCAACCTCGAAAGGTCTCGACCTGCCATTTCTGGCATTCTGTGACTTAATTTTACCCGTAGAAAGGAAGTCGGCCCTTCATACAGGGAGGCGGTCCGGATGGGATTTGAACCCCGGTCCTGCCGTGTGAAGACCGGCGCCGCTCTCGCCTCGGTTAGTGGACCGCCCCCACCGGAGCTTCTTTTACTGATTGATTGTATTGGCATCACCCAATTAATGACCTATTAAAATCTAGGCAAAATCGTGACCTACCTTCAGCAAATAAAGCTCATTGACACAGTTACAGATACATGGCACAGTTAATGCCCAATATCAAAGGTTTTAAGTCGGTCGGTATGCTATGGTGCAAAGTAACTAAATTGAAAACGTGATAACACTACGCTACGTTTCGCAGCTTTCGAGGATCGTATGTTGGTCGTCCATTGCAGCGCGAGATTTATGACCGATAAAATGCAACAGGCTGCACATTCCTATCGGGAGCACTTGCATCAATCACGACACCATTAATGTCAGACGGGATTTATGATACAATTATCGGAATTAGAGCTACTTGATGCGTTTATTTATGCGCCGAAGTCAAGGTGTTTGCGGTAAGGGTTACAGTAGGACCGGGATTAAAGCTCTGTCCCGAGTGCGCTACTTCAGTCGGTGCGAAGCGTTGAATCTTAACACTTACAGGTGGCATTGCTGGATTCAAACGTTTTGACAGGTAGAAGTGCATGTTCCGTAACGCAAATGTCTTCTTACACGAGTGTCTGTTAAGTGATCGTTTTTTCTCAACGTGGGAATCGTTATAAAAATCAATCCACTGCAGATGCCATATTTGCTGCCTACGCCACGTAGATGTACACAGTTGGCAGTAAATCTTTTTGCACCAAAAAGGCCTACTGTTTTCACAGAGTTTGCACATGCAAACGGGATACGTAAATCATTGTTTTATCACGGCAGCCGTGAAATTATAGGTCTTTAATTTTATCCCCCATCAATGCCGGACCAGCCGGGATCGAACCGCGGCTAGACGAACGGGCCAGAACCATCCTGCATGCATTAGTGGGGAGTAACGTTGCAACATTGTCCGTCGGTCAATCTCTCAAAACCCATCTCGACGCCGATCGTTCGTATGTTGTGCCGGCCCAGCTACTTGGAGGCGCAAGATTTATGTTTCTCATCGTCGCGCCCCGTACTTTCGAGTCGAGTGAAATCGGCAGCACTTGCATCACACCACCTCAGTTTAGGGAATGCAGACACACACACCAACGCTGCAACTGGTGCCAAAAGACGACTGGCGTCCGTATGGGTGCACTTAAAAGCGAAGAGTCCGGTTAAAATAATGTATCAAGATAACGAATCGATTTCATTTGCATTTAGAAAATACAAATAGTCGTACGCAATATATCACGTTATCTATTTTAATCGGATCATTAGCTGTGGATGTTTGGACGTGTGTTGTAAACAGTTTTTCGATCACTGTGCTTTTGGGACTTCATTTCAAATTAAATGTGTTTTATGTTAATACATCAAATGGGGTATACTGGGGGGGACCTCATTAGTCTTCGTCTAGTTACCTTCCCACCAGCGAAAGAGAGTGAGAGCCAATGCCTGAAATGCTAGCAGTTACTTGTGTTACTTGCTCACGGAGACTTCATTCAAGGACTTTGTGATGCTATCCGTTCTTGCCGTTCTAACTAGCGGTGGCGGTCAATAATTCTGTGAATTTACCGATTTGTCCTTTTGGTGGTCAGAAAAATAAGGTGGGTGCATCGAGAGAACGTGTCCGACCAAGAACATTCAATGTCTATTCACCGTCGACGGTAGTTCCAGCGGTACCCGCCTTTAAGATTCATGGGTATGTCGTTGCTGGCTGATCAATCGACTTGTCTCTAGATTTTACGATTCAATTAAGCCGCAAACATTTGCATACCCTGACTACCGCTAGTGAATGGCTAGGTTGACTGAAGTAGTGTCATTCAAGGAATGTGTCTCATTAAATAATGATCATTAGTGAAACGCGGTAGGACTTTAAGCCTTCATCAATGGTTCTCCAAAAGGGATCTAATAAGTCTCTGTCAACTAAGTGACACATTCCATTCGCATTGTTATAAGAACTGTCGCTTTAAGTAGATGTTGATCATGTCACAACAACATTTACCATTTAGTTAAAGCATTAAAGTTAATAGACATGTTTATCGAGCGTCCAACTACACGTTGAGTGATGCAGCATCATACCACAGCGCCTGTATCGGAACGAACGAACTGAACCTTCTGAAGTCTCATGTACACTAATGCTATTTATTTATAAACACTTAACGTGAATGACTCTCCAAACCAGAGCAAAGCACTAGGACATAGCTAAACCGAGCGCAATTCTTCGACATTGAATCATCGTTTGCATAAAAATAGCAACACCATCGATAGCGGATGAGACGCGACAACATATCTAGAACCAAAGCATCACACTGCTCGTCTACATTGGCTCAAAAGGGGAATGTGGCGCACACCAGACGTTAAGGTACCCTCTAATTACTGTAATTTCAAAGACTGATTGTTGTCTAGAAGCTGAAGTTCACTGCACCCGTCCGAGGTTTGGGTGCGTAGCACTGAACCCCGCATTGACAGCTTGTGAAATGAAATGCATTTCTGCTAGAGTGCCGAACGTCTGCGCTTTCGCTATCGAACGACGCGTTAACCTTGACTTTCACGGCAACGACCACCGGCCAAATTTAGCAATTCAATTCAATTCGATGAATGAAATTGATTTTTAAAATGTTGTTTGCAATTGTTGCCTGACTTTTGGGATTGGTGCTATCAGATTTACTACGAATAGCTTGTGTTTGGAGAGTGTTTTTGAACACTACAATAATTAAGAAATGCTTCAGCATCTTGGAGCAATTCGGACATGCTAATACATATTTCTCAATTGCTAAGTTGATGCGAAAGATACAAAGAAAAACAAATTTGATTGTATTCATTCATCAATTTATTGAATTCGCCTCTGTATTTTTTTTACATTTTCTGTATGCTATGTTTGGAATGTTCATAAATAATTGAAGCTAGCAATCATGGCTCCTAGTTGGCGAAGACACACTTCTTGGGGAAGTAGTACTTGACGGTCTTGGTGACCGACTTGTTGCTCATGTCCGGGTTGACTCCCTTGCGGATCTGCTGCTTGAACAGCTGGGCAGCCGAGTCGGAAGCGTCACGGCAGTGGACATCGACGTACTTCTGGATCTTCTCAAAGGCCTTGCATCCCGACGAGCAGGTGGGCAGGGCACGGTTCGTGAAGCAGATCTTATCACCCTGCTCAATGTACTGAACACGGTGCTGCATGGCGCATTCCTTCTCGGTGTACTGTTGCTTCTCGAAGAAGTGTTCGCGGTTCGGCTTCTGTTCTTCCGAGGACGACGAGTTAGATTCGTCCGACTCCGACGAAGACGACGACGAGGACGACTCCGACGAGGACGAGTCCGATAGGTCAAAGTCCTTGTAGTAGTAGTTGTAACGCTGACGGCCAGCTTCCTGCTCGCTGATGACGTTGCCGAAGTAGTACTGGGGCTTCACACAGTGCTCCTGGGCCTTCTGGTGGTACTCGGTGAAGTAGGCCTGGGCCGGGCCGCTGCAGTTCATGCCAGCGAGAGCGTACGAGGCGGCAAAGTATTCGGGCTTGCGCATGACGCACTGGTCGGGAGTGATGAAGTCATCCTCTCCCTCGCCGTTGTTGGTACCGCAAAGACCGACGAAGTTGTTGAAGTACGACTGGTCGGCGAAGAAGCGGGCACGGTATCCGTCGAACACGATCTTGATGTCGTCGTCGCGGAAGCTGATCTCCAGCTCGTTGCCAGGGAGGGCGTACACGCGGATCAGCGGCTGATCGCCACCATCGTCGTTGGTGTACATTTCGACGGCGTACTTTTCGTGGATCTGCTGGGGCTTGCCGTTGATGTAAACCGTCGGGAGCTCATGTCCCTGCGGGATGATGTCGATGTTGTAGTCGTTCTGCTTGTACTGGCCGAGGACAGCCTTCAGGAAGAGCTGGTTGTTGTCGCCGTGACGCGCCAGAATGGTGATCTGCTCGTCCTCGCCGAAACCGTTCTTCCAGTTGTATTCGTAGTCCGAGTTCATGAAGTGCGAGTCCTGAGCGTAGAAGTAGTAGTCGGGCTTGACGGTGTGCAGCACCACGTGCCAGCAGTTGCCGAGCTCGTAGTCGTAGGTCTTTCCATCGAAGGTGTTGACGAATTTGTTCGACACAACGCAAGACGCTGGAGGGAATGCAAAATGGTCATTAGCAATCAATCTAGAACCACCATCAATCCAGCTAGCACCAGAGACTCATCTATACTTACGGTGGTAGTTTCCGCGGTAAGCGTAGTTGAACATGCGCTCGTAGTAATCAAAGTCGGGGTGGATGGAGAAGAAGTAACGGGCGTACTCGCTTTCGATCGGGTAGTTCTGGATAGCGAAGCTACGGTCGGTTCCGTAGAAGGAAGCGTTGTAGTAGTCGAAGTACGGGGCCAGCTGGAAGTCAATCTGGAACTGGTTGTGCTTGCCCTGGAAGAAGTAGTCCTCGCTCCAGTACGGGAAGCTGAAGTAACGGGCGTAGTCGAAGAACTGGTAGGTCAGGTTCTTGGCATAGTTGGACACATCCTTGTACTCAAAGTTGAACGAGTACTGGTCGAAGTAGCCAGCCTGGCGGGTGGCGTTTTGGCATGCGGGCAGCTGGAAGTAGCCCTTGTCCATCTGCTGCTTGCAGCGCTGGCCAGCCTCGGAGATGCGCAGGAAGTGGCGGTAGGGCTCAGACTGAATCAGCTTACCCTTCATCGAGATATGCGATCCTCCCTGGCACTTCTCGCCGTATGCGAGCTCCCAGTTCATGCTTCCGATCTTGTCGAAGTTGAGAACGTTCAGGAAGTTGAGCTTGGGCATGTTCGGGTACTGGTTGGTGGCCGAGAAGCACATCTGGAACTGCTTGCCAGAGAACGGAATGAACTGGTAGAAGGCGCTCGAAGAGACGTACGGGCTGAAGGACAGGAACATCAACAGACGCTCCTTCTCGTCGACCGGGCTGTCGGCATAGGCGGTGGTGAACACGAACTCGGCCTTCTGCTGCTTGCCCTCGAACACGATACCGAAGTCGAAGACATTGACGTCGCTGTTGCGAATACCGGCACCGGCGTTGCGCATGAACTGCTCCTGGCGGCGCTGGCTTCCGGCGTAGTACACGAAGGGCTGGGCGTAGTTGAACTCGTTGTAGTATCCAGAGTATCCGTGGCGACCCTTCGGGTGTTTCACATCGGCGGTCTGGAAGTCCTGGTCGTAGTCGGCCTGCTTGTGCTGCAGCACAAACTTGACGTTCTTCACGCTGGTGCGCTGAGCATCGTAGTACAGGTTCAGCTGATGGTAGTGGTAGGTCTCCGAAGCGAACGGATAGACCAGCGCCGACCAGTAGTCGTGCTGTTCGATGTGCTTCATCAGGTAGGCGTAGTCGATGAAGTCCTTGTCGTATTTGGCCTGGAATCGGAAAGCGACACCGGTCAGCTCATGGCCGAACGAGGTCTCGAACGACTTGGTGGTCTGGGCGCGATCGTGCAGGATGTGCACGCTCGGCTGCTCGGCCATCGGGCGCAGATCGGTGATGTCCTTGTATCCGGTGTACGGCCACGAGCTCATGTGGAAGAGAAGGGCGTCCTTCTTGGGCTCGAGCGGCTGCACATTCACTTCAAAGTCGTTGTTCTCAAAGTCGAAGCCAAAGTCGAAGCTGAACGGCAAGTATCCCTGGAACTTCTTCTGGTATCCGGCGACGTAGCGCTGGTGGTCGAAGGGCGTGATGAAGCCAACCTTGGCATCAACCAAGCGAGAGTAGGCCATGTTCACATCGGCAGATCCGTTGAACCAACGCGGCATATGGACGAAATCGTCGTACTCCTTCTCGGGATATCCGGTCGGGGTCTTGAAGATGCTCGGGTGGGTGGTGGCGGAGGCCTCGAACTCGAATTTCATCAGAGTCGGGGTCTTCAGGCTGTAGGTGAACGGCAGACCGGTGGCCAAGGGGAAGGCCATGGTGACAACGTTCTGCTGGTAGAACTTGGTCACGTTGTACGCAAAACCGTCCTCGAAGTCTTGGAAGTACTTCTTCACAAGGCTCGGGAACTGCTCGATGGTCTGGTTGTTGAAGGCAAAGAAGCGCTCTCCGTTGAAGATCTGGAACATGAACTGACCCTCCAGCTCCTCAGCCTCCTCGGGGTCGATGTTCAGCAGCTTGGCAATGCGGGTGGTGGACCACTTCTGGAACTCCTCCTGGTTCTTGTTTCCGAACTGCTCGTAGTAGTCGTTCTGGTACTTGTGGTTCTTGCTGTACTGGCTGAAGTAATCCTTGAACAGGGACGGGTACTGTTTGTAGTACTTGTAGTAGTAGTCGCTAGACTTGTACTCCTGGTGCTTGTTGTAGCTGTCGTACTGCTTGTCGAGCAGATCGAAGAACGTCTCCATGCTCGAGACCAGGTAGTAGAAGGTCGAGAAACGCTTCAGGCCACCCATGTTCTTGCGCAGATGGAAGAAGAATCCGCTCGGGATGTAGTGGTCATCGGCAGCGATCTGGGAGAAGTACATGCGGTACGAGAGCTCCAGTTCCTTGAAGGCAAAGTCACGCAGGTAGGTGCCCGAGTACTGCAGGCTGAAGTCACGCGGGTTCAGGTGCTTGATGGCGGCCTGGGCGTTCTGAGCGAACTCGTAGTCGTCATCGAACTCATCGGCTTCGGAAGCGCTCTCCAGGGCGGTCTTGACGGCGGCGCGCACGTATGTGCTCGGGTCGTAGTGGGTCTGCTCAGCCATGCGCTGCAGCATGTATACCGGGGGCTTCGTGCGGATCAGCAGGTACACTGCGGCACAACGCACCTCATGGGCATCTCCGGTGTTCTGGTACACCTTGAACAGCACCGAACGGGCCAGACGGGGGTAGTTCTCGACCAGACGGTCCAGGGCGACGATGAAAGCCAGACGCTGGAAGTGGGTCACTGGGATCTTGCCCTCCAGGTACGGCTCGAACACGTTCAGGATTTCAGGGTGGCCCAAATGTCCCAGACAGCGGATGTACACCTGCACCTTCACGCTGTCACCAGCCTTGACGGCCTCACGCAACTGGTGCGCGAACCACGGCACGACCTTGTGAGCAACGATCTTGTAGTCGGCGTCAGCCAAACGGCCGAAGCTGTGCACGGGGTAGTAGTTGTAGGCAGAGCGGTTGTTGACCTGGGCGCGGTTCAGGAAGTCGCAGAAGGAAATCATGGCCGTCGTGTTCAGATACTCCTGGTGCTGGACGGCGTTGGACGTCACCAGCAGGAAGTACTCGTGCATAACGGTCTCGGTCGGGTAGCGGATGGTCTTGGGCAGAGTAGCGATGACGCTGGCGGCCTCATCACCGCGCAGTTTCTTCTCTTCGATCAATTCCTTGATCACCTTGAAGGCGGGCGGGGTACCGGCCTGGGCCAAAGCATCGCGGAACGTGTTCCAGGCGTCAACCTTCTTAGCGAACGACTCGCTGTGGTTGCTGCCTTCCTCGCGTTCCTTTTGCGAGACGAACAGCTTCTGGCAGACGTCGTAGATGTCCTGGTAGTGCATGGTGCGCAGAACACGGGCCAAAATGGTGAACTTGTTCAGCGTGTTCGACTTGGGGACCTGGGACATTTCCTGCAGCTCCTCAGCGATCTCGTACGCCAGCTTGTAAGCGTAGCGGGAGGCATCGACGTTGCGAGCGTACTGGACGCTGTATCCCTTGTATCCGGTAAAGTAGGGAAGGAAAGGGGTCTGAGGGGCTTCCTTCATGCTCTCCGGAATCGGCTGGTAGAAGTCTTCCTCGCTGCTCAGAGAGTTAGAGTCGGACTCGGAAGAGCTGTAGAAATCCTGCTCATCAGACTCATCGGACGACGAGCTGGACGAGGAGCTGCTGGAATCGTCGGAGCTGGACGAATCGGACGAGGTGTTGTTTTGCTTGCGCAGACGGTGCTGATCACGCTGATACGCTTCGTAGTACTGCTTTTCCTTGAAGGCATTCAGATCACGACGGTTGCGGTTTCCACGGTGCTCGACTTCCTTGGCCTGCTTCTTGTACTGCTCAGCAGGGCTGATCTTGAAGTTTTCGTGCTCTTCCTCCGAGCTGGAGCTCGAGTCCGAGGAGCTGGACGAATCGCTGGAAGAGTCCGAGGACGACGACGACGACGACGACGACGAGGAGGAGTCATCGGTCTCGTTGGCCGGGCGAACGAAGTTTTTCTTATCGTGAGCCATGTTGTAGCTGTACACCAGGTCGACAAACACCTGGCGATCGTCAGCCGGACCCTCCGGGTACTTCTCGAAGGGCTTGATTTCGTTGAGGGTCATGTTGACCTGAGCGTAGACCATGGCCTTCTGGCTGTTGACCAGAGACGGGCTGACGACAACCTTGTTCACGGTGGACACCGACTGGATGGTGTAGTTGTACCAGTTTCCGGTCAGATACATCTGCGTCACCTCCGACTTGGACATGATGTTGCCCATCTGGTTGGTGTTCGGCTTGAAGTCGCTGAATCCGCTGAAGCCAAAGTGGAAGCCCATGCGCTGCTCGCAACGATCAAAGTTGCGGGACTTGACGACATGGAAGACGTGCTGGTCTTCCTCGAGCCACTGGGGCTGAGGAACCCACTCCTTGTGGGACTGGAAGTGGAATTCCGGGACCGGGTTGACGTCGTACAGGGTTTCACATTCGCCGGTCACCGACGGTTCCATGGTCTTGTACACACCGGTGAGGGTGTTGTTCTCCGGGAACTGGTTGAACTCCGACTTGATCACGTACGCTCCCTGGGTGTCCAGCTGCAGCTGGCTGACCCAGCCCTTGAGCATGTTCACCTCGTGGTTGGGGACGGTCTTCTCAACGTAGAAACCCTTCACGGCTCCCTTGTTGTAGTAGATTCCGAAGGGCTTCGAGCTGAACGGCATCGGCTGCCATTTCAGGTTGAAGCGCGCCAGTTCAGTGCGGTATCCGCGGGGCAGATACTCGTTGAACGCGGCGTACATCGGACGGTCAATGTAGGCGACGACGTAGTTGTGATCCTTGGGACGGATCACCAAGTAGCCGTGCGTCACAATGCCGGTCCAGTAGTCCTCGAGGTCCGGCAGAGCGGTCATGGTTTTCGTCGTCACGTTGTACACGTACTCCCGGTTCGGTTCCCAGGCACCGAACTCGAAGCCCGTCTTGTTGAACGGGCGCGAGTAGGGGAACTCATACTCGTACGAGTACTGGTACGCCGTACACAACCCCACTGCAAATAAAAAGCACACACACACACACACGAGTTAGTACTGCTGGACGCCTGGATCACGGAAACACTGGATTTGCATCCTTGGAATGCCGGAGCACACGAGGACAAAGATCACTTACCAAACGTGAGGAGAAGTAACTTCGCAATCATGGTTCGGTTGTTCTCAGATGCCCGGATGCTTTGATTGCACTCCAAAGCTCGAATGTGCCTTCTGGTGGGCGAAGGATCACCTTTTATACCTGAATTTTGCTGATTGCCTTAGCTTTTTCCTTATCAATAACCTCATTCATAAAATCTGCTCAAATCTTAGTTCAGCAATCCCTTTCATCAGTTCCCTATGCTTGTTTATTATCAGTGTTTTAGTTTGTTATCAATGCAGTGAGGCAAGGCAGATGCATGCATGATGTACTTACAATATTCTGTTAGTCATTTTTTAATTGTTTAAGTTTTCAGAAATTCGGTGCCCTTTGAAACGGCATCGCGACCGACGCTACATTTATTTTTAGAACAATTCTCATGATGTTCGACTGTGGTAAACTGTGTAACGGCTTTTGAAAGTCATTGCCGTGTATAAAAATGATTCTCCGAGAGGAAGGCTTTCTTAGTATGATCGGTGTGATTCTCAACTCTGTTTCGCTACTTCTCCATTATAATCCTATCCTTTTCCTGCACGTATTCTAATGCTAGTTGATTCTCAGGATACAAGCAGAAGGCATTTTTGCCACCATCATCTCACACATGTGATCATTCGTACGATCTGCTTAAAATAGATCACATTCGTGTGCGATTGCTCTCAGCCAAGGTTTTTCTTGGCAGACCAGTGGAGGAGATGAGCGGTTTTCATGACATTTCTCTCTCGTGTTGATTGCTCACGCTCTTGTTTTTCCGGCGGTGAAAATTCAGTTTGATGCGATCCGCATATTATACTGGTTCGTTTGTAGTGTTTCGGTCGAAAACCTTCCTAAAAATCGCAATAAGTGGCATAAAAATCGATACATTCGTCCCCTTCAGTACATTCACACGGCAGAGCAGCTGATTAGCTGATAAGCACACCGTCGCAACAACTGTTCAGTTAAAAAAAAGTTCGTGATAAGCATACATTTAGGTCGATGGCCTATTGCTGATTGGAACGATCGAGATCAGCTGTCGTCTTATCATTATTCGATCTTTAGCTCACCTTCGATCGCGATGGCATCCGGTTCAGACGATCAGCTCGGGCAGTGCAGTAGTGCGACGCTTCAGTGTTTGATTTGCATGAAGCATATTGAAGACCCGCGGCTATGTCCCCAATGTTCCAAGCTGTTCTGCTACAATTGCATTCGCCAGTGGTTACAAAAGGCGGACAGCGAAAGTGGCAATCCAACCTGTCCGTATTGTAGGTGTACGTGTAATATAGAGACCTTCGTGAAAATTCTGGAAGGCAGTCCACTCTATCCGTGTAATCCTATCGCTGAAGAAAGCAGCTCAACTGCCCATCCGGATACAGCGAACAACGATCCAGAAAAAGTCCTACATCGACTAGAGAAGTTACTGCTCGAAACGCAGGGATTCTTCAACGAAACCAATGATCGCGTCAACCAAGAGCTGAAAAAGCATAGTGCACTGGTGGAGAAAACGAAGAATAATCTAGTCAAGACTGTTAACTTAATGACACACCAAGAGCTGAAAGATATCCATCAGCAGTTCCATGCCAAAAATGCCGAAATCGATGCGTGGAATGAAATATTGAAAAACAAATTGAACAAGCATCAGTTTGATGTCTCATCCATTAAAGCTGCTATACAGCAGAGTTCTCCCGCAGAGCTTGTGGTAAAGCAGGCGGAGATTGAAAAATCTTGCACCAAAGTTACCGAAAGTTTGAAGTCCATTTCGCTGAACGTAAAGCCACTCAGTTTTACAAGGTACTGTTGGAAAGCTTTGGAGTGAGGAGCTTCAGAACGGTCCAATGATTCTACAGTTCTTATCCTGTTCATTTCCCACACAGTAATCTCATTCCGGAACCATTCACCTGGAAGTTTGCAGTGAACAGATACACTGCCATAAGACGCACGAACGAAGTCCAGTATTCCGATCTCGTCACGGATGATATCGGTTCCGTGTGGCGCTTGGAAGTACATCCGTGCGGTTTTGACGATGCCAAAAACACATCGCTGAGCATTTTCCTCCAGCTGTACAATGGGATCGAGGGACAGTATCACTACTCGTTCGAGCTGCTCGGTCCCACAAGAAACCATTTCTACGAGGCGGAAGATTATTTCGAGCTGCGCAAAGGCTGGGGTCAAAACCATTTCATCGACCTAAAGTCGTTGCAGGAATCTTTCATTGTGGACGATGGATTCGAGCTTAGGTGTTCGGTCCGTTCGCTTAACCTTATCGACAAGTATGGGAAAATGAAGAAGCGAGCCGATCTACTTACAACGGAAGTTGATCATCTGAAGAAGTGAGTAGTGATGGACAGCATTTTGGAGGGTGTTCATTACAATAAGCTTAATGCTTTCAGATTAGCCTATCCGGACTGTCTAGACGAGGTGGTCACCATCCGCAATGTGGTGGAAGCAGTCAAGTCCTCTGCCTGTCTGTACTCTGACATTCTGTCCGACGATATCGGTGGCCAATGGCGGCTACAGGTCTATCCCGGTGGCAATGGTGAAACCCGAGGGCAATTTTTATGCATTTTTCTGGAGCTTTGTTCGGGCATTCCTAACAAGTGAGTTCCCGGAGAGTGAATGTATGGCCGATGATCAGTAAAAGCAGCGTTTATTCCTTCCTGCCAGGTACGAGTTCACCGTTGCGCTGCTGCATCAGAACGTGAAGAAGATTGTTAAAAAATCACTAGAGTACTGCATCCAGCCTTCGTTACCATTCGGATGGAAAACGTTTTTAGGCCGAGAGGAGTTCATTAACAGCGGATACATACAGAAGGATTCGCTCTCCATTCGGCTCACTGTCAAGCCACCGAACGCAACACAGAAGCTTGCCTATTTTCGGCAGCAAATGGAGCATAACCTGGAGCATAATGAGCACCCGACACGCAAACAGTCCGTGATTTCTAACGATTCCAAGCCCTCCACATCGCAGGAACCGCTTGAAAGGAGGCTGCGGAAAGCATCCATAAGTCTCTACAAAAACTTGTTCACCAAATCGTCCAGCACCGATCAGTGAATTAAATGGTGTGCATCACCATGTTTGGTTTTCAGCTAAATATATCGGCTCCCATGTGTTATTGTAATTACCGTCTGAATGTATTTTATTTCCTCTAGAATGTGTGTACAAAATTTTCGTTTGAAAAATCACACCTTAAACTTGTTTCTCGCAACCGGAATGTTGGGTTCCGAGCCAAACGAGTACATAACTTCCAACGTATTTATGCCACACTGGTATGCTGGTTCGAGCACGTGAGAACCATAAAGCCTGTGGCCACCACAACAACTTCAATCGTAATACCATTGAACTTGATCTTACCTGATACTGGCGGTGATCGGCACTATCGATGATGCGCAAGCGTTGGGCGTAACGTTGAGCGCATGTGCATTAGGCCCACCGCACCCAACACGAGCCGCGCTCCGGGGAACAGGCGAACGCGAGGCAAATTGATAGGATGGGCGTAGCGGAGTTATGAAAAGAACAACATCGTAAAAATATGTTATACGTCACGAGTTTTTGACTTCTAACGTACACCACCACAGACGTTAGACGGTACTTAGCATGCGTTGTAGAGCGTCTGTTATTATGGCCAAATCGATCGCGATCACGCGAATATTTTAAGTGGCAGCCTAACATTATGTTTCTGACAGGCTTAGGTTTGCTGCCAGCATAGCTATCTGTACAACAAGTGTAATTACTCTGTTATTGCATACACTTGCCATGTTTCTGTGATATGTGAACTGTGCAGGTTCTTCTTACAGATAGTGAGAATTACTTCAGAATAATAAGTAATATCAGATACTTGTTTTATCGCTCTTTAATTAATATCCTCATGAAGATATGACAACTTAACGTCCAACATTCATTAGCTTCGTTCCGCATTGTATGGACATCCGCCGGTTGGTTTTATTTCTATAGATATTCCACGAATTAAAACCAATCCTTCAACGATTGACAGCTGCACGGAAAGTGAAATGAACGGCATCGGTACGGCACGACCGCTGTCCCGTCAGCTGCTCATTGATGTGTATGCAAATCGAATGTTTGCATTTCTGGTCTCACCCTCGCCCCCATCTGCACGTGACCCGTTGCATTAAGAAAACCGAACGTGGAGCTAATCCGACATTCACAATCCAATCATAAATCAACCGTTTAGTGCCACACCGTGATGCAGTCGATTTGTTTTTGCAGACGATCTGCGGCGAGCGATTCCCTCGAGTCAGTCACGAACACGGCGGCGCCTCATGTGTCACATACGCTTTAGGCAATGTGCGCGAGCCAAGTTCTAAACGAACGATTTCTAGAATTTGTTCAACTTTTCTGTCAAAGCATGCCGAGATCACACACACACACACACACTAGAAGCGCACGGTACTTCCTACAAACGTCATCAACCGTAATGCACCAACGCGCCTGATGTTGCGTGATTTAGTGACCGACTTTCCGGGTGTCGGTCGGTCCGATCACGCTATGCCATCGTTTGGTGACAGGCAACCCGGAATGTCGGCCGGTCGTCAGAAATGCACCGACTGACCTCGAAAATTTGACGCTCATTTCTTACTTCCTCGAACGATTCACGCCAAAGGTGATTAAGGAATCCTGACTGCTTGCACTGCTGGGCCTGAGGGCAAGTTGATCGGAAAACAAATCGTAATCCGCCCGGGAGGTAAATGACAATGATTTGGCCTGCATAATTGCATCCCGCTTATCTCGTGCCACAGCAGTGACACACAGCCCCAGTTCGGAAATTGGAGTGTGATCGAGAGCACAGCATCCCGGGCGGGGGCTACATCTCGCGGCATCATTTCACCATTACCCGCATTAACACTCCGATCTGCGCAGCACGACGTAATTATCATTATTTTCTCCAGCGCATCGGTCGTGCTTCATTAGGGGTTCCCTGAAATACGTATAATAGTTCCTCCAGGTTTTTTTTTCCTCCACGGCCACTTCTTCAACCGCATCAGGATCCACAGTTATCGGCACGACAGCAGCACTTCACACCGGTCGCATTTGACCCGCCAGTCCAGCGTTCAAGTAATTGATACTTCGCCGGTGAAGCCTTTCCAATTGGCCGTTTCGTACTGTGTGATCGTGGACGGGGTCTGAAGGGCCTTCCACTTATGGGTAGCATCCCCACTCGATGGGCAGCTGAGAGCGGCTTTATCAGATTGAAATATTTAAATGCGAAAGCTGCCCGCGAAGTTGTCTGAAAACGCCACCTAACGACCGATAATCGGAATCGATTAGCGTGTCGATGATGAGGGTGAACCGAGCTCATTTGGTGAATTCCTTGGACCTCGGTTATCTGATCGGAGCGATTGGTGGTGTTTTTTTTTTAATGATCAAAATTTGAGGTTGAGTGTTTATTTATCGAGATGGTTGACAGTGAGTTGCTATAGGCTATTTTCTTGTATATATTTTCGGGACATGATGTTCCAAGAGTTTTTGAGTATGAGTCTACAGAGTCCTCGCGAACTTCAAGAGAGACTACAATTAGTTCAGAATATTCGAACAATTGCTTTTCATTGTTTTATATCACATCTCAGATTGTCAAGTCGTAGTCGTTGGGTCGTTCAAGAAGAATGTCCTAATTGTATCCATAAAGCCAGAAACAAATAACTCGACAAACTACCGCTGTCTGTCAATCATTTTCATTTATCTCCTGACAATAAACTCCCACCGTCAATGTCAACTAACAGTGCTCCTGGGAGAACCAGAATGAGGTACTTAAAAGAAATGAAACTGGCCGTTACGCGGGGAGAAGTCATCAAGTGACCCACCCCGTTAACGAGTGCCGGCCTTGAACTTTTACTTCCGCTAAGCATCCCGCCCATGAACAACAAGACGACGCCGACGAGTTAAAACGACACATTTCTTTCTGCTTTATTCACCCGTTTGTCGGACATAACAGTAAGGATATCGTCAAAGTTGTCTGCATAGCATGCAAAAATGGCTTGGTGAGAGCACATTCCTGCCTTTTCACTGGCCATACATACCACAACGTTCCTCCAATTGCTTACGAAAAGGGTTAATGGGCGAGCTTCTCTCTTGGTGGCGTGTGCCCTCGGCAGACTTCCTTTTTTGTCTATACCGTTAAGGGAGAAGCAAGAGCTGCGTGCCAGCGGCTGTATGCCGAGAGTCAATGACTATCTCGCTAAATCAATAATGGTATTAATAAAAGTGGCAGTGGCACAAGAAAACGCCGATAAAAACAAGAGACATTTAAATTGTCAAGAATCTGTCGTGGCGCCATTCGTTGCTTGCTGCCCAGCAGCCAAGTAAAAACAGGCACAAAGACGGCCAACAAGAGGGACGCTGCTGTGTATAGGTGTTAAAGGGTAAGCAAACTAACAGGAAGCGAGACACTTCATATATCTCGCGCACCCTTGATTTGAAACTGGCACGCTGCTTCGGGCTGCCTCCTCGATGATGTTGGGAGCCGTTAAGCCCACTTGGGCTGTTGATCCGGGAAGTGCATGTGCAACGCATTCGCCCGCGAAAAGGTGCATCGCTGGCTGCACGCATGCTGCCGTGTAAATATTGCCGGCATCATCGAGTGGAACACTCCACCACAAACGGTAGGACAAGTTAAACAAGCTCTGCGGGCTTGATGCGATGCAAGTACGAACAAAAATATCCAGCACACTCGAACCCTCGAAGAGCACGACGAGCGGCACAACTCGTGGCGAATGGGAGAGGGTCCGAAAGAACGATAAAGCAGAAACGCCATCTCGCCCGGACGGAAGAGAAAACAAATCAGTATCAATTAAATACTGCCGCAAGCCGATAAGCCATTAGCGCAATTAGCATAAACAATATTGATTTTCAATTGAACAACCTTATGATCATGTGCGGCGCGCATGGTGGGTTTCGCCTGTCGTTTCGCCTTTCTTCTCTTTAAACTTTAAACTTTGGGTAACTGGATGCCCTAGTTTTGTTTATATTTAACAGTGTTAGTGTACAAAAATATTCTTCTTTTTCTTCTTAGCATAACGACGTACTTGGTGTTGCCGGTCATAAAATGGCTTACGAGACTTAATGATACCGCGTGGTTTGATAGTCAGCCTTAACTATGAAGAATCGTTGGGGATGGGATTTGATCCCCGGATTTGATCTGTCGTATGAAGACCGGCGTCGCTATCGCCTTGGTTGCCACATTAAACTGACATTTTATTACTGAATTATGTTAATTATCTCATCGTTAAAAAGTTTAATATATCATTGCTGTACTACTCAATTCGTGCAACCACAAAGCTACTTAACTCACGACCTGTCAACAACAGTCTAAACCAGGGTTCGGCAAAGTCTGGCTCGCGAGAAACTATTGATAGGCCTCATAAAGAACACAAGATCTCTACAGATCTCTTCGCCAAGACTTCAGCCAAGACCTCCTATGAATCATCTTTAATCAGAGTTCTGGAAGTTGTACTTCAAGTATCGTAATGAGACATAAAAAGTCCTCGAAATTCTTGAACATACAACAAGGATGCATTAAATTGGTGTTCTAAGGATTTTAAGTGAGACATCGCAGGTACGAGATACATAGATCAAATGTTGTAATAGGTACTGAGTGATAGTTTGAAGATTGAATTTGGGAATGCTATATCAATATGGTTTATATATGGTAGGTCCAATTGTAACGTACTCATACAGTTGAGATTTTTTGTTGTTGAGATTAAGTTGATGATTGAGACGTCGTACAAATTTGAACTATCTGACTCGTAGATTCAAGCTTTTTTTTTACTGTCTAGTCCTATTAAAGAGAAGCGTGCCGACCCCTGCTCCAAACAGCCGATTCCAGTAATATATTAAACTATTTTTTCTCTGTCAACTCGCCCTCCAATGTGACTCCAACTCGTACCATCTTACAGTTACAGGTGTACTGCTAGTTAGTTCTCAAGCCCCGCTCCACACAATCCTTGAAGTTAATTAATTTTCCCCGGCTCGCATTAATATTCAACGCCCCAACGCGTCAGTTCGTTTTGATTCGAGTAGATTAAGCCTAACAGTATAAATAATTTACCTGATGTGTCTTATGAAGCGTGGTCATCTAACCTCGAGCCACGTGGAGCGCAATCGGATTGTTAATTTATTTTCGCTACTTAGGAAAAAGAAAACGAAGAATCATAATTCTGCCAGATATCGGTAAGTTTGTAATTAATCTTCACCGCACGCTAACCGTGACTTTGACCTTAGTTGGATTTCTGCTATCTGCGTTTCTGCCCTTCCCTGATTATATTGTTCCTCCTGCTCGCTTGTTAGAAGTTTCTTAGAGGAGAAATCGATGCTCGGACGGTTTCAAGCTTCAAGAGGTAGAATGCAATCATTTTTCTGCAATGATTCTCTGGCGAGATGCACGTAGCTGACCTATCGTACAGTCACGACCAACGCCAATCGCCGAAGACGAGCTCGAGCGCCGTCTAGCTAACCGTGATAAATTGAAAATGTTAAACTCGGGCTCCGTTTATGCGTTTAAAGCGCAATGATTCACCTTCCGGCAAAAACCCCCGTAAGTCCTTGCTGGAGGTTCGCCAAGCGGTTCCGAACAAAAAAAGGATCATTATTCTCACCGAGCTTCATGCAGGGCAGTAGACAGCCATCGGTGGATTAGCGGCAGGGGATTGCACTGCTTTCAAAAAAGATTACAAAAGATCCCATTAGAAATGCTCACAGCCCGAGCCCGATCCACAGTCAGTCGTCGGTCAGAATTGTTATGAAACCGTAGACGTTTTCCGCTTTTTTTTTCTCTGCCCCAAACGAAACGCTGCGTGACCGGCATAACTCGGGCCGGCAGCAGGAAATTGTAGAACGGTTCGCGCGATGGCAGAGCAATGTGGTTTTAAACATGGGCCCACAAACAAAACACCGGGAAGGAAAATTTAGAGCTCCGGGGTAAAAGTGCATTCTTGTGACTACATACGGCTTGATGCTGAGGCAGAGTATTGTTTACGGCGCGTTTTAAATGTTGTTATGGTAATAACTTAAACTGCATGCTGCTGCATATTTACCCATCGCAACACACGGCACGGTTCGGGTTTCGGCTGCACACGCCCCGTTCTATGCCCCCTCTTTTGTGTGGGCAAGTGCATCCCAACGAGCTCGCGTAACTATCAGGTCGGAGTAAAGACTCGGCAGCAATTAGTTACACTGCTCCACGGCGCGTGCGTGTGTTTTCGTCTAGCTTTCGTCGTTGGTTTAGCATAGGGCAATAGGGACGTCTAAGCGTGTAGGAGAAGAACAATGTATCAATTTGCGTTTATATTTCAAACCATCGATCGTTGCACGAAACTCTTTCTGCGGTCTGCAGGAAGTTTAGCTTTCCAATTATTCTCACCAAATTAACCTTTTTCTCTATTATAGACCCACACACTGGTGAACTATCCGGCAGGGGAACAAACCTAACCGTTAGGGTTTCTTTAAGAGCGAACATTCTTATGGATTGTAGGAAAGGCATCGAGTGCATCTAATATTCGCGACAGAACCTTCATCTATCTTGATGCTAATAACCGTTAGAGATGGTATGAAGCTCAAGAGCTCGTCTTCTTGGCCTATAACCTCATCTGAGGGCTAAAGCCTGTCATTAGTGACTTTCTTGACTTTACAGAGTTTCGAGTAAAATAATGGAATCGCTCGGTTTCAACTGGATAGTGGAATATGGCAATCACGTTGTGGAAGGTCTTAGTTTAATCACATTTCTCATCATAAACAAAAATTGTATTTAAAGAAGTTGCAATCATATAATGCAATGTTGCATTCAATTAGGGGAATTTCTATTTCCATTTGTTAAAGAATTTCTGCCGAACGTTTGGTGCAATCCTGTCAAATCGGAAAATTGTTTGTTGCAAAATTCCACAATCGCATTCCCCAAATCGAAATCGAAATTCCATTATATGAATGCAACCGTCCACTATCCAGTTGAAGATTATATCATAAGAAGCGCTGTATTTACCTACTGAAGGTGGTTAGTCAGTCCTGCATACTGCGAGGCAGTCCGGACGGGATTCGATATCCCGTTCTGTCGTGTAGTGATCGGCTTCTCTAACGCCACGGCCACCGAACTCTCTTTATTATCTCAATATCTTAAGATAACTTAACCAATCTTAATTGCACACTATCGTTCGTCCTTGTGCCGCACGTCGTTGCGCTTATTTACGCAATTGACGATAAAACAATTTGCATCGCACATTAGCGTCACCGGTCACTGCCAAATGACAAAGTGGTTGAGCCGTTCAATGGCACAAAGCTTACCGCAACAAAAACACATCTGGTGTAAAGAGAAACGAGACGATTTGTTTCGTTTATCTCTCCGGTTCAATTGCTTGCCCTTAATCATACGAGCCCACCCGTGGCGTTCGATTGAGCCGTGTCTCGTGCACGTCCCATTTCATGCTGTCGTCAATAATGTGGAGAAATTGTTTGGGTGAGACAGGGGAGAGAGAGAGAGCGTGAGGAATGTTTATGATTCGAATTTATGTGTTTCTTGCACTAGCAAACCTTGCTGGTACTGGTGCGATAAACTGATACATTAAATGTCCGCTTGCATGGGAATGCCGATGTGGAATTGAACGCAAATAGTATTTAAGATGCTTCAAGTTGTCATTGCACGACCACCCACCAGTTTCCAGTGCACATCCAACAGCAGAACAATTCAATTTGTATGCATCATTAAGCATATTTCCTTCTTTTCCTTTCATTGGTTCATCGCCCAGACGCCAACATGGGTTCGACAATGTTGTCTTGCTTATTATTTTAATGTGTGTCTACTCTCCTACATTCGTCGGTATCAGTTCCAGAGGCTTTCGGGGGGAGAGTTCCCCATGCTCGCAGTAACTTCTAATGGTACGGATCCATTCATGCAACGGATCGTTTTTCTTTCGCGTTGCTTCGCTTGCTGCAAACTGTGACGATCGAACGATCGACGGACGGCAAACGAACGGGATCTAATCGAAGTTCGGGGTACGGCATCGGATCGACAACAGGACAGTAATGTACAAATTATGCTAATGATCATGTTTCGCCTAATTGTGTATTGTTTTTCCACGTTCTATCGATTCTGGGAAGCTTTGAGAGCCGTGGACGGCGTGCAATGCGAAGAAGAAAAATATTATCACCGTACACATTGAAAGATGGTGGTTGACTATAGATATGCTTTATGGAATTTTTGTTAAGCTGATGTAACGGTCGATTTGAATTTTTTTTCCAAAATAATTCATGAAAAAAATATTTAATCGCGCTTGAAACTTCAAAACGCATCATTTTGAAGACGATTTTAAAATGTTCAAATAAACAGTGAAGTTTATAAATGTTTAAATTAATACCACCCTGTTTTCGCACCGTTTTTAATTGACACTAACGGCAACCCATTAGCGGTCATTTAGATAAAACCCCTACCAAACACGTCCATCACTCACATGCTCCCTGCAAACCATGTTTTCTATAAACTTAAGTACGCCAAGTGTGCTCGTTATAAAGGGGAAGTCCGGCCACAATCCCTTAAGGAATGCACTTTTGTATCGCCCCCAAACAGCCTCGTGCTTAACTGCATCATCGTCGCAAAAAGATGAAAGAAACGATTAATTTAGCCGTCCAATGCACCACCTAATTTGGTGGCTGTGCGTGTGTGTGTGCACTTTGATCAGAAGGACGATTTTTCATCCCAGCGTATGGTTTTAATTCCTCTCAGGCATCAGCGAACTGGTGCGGACGACTTTAATCTTCTCCCTGGTCTGGTTTCGCCCAGACCGAGACGAACGTCCAGGATATTGGGTGGCGCGTATTGTGTTTAATTTCAAACTTCACTCTCGGTGAATGATAGGCACCGTGATGGTGTTTTAATTGAGTAATGTTATTACGGTTGATTCAACCGACCCGTTTGAAACCGGCCCCAAAATAAAAATAAAAAATCCGAATCACCACCAAGCATTCGCTGACCTCTGTCGCTGTCCGAGAGCGTTAAGATTTAAAGCACCGAGCGAAAAAGGCTTTTTGCCAATGATTCCTGGAAGATTAGAATACCTAATCAGGCCGACGTTTGTCCGAGTTCCGCGCATGTCTGGCTGGCTGTATTTTAACAGTTCTCCCCATTCTTGCCCAGCGCAACCCGGTGACCCTGTGGTTTGGTGAAGGGTTGCCAAGTGCGCCAACTCATCGGCGGGTTTCAGCGCTTCAATCCGTGCTGTCACTGCTCCCACCCGGCCTGACGTCAGATGAGCTGTGAAAAGATGTTAATCGCCACATATTCTGCCTTTCTTTTGTCCGGTTCGTTCGCTGTTCTTCGCCGAGTGTTCGGACGGGTTTATGACAGATACAAGGTGCAAAAAAATCCAATCGGCATAGCAGCATTCTTCCGTTTTGCACCGATAGCGTCTGCTGTTTCGAGGACCACCTAGATGCAAGTTTTAAGCTGGTTCAGCTTTTGGAATGTCGGGATCAAGTCAAACCTTCATCAAAGTTTTTTTTAACAAACTCTCTGGGCTTCATGAAGCTTTCCGTTTCGAATATTTTATACCTTTTTTGTTTTGTTTTCTTTGATATTAAGAATAAGAAGATTATTATAATACCTTAAAGATTTATCTTCTTTGTGACATAAAATAATTATCATCAGTGAAATTGTTACAAATCAACTAATAAGCTCTTTTTATTTCTTTTCTATGTTCTTCGTTCAGCAGCTACAGTGCGAGAATCGACCAGGCGGCTACCCGTGGTCAACGATGGCAGTGGGAGCAGTAGCATAGTATCATCAGTATCTGATGGCCACATTAGTACCAATAGTATTATTAGCAATAATATAGATAGTGACGATGTGTCGCGGGCGCACGAACTGAAGAACGGTACGATCGAATACGCGTACATTACCAAGTTGGCGCGACCCTTGCACCAAGACGATCTGCTGTATGAGTCCAAAACAGGTGAGACTTCGCAAATCCTTAATACATAGAATTATTCGTGTGGATTCCAATTCCTTTTCGCTGTTGAACTCCTCAAGAGCCCAAGTGAGCGTTAACTTAATCAACTTCACATGCTCTGCCATATTGTTTTCTCATTAAATTTTGCAAATGGCTGCATTGCAACAACTCGTTCATTCCATCATCTTTATTTGTAGGCAAGCGATGCGAAACGATAGGGCTGTGCGCTGCTCAAAACTTAATAACTCACTGGGCGCTCTCTCGTTTTCCAGATGTTTCTGATGGACGGCGTAGCTCACAGATCCATGCCACTGGTGCGTTTCGAAGTAGATCATCCAAAATCTGGGATCCTCATCCAGAGTACGAGCTCAATGCATTCGGTATCAGAATGCATTTAAAGCTATCACACGACGTAGGATTTATTCAGAAGGATATGAAGGTAATTATCGCATTAATGGGTTAAGATTAGTTTCAACATCTTCGGAGGAAAATTTACCTCCCGAACCTTCTATCCACTCTTTCAGGTGACTCATTTTTGGCCAAATGAAACGTTGCGCAAACCTGAGGATCACGATGAAAGCAGGTTGCTGCAGGGATGTTATTACAAAGGTAGTGTCGTAGGCGATCCACAGTCCACCGTTAGTGTATCATTATGTGAAGGAATGGTAAGTGAGATAGTTAATGTACCTCATTGAATTTAACCACGATTAGATTCCAATTGCATATACATATTTTTATCCAAAACCCATCTTCCGAATCAAAAAGGCAAGTCCTTTAGAGCACACATAAGACCTTAAACGTAGACGCGTACCAAGCAAATGGGGTGAAAACTTCAATGCTAAAACCAGACCAGATGAAATCTATTTCTGGGCGCTGGATAGCATCGTATCGGGGTTATTCCATTAGTGGTGAATTTATAAACCAATATTCCAGGTAAAAGAACAGATGGAGCATTTCCTGCAACTGACCGGCACATTCCAGATGTACAATATTTAAGTTGCGCGTGCAGCTTCCACACCTGTGCTCTGGATGCCCTAACAGTTGCCGAGTATTTGTTTACAATTTGCAAACTGAGTATTTTCCCACTTCCCGCTCCTTACGCATTACCGCTCAATCTAAGCTATATTTTGAGAAACCTTGCTATTAATGTGTTTATGAACCGGTAGAACTTCACTGACAGCGGTATATTCAATAGCATGTTAATTGACAATTTAATGATCACTTGATATCGGATGTTTTATTTTACTATCTGAAATCGCTTTTGAAATATTCAGGAATTTTAATCAAACATTCGGCCACGTGTGTAAACCATGACATCGAAAAAACCAATAATTTGCAGACAAAAAGATTATTTTTTTTAAGTGCCCAAAGCCCGAAAACCCGAACATGAGCATTGAGTTTCCAGACATCTGCTAAAATAGCTGCATGAACGTGTAGAGACAAACAACAGATTTCGCCAAATGCTGTATTTAGAATCTATTTTTAAAGCCCTCCCGATGGTGCCAAAATCTCAAATCATTTAGTCCATCGCACAGCTCACAATGTTGCAAAAATATTGCAGACATTTGTTGAACCCATGCGCCGCGCTCCATATTGCTCATTGCTCTGTATTATTCGGAAAAGCCATAGAATTTCTACCATCGCTATTCCTAAATACCTGATGCAATAGCATATTTTCGATTGCATTCGATTGTCAAGGGTGATATTGATTCTGTTGAATTCATAATAAGATTTATGGGTGGTTGTTTTTGGCAATCTACCCGCCTCAGTAATAAATCAAACAATCCATTCGTACTGCATCCATGTCTAGGGTATTCTACGAAATTTTTCTTTCAAATCTGTGGCGTCCTTGAACTACAGTGCCATTAAACATCTGGTCTCATAAACAGATGCTTGCCACGAATAGATGATGTCTGCTCGACCAAACTAACATTCGATGCTCTTTTTAAACTGTGAACCGCAAGAGATGATAATTTCAAACACAGGCGGAATGATGGTCTAGAAATGAGTCACAAGTACTAGACCAAAAGTTCAATTGATCATACTTCTCTTGGTGATCCTCTGCACCTTTCTGTGTAATGGTTTATCAATTTTCAAAACCATTGCTGAATCATCTGTGGTAGTTATGGCACACACAAATATTCGAATACAAGACCAAAAACTCTGTTACATGAATTGCAAAAATTCCTTTTATTATAAATACTCCTCCATTTTTTTGTACATTTTCTGAATGCATGTTTTTACAAATGGTTCATTTTGTTTGGTTTTTCGATTTGGGTTTGGCTTTCTAGTAGACGTGCACGCACTTCTTGGGCAGGAAGAACTTGACGGTCTTGGTGACCGACTTGTTGCTCATGTCCGGGTTGACTCCCTTGCGGATCTGCTGCTTGTACAGCTGGGCGACGGAATCGGTAACGTCACGGCAGTGGACATCGACGTACTTGGGGACCTTCTCGACAGCCTTGCACTGAGAGGCGCAGGTCGGGAGCGGACGGCTGGTGAAACAGATCTTATCGCCCTGCTCGACGTACTGGGCCTGATGTTTGACGGGGCATTCCTTCTCGGTGTACTGTTGCTTCTCGAAGAAGTGTTCGCGGTTCGGCTTCTGTTCCTCCGAGGACGACGAGGACGACTCCGACGAGGACGAGTCCGATAGGTCAAAGTCCTTGTAGTAGTAGTTGTAACGCTGACGGCCAGCTTCCTGCTCGCTGATGACGTTGCCGAAGTAGTACTGGGGCTTCACACAGTGCTCCTGGGCCTTCTGGTGGTACTCGGTGAAGTAGGCCTGGGCCGGGCCGCTGCAGTTCATGCCAGCGAGAGCGTACGAGGCGGCAAAGTATTCGGGCTTGCGCATGACGCACTGGTCGGGAGTGATGAAGTCATCCTCTCCCTCGCCGTTGTTGGTACCGCAAAGACCGACGAAGTTGTTGAAGTACGACTGGTCGGCGAAGAAGCGGGCACGGTATCCGTCGAACACGATCTTGATGTCGTCGTCGCGGAAGCTGATCTCCAGCTCGTTGCCAGGGAGGGCGTACACGCGGATCAGCGGCTGATCGCCACCATCGTCGTTGGTGTACATTTCGACGGCGTACTTTTCGTGGATCTGCTGGGGCTTGCCGTTGATGTAAACCGTCGGGAGCTCATGTCCCTGCGGGATGATGTCGATGTTGTAGTCGTTCTGCTTGTACTGGCCGAGGACAGCCTTCAGGAAGAGCTGGTTGTTGTCGCCGTGACGCGCCAGAATGGTGATCTGCTCGTCCTCGCCGAAACCGTTCTTCCAGTTGTATTCGTAGTCCGAGTTCATGAAGTGCGAGTCCTGAGCGTAGAAGTAGTAGTCGGGCTTGACGGTGTGCAGCACCACGTGCCAGCAGTTGCCGAGCTCGTAGTCGTAGGTCTTTCCATCGAAGGTGTTGACGAATTTGTTCGACACAACGCAAGACGCTGGAGGGAATGCAAAATGGTCATTAGCAATCAATCTAGAACCACCATCAATGGTTGATGGTATCAGCACCAGAGACTCATCTATACTTACGGTGGTAGTTTCCGCGGTAAGCGTAGTTGAACATGCGCTCGTAGTAATCAAAGTCGGGGTGGATGGAGAAGAAGTAACGGGCGTACTCGCTTTCGATCGGGTAGTTCTGGATAGCGAAGCTACGGTCGGTTCCGTAGAAGGAAGCGTTGTAGTAGTCGAAGTACGGGGCCAGCTGGAAGTCAATCTGGAACTGGTTGTGCTTGCCCTGGAAGAAGTAGTCCTCGCTCCAGTACGGGAAGCTGAAGTAACGGGCGTAGTCGAAGAACTGGTAGGTCAGGTTCTTGGCATAGTTGGACACATCCTTGTACTCAAAGTTGAACGAGTACTGGTCGAAGTAGCCAGCCTGGCGGGTGGCGTTTTGGCATGCGGGCAGCTGGAAGTAGCCCTTGTCCATCTGCTGCTTGCAGCGCTGGCCAGCCTCGGAGATGCGCAGGAAGTGGCGGTAGGGCTCAGACTGAACCAGCTTACCCTTCATCGAGATATGCGATCCTCCCTGGCACTTCTCGCCGTATGCGAGCTCCCAGTTCATGCTTCCGATCTTGTCGAAGTTGAGAACGTTCAGGAAGTTGAGCTTGGGCATGTTCGGGTACTGGTTGGTGGCCGAGAAGCACATCTGGAACTGCTTGCCAGAGAACGGAATGAACTGGTAGAAGGCGCTCGAAGAGACGTACGGGCTGAAGGACAGGAACATCAACAGACGCTCCTTCTCGTCGACCGGGCTGTCGGCATAGGCGGTGGTGAACACGAACTCGGCCTTCTGCTGCTTGCCCTCGAACACGATACCGAAGTCGAAGACATTGACGTCGCTGTTGCGAATACCGGCACCGGCGTTGCGCATGAACTGCTCCTGGCGGCGCTGGCTTCCGGCGTAGTACACGAAGGGCTGGGCGTAGTTGAACTCGTTGTAGTATCCAGAGTATCCGTGGCGACCCTTCGGGTGTTTCACATCGGCGGTCTGGAAGTCCTGGTCGTAGTCGGCCTGCTTGTGCTGCAGCACAAACTTGACGTTCTTCACGCTGGTGCGCTGAGCATCGTAGTGCAGGTTCAGCTGATGGTAGTGGTAGGTCTCCGAAGCGAACGGATAGACCAGCGCCGACCAGTAGTCGTGCTGTTCGATGTGCTTCATCAGGTAGGCGTAGTCGATGAAGTCCTTGTCGTATTTGGCCTGGAATCGGAAAGCGACACCGGTCAGCTCATGGCCGAACGAGGTCTCGAACGACTTGGTGGTCTGGGCGCGATCGTGCAGGATGTGCACGCTCGGCTGCTCGGCCATCGGGCGCAGATCGGTGATGTCCTTGTATCCGGTGTACGGCCACGAGCTCATGTGGAAGAGAAGGGCGTCCTTCTTGGGCTCGAGCGGCTGCACATTCACTTCAAAGTCGTTGTTCTCAAAGTCGAAGCCAAAGTCGAAGCTGAACGGCAGGTATCCCTGGAACTTCTTCTGGTATCCGGCGACGTAGCGCTGGTGGTCGAAGGGCGTGATGAAGCCAACCTTGGCATCAACCAAGCGAGAGTAGGCCATGTTCACATCGGCAGATCCGTTGAACCAACGCGGCATGTGGACGAAATCGTCGTACTCCTTCTCGGGATATCCGGTCGGGGTCTTGAAGATGCTCGGGTGGGTGGTGGCGGAGGCCTCGAACTCGAATTTCATCAGAGTCGGGGTCTTCAGGCTGTAGGTGAACGGCAGACCGGTGGCCAAGGGGAAGGCCATGGTGACAACGTTCTGCTGGTAGAACTTGGTCACGTTGTACGCAAAACCGTCCTCGAAGTCTTGGAAGTACTTCTTCACAAGGCTCGGGAACTGCTCGATGGTCTGGTTGTTGAAGGCAAAGAAGCGCTCTCCGTTGAAGATCTGGAACATGAACTGACCCTCCAGCTCCTCAGCCTCCTCGGGGTCGATGTTCAGCAGCTTGGCAATGCGGGTGGTGGACCACTTCTGGAACTCCTCCTGGTTCTTGTTTCCGAACTGCTCGTAGTAGTCGTTCTGGTACTTGTGGTTCTTGCTGTACTGGCTGAAGTAATCCTTGAACAGGGACGGGTACTGTTTGTAGTACTTGTAGTAGTAGTCGCTAGACTTGTACTCCTGGTGCTTGTTGTAGCTGTCGTACTGCTTGTCGAGCAGATCGAAGAACGTCTCCATGCTCGAGACCAGGTAGTAGAAGGTCGAGAAACGCTTCAGGCCACCCATGTTCTTGCGCAGATGGAAGAAGAATCCGCTCGGGATGTAGTGGTCATCGGCAGCGATCTGGGAGAAGTACATGCGGTACGAGAGCTCCAGTTCCTTGAAGGCAAAGTCACGCAGGTAGGTGCCCGAGTACTGCAGGCTGAAGTCACGCGGGTTCAGGTGCTTGATGGCGGCCTGGGCGTTCTGAGCGAACTCGTAGTCGTCATCGAACTCATCGGCTTCGGAAGCGCTCTCCAGGGCGGTCTTGACGGCGGCACGCACGTATGTGCTCGGGTCGTAGTGGGTCTGCTCAGCCATGCGCTGCAGCATGTATACCGGGGGCTTCGTGCGGATCAGCAGGTACACTGCGGCACAACGCACCTCGTGGGCATCTCCGGTGTTCTGGTACACCTTGAACAGCACCGAACGGGCCAGACGGGGGTAGTTCTCGACCAGACGGTCCAGGGCGACGATGAAAGCCAGACGCTGGAAGTGGGTCACTGGGATCTTGCCCTCCAGGTACGGCTCGAACACGTTCAGGATTTCAGGGTGGCCCAAATGTCCCAGACAGCGGATGTACACCTGCACCTTCACGCTGTCACCAGCCTTGACGGCCTCACGCAACTGGTGCGCGAACCACGGCACGACCTTGTGAGCAACGATCTTGTAGTCGGCGTCAGCCAAACGGCCGAAGCTGTGCACGGGGTAGTAGTTGTAGGCAGAGCGGTTGTTGACCTGGGCGCGGTTCAGGAAGTCGCAGAAGGAAATCATGGCCGTCGTGTTCAGATACTCCTGGTGCTGGACGGCGTTGGACGTCACCAGCAGGAAGTACTCGTGCATAACGGTCTCGGTCGGGTAGCGGATGGTCTTGGGCAGAGTAGCGATGACGCTGGCGGCCTCATCACCGCGCAGTTTCTTCTCTTCGATCAATTCCTTGATCACCTTGAAGGCGGGCGGGGTACCGGCTTGGGCCAAAGCATCGCGGAACGTGTTCCAGGCGTCAACCTTCTTAGCGAACGACTCGCTGTGGTTGCTGCCTTCCTCGCGTTCCTTTTGCGAGACGAACAGCTTCTGGCAGACGTCGTAGATGTCCTGGTAGTGCATGGTGCGCAGAACACGGGCCAAAATGGTGAACTTGTTCAGCGTGTTCGACTTGGGGACCTGGGACATTTCCTGCAGCTCCTCAGCGATCTCGTACGCCAGCTTGTAAGCGTAGCGGGAGGCATCGACGTTGCGAGCGTACTGGACGCTGTATCCCTTGTATCCGGTGAAGTAGGGAAGGAAGGGGGTCTGGGGGGCTTCCTTCATGCTCTCCGGAATCGGCTGGTAGAAGTCTTCCTCGCTGCTCAGAGAGTTAGAGTCGGACTCGGAAGAGCTGTAGAAATCCTGCTCATCAGACTCATCGGACGACGAGCTGGACGAGGAGCTGCTGGAATCGTCGGAGCTGGACGAATCGGACGAGGTGTTGTTTTGCTTGCGCAGACGGTGCTGATCACGCTGGTACGCTTCGTAGTACTGCTTTTCCTTGAAGGCATTCAGATCACGACGGTTGCGGTTTCCACGGTGCTCGACTTCCTTGGCCTGCTTCTTGTACTGCTCAGCAGGGCTGATCTTGAAGTTTTCGTGCTCTTCCTCCGAGCTGGAGCTCGAGTCCGAGGAGCTGGACGAATCGCTGGAAGAGTCCGAGGACGACGACGACGACGACGACGACGAGGAGGAGTCATCGGTCTCGTTGGCCGGGCGAACGAAGTTTTTCTTATCGTGAGCCATGTTGTAGCTGTACACCAGGTCGACAAACACCTGGCGATCGTCAGCCGGACCCTCCGGGTACTTCTCGAAGGGCTTGATTTCGTTGAGGGTCATGTTGACCTGAGCGTAGACCATGGCCTTCTGGCTGTTGACCAGAGACGGGCTGACGGCAACCTTGTTCACGGTTGATACCGACTGGATGGTGTAGTTGTACCAGTTTCCGGTCAGATACATCTGCGTCACCTCCGACTTGGACATGATGTTGCCCATCTGGTTGGTGTTCGGCTTGAAGTCGCTGAATCCGCTGAAGCCAAAGTGGAAGCCCATGCGCTGCTCGCAACGATCAAAGTTGCGGGACTTGACGACATGGAAGACGTGCTGGTCTTCCTCGAGCCACTGGGGCTGAGGAACCCACTCCTTGTGGGACTGGAAGTGGAATTCCGGGACCGGGTTGACGTCGTACAGGGTTTCACATTCGCCGGTCACCGACGGTTCCATGGTCTTGTACACACCGGTGAGGGTGTTGTTCTCCGGGAACTGGTTGAACTCCGACTTGATCACGTACGCTCCCTGGGTGTCCAGCTGCAGCTGGCTGACCCAGCCCTTGAGCATGTTCACCTCGTGGTTGGGGACGGTCTTCTCAACGTAGAAACCCTTCACGGCTCCCTTGTTGTAGTAGATTCCGAAGGGCTTCGAGCTGAACGGCATCGGCTGCCATTTCAGGTTGAAGCGCGCCAGTTCAGTGCGGTATCCGCGGGGCAGATACTCGTTGAACGCGGCGTACATCGGACGGTCAATGTAGGCGACGACGTAGTTGTGATCCTTGGGACGGATCACCAAGTAGCCGTGCGTCACAATGCCGGTCCAGTAGTCCTCGAGGTCCGGCAGAGCGGTCATGGTTTTCGTCGTCACGTTGTACACGTACTCCCGGTTCGGTTCCCAGGCACCGAACTCGAAGCCCGTCTTGTTGAACGGCCGCGAGTAGGGGAACTCATACTCGTACGAGTACTGGTACGCCGTACACAACCCCACTGCAAATAAAAAGCACACACACATACACACGAGTTAGTACTGCTGGACGCCTGGATCAAGGAAACACTGGATTTGCATCCTTGGAATGCCGGAGCACACGAGGACTAAGATCACTTACCAAACGTGAGGAGAAGTAACTTCGCAATCATGGTTCGGTTGTTCTCAGATGCCCGGATGCTTTGATTGCACTCCAAAGCTCGAATGTGCCTTCTGGTGGGCGAAGGATCGCCTTTTATAAGTCAAATTTGCTGATTCCACGATTCTGCTATCATCGAATCGATTCGTCTACAACGATCAGTTGATTGACCGCTGTGTTGCTCGATTGAGTAATTTTTACTGCTCACATGTTTACAGTCTGATGCTTATCAGTTCAACCCTTATGCTAATGGGGCAAATTGTGCAGGGTGGTATATTGTGGAATCTTCCAACAGATTTTCAATGAATTAGAGCCATTGGTACCAGGATCAATGGGATGTGTGTTTTTATGAATCTTCGTTTGTGTAAGAAATTGTTTTCGATTCATAATGCCTTCAGCCCATTCTTTGTTTTGCAGATCAGTTTTGTTCGAAGAGCCACATTTAGTGGGTTTGTGTGTGTAATTTGTTTTGCATTTGCTGCTGATAACCCAGTTTACAAAAATCTGATTTTTGGAGCGAGTATCTTTACAAGCAAGTTAACATAAACAACTTTTTTCATTCAAATAAGCGCATTTTATTTCCATGGGATTGTTTAAACCGTTTTACATTGTATTTTATTTTTTGTCACTTTCACTTACACATTTACTTAAATTATTTTGTGAATTAATTTTATGACACTTTTATTAATTTACGAAGGATCTTTTTCGACGCTATAAGTATAGCTTAATTACTTATGTAAAGCAATCGTTTTCATTTTTTAGGGTACATGGTAATTTTTGCCATTTTATTTTCCTGGGCTGGATACACGAATAGATATAAGCTTGTATTAAATAGCCATTTATTATCATTTCTCTGGATAACCGAAATCTTCTTCAACTTCTTGGCTTAACGACCTTGCTAGATCATCTGCGGGGATCTCTGGTCCTGTCGTGTTAAGACCAGCGCCACACGTCTCTGTTACCGGGCCGCTCCTTCAATCGACTTATACACCTCTTTTGGTTGGCGAGGGTCCTAATTCATTCAATCGAATAAATTTATTTGTACATTGTCCTTCTGTATATCAGCTGATGCTGCCGACAACAAAACAAATCTTAGTGAAAAGACCTGTGATTATGAATAGGTGTTTGCACATACGTCGGTACGCTCTATCTGTAGTTGCGAGGCATTTCTTTCTCCTGGCAATGGACGAGTACTTTAATCCGAATGTCTTCATCAATGCTAAATCCAGGAATATCATTAACAGCATCAACGTCATTATTGCTCTCTTACGCGGCAGGTGTCTATATCGTATTCCATTCAAACCGTTCCCCAGTGGTGTATTTAAGTCTAGTAAGCCGCTATATGGCCAGCTTGACCTCAGAGGTCCTTAAACCAGGACGAGATCGACGAGAAGCTCATAATTCATTCGAACAAACCATACGATTCCTTTTCTCGTTTACGAACCGGAATCCGGAAAACGGAAAGGATTCAATCATCTCTTCCCATTGTAATCATATGATTTTTCCTCCTGTTTACCTCTGCAGCCGGAGGAGGTCACCTTAACTGTATATTTAATCGTCGCCAGGAAAAAGAATCCGATGGCGGTAGTTTTGTGTGAAAGACCGGCAAAACGACATGAAAACCCTTTCTTGCTGGTGGGAAGTATAGTCGTCAGTTTGGTCATATTGTCAAGAAGAGTAATCAACAGAAAACGCTCACAATAATTTTTACTGCAAATTTTCATTTTATTATAAATACTCCTCCATTTTTTTGTACATTTTCTGAATGCATGTTTTTACAAATGGTTCATTTTGTTTGGTTTTTCGATTTGGGTTTGGCTTTCTAGTAGACGTGCACGCACTTCTTGGGCAGGAAGAACTTGACGGTCTTGGTGACCGACTTGTTGCTCATGTCCGGGTTGACTCCCTTGCGGATCTGCTGCTTGTACAGCTGGGCGACGGAATCGGTAACGTCACGGCAGTGGACATCGACGTACTTGGGGACCTTCTCGACAGCCTTGCACTGAGAGGCGCAGGTCGGGAGCGGACGGCTGGTGAAACAGATCTTATCGCCCTGCTCGACGTACTGGGCCTGATGTTTGACGGGGCATTCCTTCTCGGTGTACTGTTGCTTCTCGAAGAAGTGTTCGCGGTTCGGCTTCTGTTCCTCCGAGGACGACGAGTTAGAATCGTTAGATTCGTCCGACTCCGACGAAGACGACGACGAGGACGACTCCGACGAGGACGAGTCCGATAGGTCAAAGTCCTTGTAGTAGTAGTTGTAACGCTGACGGCCAGCTTCCTGCTCGCTGATGACGTTGCCGAAGTAGTACTGGGGCTTCACACAGTGCTCCTGGGCCTTCTGGTGGTACTCGGTGAAGTAGGCCTGGGCCGGGCCGCTGCAGTTCATGCCAGCGAGAGCGTACGAGGCGGCAAAGTATTCGGGCTTGCGCATGACGCACTGGTCGGGAGTGATGAAGTCATCCTCTCCCTCGCCGTTGTTGGTACCGCAAAGACCGACGAAGTTGTTGAAGTACGACTGGTCGGCGAAGAAGCGGGCACGGTATCCGTCGAACACGATCTTGATGTCGTCGTCGCGGAAGCTGATCTCCAGCTCGTTGCCAGGGAGGGCGTACACGCGGATCAGCGGCTGATCGCCACCATCGTCGTTGGTGTACATTTCGACGGCGTACTTTTCGTGAATCTGCTGGGGCTTGCCGTTGATGTAAACCGTCGGGAGCTCATGTCCCTGCGGGATGATGTCGATGTTGTAGTCGTTCTGCTTGTACTGGCCGAGGACAGCCTTCAGGAAGAGCTGGTTGTTGTCGCCGTGACGCGCCAGAATGGTGATCTGCTCGTCCTCGCCGAAACCGTTCTTCCAGTTGTATTCGTAGTCCGAGTTCATGAAGTGCGAGTCCTGAGCGTAGAAGTAGTAGTCGGGCTTGACGGTGTGCAGCACCACGTGCCAGCAGTTGCCAAGCTCGTAGTCGTAGGTCTTTCCATCGAAGGTGTTGACGAATTTGTTCGACACAACGCAAGACGCTGGAGGGAATGCAAAATGGTCATTAGCAATCAATCTAGAACCACCATCAATGGTTGATGGTATCAGCACCAGAGACTCATCTATACTTACGGTGGTAGTTTCCGCGGTAAGCGTAGTTGAACATGCGCTCGTAGTAATCAAAGTCGGGGTGGATGGAGAAGAAGTAACGGGCGTACTCGCTTTCGATCGGGTAGTTCTGGATAGCGAAGCTACGGTCGGTTCCGTAGAAGGAAGCGTTGTAGTAGTCGAAGTACGGGGCCAGCTGGAAGTCAATCTGGAACTGGTTGTGCTTGCCCTGGAAGAAGTAGTCCTCGCTCCAGTACGGGAAGCTGAAGTAACGGGCGTAGTCGAAGAACTGGTAGGTCAGGTTCTTGGCATAGTTGGACACATCCTTGTACTCAAAGTTGAACGAGTACTGGTCGAAGTAGCCAGCCTGGCGGGTGGCGTTTTGGCATGCGGGCAGCTGGAAGTAGCCCTTGTCCATCTGCTGCTTGCAGCGCTGGCCAGCCTCGGAGATGCGCAGGAAGTGGCGGTAGGGCTCAGACTGAATCAGCTTACCCTTCATCGAGATATGCGATCCTCCCTGGCACTTCTCGCCGTATGCGAGCTCCCAGTTCATGCTTCCGATCTTGTCGAAGTTGAGAACGTTCAGGAAGTTGAGCTTGGGCATGTTCGGGTACTGGTTGGTGGCCGAGAAGCACATCTGGAACTGCTTGCCAGAGAACGGAATGAACTGGTAGAAGGCGCTCGAAGAGACGTACGGGCTGAAGGACAGGAACATCAACAGACGCTCCTTCTCGTCGACCGGGCTGTCGGCATAGGCGGTGGTGAACACGAACTCGGCCTTCTGCTGCTTGCCCTCGAACACGATACCGAAGTCGAAGACATTGACGTCGCTGTTGCGAATACCGGCACCGGCGTTGCGCATGAACTGCTCCTGGCGGCGCTGGCTTCCGGCGTAGTACACGAAGGGCTGGGCGTAGTTGAACTCGTTGTAGTATCCAGAGTATCCGTGGCGACCCTTCGGGTGTTTCACATCGGCGGTCTGGAAGTCCTGGTCGTAGTCGGCCTGCTTGTGCTGCAGCACAAACTTGACGTTCTTCACGCTGGTGCGCTGAGCATCGTAGTGCAGGTTCAGCTGATGGTAGTGGTAGGTCTCCGAAGCGAACGGATAGACCAGCGCCGACCAGTAGTCGTGCTGTTCGATGTGCTTCATCAGGTAGGCGTAGTCGATGAAGTCCTTGTCGTATTTGGCCTGGAATCGGAAAGCGACACCGGTCAGCTCATGGCCGAACGAGGTCTCGAACGACTTGGTGGTCTGGGCGCGATCGTGCAGGATGTGCACGCTCGGCTGCTCGGCCATCGGGCGCAGATCGGTGATGTCCTTGTATCCGGTGTACGGCCACGAGCTCATGTGGAAGAGAAGGGCGTCCTTCTTGGGCTCGAGCGGCTGCACATTCACTTCAAAGTCGTTGTTCTCAAAGTCGAAGCCAAAGTCGAAGCTGAACGGCAGGTATCCCTGGAACTTCTTCTGGTATCCGGCGACGTAGCGCTGGTGGTCGAAGGGCGTGATGAAGCCAACCTTGGCATCAACCAAGCGAGAGTAGGCCATGTTCACATCGGCAGATCCGTTGAACCAACGCGGCATATGGACGAAATCGTCGTACTCCTTCTCGGGATATCCGGTCGGGGTCTTGAAGATGCTCGGGTGGGTGGTGGCGGAGGCCTCGAACTCGAATTTCATCAGAGTCGGGGTCTTCAGGCTGTAGGTGAACGGCAGACCGGTGGCCAAGGGGAAGGCCATGGTGACAACGTTCTGCTGGTAGAACTTGGTCACGTTGTACGCAAAACCGTCCTCGAAGTCTTGGAAGTACTTCTTCACAAGGCTCGGGAACTGCTCGATGGTCTGGTTGTTGAAGGCAAAGAAGCGCTCTCCGTTGAAGATCTGGAACATGAACTGACCCTCCAGCTCCTCAGCCTCCTCGGGGTCGATGTTCAGCAGCTTGGCAATGCGGGTGGTGGACCACTTCTGGAACTCCTCCTGGTTCTTGTTTCCGAACTGCTCGTAGTAGTCGTTCTGGTACTTGTGGTTCTTGCTGTACTGGCTGAAGTAATCCTTGAACAGGGACGGGTACTGTTTGTAGTACTTGTAGTAGTAGTCGCTAGACTTGTACTCCTGGTGCTTGTTGTAGCTGTCGTACTGCTTGTCGAGCAGATCGAAGAACGTCTCCATGCTCGAGACCAGGTAGTAGAAGGTCGAGAAACGCTTCAGGCCACCCATGTTCTTGCGCAGATGGAAGAAGAATCCGCTCGGGATGTAGTGGTCATCGGCAGCGATCTGGGAGAAGTACATGCGGTACGAGAGCTCCAGTTCCTTGAAGGCAAAGTCACGCAGGTAGGTGCCCGAGTACTGCAGGCTGAAATCACGCGGGTTCAGGTGCTTGATGGCGGCCTGGGCGTTCTGAGCGAACTCGTAGTCGTCATCGAACTCATCGGCTTCGGAAGCGCTCTCCAGGGCGGTCTTGACGGCGGCGCGCACGTATGTGCTCGGGTCGTAGTGGGTCTGCTCAGCCATGCGCTGCAGCATGTATACCGGGGGCTTCGTGCGGATCAGCAGGTACACTGCGGCACAACGCACCTCGTGGGCATCTCCGGTGTTCTGGTACACCTTGAACAGCACCGAACGGGCCAGACGGGGGTAGTTCTCGACCAGACGGTCCAGGGCGACGATGAAAGCCAGACGCTGGAAGTGGGTCACTGGGATCTTGCCCTCCAGGTACGGCTCGAACACGTTCAGGATTTCAGGGTGGCCCAAATGTCCCAGACAGCGGATGTACACCTGCACCTTCACGCTGTCACCAGCCTTGACGGCCTCACGCAACTGGTGCGCGAACCACGGCACGACCTTGTGAGCAACGATCTTGTAGTCGGCGTCAGCCAAACGGCCGAAGCTGTGCACGGGGTAGTAGTTGTAGGCAGAGCGGTTGTTGACCTGGGCGCGGTTCAGGAAGTCGCAGAAGGAAATCATGGCCGTCGTGTTCAGATACTCCTGGTGCTGGACGGCGTTGGACGTCACCAGCAGGAAGTACTCGTGCATAACGGTCTCGGTCGGGTAGCGGATGGTCTTGGGCAGAGTAGCGATGACGCTGGCGGCCTCATCACCGCGCAGTTTCTTCTCTTCGATCAATTCCTTGATCACCTTGAAGGCGGGCGGGGTACCGGCCTGGGCCAAAGCATCGCGGAACGTGTTCCAGGCGTCAACCTTCTTAGCGAACGACTCGCTGTGGTTGCTGCCTTCCTCGCGTTCCTTTTGCGAGACGAACAGCTTCTGGCAGACGTCGTAGATGTCCTGGTAGTGCATGGTGCGCAGAACACGGGCCAAAATGGTGAACTTGTTCAGCGTGTTCGACTTGGGGACCTGGGACATTTCCTGCAGCTCCTCAGCGATCTCGTACGCCAGCTTGTAAGCGTAGCGGGAGGCATCGACGTTGCGAGCGTACTGGACGCTGTATCCCTTGTATCCGGTGAAGTAGGGAAGGAAGGGGGTCTGGGGGGCTTCCTTCATGCTCTCCGGAATCGGCTGGTAGAAGTCTTCCTCGCTGCTCAGAGAGTTAGAGTCGGACTCGGAAGAGCTGTAGAAATCCTGCTCATCAGACTCATCGGACGACGAGCTGGACGAGGAGCTGCTGGAATCGTCGGAGCTGGACGAATCGGACGAGGTGTTGTTTTGCTTGCGCAGACGGTGCTGATCACGCTGGTACGCTTCGTAGTACTGCTTTTCCTTGAAGGCATTCAGATCACGACGGTTGCGGTTTCCACGGTGCTCGACTTCCTTGGCCTGCTTCTTGTACTGCTCAGCAGGGCTGATCTTGAAGTTTTCGTGCTCTTCCTCCGAGCTGGAGCTCGAGTCCGAGGAGCTGGATGAATCGCTGGAAGAGTCCGAGGACGACGACGACGACGACGACGACGAGGAGGAGTCATCGGTCTCGTTGGCCGGGCGAACGAAGTTTTTCTTATCGTGAGCCATGTTGTAGCTGTACACCAGGTCGACAAACACCTGGCGATCGTCAGCCGGACCCTCCGGGTACTTCTCGAAGGGCTTGATTTCGTTGAGGGTCATGTTGACCTGAGCGTAGACCATGGCCTTCTGGCTGTTGACCAGAGACGGGCTGACGACAACCTTGTTCACGGTGGACACCGACTGGATGGTGTAGTTGTACCAGTTTCCGGTCAGATACATCTGCGTCACCTCCGACTTGGACATGATGTTGCCCATCTGGTTGGTGTTCGGCTTGAAGTCGCTGAATCCGCTGAAGCCAAAGTGGAAGCCCATGCGCTGCTCGCAACGATCAAAGTTGCGGGACTTGACGACATGGAAGACGTGCTGGTCTTCCTCGAGCCACTGGGGCTGAGGAATCCACTCCTTGTGGGACTGGAAGTGGAATTCCGGGACCGGGTTGACGTCGTACAGGGTTTCACATTCGCCGGTCACCGACGGTTCCATGGTCTTGTACACACCGGTGAGGGTGTTGTTCTCCGGGAACTGGTTGAACTCCGACTTGATCACGTACGCTCCCTGGGTGTCCAGCTGCAGCTGGCTGACCCAGCCCTTGAGCATGTTCACCTCGTGGTTGGGGACGGTCTTCTCAACGTAGAAACCCTTCACGGCTCCCTTGTTGTAGTAGATTCCGAAGGGCTTCGAGCTGAACGGCATCGGCTGCCATTTCAGGTTGAAGCGCGCCAGTTCAGTGCGGTATCCGCGGGGCAGATACTCGTTGAACGCGGCGTACATCGGACGGTCAATGTAGGCGACGACGTAGTTGTGATCCTTGGGACGGATCACCAAGTAGCCGTGCGTCACAATGCCGGTCCAGTAGTCCTCGAGGTCCGGCAGAGCGGTCATGGTTTTCGTCGTCACGTTGTACACGTACTCCCGGTTCGGTTCCCAGGCACCGAACTCGAAGCCCGTCTTGTTGAACGGCCGCGAGTAGGGGAACTCATACTCGTACGAGTACTGGTACGCCGTACACAACCCCACTGCAAACAAAAAGCACACACACACACGAGTTAGTACTGCTGGACGCCTGGATCACGGAAACACTGGATTTGCATCCTTGGAATGCCGGAGCACACGAGGACTAAGATCACTTACCAAACGTGAGGAGAAGTAACTTCGCTATCATGGTTCGGTTGTTCTCAGATGCCCGGATGCTTTGATTGCACTCCAAAGCTCGAATGTGCCTTCTGGTGGGCGAAGGATCGCCTTTTATAAGTCAATTTTGCTGATTCCACGATTCTGCTATCACCGAATCGATTCGTCTACAACGATCAGTTGATTGACCGCTGTGTTGCTCGATTGAGTAATTTTTACTGCTCACATGTTTACAGTCTGATGCTTATCAGTTCAACCCTTATGCTAATGGGGCAAATTGTTCAGGGGGGTATGTTGTGGAATCTTCCAACAGATTTTCAATGAATTACAGCCATTGGTACCAGGATCAATGGGATCATTGCTGTGAATGTGCCTTTATGTGAGCAATTGTTTTCTTTTGATAATTTTTATGAATGAAAATGATTTTCATTTCCTCGTTGTTGATCAAGCTCTTTGTTACATCGAGCCCTCTTGTCTTCCATATGACCCGGTAACGTTGCACGGAATATGATGAATGATTATTTTGTATAAAAAAGACTTTTTCATTTTTTGTGCAAATAATCATGTCGCTTGTTAAAATGAAGTGTAGCTCAAATCCCTTAATACCCAAAATCGGTAAACATTCCAACGGAACATGTTTACTTGATTTATTATCAGAATGAAGTAGAAATTACAAACAGACTATTCACTTCACCCCATCCGTTTGGTGCTCAGCTCAGACTTTAAGGCTTAATATGTCCTCTCTGATATATAAACAACAAACCAAATCGCAATATTGTCGTAGGTGGTGGTATGCTAACATTTCCTCGTGCTGTTTCGTTGAATTACCTGTTACAATCTCAACAACTCCGTTAACACTATCGTCAGATTGCTTTACCATGTACATTTCCTTTTACGATCGAGTGCCGCAAAATTTTTTACGATGTTGCTCACAACGAACTTTCCATCATTTGCTCGTTTGTCATCCCCACAGCACGGACACATTAAGATCACGAACGCATCCTTTTTTATCGAACCGACGAAGAACGTGTCAAGCGGCGACGCCAACATTCTGCACCGCATCCAACGGCTGATGGCGGATAAACCGAGCCCCGGGAACGATGGGCGAACGCTGACCGATGGATCGAACACACCGGCAGAGGATTGTGCCGTACGGACAGATCACGAAGCTGGTAAGTAGAGTAGTTAAAGTTTATGGACTTGTTACAAACAACCCACCATGACTGATACCATGTATCTTGTTGAAGATGTGTTCAACCTGTCCTAATTATATCTACGAGATGCTCTGTTGTATGTCCTAAGGAACATTTGCTGATGTTGAGCCTCCTTAAATGACCGTCTTTCGTACTTTTCTCAACTCACTAGCCCTATTTTTTCTACGATTTACATATTCTAGTACAAACAGCACATCATGTTCTATTAATTGCCATTCCATTGGCGAATGCAAGAATAAAAAAATGATTGATTACTTGCGATCTGAATACTGCAGAAATTATCTTTAGACGTCCTGTGCCTGTTTCCGCAGTAATTATTTTACTATGAAAAACCTGTTCAAAATATTAAAGATGTCTGATGCTCATAAATCATGAATGATCTGCCAACGGTTATCCTATTCAGTTGATTCATAATACGCTTTGAACGAAGACCTGTAACTGTACATGTACTCTAATTTAAATTCTGTAAATGCTGTAAAAGCTTTTCATATTTTATTAGTGCCAAGTGATTTAACAGTGTTTTTATCACTTCTGATACACATGGTTTGGAGACAAGCAGCCATTGTTCCAGGTTACAGACACGCCCCGAACCAAGTTGTGCATGAATGAAACATTCACAAAGACACGTTCACGATAACGTGCTATGTAAACGGCCCGGCTAGTTTGTGACTAATGCGGTGCTGGAAAGTAAGCATTCACATCATGTGATGATGCACCCAACAATCTTTGTCCCCAAACGCAACGACAACCCGTAAACGTCCTGTCCCGCTTGACACGTGTTCATCGATAGTGAGTTGTTTGAGCCAAATAGAAAAGAACGCACCACGAGTGTGCGTCAGCTTTTGTGTGTGTGCCCGGGCCTGTTGGAAGTAATAAATCGCGCTGTCTGTCGAATTGGACATCGATACCGTGCATTATTTTCCCTTTTTTTCTCTCTCTGTCGGTCGTCCAACGCACGGGTGGCAAGATATCGCTTCAGTCTGGCAGCTGCAGTCTTCTAAACTGTCCAGCTGACCACTGGTCCACGAGGACAGTTGTAGTCTGTCCACGGGTGAGTCCGCATTATGCAACAGTCGCCAGCGCCCACTCACGGTGGATGAGTATGCATTACAAAATTCTGACCAAACCGTGTGCGATCACTAGCGTTTATTCCACTCATGCTTGACATTGTTGCGTATCGTTCGATCGAGAACGCGACCAACGATCATTAGCATAGCCCAACGGCGACAGACCGCCCTAGTGTGGTAAAGGATTGCCAGTGCGTGGCTACAAGCTATCACAACATACGTTTGCTAGCTCATTAGTTTGTATCACCTTTACCGATCATTCGATCGGTTGATCAGCTCCTTCAAACACGCCCGGCTTGTTACTGGAGATACCTCCAACAAAAACCGGGCAGCTCATTTCGACCAATGTTTGGATTGCCGTATGTGGAATTTACACCGCCACAATCCGCTCGTCTCGACAGCTGCTCGGCACGGCTTGCTTTGACAAAGGAATTGTAAGATTTTCGGGGCCGGCGTTACTCACACGCGCTCCGTAGCGTATCGGTCGGAATGTACCTGTGGACTCGCCTGGAATGTCTTGTTTACGTTACTATCACCAACATCATCATCATGATCACCGTAGCACCGGTAGCAGCATCGCTACAAAAGTCTTAGCGTCAGCACACACTGCCGGACACTACGTTTGCTTCGCTAACCCCGTTCTACGTGTTTACCAAACATTCCACCTCTGTACCGGCCGCATGTAGTTCTAAAATCGTGATCTTTACCCACCACATCAGTGCTTAGGAATCCTGCCATCCTTCCTGATGCTTCTGCCCCTTTAGGCGGGGCTAGAATGTTTACCCATTAAGCGGCCCGGTTTTTGTGGCGAGTGATTGAGTGAGTGTTCAGAAACTCGCCAATTTTAAAATAGAGATTCTTGATCGTGACCCTGGGCTTTTCGGTGCGCTCGGTAGCCGGGGCATCCATATTTACTGCTCGGCTCAATTTGACCCAATCGCTAATTTACGGTAAATGCAGATCGATGATGTCAGTCGGTACGAATCGTACGCTATTCACATCAATTCTTGGCGGGCAAGGTCATGCGCGCCATCGCTCGCGTAAGGAAACGCTGGAACAGTGTAGTTTTATTAGCGTGGGTTAGAAGAAATTAGTTTGCTCGCAAGTGAGATAGACAAGCAGCTAGCTATTTAGCTGAAGATGATCAAAGCAGCGGTCCGGTGGCCGTGGCGATAACGGCGCCGGTCTTCACAGGATACGACCGGGGTTCGAATCCCATCCAGACTTCCTCCCTGTACGCAGGAATAAGGGTAAAATCAAATTTCAGAAGGCCCAGAATGGCAGCCCGAGACCTCTCGAGGTTGTAGTGCCAAGGAAGAAGAAGAAGTTTGTATTTAAGTAGAAACATCATGAAAAAGGTTCATGAAATGGTTCAAAATCCGTAGAACGCCCTAACCAACCGAACTCCATCAAAATGTTGTGTGAAAATCATACTTTAGTCAGCTAAGAGCTATGAGTCGGGCCTTTTTTCTGCTGCCAACTGAAGTCAGGGCCCTTATAAGACTTCAGTCTCGTTCATATTCCAGTCAATGGAAGCTTTCCTTGAAATGACAAAGCTACAAAAATTATCGGAGAGTCGGGTTCTTCACATCATTTCACCCAAAAAAGGATCGAGATATTGACATTGATCCGTCGAGAAAATATTGAACCGATTTGTATTATGACGCTTTGTGCAGATGAGCTAACCGAAACTCCGAGGGCACACCAAGTGTTGGTTGTCTTGTGATCACTTGACATTGCAATTTTACACGAATTAAGGCTGTTGTTATCTTCTGGTTTACTTAATAGTTAAACATCGAAAACATTTCCGAAAAACCATAGTGATGCTATTTTTATTCCCCTCAGTGTAGACTCCAACAGTGATGGTTGATCACCGTTTGCACCATCGCTATTTGTTCATCCAATATATCACATTTCGTTTTTCTCTATTTTCACCGAACGCTTGAAGCAGTGAGCAACATTGTTGCTTCGAAACGAATGCTTCCTTCCTTCCTTTTAGCTGCCGTCTAGGCTAGCCGGTTCCACCCGGGAGTGAAATAGTAGTTATCATAATTAAGCTAAGCACGCCCTCTCTATATACCCGGCCCTTCCCTTCCGGTCTCACCACTCGACCCCCTTCACGCCCTTACGTATCAGCCATAGTAATCTGTGGTTTGAGGCGTATGAACCGCAGCAGCAGCAAAAAAACCAAAACACCCGGCCGAACCATCGAGACACTGGTGCTGGGCGAGGCGTTTCATTACATGGCTTCAGATTATCAGCGACATGATCAAACGCAACCAATTTATGCTTATTTTTTAATTTCGATCCCCAAAGGGTTTTGTACCTCGGTGCAGCCCGGCCAGCCTCCCAGTTGATTCTGCTAATAGATGATACAGATAATCGATCGATAAGCATAAAACAGCCATCCCGAGGCATTCGATGAGAGGGACCGGAGGTTTCCGAAAGGTTCGTCCCTGTGCGAATATACAATCTCCCCACGGGAGTAACGGGATGTTTGCAGGGCGTTCGTAGAAGAACAAGAAAAAACACGATCAGGCAACTTGAACAACTTAATCAAGAGCAACAGTCTCTCGGGGGAGGAAACCGATGTGCCTTGTTTCCCCATCGCTGTCTTCTCATCTTCATTCATCTCGGGTGCAATCAAGTCAAAATGCGCATGATCGTTCAACCTTTTCGATGCGATGCGTAAAAAAAAAGTAATGAGTAATGGCAATAAATAACCTATAAATCGGTCTTCTGCTAGCCTATCGGAAGGCAGTGAGGTACAATTTTAGGGGTAAAATAGATATTTAATATTATTTAAATATCTAGACTTGTCTTTGGAATCGTTTTTACTGCTCAAACAGCACATCAGCGACTATTATACACCAATTAATCATTTCTCGTTATCATTGTCCTAGCTATTAGGATGGTGCAAAGAGTCTGCAACTACATCTACGCTACGCCGGTGCATGGTTATGATTTATTGCACACAGGCCCCGTGTTTTCTCTCTTCAATCAACGGGTGCTACCTCGCAGTCGTCCAGACATGCTGGCGGCATATTTGCATAAGACGATTAAATGTTTCCAACCGTGCCGAGGAGCGCATTGTTAGGCAATCACCCACGGGCCCACGCACATGTCTCGTGCAGCGGCTTGCTGAGTTCTGTGCCGTTCATTCATACCGGTACAGTATGGCATCAACCGTTTGCTGAAGAAGAATTTACCCTGAGGGACAATAATACGCAGGCTTCTAGCTGCGACATGGCCTTGCCGTAGAAAATCTCCTGATCATTTGCGCGCATTTTCCATCCGAGTAGATTGGATCCTCTACTGGCTTCTTTGCATCCTCTACTGGCTCTTGTTTGAATCTTCAGAGTTGTTACAGTAACTTCAGGGACACGTTTCATAATTTGCACGCTATATGCCGCTGATGTTGAAGCTTCGAAAAACGCACTTTATCATATCCACTCTCGTCCGGGTCTAGAAATGAATGAAAAGAATGGGTTTTATTCGTGTAGGAAGTCGTCTACCGTCGCCCACATTGCCAGGAAAAGGTGCGTAAAATTGCACATAATCCGGGGGAAACATATTCTCATTGCCACCCTCAAACCATTGCTGGTCTATGATTCATACAATTTCGTTGACGAGGACTCGCCTACAGCTTTCTTTAAAATATTGGATTTTTCTGGCGTACGACTATCATGGTTTCAGTCGATCATCTTCTTCTTGGCTGAAAGACCTCTCAGGTGATGTCTGCCCATTCTGGCTAACTAGAATTAATGATAGCACGTTGTTAGATAGTCGATAGTTAAATAGGAAGATTTTATTAAGAGATGAAGACCTGAGCTGTTAGTATTTGCTAGAATCTGTCTCTATTTTCGGATGTAAAGAACAAAAATCATTCGATTGATTTAATCTGAAGCTCAAGGGCCAGTTAATAGCATTCAAGTTTAAGTCAATTTATAGAACCTCTCTCAGGTCAACAGCTTTGGCAAACATCAACCGATAGAAATTGATTTTATTTGCAGATCAATCTGCGCATTGATCTCCCCGGGGTGAAACGGTTGACTCATCGGAAGATCTATCAGCTCTCCAAACAATTAGCCTAACTTTGGTACCAAAATTGGCACCATTCTCCATCTCCACTTAACCCAGAACGCACTACGGTACGACACTTGCCATGCCATGCGTATCATCGTCGATGCGCATCATGCACGTCGATTATGGTCTCATCCATCTCAAAAACCAGCGCAACCCCATCGCCCATACGAGGGGCGTTTAGTTATGCTTGTCAATCACCACAACAACGAAAAAACAGCTTCACCATACTACCTCACTGGATACTGCCAGCGAGCATAAGCAAGGCACGCAGGGAAGGGAAGCGCTGGAACGTGACAAGAGCGACAGAAATTGATAAGCAAACAAATTGCGCTATGTTTTCGATCCAATTGGGCAGCGAGCATAGCAGCGGCCTGTACGGAGCGTATCAAATGCGCGTCACTTTCGGTACACACCACCAGCCTCTTGTGCAGCCTTGTGCGCTGTAGATCCTACCGCGATGTAGATCCCACATGTGTTCGCATCTGGTTAACACTGACGCGGCCGTTCACCGATGATAAGTCAAACAATCGAAATCGCCGCCGATCGGGGACGTTAGTTTGGGACGGTTCAACGGTTGAGATGACGTGAAGAAGATGTCTTCTCCGCCAGGCAGCTGACCTTCGTTAGGCTAGATGTTGCTAACTGTTGGGCAACGTTAACGCTCGATCGCGTCGGAAGAGACCCAACCCATCGGTGGAGTTTTTTTTTTTGGGAGCAACAGAGCAACCAAACCACGCACACGATCGCCGGCATCACGATCTCACTGTTGATAGGCCATAAATGTTAAGGTTGATTAAATAAACCGTGGCCCGAAGGGCTTTGCCACCTGCGATGCGCTTCGCTGATGATTATCAGCCGACACCCCCTCCAAGACACCCTTCGGCGAAACACATCGCTCCCTCATACTCGGCCAAAGGGCAAAACCTCCCTACCAGATGGGAGACACGTTTTGCGCAAGCGTTTAACCAAGATTGAAATTTTTTTTATTGGATTTTTGTGACCCACCTGCCCAACCAGAAGGTGGCTATGAATCAAAGGCAGTGAGCTTAACCATAAAACCTATCAGTACATAATTCATCGATCGATTATTAAATCTTGCTTCGCTAATTGATGATAAAGGTAAGCGTGGTGTCGGGTTATTGCGATCTCTGCTCAGCCGTATCTCGATACTGATACTGTGATGAGTTTTATGCTCTGCCTAAAACTGTTGGAACGGCCTCCTAACACCAACGATCCATCCAAGAGTTTAGGTTGTGTCATGCTATGGACACTAGACGTGTCGATCCAGGAACGTGTTAAAAATTAATTTTATACATTTTTGAAATTCTCGATCCTCCACAACCCATCTCACCTATGTGTGTGTGTCCCTTCCCTGGGAGAATCTGGCCAAATCGTCAGTTCGTTCCTTCCGTGATGAGCTGAAGCACCGGCAAAAACATGGACTACACCTTGTAAGGAATTTCATTCACGACATGTCCGCACGCCTGCCAGCACGATCAGCAACGATCCGTTTGCCCTCGCAATCCGATGGGCTGTCGTTAGGTGAAACATGAAATCTAATTATGTAAATTGCCTGCTAAAACCTTTGACTGACGTGTAACAACAGTTTTTCGGGTTTCTTTTGCGATTCGCTGTTTTCCTTCTTGGAAGTGTTTTGCCTTTTTTTTCGCCAACCTGAACCTGAGAGTTTCTTCTTCCCGGTTCTTCCTAGGCGCACCCAAACCCATTTCCATCCCGGTCGTGTGTTCGGTGATGCACAAACAAAAAATCAAAATAGCCAACAAAAAAAAACACACTCACCCAATAAACAACCACTCAGTAGAGGGACGAATTGAACGTTCCTATTGGAGCTACTTTTCGGGTAACCCTTTGGCCGGACGCCAGAGTGGGGAATAGTGAAAACAAGAACTCGCCAAACGAAACTGGTTTCTACGAATGCGATGATTGATCGAACAGTCGTCAAATGGTAGCCGTCGACTGATCGACGGATCGAGGATTGCGATAAACGGGCAGCAAACGAACCGGCAGCAGCAATGGCAAGTTTTCGGGGTGTTGGAAGGATAAAAAGGGATAAAAGCAAAAAAGCCGACCGCCGAATGCCAGCTGACATCGCGCACAACATCTCCATCGTGGCAGCGGGTTGAGAAGGGCACGTGCTTTGCCCATTCAGACCAAATTGTTTCAGCACGAACTAACCCTTCCCAGCGCCGTTGATGAATCGATGGTTCCCGGTATAGGGGAGCAATTTGTTAAATGGCTGTTAGAATGATTATCGGAGTTTAATAACTGGGCAAAATTCTTTCTATTTTATTTACTAATCTGTGGTCTGTTTCGATAAACGGAAAGGATTCCTGCTTGTTCTATATCAGGACTGCGATCTTGGGAATTTTTCACATAATTTGTGGAGCGTTACAACTCATCTGTAGAACTTTGCAAACATATAATGGAATTTTGCTTTCCTTCAAATCGTTCCATTATATGTGTGGATATCCCATGACCACGAATTTTATTGAACAAGATTAGATCGCTGGAATGATCCTAATTTTAGTTATCCAAACCCGATTTTGCGCATCTGCATCTCTACCAAAACTAAGCAAAAAAAATCGATTTGTGGCCATTTAAACGATCATCGATCAAAATTACTTCCTGAAGAAGTGGAGAGCATGAAGGAACAGAAACATTAGCTCAATCGCTATGTCATCTGAGTTAACTCTCACTCTCTCTCTCTCTCTCTCTCTGCCGACACTCTCGATGCCAGAAACTTTTATGCAATCCATACACTCATCGTAGGACAAGTTCACGGTTCTCAAACTCTTTCGGCAATCAAGATTAATGGCGCACGATACTGTTCCGCGTGAATGTGGGAAGCGCAACGAAGTAACGCTTTGGGAGTGTTAGAAAAAACAAAAATCCTCTCACCAATTATTGTTCAAGTTTTCCTTTTGTGAATCGTCTTTAACATTACCATCCTCTGCAAAGTAAGCGTTATTAAATTTACGCCACCAAGCAACCACCAAATCGGACCGTCTCCTTTACGCACTTGCCACACAAGATATCACTAACAACAGCGGCAAACAAAACCATTCCCGCTGAATGGGAGATAAATGTCCCCATTCACGCTTCCGTGATGATTGCGTAATTTCTCGCAAGGTCGTTCGATGATGAATCGCATTATTTGTTCCTTGCGTGCCCCATTCCACTCTGCCCACCCCCCTCCTCAAGTGCACCAGGAAGCGCGTCACCGACTTTTCTCAGCTGACGGGCTTCTGATGGCCCGCAAGAATCTCTTTCGGATCCCGTTGACAAAACACATGCTGTCATTCTAAAATTCACCCTCGGTCGGCTTTAGCTTCGCTGTATCAACAGCTCGCGGCACTTGGACTTGATAGTGTTTGCACGCTGCTTGGGAGGACCAGCAAGCGCGAGAACAAGTTATTGACCGCTCCCAATGTAAACAACCGTACCGAACGTGTACCTGCAAGCAAATCGGAAATCTAACCTGACTCATAGAAACGCGTGTTGATTGCTACCCCTTCGGAGCAGGTGTTGTTTTGAAGTCTTGATCTTGATAACGTCGTGCCACTTTGTCTGTGTTTTTTAAACACATACTCATCATCAGACTGATCAGCTTCGTAGTATAAGGGCCAAGAAATCATTTGCATTATTTAATTATGTTGAACCCTTTCAGGGCACAAGTTTCTAATTTACTTGTAAATGAGCGAACATCAATCAGCGATCCTTCACACCTCCGACGCAACCGCAATTTTTCGTATGTAAACGGTTATATTGCTGCTTTTGCAGCCATACGGCAGCCATAAAAGTACTGAGGCGTTGGTTGTACTTGGAGATGTATCTCCACACAACTTACGGCACATAAAAAGAGATCAGGGCAAACACAAATCATGTGCATGGGCCGATCTTCCTACTGCATCATGTTATGTAAAGTAGCACCCCGAGAGGCATAAGCGACTTGAACCTCCCATCAAAAAAGCCTAGCGAACTGCACTGTGCCTGAAGATGCACAGCAAACCCGAATGGTGCCTTCAACTAGGGTTGCTTGCATCCCACGCTGATGTGTAGTACAAATCGCACTATTCGTTTACTATTTATTTGTTGGTTTCAGTCGTCAGGCTGTACATTCCCCCTTTTCCCTATGACATGGTGACACAATTTCCACGCCACACAGACACAAAAAAAGAGCGTCTGAACTTTTGGTGACACAGTTTGGCATTGAGCCCTTGGGACACAGTCACGTGATTCTGAACAATGCAGAATGCTGGCATTGAATAATGGTCTTTCGCTAGACCTCAGTAGGGTAGACCCTCAGAGAAGAACCTCAGAACACAAAACCACATCGTGTGTTGCAGAGAACAAATTGACTTGAGCATTGTCCCACAAAAATGCTGCCATTTGCCTTAACTTTTCTTGTCGACACAGTGAGATCGAAAGTGAATTCGGTAAGCTGAGTCTCCCCAATCCGAAAAACATTTTCTCGCACCGTTGTCGGCAATAACTTCCCCAGCATAACCTACCCAAAAAAAAACCCCCCACTCAACTCAATGACTCCATAAAATCGTTCCTTTACGATGGGCTTTATGTGATAGTTTGTGTTATTTATTTTATCTTACCAGTTTCTGTTTTTTTTTTTGGCCTGTCAACCAGAGTCGGACACTTCCTTTTCTTTCTTTCGTCAACTCTTCACCAATGCTCGTAATGTTTACGTGAATTTTATTTGGTGAGGCGATCGTGTGCAACATGATCCCGAACCACTACCGCCGCACCCATTTGCACGACGCGCGTGTTTTCGTTGTTTTATTCGGCTATTTTTTTATTTTTTTTGTACCGTTGCTCACAGTCAACTTCCAAACATTCTCCAACTACAACGTCGGTACTCTTCCGGCACTGAGTCAGCAAGGTGTTTTTGGTGGACGTCGTCGTCGTCGTGTCTGCAAAATTCGTTAACTTGCCCATATGGAGGCTGCCCGTCATGAAGGCTTGCAAAGAATCGAGGATGATTTCCTACTCTGCTGCGGCTGCTGTGTGTGTGACAGTGATTAGCATAAAAACAGCCCCCAACAGTAAAACCTGCCCAACTTGTTCTGCCACTGCGGCAGGAAACCGATCCGTGCCGAGAGGGCTTGGGATGTCCGGCCAATAACGTTTTTTTGAACGGATAAGAGATTCTTTTTGAAACAGGTGTATAGTGAAATAAATTGACGCTACATTTTTATTGATCAATTTTAATCGTAGATAATGGTTCTGATTTTTTATTAAATATTTTATAAAGCAACAGCGAACCTGCTCAGGAACAAAATTTTGTACCACTTCTAACTTCTAACCAGGCGCAAAACGAGACACAAATCATCCCTCATTAGCATAGTGTTTTGTTCGGAATCAGTTTTCCAGCAAAAAAAGTGATTAAAATAACCGGATTTTATTCATAAAGCAGTTTTTTCATCAGGTGAATATTGAGGCTTTGAGGCTTTGGGGACAGCCATTTGTTGAGCGATATCTAAGCGCTGTGCTCAATTTTTGCTCATCTTCCGCGGGAGACGACGACGACAACCACAACTCATGAGTGTTATCGGGAGAGATAAAATCAATATATTTAAAATTGGTTCCCACACACACACACACACACACACATTCTTGCCACGAATCAAAGAAACAAAACGGCTGGCAAATAAAATACGGAGTGCTCCTTCTGGCCCGGTTACTCCTGATACCGAGTCGTTAAAACTTCGGCGATAATTTATGAGCCGCATTAGACGCGCAACTATTAAGCGTTAACGAGCGTTTCAGAAGCGTTATCGGTCAATGTTTGTCGGGTTGTGTTTCGCGTACCATTTGATCCCGATCCCGGCCCTTCGAACACGCCGTAATAGATTCGGCGATGATTTATTGCCCAACATTTGTAAATAAATTCACTGCCCTTTAATTAACCGTTCGGCCGGTGGTTTGATCACACTTTGATAATCAATTTATGTCAAGGACTAGGCAGCCGCGTAGTACAGATGCCTGTTTTCCCGTTCCCATCCTGAGCACTGTTAGGCCGTTTGCCCCATTTGACCCACCTCGAATCGTGAGAAGCGGAAGGTTCGCTGCAACACGACCCCAACGCGTCGCAGTTGCAGCACGCTGACGGATACCATATGCTACGGCATCAGCAGGGCAATGCAATTTTCAGCCTCCTGCCAGCAACTTGTTTGCTGTCCGATCCTTTCCTTAACCGGGCGAAATGGCTCGTCGTAAACTATTGTCGAACTACACACACTGCGGGAATGGATTAATTTATTTCGAACAGATTGCTTTTGCTGCGCGGCCGGGCGCGATAGGAAAGTAATTGTTGACCAAGCGAGCAAGCTGTGCCTGGTCCGTACACAGCATGGTTTAATTAATTTCAACATCGTAAAACAATTGTACAACGAAATATGCTGCTTTTCGTTCAAATGAAGGAGTTCCCTCCCCCCGGCTCAACGTGCCACGATGCCGTGTAGTTACCGGCGCTTATCGCAATCGAAATATCTTCGACAAAGGTGTTTTACATGGGTAGTGTTCTTGTTTTGGTCGTGTTGTTGGTTTTTTTTTTATTAATTCTGTCCCTGTCTTGTGCGCTGCTTGGCTGAAAGATTGCAACAGGCAACAGCGAACGCTCCGCCGCTACTCGTTCGGCTACTCCTGTGGGAACGTTCGTCCAAAGCAGCCGATCAGCTGTGGTAATGGATTAACTTCTTGTGATTAATTAAACTGTCGATAAAGCGATCTCGTTTTCCATTACCGGCCCCGAGTGTTGATTTTAAAAGCCAATCGGTACCGTTTTTTTTACGAGTATGGCGCGCGCTCGGTATGCGGTAGACAGGAAAAAAAACGAGGGTTCGTGTCTTATGTGCGCGTTGAAGTCTTTTGTCTCTTGGCTTGGGTTCAGTCAGCTAGAGTGTCATGCCCGTTGTGTTTAACGCTTCGCGATCAACTATTTTTATGTTTTCTGTATGTTTTTGTGGAAGTGTTTTGTTGTTTAATGAAATCTATTCAATATCTTCCTGTTCTTAATTTTATTTTAATTGCAAAAAAAGGAAATCGTTGAAGCTTTTTTATTATGATTTTGCAATTAAAATCAATGCTTTAACGGTGGTAGATCGCACATTCCGACTATGTTAGTTTGTAAACAAGGCCCTGTTCACACCAACGGTCGTTGAGTGCATAACAATGTTACCGTTTGCTAATTGGAACGAGATTAACTTCCAATCTGGCACTGATCACGGTGCGATAAAAGTATCAACGCCTCGTCGTTACTTGCTCGGTAAACTACATTGCTGTTACATACGGGGTTTCACTCTATTATTTCAATTACCTCCCAACTAGCCATTTAATTCTATAAACGCCTGTCAATACCACTTTGAGCCCTCTTACGCCTTCAGCAATGGAGTAACACCTACGTTTTGCTAAGTGGAAGAACAACAGCAATTTACCACGTACAGAAACAGAATCTCAAGACAATGTCCGCATAATGTTCTGCTCGGTGCATCTTAATTATACGTCCACCTCATCAGGTGCTGGACGACCAGGGAAACAGTATACAAGCAGACATTGACATGAAAATCCCATTTCCAAGGACAGCGGAACTGACACACTCCACCATCGGGGAAACTAGTTTTGCCAGCGCAATAATTGGTTGCTAATAACCTTTTGGTTGCGAAAAAAAAGACACGCCATCCAGATAGAATCTGATCTCACGAACTCGTGCCTGGTGCAACGGTTCGAAAATTGAGGTGTGAACATTATGTTGCATCGAAGGCTCGCTGTTCCGTGTGCAGCTGGGATGTGCTACAGGTCAACCACGATCGATTGCATGACATGTTTATCGTATCAGAGGGATGTTAGCTGATGCGTTATAATGTCCCCACGCGCACAGTGTTGTGGGCTGTTAAAGCTGAACACCGAAACTCGTTTGAAGGTACTGGCGAGCCGGTGTGGCTAGTGCAATCTTCTTCAATCGACGACACACTGCCCACACGTCGAGCTGTTGATGGGGACACCATCGAGCATGCAACCGGAGGTCTTTAAGTTGCGTGGCACATAAATGATAAATTACTATCGGCGCCTCCACACAGCAAATAGCCCGCTTCCTGGCCCGCCTGGTTAGCCATCGGGACACATCGTCCAGACGGGACAACAAACAGACGTGTCAGTGCGCCAGGGATACAATCATGTTGCGCCCGTCGCTATCTCCGCAATCGAACCATCCACCTCGGGCGGGTTTCGATAAGACCCGCACGTACCAATTAGCTTAATCGCCAATTAAAACCTAATCAATTTCCTCTCCGAAAGCCCTCGCCGAGACAGGGAACGGTGCAGTCAACGGGCGTATCAACGACTGTGTCGACCAATTAGCGCGATTTATCATAGCACCCGGGCCTGACGGCATCAATTCATGTACGGGTCTAATCGTTTGACAAGTCTAAAAACGTAACATTAAAAGCGATCAGTTGGTTGGGTTTTATCTCCGTCGAGTGAAAGGGACACTTTTTTTAATGGAACTTTCGAGCGAACGTAAATTATGCTAATGATTGTAATTAATATAAGATTACGAGTGTTTTTCGAAATGTTTGTTTGCGTATTTGAGATGCTAAACGGGCTGCACTAACTGTCCCATCGAAATGTCCCTCCTAACATCTGAGAGACTGATTCGACTGAAGACGCGGCTGGTCAGATTGAGCTGCATTCCATCACCGGTTGTGAATGATGATCACTTCAAACACCTGCATCCGTACCGTTTTTTTTCTGTTTTAACTTGTCAAATTCTTCTCTCCACCAAGTACTATCCCCCCACTACTATGCTGCCTAGGGTGTACAACAAATACCGACCAGCGCACGCCGACAGGTGACTAATCGCAACACTCGAACAACTCTTCACCGCTTGCGCAACGCGATTCATGCGCCCAAAGCGCTCGCCACAGGATCTCGAACCAATCCTCCCCCCCTTGACCCTCCCCCCCCCTTCCATCTCCCCGGGAATGCTAAAATCAACGCGGGCACGGTAGACTCCCTGGCGCACACGAGCTCTACACCAAAGATTGACAAGCCGGTTTGGCAAATTGACCGACTGGTTGACAGTGAGTTAGCCGGTGCCCGGACCGTACAGGAGGGCGCCTCCACCCAAGCAAACATGCAGGTGTGCGCAAGTGACAAAATCAACACGCACTCATAAATATCTATCAAACGCGCCAGTTGGAAGGCCCTTTCGGTTGCACTTGCGCTGCCTACCCGTGCACCGCTGCAGGACATCTCTTTGCGTTGGTTGCGACCGGCCCGAACGCTCTTTCACCGTGACGCGGACAGCCAACAACAAATTATCTAACAAAATAAGGCAAGTCCAACAGAGACTAATCGTCGGTGACTGCGAGGCGACAGGCCGAATGGACAGGTTTGTTGCGGGGGGAGGGGGTGGCTGGTCCGGTCCAAAAGGCAGGCTTTGTTTCTAAATCGCCGACCGGGACAGGAGGCGGACAGCTCGTCAGCGTAAGCGTGTTTTCTTCGCTGTTTTTTCGCTCGATATCAGCTACGAGTGACCGGCCGGATTGCAAGTGTCGGAGGTGCTAAGCATTAGAAATCATTAATTTGATTAGCATAATATTTTAATTTTAAAGAGTGCCACTTGACGCGCGTGCTGAGGGGTGGTTGCGTGGTAGGGAACAGCAGCAGCAACAGCATAAAATAAGGAGCGAGAAGTGACGATAAAGAGAGAAAGATTGTAATGGAAGCTTGGCAAGCTTGGTAAGCAAGGAGGTAGAGTGGAGTCGTTACAGCTAGCACGTGCTAGAGTCACTTGGTCCAAGGTAATTGATTGCCGCATAGCCAAAGCTTAAGCGATATGACGTGGCTAAGAGACTTCTAAAAATAAACAATTTGACAGACCACACAAAACATCGACCGGTGTACAAATACGGACATTGCCGATCTCCGTGCAGTATATCGAGTACCTAATGTCTTGCCTTATCTCTTATCTTTACAGCGGAACGATTACTAGGCCCAGAACCGACGGATTACATCTTCCGTGGTCCACTCAGTCGAAGGCGGCGCAGCCTCGAACCCTTTTCCAACAACGAGTACACGCTCGAGGTGCTGGTTGCGGTCGATAACAAAATGCAGCGATACCACGGCAGTGCTCTCAAATCCTACGTTCTAACGCTGATGTCCATTGTGAGTACCAATCCAATACTTACAGCAGCAATGTACGATCGTATCGATCGTTTGACGTGTAGCTACATTTATCACAATCGAAACTAGCATTTCCCAACCCTTATTCAATTACGCACTGCAGAAGCAGCGTAACTACCACACGTTACGGTCGTTGCCAGCTAAATTCCTTCAGTGTTTACGATCTCTGGTACCTCCAATCGGTCCTCAAGAAATTGGCCCCTCACTTTTCTTATCGCAAAAAAAGCCCCCAAAGGCTCGGAAATTGAATTGTTCTACCGGAATGCGTTGCTGCAAGCTACGCGCTACTGCCTGTTGGAGTACACTCCTTCTTGCAGCTGCAACTCGCACCGGTTGAAAACCCCCTTGGCCGGATCGTTTTGCCTATCGGAATTGCTTAATCTCGCGCGTCATAAATTATCGGTACCCGGCTGTGCACGGGAAATTGCTACCGGGTATGCAATTTGTGCAACACCCGGGATGGTGTTTTCTATTTTGCCTTTATTAATGTATTATTTCACTTTGCATCACGATTTTCAGGTTCAGCCCTCAGTTCCCTGCTGTTTTTACAGTCGTTTTTCACCTTCTTTTTTTTTCTTTGGTTCTCTCCCGCCAAAAGGTTTCCAGTGTGTACGCCGATGCTAGCATAGGGAGTTCAATGAAGATAGCTGTGTCGCACATATCCTACATTCATCACGACCTTAATGCGCAAACCAACGCCATCGAGAAGGGATTAGAAGGTAAGGATGAAGCATCCCCATTTGTAAGGGGGAGTATTATTTTTAACGGCTTGTTACCAAACTAACTGTACCCATATCAGCATATAGTATAGTTTTTTTATCCGATCGGGGAGCGTAGTGTTAGTTGCTTGACATTGTTGCTAAATACCAAAGCTCTCCCCCACAGCCAAAGCGAACGATGATAACCAGCATGTTTTACAATCGCGTTAAAACGATAGCGGTCCCAATCCACGCAAACCACTTGGAAAGAGTTATTTTTTATTGTGAAACATGCGGCTCTCCCGCGGATCGGCACGTGGGAGTACCGCACGCGGCAGGGGATACCCCCATGTGAAAACTCTATTACCCGGTCCCGATGACAAATGGGACAACTCTTGTAAACATTTGTCTAGACTCCGTTAGAATGTTTCTGCTGCACTGGGTTGCCAGCTGCATTGCATTGCAAAAAATGGGATTTTTTTTGTCTGTTGTTGTTGCGTTTAATTTATCTTGCATACCGCTTAAAACAAACTCTATCCTGCTGGTCGCACGAGAAACTCTGTGGTGAGCCTTTCGCCAGCGGTGGCGTGTGAAAATTTGATCAATGCATCACCACCGTGACACTAACTGTGCCCCAGCGCAATGGAACGCTGGTCCGGCTTGGTATTTAGTTGCATATTGAATATTGTTTTGCTGAATGGTGGAGAGAAATAATGAAGTAGTTGCCAGTGGGGGGGGGGGGGTTTCTTTTTTGCGACCCCGCTTGGGGATAACTTAGGGAATGTTCAAGCTTGCTGGAAAAGCTAACCGTCCTCAGGGATTGGTTGCCATTTGCTAGGCAAGACAAACAAACCATCGTTAAATTAATATACTGGTGCCACGAGCTGTATTTAAAATTAATGAAGCCATTGTGGGCGGTTTATTGAATGGGCATTTTCTAACCTCTCACTCACTCATGCTTTATTGTGAAGCTATTGGTTTAATCCATGACAGCGCTGACAAAGTCATGTCCGTTCTTACATGTTTTTCCAACTCTTCTCTTTAGTACAGAGATCAATCCATTTAATGGAAATTTTGAAACACTTAGGAGAATGTTTCAAATGGATAGTGGAATATTTCACGTGCATTGTGGAAATTTGTAATCATATAAAGAAATTTTGCTTACAATAGGGGGATATGTTAATATGCGAATATGGAATATTGCATTCAGCTGTAGATAAAGAAGCCAGTAATAACATCACTTTTTCGATCAATTTTTCCAATGAAAACCGTTTGAATAACGTTTCATAATTTTTCAATGTAGCAGAATTAGACCAAACACTCGTCAGAAAATCCATAGCTGATTACAAAGTTCCATATCCGCTGACCAATCCTCTCTGAATGCAATATTCCATTATATGACTGCAAAGCTTCTAAATGAGCTTGTAAAATTTCCCTAACTGACTCAAAAGTAGTTCATTACATGGATTGAAACCCTGTAAGATATAAGAATTTCTTGCAATTTGCTTCCTATAATTCTCCTACTCACTTCCAATTCTCATCAAACTCATATGACCATTCATTTCCCCAGGGGTGTCAGCTTCCGACATGCTGCAGGACTTTTGCCGATTTAAGCAAACGACCAACATCCACCACGACGTCGCGCTGCTGCTGACCCGCGAGCAAATCTGTCGCAACCCGGCCGAAAACAACTGCGACACGCTCGGGCTGGCGGAGCTGGGCACGATCTGTCGCGAGACGGCATGCGCCATCGTGCAGGATAATGGACTGTCGGCATCCTTTACCATCGCTCACGAACTCGGTCACGTGTAAGTATCTTCTGGTTGCTGGTTGGTGCTTTGTTTCTCGTACGACTGTGCGAATGGGAACGAAAAAAAAAAGTACACACCGACACGGACAATCCGCGTAACACGAACCAATTACTCATCGGACGTACCTGGCGTAGGCGCTACACTGGGTGGGATGCACCGAGTAATCCGATTTTCTGCACGGCTCGCAAGATACGCAGTCTGGCAGATTGCACATTTACTTCCTAGACACGGGCTGATGATAAATGGTGTAAGGCGCATTGCCGAGTGCTTAGACCCGGGTTGAGGGTTCCGCACCACCATCTCTCCTATTAATCAGCGCACAACAGCAACACGGATGAGAAATGATAAATAGGATGCACAATAAAATTTATTAAATACGACGCGAACACGCGAATGAGGGCCCGTTTGCAAAAAAAAGGGGAGTCAAGCGCCACAGTAACGACCGGATCGCCACAACAAATTGGATTGCCTAGCGAGTCCTCGTGCGCTACCCGGCACTTAATGCCCAATGACCAATTGTGGAGTGCCGATGTCGAGATGTTCAAGTGAGTTTCGAGACAAATGAAGCGAATTGCGAGAGCCGGGCGCGATTGACGGGGGAACACCGCGGAAGATTATCGTTTTATAGCCTTTTGTTCTGCTACTGTCATCCGTATGGCGTAGTTTATGAACGAGGTGAGGCTCCCGTTAGTGTCAGCCCAGTGTCGGTGCCAGTCCCGTCAGACGGGAGCACGTCATTAATTAAGCACGAGTGAAGCGTGTGGACACATTGTAAGCACACGCGAGCGTGATAAACTCACGATTTACCGATTCGAGGCGATCTGTTAGTCTCTGTCCGAGCGCAGAATAGCTCGAAGGAGGTAGATCTTCAGAGCACCTTAGAAATGAAGGTGTTGAGATAGAGTTAAAGAATTCTGAACAAAGCATCATATATTGTCGCCACAGTTGGGGCAATCACGGTCAACTATTATAAGCAAGAGAAAACTAGTCCAGTGAATAGAGTGCAATGACTGTAACCTCCTTGTCTATGTCTCCTGGTCATACATTAGAATTATAGGCAACCTTCCTATACCGTACCCGTCCCAACTTGGAAACAATCAATTTGTTCAAAATCAATCTCATTTGTATGCATAGGCCGACCGCAAAAGACATGTTCCATAGCAACAAAGAAGCGCCACATTTGGTTTGTACCGCTCCGCACATCGATCAAACAATCCCTTTCGTAAAGCTGTTGAAGGGCTCATTCGTACATGACTTTGCACCTTGACAACCACCTCTAATAATCTGGAATGATCCCGGAGCAATGTCTTAGAGTTCCAGTGACCAAAACAGAACACTATGCACAATTCAAATGATGACGATAATTTACCAAACGCCACGCCACGTTTGGAGACGAAACTATTGCATCCGATCTATTTGTTCGCAACCTTAGCCGGGGTGCTTGTTTCTTGCTCTCTAATTCATGCGCTGTTTCCGTTCCCAACTCGGCTCTCCACAGATTAGGAATGCCTCACGATGACGACAACCGGTGTCAGCGATATCGGGGCGATTCGTCCGGAAACAATCGAATTATGTCACGCACGATCGACCACAACACGCATCCCTGGCAGTGGTCCAACTGTTCCCGGCAGATACTGAGCGAGTACTTCGAGTAAGTAAACCTATACCTTTTTCACATCATTTTCAGGTTAAAAAAATTAAATTCGTAGTTTCAAAAAATCCGATCTCATTAACGCATTTACGCCCACAGAGTTCCATCCGCAACTTCCATTCGAATGATTTAAAATGGAACTCGTGTGTGTGTGTGTGGTACGTGTTATAAATTATGATATCGACAAATTTATCGACGATCAAACGCCACATGCCGTGGGCCATCGGCACCAAGCGCGAGTTGAGTGCCGTCCACGTTAGACCATTAATCGTATATCCCACATACGCTGTGAGGAGGCCTCACGGGGGAGAAAAAAAATATTGTCTTTGCCTCCAGCATTAGGCAGGTCAGAACAACGTCTCACACGCTGTTACACTCTTTATGCAATCTCCCTTTCGATTGACCAACAACAAAAAGCCAAACTCCACACGACGAACGACTTTCGGCGAACGGTTGCGTGGTTGCCCAGTTGAAGAAGGGCCAAAAACCAACCTACACACGGAAAACCGGCGTGCTGAGTGGATTTATGATCGGTTGATAATTAATGAAATTAATTTACTGTTGAAATCGATGACCACCCGAAAATCGATAGAAGCGAAAGGCAAATAAGACGATTCGTGCTGTCCCTTTGCTGGATTCCTTTCCCTTTCGAAGACGTGGAGTTGGTGGTGTCCTGCGTAGAAACAGCTGGCCTGGTGACTGTTGATTGTATTTATGAACGATACTTTGGGTCGTTAATGTTGATAAATGAAGTTTGGTCTTTGCTAACTACGGTGATCCAAAGGATTGTGGTATCTTTCATTGGAGACCCCCCGTGGACTGCTTCTGCACGTGCTGTGGAAGTGTTTTTCTTTAAGAGTTTCATTATGATTTCACTTTTATTGACTAAAAATAACTAACAAGACTAAGGTACGGTGTGTACCTTAGTCTTGTTAGTTATTTTACACGGGTACCATAGTGTAGCGAATAAGACTTGCCAAGCTGAGGTGGGCTAGTCATGTTATGAGATTGACACCGGACGACCCAGCCCTCTAAGTCTTTTTAGACCGTCCACATGGACAGAGGTGAAGTGGTAATTCTAAAATGAGATTGAGTGTTTGACGTTCGGGAATCCACCAGAATAGTCTAGGTATTGGATTGACAGACGGCGGCTCTAGTAGTATCGTGGACTTCTGCAGGAGGCTCTCTTCTCTCTCTTCCTGGCCTAACGACCTCTTAGGAAATGACTGCCATTTCTAAATTACTAGATCTAACGATACCACGTAGTTAGATACTCATCGCCAAGGGGGGATGATCTAGAAGGGATTTGAACCCCGGTCCGTGTGAAGACCGATGCCTCTAACCAGTTAAACCATTTAAACCTAATTTTTAAACGAAAAACGGCTTCCCAAAATGAAGTTCATGTTAACCTGGACCACCAAACGATAAACGGGGATAGCAATAATACTTATTGAATTGAAGTCGTTAGCATAAACATGCTCCCACACGCATATTCATACATATGTTATTTTAATTATTTAAGCTCTCTCCCACCATTCACCAACGTCAATTTTAATACATTCCGTACCTCGCACACCTGAACGTATTTGTCTGTCATATCGTTGAACTGCCAGCACAGCCATGTGGCTTTCACCGGCATTATGTTGTGCGCCATAAACAAACACAATGCTGATCATGCATGCTGCAGCTTCCTGGGCGGTCAAACATGCACTTTCATGAATACGCAACATAATGTAACCTTGTGTCGTACGGACAATCTTACAGTTGTCTGCCTTTTTTACGGGTTTTTGTCTCGATCGTCCAGTGAAAGTCGAACCGTTCAAGAATGAAGAGAAAAAAGAAAAGCTCAATAAAAAGTTCTACCCGGTTAAAACAAAAGCAGTAACAATGCTACCCCATTACTTGACTGGGTGGGGACCACCGACTGAGATGGTTCACGACGATCCAAACGTTCTGACGAGTAAGTAGAAAGGCTTGATTTATTCCATTTCTCTTTACGGTCGATGGTTCACTGAAGGATTCCTTCACTTGCTGCGTTTCGATCCCCTTATCGATACACGCCCCGTATTGATCGTTCTGACGATATCGATTATGTTCAGCTTCTTTTTTCGAGAATGCGTTTTTTTGCTGGAACATGGTTGTTAAAGCCTATTAAAAATACATGACATCGTTTGAGATTGCTGTCAATTGGTCAATTATATGGTTCTTCTTTTTTGCATTACGATGCTTTTAAACGCTGTGGAGCATAATAATGACATAATAATTATTTGTGAATTGTTACTGTGTATAAACTGTCCACTATTTCAACTAAATTATAGTTTATAAAAACACACAAAGATTTTCGTTTTTTTTTTTAAACTACACAGCAATCAATTTGCCGTCCAAATATTCCTTCGAGATAATTTAAACTGATCAGCTCAGCCGCACGAAATCCCAGGCTCATATTTTACCACTAATCAAATAATTGATCAGCAACGATCAAAACAATCTCGGTGTAATCCGTTTTTCGGGAGGGCAGAAAATACCATGGGCAAAAAAAACTCCCCAAAAGAAGCTCGCGATCAAAGAAAGTAAACCAGAGCCGACCGACACGCCGACAACCGACAATTGATTGAAGCAGTCTGTGTTTGTGTTGTGTTGCTACAGCCCGCAGGATGAAATATGTTTGGTGCATCGTCCGGTTTCGTTCGAGTTGCAATCAAGAATTGCAACTGCAATAAAAGCCTGTAACACACACACACACACAAGGTGCGCAGTGTGGAATGCTAAAGGCCGGCAGCCATTCGTTGGGAAAGATAAATCACCCTTTCCTTACGCAATTCCAACACGCTTGCCGACGAAACACGTTGGCCGGGTCGGAATTCATCGACCGAAAAACAGAGGCTGCCGAAAAGGAAGTCGCATCTTTATCCGATGAAATCTTCATCGCGGCGTGGAAAGAGAGTTTGATTTACGCCCGGCACTGGAACAAACCGTGCCTCTCACATATTTTTAACACATTAATATGCAGTTCTTTTGGGAGGACGAATGAGGCCTGTCACAACGAACTTTCAAATTGAAGGATAACTCTTCTCTCGCGGAGTGCCATGGTAGAGGCTTCTTGTTTGATCTTTCACTAAAATTTGGGGCCCGAGCTTGTGCAGACCAATCCGTTTCCCAACAAGGAAAGGCACAGTGTGCAATACTGGGTTAAGGCGCGTTGGCGTTACCCTTCCCATTGCATGACGCACCACCATGGCTGGTTAATTGCGTACAAAATGCATATCAATTACCACCAACAAAAAAAGAGGGGTAAGTGCCGGCGCCCGCTAAGGGCAGTCAGAGGATTAAACGAACCTCTGGAGCACCGTGACGGAATGTTTTGGGTTCATGTTACCTCTTTGATTGCTCCGGTTTGCAGACGGCTTTTTTTTTTTTGGTTGATGACCAACCTCAGGTTGATGTTGGCGGGCAGCTTAGATAAAAAGGTATTACATCGTGATGACAGATAAAGGTGTTCCTTCCAAAATCCGCTTACCGAGGCTGGGCGGCTCCAGGATTACCTGCCACACCATCGCACCAAAAAAGGTGAAACAAAGTTTGTGGGACTTTGGGTCGCCAGCTTTCTTTTCGTTCAAGCCGTAGTGGGAAGCAGGCGGAATGTTAAGTCCTGCCAACAAAGTGGTGCTATCGGTGCGCGTGCAAAACTGGTCCACCACTCATGCATCTTTCACCCAATTAGTGGGCTGTGTGTGTGTGTTGACGATTGTGGTCCGAGATCGTTGAAGCATTCCTGCTGCAACTTCACAGCTTGTGCTCTCTTTTTGATTTTCGCCTCTCCAACAGTCATTTTAACAACTTTGCAAAGTGCATTACAAAGGTTTACCACCCTGGAAGTGACGCTTTTGCTGGAAAAGCTGTACTTTCAAACCCTTATCCCTTAAAGAGGGTTGTCAGAGGCTGTCCCGTGTGTATCTCGCTGTTAGACTAGCTCACGAACTGCAGCCCCAAGTTTGAGGTTGCATCCGAGCGCAACACATTCCTCTTGTTTCTGTCTTGCCAAAATAAATCGCTACATCATTGTCGGGATACTTTCATTTCAAAGCATATTGCCGGCCTGTGGTGCGTGAAAGGAGCGTATGCGAAACGGTTTGGCCGCTGGGCTTGCGGAAAAAAAGGCATCAGCTTACATCCCAATTTGGTGGTGGTGAGGTTTGGAAGCGACAGGGTACAGAACAATCATGCGTTTAATTTCCGTGACCATCTTTCGTTTTTTTCATCTTTGTCCGAATTAATTCGGCTCGTTTGGTTCAACTTTTCGTGGTGCTAAGAGCAAAAAAAAACTACTGCTAGCCTAAGGATGATAAAAGTTCGGTGACCAACCGATCGATCGTTCCAAAAATCCAGCCCCATATTAGGCGAGGAATGACTTAATCACAACCAGTGGAAGTAGTAGGGATTCCCTCGGGACCTACCCATACGATTCATTATCGAAAGAGGACATGTTTTTATCTTTCCCGATAAGTTACGCACCTTAAAGGGCGGTACTACATCATGTGGAAGCTGGATGGAGAGATAAATTATTGATCGTGTACTTGCACACATAGCTTGTGATGTTAAAGGGTGGTTGTACAACGGGTTTTGATTAAAAATATTTAAAAAAAAAAATGAGTTTGAATTTCTCTACACTCTCTCTAAGTTATCAAAAGTTCATGATAATTACCAAAGACATTTTAAAATTTACAGGGTGTTCGGGATAAATTTGACAGTTTCGTAAAAATATTTTTTTATTTACCTTCATTTTTAACGAATAAACTAAAATATTACAGACAGATCAAATAAAATTGTTGTCAATAAATATTATTCAAAATAACCACTATTAACATCAATTACAGTTACTGTTATGTCCTTGGGTGCGTTTCGGATAAACGGCTTGAACACTGATACGACACAACATGAAATACACTTTAAAACTTAAACGAACATTTATTACACGTTAAAACCCGCTTGCCCGACTTTGGCTGTTAACCCGTTGCTCGCTATCGACACACTGTCTCCGAGCGACGCAGGACACGTCAGCTGTTCGCTGTGACCCGCGTTGACCTCTCTTACGCACCTGACACGCACACCTCCGCATGTTGTCGCGCGACGCGAGCAACCCGGAGAGCCATGTCGTGCGACATCCATCTGCGTACGCAACATCTCCCCCTTCAAGATAGCTGATACCCGTTGAACCATCGCGGAACTCTTCTAATCCTCGAAGAGCGGCGAGGTGGAGGTACCGGCTCTGCTTCCTGATGATCACCGCTTCGTTGACATTCAGCAGGAGGCGGCGAGGATATCGTTTGCTGTTGTAATGGAATCTTCGACGCAGTTTGTAACGGCACTGTTTGTGATGACGATGAGTTAGCCGATATCCAAGTCGCAGATGATGATGGTGATGACGAAGACGAAGACGATGATGATGATGGCGATGACGAAGACGATGACGCAGACGATGATGGTGATGTCGAAGACGATGATGGTGATAACGAAGACGATGACAATGATGACGGTGATGACGAAGACGATGACAATGACGTAGACGATGATGACGATGACGAAGACGATGACACAGATGGTGATGACGATGACGAAGACGATGACACAGATGGTGATGACGATGACGATAAACTCCAGGAATCCAGCAGGACATCCAATGGTAAGCGATGATCGCTGTCCACCAACCCACGATCACGAGCGATAACCCTTCGACGCAACTGATTAACATGGCTTCTAAAAACTCGTTGGTTATCGCTTTTGACTAGATACATTACACTCCCACATCTTTTAACAACAACTGCCGGAACCCAGATCCACGTATTACGCCTATACACCTTTGCGTACACCATGTCGTTCGGTTCAAAACTTCTTGCGCGTTCAGCAGACTGTTGAGGCATCTTCGTCGGAGGGCGCAGCAGTTCGAAGCTTGTTCGCAGGACTCTTCCGAACATCTTTTCTGCCGGTGTTTTCCTGTCTTCTAGCTGCGCGTTTGGAGTCGTCCTGTATGTAAGGAGAAATATGTCTATGGCTTCCTGCAATGTGGTTCCTCCCTGCTTTATTTTCACCAGAGCTCTTTTAAATGTGTCGACAAATCGCTCAGCCTGCCCATTTGACTGAGGATGAAAAGCAGCTGTCCTTTTGTGATCCACCCCGTTCGCCTTGCAGAACTCTTGGAATGCTTCGCTGGTGAATTGAGTTCCGTTATCCGTGACCAAGGTGGTCGGCATTCCGAATCTAGCGAATAGACCACGCAGGATAGCAACCGTTGTCGACGTCGTGATACTTGTTGTTCTTATGATCTCCGGCCATTTAGTACAAGCGTCGACTACTATTAGGAAATAGTCCCCGTCGATAGGACCCGCATAGTCGATGTGTACTCTCTCCCACGGCAAAGTTGACTTGACCCATGGCACTGGGTTCTCATGTGGCGGCGACTTGGCTGCTGCTGCGCATGCTGAACAGGCACCAACGCATTCAGCTATCTCCTGATCCATGGACGGCCAATACACGTAACTGCGGGCAAGTGCCTTCATCCGTTGCACACCTGGATGCCCGCGATGGAACTGCTCCAAACATCTCTCCCGCAGCCTTCTCGGTATGACTAGTCTTTCTCCAAACAAAATACTTCCGTCTACCGTTGACAACGACTCTCTCCTGTGGTAGTAACGAGCCAACTCCTGTCCCAGAACTGAAAGCTGCGGCCACCCTCGTTGAATGTAGCGATAAACACTACGCAATACGCTGTCTGCTTGGGTGTGTGATACGACGTCCTGGAAGTTTAGCGGAAGCGAGCTTAATGAATTTACAGCGACCGATCGTACATCCTTTTCCAACTCAATGGTCGCTACGACGTATTCTTCTTCCGGCTGAGATCGCGTTCTGATGAGCCTAGACAGTAGATCAGCATTTCCAAAATTATCGGTGCGGATGTATTCGATATCAAAATCATAAAGTTGCAGAATAAGGGCAAAACGTTGTAATCTGTTTGCAGTATAAATGGGTATACCCTTTTTCGATCCAAAAATCTGCAAGAGTGGTCGATGATCAGTCTGCAACTTAAAATGCCGGCCATACAACATTTTATGAAATTTTGTTACCGCGAAAATGATTGCAAGACCTTCGCGGTCTATCTGGCTGTAGTTCATCTCTGTCTCGGTGAGCGCTCTTGATGCGTGCTGAACCACTTTTACTGTACCGTCGCGGAATTTGTGGCTTATTGTGGCTCCTAAACCCACTGATGATGCATCAGCTGAGACGGTGATGTCTGCTTTCGGGTCATAATGGGTGAGCAAAAGGTCTGATGAGAGTATCTCCTTGAATTTTTGAAAACTTTCTGCACATTGTTTCGTCCAACGAAACTGCTCGCCGTGCTTGAGGAGGCTATCCAATGGGTATCTGAGATCTCTCATTCTCGGCACAAACTTGCTGTAGTAGTTGATAGCTCCTACAAATGAACGTACTTCTGACGTGTTTACAGGTGGTGACATGTTAACAATTGCCTCGATCTTCTTTGGGTCTGGGCGTATGCCGTTTCCATCAATAATGTGCCCAAGATACCGGATCTGCTTCATGCCAAAAATGCATTTGTCTGCTCGTATCGTGAATCCGTACTCTCTAATGCGACTTAAAACCTCTCTAACATTTGCGTCGTGCTCTTCTTGTGTCAGACCACCGATGATTAAATCATCCATATAGCCACATACTTTGCTCATGCCCGCTAACATGGTATCAATCAGTTGCTGGAATACTGCAGGTGCTATTTTAATTCCAGGCGGGAGTCGATTGTACTGATAAAGGCCTCGATGAGTGTTTATGGTAAGCAATGGCCTAAACTTTTCTTCTACCTGCACCTGAGTAAAAGCATCCGTGAGGTCAATCGTTGTAAAAATCTTGCTATGTGCCAACTTGGTAAAAATATCTTCCGGGATGGGTAGTGGGTATTCATGCGGTTGCAAAGCCTGATTTAATCCAGTAGAATAATCTCCGCATATTCGAATCTTTCCATTTGCTTTTCTTACGATCACAACGGGCGCTGCCCAGTCAGCATAGTTAACCGGCGTAATTACTCCATTTGCTTCCAGCCTATCCAGTTCCTTTTCTACTATCTCTCTCATCGCATAGGCTACTGGTCTCTTCGGGCGGAATACGGGCCGAACTCCTTCCTTTAACCGTAACGGCACCTGTGCTTTCGTACACAACCCCGATTCGCCAAAAACTTCCGGATACATTCTTTCAAAAACCGATGACGACGCTCTTGCTGCTGTTGTGACTACGTTGTTACAGAAAACGCTCATTGGAACAGACTCTAGCTCAAAAAGATCAATCACATCTGTCCCCAACAGCTGCACATCCACCATTGCCACACGAACAGTCGCAATTCGTTTCACGTTCCGGATCACGAGAGGTGCAGAAAATTCTCCTATCAGTTGGAACTGTGAGCCTGATGCTGTAAGCGCTTTCACTGTTGGATGCCTGAGCGGTGGCTTTCCTAGCTGCTGCCACGTATGCTGGCCTATGACGGTGATGTCTGATGCTGTATCCAACTGTAAACGCACTGGCTTTCCGTTCACTGAAACTGTGACGTATTTCCTTCTACTTGTCACAACGCATGCATTCACTCGAACCACTTTTACGGCTGATCTTCTGTAATTATTCTTTTGCTGGTACCCTCTGTTACGGCAAAAACCATCCTTATGTCCTATTCTGCCGCATTGCCTGCATTTGTGAGTTTTATATGCACACTCGCGTACCCAATGCTGCGTACCGCAAAGCCAGCATGGGTTTTTGGGCTTATCACCAGATGGACCTGAGCCATTTTGAAAGCGTGGTGCGCCATGCTCTTTCGGCGGCATATTTCGTTTTGACGGCCATTTTGTTAACGCTGCTACTCTTTTGTTCTCATCTGCTATCATTGTGCTGTCGGCGTGCACGTTAATAATCATCTGGCATTCCGACGCCAACTGTTCCAATGTGATTTCGCTGTTTTTCTCGATTCTGTTTAGCAGCCTGGTACGAAATTCAATGTCACGCTCACTTTTAAGACCACACACGAAAACTAATGCTTTTAGCTGGTTCTCCGACAACGCCTTCAGCTCAAAATCTTCACAAGCACGATTCACTCGACACGCGTAAGCCATTATATCTTCCGTACGAGCTTTTTCAATCCTTAAACATTTGTATCGCTTGCTCAGAACCGTCTCTTTTGGGCCAAAAAGCGTCTTTAGTTTACTCACTGTGTCTTTGAAAGAAAAATCGCGAGGATGCTGCGGGAGCACAAAATTCGAATACCGCTCATGCTCTGCTGTGCCCAACTTCCGCAAAAGCATTCTGACTTTCGCTGCGTCGTCAACGTGCGCTGCATCTTTAACAAAAAGCTCCTCGTATCTAGCATACCAAGCGGCGAACGTTTTGTGCTCATCTGGTTCGTACACATATTCTGTTACTGACCTTGCTATGAAGTTTTGAGTTGATTCCGCCGGTGCTTCGGCATTGTGGCTCGGTGGTGCATTTCGCCTCATGAGCTGCATCACTAGCTCCTGTTGCTGGGCCATCTGTTGCTGCATCAGCTGCATCATATGTAATAGCGCAGCGTTGTCGTTCGAGTCGGGGGCGGCATTAACTGGCTGAAAAATAGGAGCACCGTTGTAATTATTTGTTACACTTGGCGGTGCTTGCCTTGGATTAGAAAGACGCCTGGGATCTTCTTCTACGGTGAAATCCATATGGTTCGGTTCCATTTCGGTTTGGCGTTCTCAATGGCGGATTCTGCTTGGGACGCGGCGTCGCTTCGCTTCGATGAAATGCGATGGTGGCTCGAATTGATGCGTGTTGCTGGGTTTGGACGTTCCGTTTCCTCGTCGCCAGTTGTTAGGTCCTTGGGTGCGTTTCGGATAAACGGCTTGAACACTGATACGACACAACATGAAATACACTTTAAAACTTAAACGAACATTTATTACACGTTAAAACCCGCTTGCCCGACTTTGGCTGTTAACCCGTTGCTCGCTATCGACACACTGTCTCCGAGCGACGCAGGACACGTCAGCTGTTCGCTGTGACCCGCGTTGACCTCTCTTACGCACCTGACACGCACACCTCCGCATGTTGTCGCGCGACGCGAGCAACCCGGAGAGCCATGTCGTGCGACATCCATCTGCGTACGCAACAGTTACAATCTTGCTTCAGAACCTCAAACAAGCTAGACCACGACACCATGGTCTCCCAAAAAAGGACCACAAAAACAAAAACTTTAATTTTGTCCTTATCCAGATCTTCTATTACAGGAAGTGTAATTAGAGTCTTTTTTAACGGTATTCCATAGAAATTAATTCTTGGGGTTAATTTCGGAGTAGTTTGGAGGAAAAAAAATTAACTGGTGTAGTCGGAGACATTTTCAGTCATCGCCTTTGCGCAGAGGTGTGAATTGACCGAATCTTGCTGTTCAACATAAAGCTTTGCATTGGCTTGTTATCAAAGGCTTGACTACAGTATTTATCAACTCCACGTAGCTGAAGTTAACCTGAGGTCCTCTTTGAAAAACACGGAGGCATCACATTGTCTCCAGAGCATACTGAGTCCAAAAACCATCACATTCTGTACACGCGGAATATCCTATCAAGTCTCTATACTTAATGCCTGATTGTTACCTGTTAACTATTTTAATGACTCATTGGGCAGCATTATTTTCTTTCAAAATTTAGATGTGTCAGCCATCCAACTTTTCTTACGTTTGTAATATGAAAAAGGACTAGACATTTTATATGACAAACTTTATATGATATTAATTCCACAAATTTACTTATGCCAAATTTATAGTTAACACCCTGTATCAGGATTTAAAAAAAGAAACATCTCTTCTTAAATACAACCTTAATTCATTTGGTACGCTTGTTTACGATACGATTGATTTAACATAAGCCGGACCGGATCATTAATCTTTAGGCAGTAAAAAAACCTTTCACGATAACACACAGAGGGAGAGAAAGAGAGTCATTTTTCATAGCTCCTTTCGAATGCCACTTGTTGATTATTGCGCTGGGTAATTTTTCATGCTAATTCCTTACGATGTGCAATCAACACTTTCTAATCCTTTCCATAACCGCATCTCCTAGTTTCACTGTGTCGTCAATTAAACCATTTAGCATCACCGAACCCATCTCGCTTGAACCTTCTCCCTCGAGCTACCTACCTACAGCAACGTGTAGTCCCTTCACCAGTCGGTAATCTTATCGCTGCATCACCACACACGTCCTGTCATCTTAACGTTCCTCAACGGTTCTGGTCAATGGCCTACCGCATCACCACGCCAACCTAGCAAACGGGGCTTAATTTACCGGCCGGCGAATGTCAACTGCAATTATTTTGCTGCCCGTGCAGCTCCTTTTCTTCCCAACGGTACCCTAGATAGCCCTGGACCGGGTCCCGGCGAATCGCGTTTGCGCAACGGTCAATCGCATATTTACGATTTCCTTCATCGTGGGTCGCATGCACAATTGAGGTTCCCCGACCTAGGACACGACCGTTTTATGCGTCTGAGGGCGCCCGCCACCAGGATGCTTATCGGGGTAGGGGGGTAGCACAGTCCGCATGCATAATGTCATAAATATTCCAAATCCCAACACCATCGCCAAACCGGAGAGATGTGATTTTTATGGCCCCAATCAAACATTCTCACACTGGGTCTGGGGTTTGTGGGGCTGTTGTTGGCATCACATACGCGAACATCGATAGGAACCGGCAACAAGTCGGACGGTAATAAAACTGAGCGCCACTTACAATCCGTACGAGTCAGAATGATAATACTTTAAAGAGACCACTTTGCTCTTGTCTCGTTTGAATGCGCATACTGACACGCTGATGGGCTTTATGACTTGCTACTTCGTGGAGTTCGGTTTGATCGTCTGTATTCTTAAAGATGTCGAATGTTTTGTACTTGCTCTATCAATATGAATATTATTGATTCACTTTACTGTCAAGAATTGCTGTGCAATAAATCCCCAGACCTGGGTTATGTTAAGGAGTGCCATAAGTACGCGATTGATCAATCGATCGCATCTCCCGGGCTCTGCTCAACAAAGGTCAAAATTAGCATTATACCGCCACTGTGCTGCATTTTTTTTATTTTCGCTCTTGTTTTACAACCAAACGGTTCTCTTTTCCGCTCATCTTACCGAAACGTTTTTTGGTCTTCCCTTTTCGTTCGCTCATCCTGCTAGAAAACATCCAGAAAACTGCATGCTAAACCACCCATCGAACGATCTGATGAAGCAAACCGATTCGGACCATATGCTGGCCGGCGAAAAGTTTACCAACAACAAGCAGTGCGAGCTGGTGTTCGGCAATGGTTCGAAGATCTGCTCGTATATGCCGACCTGCGAGCGGCTTTGGTGCAGCTGGGAGAATGAGCTGTCCGGTTGCAAAACGCAGCACATGCCCTGGGCCGACGGTACCGAATGTAAGGAAGGTCACTGGTGCCAGAAAGGTCAGTGTGTCCCGATCGACCGGACAGCGCTGAAACCTCAGAACGGTGGCTGGAGTGCGTGGAGTTCGTAAGTACCGGCTAAGGAGACGTTAGCTATTGTGGGAACTCTACAACACCGTTGTCCTTTCTTTCCACAGCTTCGACACTTGCTCACGCACCTGCGGTGGAGGTGTTCAGAAGCGTACGCGCGAATGTGACTCACCGAAGCCAAAAAATGGAGGCAAATTTTGTACCGGATTAAGGCTTGAATATCGTGCCTGCAATACACACGCCTGCCCGAACTCGCGGTACAACTTCCGCGAGGAACAGTGTCACGAGTGGGACGGACAGAACTTTGACGTGCCCACGCTGGAGCCGAATGTCCGGTGGATCCCGAAGTATGGTGCACCGGTCGCGGACCAGTGCAAGCTGATGTGCCGTGCGCAGGACAAGAGCCTTTACTTTATGCTGCGTGAGAAAGTCATTGACGGTACACCGTGCACGTTTCCGGAGGATAGCTTCGACATGTGCATTAATGGGCAGTGCCGTAAGGCGGGTTGTGATTATGTGCTTAACTCCGACGCCAAGCTTGATCAGTGCGGTGTGTGCAAAGGGGACAATTCGACCTGCCGTGCGGTGAACGGGCTGTTGTACCTCGGCAAGCAGAACAGCGTGCACAAGGTGTCTGCGGACAACTCGATGGAGTTCCACATACCGGACGGAGCGACCAACATCAACATCATTCACACCGGATACACGAAGGATGCATGCTTTTTGAGTGAGATAAACCTCCAAAAGCTCAGAGCTTTAGATGCAGAATCACTTCTTCACATTAGCTTTTTTTCGTTTCTCCTCCCTTCGTAATAGGTTTGATGAGTGGCAATGAAATCATCTTCAATGATCCGAAACATCCGACGGCGCACTCCAGCAAACATCGACTGTTTGCCGGTGTGCGGCTAGAGTACACCGTGCACGGTACGCAGGAACGCATTACATCCACCTACGGACGACCGTTGCGGGAAAAGCTGACGGTGCGCATAGTTCGCAAACCGAACAACGATAAAAATTTTAACGGCCAGGTCGATTACAAATACATGGTACCGATACACCCATTCGGGAACACACTCTCTAACGCGATATATTCGAAGCACGAAAACGAACCCTACCATCATCCGCACCACAGTGTGCAGCATAGTTCCCACCACAGCACGAACAGTGTGAAACGGCATCAGCACACGGTATCCTCACCGCCAGAATCACCGTACCGGTGGGAAAGGACCCAATGGATGGAGTGTGATCAGCAGTGTACGGGCCGGCGGCGGCGAACATCCATCTGCTTAAACACCGACACGCAGCAAGAAGTATCGCCGGAAAATTGTCACCATTCGGTTAAACCTCAGGACATGTACGAGTCCTGCAACACGGAGTGCAAATTCACGTAAGCATTGCCCTAGATTAATGCAGTGACGCCCTGACCGCGTCTCTGATCGATTGTCTTCTTTATTCATTCACAGCTGGAAGCAAGGTCGCACAGAGTGTTCCAACCCTTGTGGAGACGGTTACAAGCAGGTCGAGTATCTGTGCGTCCGGCTGTACCCACAGCTAGAACGCAAGGAAGAGTATGTCGACGAGGCCATGTGCTCGGGTATATTGAAACCGATCAGCAATCGTGATACGCCCTGCAAAGGCTCGTGCAAGAACGCAACCTGGAACTATTCGTCGTGGAATAAGGTTACAAGCAAGCTCTACAACTTACCGGTTAATATCAAACCTTCGATACGCGCCGTTACTTATATTGGGTTTCCTTTCTCTTTCTCTCTCTCTCTATATTTCTTTCTCTCTACTGCTTCTTCTGTTTGTGTTATGTCTACCGTGAACTGCGCAACCACCGGGTCCCCGGGGGTTCCATGATATCCTCACCAACGTGCTTGGGATGTGCGTTGCCGTCCTGTCCTGGGGAATGGAAATGTCGGTGGTTGTTTGGTTTGTGTTCTGTGACGTCTACCGCGCCCTACTTTATGTGTTCCGTGTCCGTCCATCGATTTCACTGTGTATCGTCCCTGTCCGTCCACTGATGGGTGAGCAGTGCTCCTGCTCCGACGGTACCCAGAATCGTACCGCCACATGTCTGTCCGACGCGAACGGTTTCCGGATCGATGATGAGTACTGCGAAGCCAAGGAACGCAAAACGGTGGTTCGTCCTTGCGATACGGAGGAGCAAGAGTGTGCCAAATGGGTTACAGGAGAACTTACACCGGTAGCTACTTACGTTGCTTTTTATCATTGCCTTTCACGCTCACACACATCCTTTCAGCTCCCATACACTGTTTCTCGCAACAACCGAGAGAAAAAAAAAACCCATTGCCTACCTTCGGGCGCTTAGATATACTTAGAACTGAGTACCACGCAATACAAAAACCCTTACACGAAAGGGCTGACGTGTTGTTGTAAATACTTTTCGCAATCATTTTCAATAGTTGTGTAGTCATGTGTTTGTGTGTGTGCGTTGTTGATTTATTTTTATTTTTAAAACCCGCAATCCGTTGCTCACTTTGAACGCAACGGATTGGCTAATGTCTTCCAAACGAAGCGTTCCAATATCGTCCGATTGTTGATCTCACTTCCATACTCTTCAGCCAGAGTAAAGTTGGTGTAATGAAAAATCATCCAATTCATACGTTCCTATCTATCACTAGCATCAATTGAACTGCATATAAGAAAAGCTTACAGCTTACCCAACTTCACTTGCGAGTCATCATATCGCTGAACGTCTTCTGCATGTGCCTCTAAATGTTAAATGCTCATTAGTATCATGCTTCCTTCCTACTGCGTACGTCAATGAATTTCATCTAAAATTCTCATCCTTGCAAATGCAATCCCTCTCTGCAATCTGCGTCTTCCGTCCACCAGTGTTCCGTTACCTGTGGCGAAGGTCAGCGAGCGTACGCGCTGCAATGTATGCTAAAAAATGTGAGCGTTAATGCTGCCTTGTGCGGTACCCGTCCAGTGCCTGTCCTAATGAACTGCACCATGCCGCCCTGCGATCCAAAGGTTTGTGTGTTTTCGTTGCTTTCTTTCTCTAACCCCTTACGCCCGAGTGTGCCCTTCTTTTTCTTTCCCCTTTCTACTCACAACTAATCGTGTTCCACGTTCGGACTAAATCATTCGTCAGGTGCTTACCAAATTTTCCACAGCTCTCGATGTCGTAAATGAGCGGCCTTTGGCTTTTGTGTTTTAAATGTTTCTGTTTTATTCGTTTATGTTTATGGTGCTTTTATCTACTTTGTTATTTGTTCTAGTTTAAACAATTTTACTTTTACATGTTACCGAAGCTGTTTCGTTTTATCATTTCCGCATTGAATTTTCTTTCCACACTACCGTTACTGTTACTGAAACACTGTGCAATAACAGCACCAACGAAATCTAATGTATTAAATTGGACTCAAAATTTTCCCCCATCCCTTTTATCTATCTATCTTCCCCACACCACAAACAACAACAACCAAAATGGTGCCACCAATAATTGTAGCAAATGCCTAACACCCAATACTCATCCTATCTGAACGACGTACATCCAAACCAGAGCATGAAAAATGGCAACTACCAACCGAACACCGAATCTGGTAGTAGCCCTGTACTGCGCGGACAGTGGCGCACCTACAGCTATTCGAACTGCAGTGCCGAATGTAAGGGAGGCTTTAAGAAGCGCCTGGTGCGCTGCATGTCCGAAACTGGTCAGGCGCTGGAGGAACGCTACTGCCCGCATCCCAAACCTCCGACCCAGATCAATTGTGCCAACTTCCGCTGTCCCACCTGGACCTTTGGCCAATGGAGCAAGGTAAGTGCAATATCGCGCGATCGTTTTGACGATGACTGTGTCCGTACTACCCGACCCGAACTCCAACAGAGGAGGGTTTTTTGTTGGTGGGGGTGGGGAAATCTTAGCCCAAGTTCAATTTTCCTGAAGAGCTAGGAGCACTTTACACAGCCAAACTCTACTGCAACTACTCATTAGACACATTGCGATCGATATCGGTAAATCGGCTGACCGTATTCGATCTCTCTTCGCTTGCCGGATAAGCAACGGAATGCTGCAGCAAAAGCTTGTTACTTTCGAAAAGTATATGTCACTGACGTTTGTGCTTTCCTGTTCGAATTATACGCTACCATACCACACTGATCATACGTAAAAATAGTTACACAACACACTGAATGTCGCGAGTTTGTTTTTTTTTTTTGCATTAGAAAATGTTCCACACCTGCTGGGACTCTACTGTCAATGTACATTACTCGCTATTACTTGTTTAAAAACCAGCTTCTATATTCGGCTTCGGCAAAGTATTCTAATGTTGCGCTTACAATCACAATTCACACTCATTCGATCACCACCTTAAACACATCGTTCCACATGAGGATCTACTGCGAACAACATGCCACAATTGTACACAACACTGTACTCTCCTTCCTTCTTTGATGATCCATGATGATCGACACTTCCACTTTGCTGCCACTTTTACACAACAACACCGCAACACTGTTACGATTATATACTGCAACTTTAAGGGTTAAGTATGGTCTTAGTGCCAGGACGATCTACTACACGCATGCCAAGATTTCTGTAGCCATATTACATTTTCTTATCCGGAAAATTGTAGGCTACTTTCGGGACATCCCTTTTTAAGCTATATTCCTGACCCGGGTAATCAACTGAAAATAGCATAGACTTACTCTACACTCAAATCCCTCCCTTGAATTTATTTTCCTTCCATTACGTTATTCGTAAAGATTGAGCTACTATTCCCTAATTGCTACTGTTCCCCAACATGCGATCCTTGATCCCGTGTACCGTGCAAAACCCCGACATCGAAATGCGGCCAATGGTTCAATCTATCAATGACTGTGTTTTCTCTTTTAGTGCAATCACGAATGCAAACGCTCCCGTCAGGTCCTGTGCCAGGACCATCGTGGCAAAGCAAGCGACCAATGCTCGACGGAAATGAAACCGCCCGATGTGGAAACGTGTTGCAATTTTAAATGGAGAATTACCGTAAATATCGTCCCAGTGCAATTTGTTTTTCTTACTCTCTTGCTATTTATTTATTTTTGTTTGTTTTGTTTTTTTTCTACTTTTTTGGTTTGTTTTTACCTTTCTTTTGTTTGCTTTTGTTTTTCTTTTGTTATTTTTTTTTCGTTTATAAAATTATCTTTTCTTTTATGTTTGGTTCAAATTTTGTTTTTCATTTACTTTTGTTTCAACTCACTTTTCCAACTGTATCGTTCCTTTATCGATACGGTTACCAAAAATTGGCAAACGATTTTAAATCCCGATTGTGTTTTTTGTTTTGTTTTCCTTTTCGTCGAGATCGTGTTTTAACGATGCAATTGTTAATCTCTGTTTTCTTTCATGTCTCTCTCTCTCTCTCTCTTTTCTTTTTCTTCAAAATATGTGACATCATATCACCAACATGGATCGTGTACATTTGTTTTTTCGTTTGTTTCATACGCATACACATAACATCGAATATTTATCAACAACAAATCAACATTCCCAAACAATTCCATTAAACTGTTCCATTACGCTCCATCGCTGTGCCAATATGCGATTTATAAAATATATTTAAAAACACACACTCACACACGCACAACCAACTACATTTTGCGCCAACATATGTGTACCTTCAATGTGAACATCAAACAACACCCCCAAAAACTGACCGATCCTCATCTGGCTTACCATCATCATCACCATCTACGCTGCTGTCGCCGCTGCCATCGCTTATCGGACCGTCTGTGTGTGCGTGCGTGCGTGCGTGTGTGTGTATGCTGTGCTGTCGCTGGTTCCTTCGTATGTCTCAGTGTTCCGGAACGTGCGATGCCGAGGGACGCCGCCGGCACCACAAAATCTGCAAGCGGATATTCCCCAAGTCGATCGATAATCCGCACCCGTACAAAACCGGCCGCAAGGTGGACCCGAAGTACTGTGCCGGGCTGAAAGAGCCGACGGAAAGCAAGAAACAGAAAAAATGTAACAAACCGTGCTCAACCTACTGGAAAACTTCGCCCTGGTCTAAGGTGTGCTGCGTAACTATGATGTGTTTCACTTCCCGCCCTAAAGCCCCCCAAACTACCCTATGATCCCTTCAATGTTTGTTCAATAAGCTTTCCCATCTACACTGTCCTTCACCTGTCCAGCTCCATATACCACAAACGCCCGTGGAGCTTTGGCTTTGCCTCGCTCTATCACAACAGTGTAACATCGGGTGGCTGTAAGCTGCTAGAATTTGTTAAACAGATTGTCTGATACTCTTCTTTAGCGCTACAAACCCTGAAGAGGTTTTGGTCCACCATTGCTGGCTTCTTTGCTTAGGGAGTTCCTTGTTAGCTACCCACATCATATAAGAGAAACAATTCTTGAACTGGATCATCTTCCCATGCGCAGGACAGACTATCATCCAGCTAAGAGTAAACTAAGTCAAGAAAGCAACTTCAGACATCTGTTGTTCACGAATTCTTGAAGTAGTTGAAGTTGCAGGAAGACCCGGGAAGCTGGATTCTTGGGCAGTATCGTGGTATACCTCTGCAAGAAGAATAAGGAGAAGCCAAGGAAGCCATTAACGGCAGGTCGAGACCTCTTGAAGTACTAGAGCCAAGAAGAAGTTACTGGAGCTCAATCTTACACGATCATTCTAGCAATCTCTCAGCCGATAGGCGACAATGCTGAGGATGCTTCAGAGTCGCTCGGTGTTACACGTTTGCCTACTATCCTGTCCATATTGCAAACATTGTTCTAACTTTCCAAGCGATTCTATTGCAGTAATTCTCCAATCTTTCTAACGATCACATTGTTTTGTCTTTCCACCTGTTTTTTTTATCTGTCCTGTTTCATGTCTCTCGCTCTCTGTGTACACCCGAACACCCGAAACCAACCAACCAACATCAACCGACCACACACCGTGCTCACTGCCATCTCCGCTGTCCGGGCCGTTTCAAATCGATTGGTCACACTTTCCTGCAACCTCCGCAACTGCCCATTTGAATACCGACGGTGTAAAAACCACGCTTGTTATTTGTACTTCCAATAACTGTTCAACTCCACACAATTCCACCTTTCTTGTCCACACACAATCATTCCATCAAATTGTACGCACAATTCGTTGTCGCCACACAAACCAAATTTTCCCCTACACATTTTCCCACGTTTCACAAAAATCTCTCACACACAACACACTCGGAACCAAACACCCAATTTTCCCACATTCCCACAACGCACTGGTCGTGTACAGTGTTCGGTTGGGTGCGGCACCGGTAGGACAGTGCGAAACGTGACCTGCACCGATGGCCGCTTGATCTTGCCGGGAGCCTGCAACAAAACGACGAAACCCCCAAATACGAAGGTCTGCGAAGCGTTCGATGGCTGTAAATGGAAGATAACGAAGTTTGGCAAAGTATGTGTGTCTCTGCATCCGGTTTTGGAACATATTCCACCTCTCTAAGTATAACTGCTATAATTTAATTTGGGTTGAAATATGTACTTCCATATGTTATCTCGCATTTTCTCCACTCGGCGTCACGAAGTCGCGTCACTATAAATTATCAAACTCAAACCAATCCAAACAACAGTACAAATCGGCCTCCAGGAGCACAAAAAATCCCAGCGTTCAAAAGCAAACTGTGTCCAAATGTCGCTTCCGCTATGGTACTAACCTCATTCATACTCGTTCGCGACAGCTGCTTACGAAAATGTCCGCTGTACATTTTTATGGGTTAGGTTGAGGGAATCTAATGTCAAGTGCAGCGATGCTTTAGCACTCCTAAGAGTAAACCGAATTCACATATACTGAAACATAGCTAGAGCTAGAGAGCATTTCTTAGCTGACAATCACATTACTTGAAGAAGAATCTACTTCAAGCTACGCTACAAACCTATAAAACATCCCGAATTCTTCCATTTACCACACCTTCTGTCTCTCTTGCTCAATGTTTCCAACCAACCTCTGTGCGTCCTTGATTGCATTCCGTTTCGTTAAGCCGAAAATGGCGAACATTTGTATCAAGAGTTGTCCAGCTCGCTCCCATCACAGATCGCTTACCATGTACTCTTGCACGCACCTCACTCACCACATCTACCTCTATCTTCTGCATTCATCCCTCCTCATGCGTGTTATAGTGCAACTGTAAGGGTAGACAGAGTCGCACGGTCAAGTGCTTCGACGAGCTGCTGAACACCGAATCGAACCGCTGCTCGGAGAGCACACGACCGAACAAAACGATCGCGTGTCAAAAGCCGGCCGGTTGTCGGACGCTGTCGCGCGGTCGCCATCACGACCCGGTCTACCGGAATTGCAAGGATGCTCAGCGGAAGCATCGGACCGATGGCGAATATACGATGAGCTTCAACGGTACCAGAACGAAGATTTACTGCCACGGTATGGCGACGGTATCGCCTGCCGAATATCTTTCCCTGCCAGCAGGTAAGCGATGGTAGAGCCTGATTGCTTTCCCTGTACCTAGTACACCTTCGCTAACTGTTCCCTTGTACATCGAATAGGTCCAACGGAAAACTACGCCATCTACATTAACCGACGAGCGGGCGACGCCAACAAGTGTGAAAAATCGGCACGGCGCGATTGGTTGGACGAGAGCATCAGCTACGGTGCGACACACTACCGAAAGATCCGCATCAACGTCAGCACGCTGCAGGTGCAGACGAACGACTTCCGGTTCACTACCAGCTCCGGTAAGGGACAGGCGTTGGGATCGGCTGGCGATTGTTACAGCAATACGGGCCGCTGTCCGCAGGGTGATTTCGCGATCAACCTCAAGGGTACGCCGTTCCGAATTCGCCCCGGAACCACGTGGGAAACGGCCGGTGTAAATTCCGTGATAAACTTTCTCGTGCCGGTAAGGGAACTACGCCGCCTATGTAGTTCATTGAATCCTTGTATACTTAACGACTAATGCATGTCTGTTCATGTTCCGTAGCTTCAACCACCGTACCAGAAGGTGCGAGCACTTTGTGGCGGATACTGCGGGAGCTGCTCGGTGTCACGAAATACCAACCTATATCTAGAGCTAGTATAGCGCACGTTCGGAGCGATTCACTGGTCACTCTAAGGAGCTAGTCCGACCTCGACGAGATTCGAAACCCATGACCTTACAGTGTTAGTGTTCAAGGACTGGTGTTTTCAAACGATCACGAACAACTTCCGGCGATCAGGAACAACTTCTGGCTTGCACTTGTCTGCTGATGTCTACTGCTGGTCTGCTCTTCTGCTACTAGTGGATGCGCTAGGATGCTGTGACTAGCGGCATAACACTGCCCAATCTCCTCCTTTTACTCGTACCGTCCGTAACCGTCAATAGTGTACACTGTTTTTTTCTCTCTCTCTCTCGTACGTGTGTATGTGTGTGGAAGTGTGTGCCTGTGTGTGTGTGTATTTAAAAACGTAAACATCTCGAATTAGTGTAACCCTCCAAAATGTGCCAAAACGATCAAGAAACGGCTGCACCAACAATAGTGGTGGTTGTGCGTAACGGGCGTCCACTAGCTAGCCGTTCCCTAGCACGATCAAACTGTGCCTGGCTAGTGTCCCGTATTTGTGGGAATGTACGGTGCGCTAATCGTGGACATCGGGACAGCGAATTTCGAGTTCTGTTTTAAGGACCCAAGAAGTCGCCGCGTCCATTGAGCAGCACCGTTTGCCGAGGAGATATTGGAGATACTGTTAGCGCTTAGTCAGTACCCTGTCTGCTATCCCGAACCGCCGAACGGGCGTTTCATTATCGCTTAGTTTATTGTTAGGCTCGTTTCACATGCTACACTCATCATCAACGCTTTCTCATTCAACTGTGGCTGGCCGGTTCTCACTGCCTCGTTTTTGTCACCGAATTACTGTACCGATGCCCGATGCTACCGGGTGACCATTATTCTTTTTTTCCCCATGGCCCATGGTTGCTCTTGCAACAACAAAAACGATCAAAACGTCTCAAAAGTACAAACAATTCGTAGCGGACCCATCTGAAACGTTTCGTGCCCGTTTTCCATTCCTAAACTAAAGTTAAATCAATGAAACGCCAAAAAAGAAACGAAAAAATCGTAAAAGAAATGCAAAAAATTTTCAAAAACAAAATGGCGATAAAAGAAAGCAAACACAAAGCGTTTGAAGCCAATCACGAAATGCGTTGGTTTGCATGAAATGCGTACAACAAATATATAAAAGTGCCCAAAAGTTCTACCTAACTGCCCGAATGTGCCCGAATGTTTTAAAACTTACGAAAGCCATAGGAACATTTTTCAAAAAAGAAAAATCTCGCCCACACTGCTGAAAGCACCAAACGAATAGAGAACCCGTTAAGCAATGATACCCGAAAATACTCAATAGTGATAAAAAAACACTTAAAAACCAAACCGTCAAAGAAAAAAACGAAGAATGATGAAGAAAACGAAGGAAAATCTAGAAAAAGAAGCTCGAAAAGAAATGAAATCTAATTAAATTAGTTTTGATAGTAAAATAGTTTCGCCGCTGCACGAATGAATCTCAAAACACTGGATCAATCGCTCTAGTATTACCGAAAGCCCGCACTCAACCTAGATCAATTGCAATCGAATGGAAAACCCTGCTTTAGTGGAACTCGGCCACTCTCTGACCTAAACCCTACTGACCAAACTGCCACATTGGTGAAGCTTTTCCTAAAAATTTTCACCTGCACGTGTGCAGTGTGAATGTGTGCTTTTCGTACGTGTGTGTGAAGTGTATTTAATAGTAACAAATTGAAGTGCGTGTGTGTGTGTGTCTGTTTTTTTTTATTTCGTTAAAGGAAAGATAATGGATGAAAACTGCCATATTATTGTTAAACGTAGCGTTCCTTCTGTTTTTTTTTTGTTTGGTTGGGCCAAGGAACGCCCATACGAATCGTTCGCAAATCATCGCAAATCGCAGCGCGAGGCGTGAAGTTAGGTGAGCCAACTAACGAACAGATCTGTAGGACGGATCCGCTCGCTTGTAGTAGTAGTAGTAGTAGTAGCTCGTAAGTAATATTTTTTTTGATATTTTCTTTCTTAACTTGACAACGGTTTTCTCGCCGATAAGTTAAGTAAAAAAAGCAAATCCCAACAGCAATCCCAATATTAAACTAATAATTAAATTTGGTTTTGCGTTTGAAATGGAAGTTAAGTAGTAGTAGTAGTGATAGTAGTATCACCCAGCAGCACTTAACGATCTTGACAGTTGCGCATGAGTAAGCGATGTGTTGCAAGTATTAAGAGTTAGAAAATTGAATCAGCGCAAAATGGGGATTAGTAACGTTGTTATGTGACTCGTTTCGTTTAATTAATCTATAACGCCAAGCATTCGTCTAGCAGTAGGATGCGTACTAAAACCTAATCGAACACTATTTATTTAAACACTGCCGTCGTAAAGCAAACAGCAACTTAAACCGAACGCAACATTCGGAAGTACTATATAAGGGGAACTGGTAGGACAATTGTAACGAACGAAGCTTCCCGTTTGCTGTTCCAGCGCAAAAGGGTGCCACAGGGCAAAGCGAAAGAGTTAGGTCACATTTGCATTCGTGTTCTCAGAATACGAACTTTCATTTGGGTGATTGGGTGTGTTTTGCTATGTGTTTTATGCTCTCAAAAATTCATTCAACCGGTGTATATAGATCAAGCCACACCACTGCACACAGTAGTCAGTCAGGGTCGAGTGGTTCCACTAAACGCTGCATTTCAGCGCCATTGCTAGAACATTACCGATCAGCTATTCTAGGCACCACTCACTGAACCCACTCTAGCTGTAACTGCCAACGGAACACACAAACGCATTTTACAAGGGTACGTTATTGTACAGCGGTTATGCGCGGTCATCGCCACAAACGTCCACATGTTTAAAATAACTCTCGAACGTTGCTTCAAACACGTGGACGCTGGTTTGATGGTTTGTGAAACACTGCAATCTTGATAGTTGATAAAAAAAAATAATTATATTAGGCTTTAAACTTTACTGTGTAACTTTATAATCGTATTATTTGCCTTGTTATGTATGAAAGCGCATAATAAACACCGAGAACGCCTTTTGAAGCATTTGATCGAAACATTGGACACGAACGATGGTATGGTGGTGAAGCTGCTGATGGGCACTGTCATCGAATGCTTGTAAGTGCAGGCTTTAGCTATTTTTTTAGTAGAATTACCTATCCGAAACTCAGCTCACAATATCAATGTTGTCAGCACTCAAAAATCAGCACTTGGTTGAAGAAACTGCTTCACTCAAACTACCTTTCGCGACGGACGAAACTGAGACAACGATTCTGTCCAAAACTGACGAAACCGTCTTAGTTCGAGAGGAAGATACTAAGAAGGATTTGTGGCCTCGTACATATGTGCGGAAGGACAATCGAGAAGCTGTGACAAGGTCGAGTTCTACAAGCTGTACAGTGATCTCAACATCGTGCAGCGAATTAAACTCGCTAGGGTCCGGTGGGCTGGTCATATCATGAGAACGGCACCGGACGACCCAGCACGTACAGTCCTATGGTCAACTTGAACAGAAGAGGCGCAGTTGGTCTTGATTGAATTGGAGCAATGCCGGCACGTCCGCGATAATGGATAGGTACACAATGGCGCTAGATCGTGAGCAGACCGCGAAACAGTTGATAAGTAAGTAAGTAATTAACCTATCCGAAAAGCTTATATTTCTTCTCAAGAGCAACTCACTGGTCATACGGCAGGATTGGGGTTCAAACCCCATCTGGACCGTTCCCCCGTAGTGAGGACTGACTATCCAACTACGTGGTAACATTTAGTCTAGTAAGTTAAAAATGGCAGACATGACCCAAGAGGTCGTTAGGCCAAGAAGAGAGAATTCTCACCGGATGTAGTATTTTTGTAATATAGAATAAATATCTTCGCAATGTTGAGATATACGACAAATTAACAATTTAGCTCGACGAACGCTAAGCTGAGACAAACGAAAAACTGCCACCGAAAAAAAATGCATTAACCGTCCCTTCCGTGTCTGTACCAGTTGATGTCGTACAACAGGTTAATGGGTTAAGGTTAAGAACGGTTAAAGTGCGTCACAAAACCACTTTTTTCATGTTCGTTTTTTGTTTGTGCATCTCTCGTGCCATCACTTTAAACGTCCTCCTAATGCGAATTAATTCGTGTGACATAAAACAAGCTAACTGAATTGCTGTAAAACATGTTAACCCTCGAGGCAGTCGAAGCTTCACACAAGATGGTTTTCCATCTGCCTTTGAAGCTGCGTAAAACTGGTCCAGCTCGTTCTACCAAGTTTTGGCTATTGAAGGGTTTTTTTTTTTTGTTGTTGCAATGTTTCCAAAGTCCTTCGCGTGCACTTGCTTGTGTTAATGGAACAGGAAGCTGAAGGGCAAAAAAACGGGACAAATTCAAAATATTCTTACACATCACTCATCTCTAAGTCCGCTGCCCATCATGATCAAGTTTAGAGAAGATTTGCACACCAGTCGACAACAGCGCTGCCGTGGATGTAGTCTTATTTTGTTCGGATCTCCTCGTTCTCGACCCCGAGTATCTTAGCCCACGATGAAATCGGTCCAGTTTGCAAACGTTGAGGAACAGTATCGAAAGTATGCAGGTGAGCTGCGGGCAGCCGATGTGCAGAAGCTACGCGAATGGGTCAGCAGTCAACCGCATCTGCCACCGGTCACCGAGTTGGAGCTGATCCTGTTTCTTCACTCCAATTACTACGATCTGGAGGCGGCCCAGCGTACGATCGAGTGCTACTACTCCTTCCGATCGAGCTGCAAGAATCTGTTCGGGAACCGAAACCTTGAAGCAAATCCGATACAAACGGCTATGGATGTGTTGTAAGTATTTATTGCAATGCAAGGTTACTTCAATTGGTAAGACCGTCCATTTTTTACAGAGACCTGTCCATACTGCCGGAACTAACTCCCGAAGGTTATCGAGTCATGCTGGCAAAGATCGTGGATCCGGACGCAAGCAAATTTTCTCTCAGCTCCATACTTACGTTGTGCGTATCACTCTTCGTAAGGGTTTTTTGAGTCACCTAACTAACTGATTGGACCATTTCCAGTGCGATAATGTGCGTGGACATACAACTGTGGGAGGAAGGATGCAACAACGGTTCGGTGCTTATCATCGACATGGATGGAATTCATCTTGGTCATCTCCCTAAGCTTGGTATATTCACGCTCAAGGATCTGCTGTACTTCATCCAGGAGGGATTACCGATACGGCTGAAGGGATTACATCTGGCCAATGTGGTGCCATTCATCGATCGCATCATGACGATGATCAGACCGTTCATGAAGAAGGAGTTGCTCGAGATGTTTCATCTACACACCAGCATGCAGACACTTTACCCGCACATCCCTCAACATCTTCTGCCGGTCGATTATGGTGGTACGGCAAGGCCGCGTAAAGCACTGAGAGGTAGGTATAACAGGCAAAATGATGGACAAGGTAAAGTAGTTTTTTTTTAACTTTATGATAATTCTTTCTCATTTAGATGATTTATACAACCATACCGTAGAGTGTGGAACCTTTCTGGCTAAATATGACATGTTAAAGCGCGTGGACGAGAGCAAACGTATCGTAAAACCGCGGACGATGGGTAATCTTTTCGGCTTGTTTTGAGCTTCTTTCTCTCACTTTTTGAGCAAATTCAGATTGAATTTATTTGTTTATATACTTCACGCACATATTTAAATAAACTAATTCATTGTCATTGTATATCTCTTTCGGAATTAAAAGAAATCGTTTCTATCTATCTGCCTACAACTACTTCCGAAATAACGCTCAATAACGGTTCACATTCAAATCGTTGTTCGAGCGCCACAAGGTATGCAATATTTTGTTTGAACCGTTATTATCGCGCGTACGCAGGGTGCGAGTATGCTTTTCACATTGATGAGTCCATAGTTATTTAAATACATTACAAACAAACACCTTTCTATCACATCGAATTTTTGCAAATTATTTTGGTCACACAAATTTCTCCTGCAGAAAAATATCAGACTCAATTCGTTAATTTCTTCATTTCCACGCGCGCACACCCATTGCTTTTCGACACGCACTGTACACTGTCATTGCAACCAGACCCGATTATCCGTGCCCGTTCAGTTGCTCGTGGTTCGTGCACCTTCTCCACGAATAACCGAACGCTGACCTTACTATTCGTGTCTTCTCAGCTGACGGACGCACACGCCGATGTTCGGTAGCGCTATTTTCACGCTTTTCCGGCGAGATTTTTTCCACCGCCAGGAAAATTCGACTGTGATTGTGATAAAGCGAGCACGCGTTAACGCATCGTGACCACCTATCGTTTGGCACCTCCGTTCCATTGCTGTTGCATCACTGTTGTGATTTGTGTGCGAGAAAGTGATACCATCGTTTAAATGTGAAAAGTTTTTTGGGGAGAAATTTTGAAGCTCCGTACCACTCACCTTCCCCGACACGTGCGTCTTTCATCCAGCAAGTGGCTGACAAAAATTTGGCCTCCCATGCGTGAGTGAGTGTGCGTGTGTTTACAAAAGCATTCGTGCGGGATACCTTGGCGGTTGACCCTCAGCACCGATTGTGTGTCGGGCGATGGGTGTTGTGTAGCGTGAGTGAGTGTGAGCGGCGTAGAATTTGTTATTTTTAATTCCCGCCCGTTCCTTTCGCGATACTTTGCAATGTTGCACATTTCACTTTTTCGCACGTTGCACACGATCTGACCGGGTGGTGTTGCATGTGTGTTTCGTCAGTCTGGCGAGAGCGCCATTCTCCATAGTTACGCCTGGTGCCGGTGTGCAAAACAATCCTTCTCCGTTCCCGTTTGTTTCGCTGGTTCTGGTGACCAAGATGAGTGAGCAGAGTGCGTGTTAGTGCCTAAAAACCCTTCCACTGGAAATCGGTAACACGTATTAACCTCCAAATTGCGATTAGTAATCGTTTATCAGTTGGTTGTGCAAACCAAAGGCCTGCGCAGTGATAGGGGAAACCGGGAGTGATTGGTTTCGGAGGGCAACAGTGATTAATAGCAAGCAAACCCTTCTTGCTGAAGGTCTTCCGGGATTAGGTTGTGCAGCAGAGAGAGTGTTGTGATTCTGGTCCGCCAGTCCGATGCTTGGATCCAACGTTGGTCCATCCGCCGTTCCGTTCCAAAGGTCACATCAGCAAGAGCAGAGCAAGTTAGCGCTTTCGTATAGCGTGGTTGTTGTATGGTGTACTAGCTGCACGTGCACAAAGTAAAAACACCTTCATTAACAAACCAATCTCATCGAACCAGCAAAAGTGTTTGCATGTGTGTGTGTGTATGTGCGCGCGGTAACAACTTCAAACGTCATTACCAGCAGTGCCTACTTATATAATTTGGCCCGTCTTCAAGAAGGGATTGCGTGTAAGTAAACAAAGTAATCATCGCCATCAACAACATGGTGGTGTTATTTGGTGAAAATTTGACCCATCTAGTTAACTGGGGTTGTGTTTTGTTTATCGTGTCACGTGACGTCATTCCCATACCCGTCCGGAGGAGACGTGCGAGAGGGCAGGGGAGAATGTACGCGCGGAGAGTGGAGTTTCTTCGCGAGCACGCGGTTTGTTTCATCACAACCGATGCACACAAAAAAAGACAGACAGACAAAAAACTACTGTTTCGACCGTTTGCATGCCTCTCTTTTCTCACGCAAACATTCTTATCGGTTGGGTGGGTGTATGGGTTTGACCACATGCAGTTGCTCCTGGTCGATCAATGAAGCGCCGGGCGCCACTATAGCTGTCATATGACAACGCCACAACAACGTGTTGTGTGTTGCCTTGTCGGTTCGCTCACAGGCGCGCGTAGAGCATGCGTAAATTCAAGGTCGATTTCCGTTTCGTTTAGTTTGCTCTCCCATTTCCAAGTTTGATAAGAGCTTCTGATGAGTGGGAAGAATGTAACAAATGTAAAATGAAGCTTCAACACTGTTTACATGCGAGCTAGAGACGGGGCTTTAATGGGCTGGAAATTTATTTTCAAATTTCACTAGTTCATTATCAACCTCTTCCAATGGGCGGTACTGTTAACAAGATGATGATTTTGTAATCATGGCCCACAATTCCTAAAAACCCTCATCATACAACAAAGTGCAAGCAAGAAACCGCTTGCCAGCACTGCTAGCCAAACAACCCAAGCTTTAACTATTCAAAGAATGTTTTAATAACACACAACGCGCATTTGCAAGACGTACACTAGGACACTGATTTATGTTTTCCCTCCCCACTAAAACTGTCGTCCACCAGTCGTCGTCGTCTGGCAAATCGTCTCTTTCCTTTTTGCTGAATCGCCACAAAAGCATCGGCTAAAATAGAAGCCAAACGATCGCGACCGAAAACGCGAAACTGTCGCCGCAACAATGTTGCTAAATGTGTTGCAAACGGCAATGTGTCATACGGTATGGCCTGAAATTGGCGCGCCCACCGGTAAACGGGAAAACGAAAAGGAAAACATAATTATTTTGATGAAGGAAATACATGTTCCCCAAACAATTAGTATACTAACGCTTTTGTGCGTATACTTCCGGGAATAAATATTATTTTTGGTTTTTGTTTACAAAATTTGGAAAAAAAATAATGACAAGGGATCTTTAAACACAACACAACTACACAATAAAGCGATCATAATAAAAGTGAAACTAAGTTAAAAAATGCATTTAATTGATATTTGCAAAATTTTGCACATTTAACTTAAAAAATAAAAAGAAAGTCTTTTCTAATGCTGCATAAACATTGACTAAACTAACCTTCAGCAATAAAAAATATTTAAAAAAAATGTTCATCTGGTAGTCGTTTGTGTTCAAGATCCTCCCAACCTGTCATCGTTGGCTCTGTATCTGTTCTTTATTTACACAAAACATCATAGCTTTAGCAATTGATTTAGAGCAGCTCTGTCCAAAACAGATGAGGAACATTTTTCGTTGTGAAACATTGATCCGGCATCCGTCTAAATGACGAAGGATATCGTGGACAAGATGGACATTGCTAGTCACCTAGTAAGTCATCTCGGCCACCGGACCGCCCCATTAGACGGACGCGCCCCGGACCGATTGGCATTAGTTGGGAAATATTTCCTTCCCCGAATCGTGAAACCCGGTCCCATATTCCAGCGCTCCTCCAATCATCGTACCGTGATCGCGATTCGCACCAACTTATAGCAAAGACGTAGTAATTCTCCTTGAATTAACCACAGCACATGTCGGCATTACTAGTCCCGATTCGCATCGGGCAAGCAGAAGGCGAAGCAAAAGCTTAATAATTATTAACAATAGTAAACCCGAGCTGTTTTCAATAACATTTGCATACGTGTCGCGCACTGCACACGCTAACAATGTAAGCACAATGTTATTCAAATAGCAAACAAATGTACAATCAAGTCGAATCGTTTCGGTGCGCACTGTGAAATGAAACGCCTGCTCCTTTATCACGATCGAACCCCATCCCCCGGGAGGCCTCGACGAGTTCGCTTGCCGCCGAGTCGAGTGTGTCGGCCTTACCAAGATTGACGACCGGCTCCGATCGCCAACTAATTAAATCGTACCGTTTTGTGGCTTCCTTATCCTTCCCATCCTTGTCTAATGGGGTGCGAGTTAAACGGACGTCGATTATCAATAGGAGGAGGTTCCCTTGAGTTGGGTGGCGGTGAAAATAAACAACCACACGCTCCCGCTGCTGTTATATCTGCAAACCTCATTTACGGAGCAATCTTATGTGGGTGAGATGTCTTATCAGCTGCTAATATTCTCATCTGTGCGGCGTCGTCTTACGGGTACAATCGTGGTACAAACGCGAAAGATACGACGATCAGCATCGGGCGCCCGACTTCATGGAGATGTGTCTTATCGGGTGTCATAATGACACTCGATTAGTGATTTTACAATATGCCTTCATCCTGTTGATAGCACCCGCTGTACACAATGTTGCAAGCCAAACCATCCGTCCAGCGCGTGTGATCGATCGTTTGTTGATACTAATCTATGGTGGGCACAGAATTGGGATACAAGGTCAGTTTTCTGTCAATCGACCTATCCCAACTCCGGTATTTGGACGCCCTTACAGGACAGGGTAGCGGCGGTGGTCTGCACACGAAAAGTGACCTTAAAGATCAAAGTCCAGTCAGTGAGCGTATGATAATTGAAACAATAAAACCCCATACGATCGTCTGCCGGCGGTGGTGCTCAGTCACCGCACCCATTAGGCGGGATTGTTTCACAATAACCCGGGAGGGCGACTGCAGATGCCTCACGCAAGCCTCATTTGAAGCCCCTGTGGTGACAGACGTTTAAGTGCCTTTAATTGCTGTGCTCATGAGTTGACAGAAGAGATCACAGCACACCACAACACCACACCGAAGGACTTGTGAGAAGCTCCAACAATCTGAGCAAAATATTCAAGCTCTTTAGTTCAGGTATAAGAGTGTGTGAAGACGATTGCATTTGATGATGAAGTTCTTTTGAGGGGCCCATAACGGACGATAAGACAACGGATCTCAGAATCAGCTGATGCATTCGTGTCTTCCGAAGCATCGCGGTGGTGTTGGTTGTGGCAATTCAAAGGCAAAGATACGGAACCGTCTGGGATTAGCTTACCAACGGGCGAGTTGTGTAAGTACTGTCAATTACATCGGACCGAAGTGTGTGCTCCTCAAGCATTTCTTATCTTTTATTGCCAGAAACCTCTGCCATCTATGTATATTGCTTAAACCGCACTCTTTTATCAGACTATTCGCATACCACGTTGAAGTCTTTGCACCCCTTTTAAAGTTTCTCTCCCGCCAATGCTCGGGAAACGGAAGAAAGGGCATCGCGATCTCCAATGGTACGGTCCGAATATTTTTCGGTGTTCCCATCTTTAACCCTTTTGACACAGTTTCCTGCCAAAGGTCCGAAGCTCGCGTTCCCGTTGCTTTTGAAGAGCCGTACGCCCTCATTGAATCCACTCGAAAACGGTGTCGGCGTGTTAAAAGCGCCTGAGCTGGCACTGGCATGGGCTGGGCAGTTCCACAGTGTGGACAAAATAAACATTCAAAAGCAGCGAACCCGATCTCGGGACCGATTCTTTGAGCACGTGCAATTACTCGAACGATATCTCTCGGCGAGCGCGCGCCCGGGCCCCTGTTAACGTGTGTGCGCGAGAGATTGCCGCCGGACGAGCTTTCCTTTCGGATTTCCTCCGTCGGCATATAATGAGGCTGATGGCGTCCGCCGTCTGGCAGTCGTTCGAATCGGGACCGAGCGTGAAGAAGATAGCCCGGTCCGGCCTGCGCGTGAGAATGTCCCGCCAGTTGGCCGTTTAACGTGGCGAGGTTTCAAGTGTAACGCACGCAGGAGGGTGGTGATTAATTTGGCCGTCGTTGTTTGTAATCGCGCGGTGGAGGCAACAATGTAATTTAGGACCATTGCCACACTTCATGAGCTGCGCTTTCTAATCCGGTGTGTTTGTGTGTGTGTTTCTTTCTAGTGTCTTCATTCAACGATCAACGCTGCAGTGATTAGGCATATGATCATTGATAAGCTGCCGGCATCTCGCACCTTCCTCGTGGCATCATGGCGTCATCGTTCGGTGTGTGGGACTATGTTGTGTTCATCGCTATGCTGCTCGTGTCCGCCGGGATCGGAGTGTATTATCGGTTTTCCGGTGGCAAACAGAAGACTAACACGGTACGTATCCGCAAACGTGACTCCAGAAGTGCGGGGTTTCCCAAAGTCCAGCAAAGATATTGAATATCTGGTGTCGAAGTGACATGGAAATGAAACTTAAACCATCGATGTGGGTCATCGTTCTCGTGTGCTAAAGAAAAAAGTCTCCGAACCATTCGGCTGACCCAACAGAAATGTTCAAAATCTTCGAAACTACCGCTCAGACCACACGGCACACACCGAAACCCCACGAAGCATATACCTGTGTAGCATACGATCGTGCGATCTTCCGCTGGACTTTGGACCCTCAGCAACAGCACCGGCCTACCGGCGATACTTACCGTGTTCTCTTTCCTCCTTTTCTCGCCCGCTCGTGCAGGAGTACCTGCTGGCCGATCGCAACATGTCGATCTGGCCGGTGTCATTCAGCCTGATGGCTAGCTTCATGTCCGCGATCACGTTGCTGGGTGTGTCGAACGAAAACTACCAGTTCGGTACACAGTTCGTGGCCATCAACCTTTCGTACGGGCTTGCCACACCGATCGCGGCCTACCTCTTCCTGCCAGTATTCTTCCGCCTGCAGGCCTGCAGTGCGTACGAGGTACGGAATGGCGGCCATGCCAATTTAATACGAGCCATAATTATTAATCGGAGTATCGGCTGTCCCTAATTTTCCACAGTATCTCGAGAAACGGTTCGGCAAAAAGACACGGCTAGCCGCCTCGCTCGCTTACACCCTGCAGATGATACTGTACATGGGCATTGCCGTGTACGCGCCGGCCCTCGCCCTGCAGGCCGTGACCGGGCTCGACCAGGCGTACTCGATCCTGGCGATCGGTGGCATCTGCACGTTCTACTCGACGATCGGGGGCATGAAGGCGGTCCTGTTTACCGACGTCTTCCAGTCGGTGCTTATGTTTGCCGCCATCTACGCGGTCATTATTTGCGCTGCCGTGAAAGCCGGCGGACTGGGACCGATATGGGACGCGGCGTCCGAAGGTGGCCGGTTGGAGATTTGGAAGTAAGTGTTCTTGTGGCTTTGTTCTTTTCTCCCACCCCCCTAAATAAAGGTTTCGTTTTGTTCCCGCTTCACAGCTTCGATCCAAACCCAACGACGCGACACACCTGGTGGTCACTGACGATCGGTGGAATGTTTACCTATCTATCCCTGTATGCCGTCAACCAGACGCAAGTGCAGCGGCTCAAAACGGTGAAGAACTTAAAGTCCGCCCAGAAAGCCCTCTGGCTGAACTGGCCCATTCTTTCACTGCTCAGTCTCAGCACATCGTTCAGCGGGCTGGCGATCTACTACTTCTACCGCAACTGTGACCCACTGCGGCAGGGTCGCATCAAGGTGCGCGATCAAACGATGCCACTGTTCGTCGTCGACGCTATGGGCGATATGCCCGGGCTGCCCGGGCTGTTCGTGTCCGGTATCTTCTCCGCCAGCCTGTCCACCGTATCGGCGGCCCTCAACTCGCTGGCGGCCGTCACGCTCGAAGACTACCTGAAGCCGCTGTACCAGAAGGTGAAGCGAAAACCACTGCCCGACCTGCAGTCGAGCTTCCCGAGCAAAGTGATGGCGTTCCTGTACGGTGTGATCTGCATAGCGGTCGCATTCCTCGCACAGAAGATGGGCGGCGTGCTGCAGGCATCGCTCACGATATTTGGCGTCGTCGGTGGACCACTGTTTGCGCTCTTCACCATGGGAATGTTCACCACGCGTGCCAATCAGCGGGTAAGTTAGCGGCGCCGGGTTACGATCAATACCGCGCTCTCACGATAACAATCGTAGTGCCGCTTCCTCTCATGCTTTCCTTTTTTTTCCCCACCTCCAATAAAAACAATCCAGGGCGTGATAACGGGACTGCTCGTGGGGCTATCATTTTCCCTGTGGATAGGCTTCGGCCAGCCAAGGCCACCGCTAAAAACGCTCGACTTTTCCGTGGAGGATTGTTCCGACTTTGGAGGGTTCAATCAGACCAGCCTACCGCTCGCGATGGCCCAGCGGGCGGCAGAGCCGCGCGACGACTCCGACTACTTCTACATGTACCGACTGTCTTATCTGTGGTTTAGCGTGCTCGGCTATCTGGTGACGTTCGTCGTCGGGTACGGTACCAGCCTGGTGCTGCGCTGGCGCGGTGCTCACGGCACCGAGCGCATCTACCTCGACGAGCAGCGTAACTACATCAACACGGACCTGTTTTCGCCCCCGGTTGCCCGCGCCATGAAGCAGCGGATGGCCAAGTTTATCGAGAACGGTGGAGATGTGCGTATGACCTCGCTGGAATGTTCGAAATGATGTTACGCACCGACCGATGTCCCCGACCATTCCCGCTACGCAATCCTGCCCCCTTTGCCATTAGTGTACTAATTGCGGTTTTCTCTTTCCTTCCTCCATCCACTAACGCCTTCCACTGACACCTCGCGCACCGGTTTCGGGCTGATCCCGCCACAGATTGATGCGACAGCGAGGCAGCACTCGAGCAGTGTGGACATTCCGGTGGCCGATAAGCATGGCAGTGCCAGTCCGCTTTAAAAAGGCCGTGTCGGATTGTTCATGCACCTGCCACCAACCGCCCCCAACCCTTCCACGCTATATCCCACCCCTACATCCCATCCAGCGGCTGTGGAGGATAGTGATGTTCCACTCATCAACCGAATCGCGCACCAAGCGTGTGCGCGTGTGTGCTTCGATCCTTTAGAAGGATCACGACTTAAGGACGCCGTCGGTTTTGTGCAGGCGTGCTACAAAAAAATCAAGTCTTCCAATACAATGCGCGACGCACTATCCCATCGGTAAATACCAAATAGAAACGTTTGTAAGCAGCGTTTGCTAAGACGACTATGCACAACGATCGGCGGATGGTTTGTGCCCGGTTTCGGTTTCGGGAATGCGGAATATTTCCTGCAGCCGAACGAACCACCGAGACCAACGAGACAAATAAGTGTAGGTAGTAAATTAGGCGCCAGCAACTAGTAATGCTGTGCACACTGCAAAAGGTACTTCAGATAGCGTTTTGTTGGCTTTTGTTTTTTGTTTCGTTGTTTCGCTAGGCCGTAATTAAATGTGAGCGATTGTATATGTGATGATGCGTGTGCGATGTATAGTAGGAGTACGGCAACCGAGTTGCCGCGAACCATAGCGTTGTAAAAGTGTGTGTGTGTATGTCTGAGTGTCAGCAGGGATCGTGATCGTGTGCAGCGAACTAGTAGTAGGCAGTAGTAGGAAAAATAAAACCCAACCCTCTAAGAACGGTACAGGTTAACGCTTGGTGCTTTATTAGAAAATTCGGCGACCCAGCGAGTGGCGCCGGACAACAAAAACCTTTCCTTAGTGTATACGTGCGTTCAGTGGATTAAGTATTCTGCCGACCATTAGGGCCAGATCGAGCTCGTTGTCTAGGATGCAGAACAGAAACGGATAGTTGACGGCAAGCTCGACCGGGTTCTTGTAGAGCGACGTAAACCCTGCAAGGAAACGGAACATTTGTAAGCAAAGCCACGCACGCGACATACTCTCGAGCACGGCCAAAACGAACGAGACGCAAACCTCCCGGTGGCACAATTGATTACCGAATGCACCCAGCCCAGTGCATCGGGCAATTAGAGCCATCGGTCATGCAGAAACATAAGAATGCTACAATCGCTCGTGCCGTGCCGTGCTCGTGGTGTTGCATAATTACGCTTTAGCTGCTGCAGCGAATGCGTCCGGATGTTCACGTTGATCGATTGTTCGATGTGCTTCGCGTACACGGTTGGATCTTCGGTCATGAGGGAGAAGTCGGCCCGGGACGGTTCAAAGATATCGTTCACGCCCAACTGTGGATGGGAAACGCACACACAATAGAGGTCGAATGTTCGAATTTGCTCACCCAAAGCCACACCAGGCTTACGTTTTGCAGATCGCTCGTTAGAATGATGTTTCCCTTCAGACTAAACTTCGGCACGATCGTCTTCACCCAGGTCGGACTCATCTGGTCCGTCACCTCGCGCAGGCTCGGCACATTTACGCCGATCTGCAGCAGCTTCATCACATTGCCCAGCCCGAACTCGTAGTCCGGCAGTATGAGCAGCAGCTTGTAATCGTCCGAATCCAGCTCCAGCTCGAGAACGGTCGACTGGAGCCGCTCGATGTACGCGTACTTCAGGATCGTGTTGTACACCTTGTACGGTACCTTCACGATATCCGCTGCCGTGAGGTAGAAGTTGTGCTCGATCGTGTCGTCCAGCAGCCGGTAATCGGCATCCGGCTGCTGAAGGAACGGATTCTTCCGTACCGTACTGTCGGCTACTCCGGGCGATAGAAAGCCGGCCGTCGCCAGCATCGGCGGTGCACCGGTCGTTACGTCTTGCAGTAAAAAGTTCTGCAAAAAGCGCTGGTGGCTTACGATGTCGATCTCCTCCGGTTGACGCTTTAGGCGCAGCGATCGTCTGCGTTGCGGTGAGTTCGGATTGCGGCGATGTAGTAGGCGTTGACCACGTTTGCGAAGATTTCGTCGACGCTTTTCACCACCGCCCGTTTCTTCCGTCGGTTCGTCCCCTTCCACGGTTGTGGGTTCCTCCGTCGTTTCTGGCTCGGTTGTAGATGCTTCCGTTGGTTCGATCGGAATGGTGGTGCCCGTGCTATCCGCGTCGACACTTTCTTCTGTGCTCGATGATGCTTCCGTCGTGGTTACATCGTCCGTTGCTGTGGTTGTCTCGTCGGGCAATGGCATCGTTGTGGAAGTATCGATCGAATCGGTAGAGTTTCCCACATCAGTAGTGGCATCGGTCGTCGTTTCTTCCTGTTCGAATTCAGTCGTGGTTGCGGGCATTGGTGTTGTAGTGGTAGACATTCGCATCTCGGGTATGTTGTCCAAATCGTATCCATAAAACTTAAGCACCGATTCGTACTCTGGCCTAATGTGTAGGTGAATGAGAATCAAGCTCCGGAAGCTTAAGAGTGGGCCCGCCGCGATACTCACCTTATCGTAATATTTTCACTACTCAAGCTGAGTCCATTCAGCAAGTTTTCCCTTTGGTAGAAATAACTTCGCAGCCTGCGATGGATGTCCCGGTATCCGACCCGCAGCACATCCTTATCGTACGGCACGACCAGCTGTTCGTGCAGTTCGGCCGCACTCTGACCGGCCGATCCTTCATACAGCGCCACCAGAATGCTTGCCAAGGCACACGGTGAAAACGCTATATTGTTGCGATTCCCCTTCGAATGCTGATGAAGCACGCGAAACCCAAGATGATTCGTCTTGTCGATCATCGCCTCGAGTGGGGTCACCTTTTGGCGGATCTCCTGCTGGGCGGGTCCGGCCGGGGCCGTCTGCTGTACAACCGGCGCCGTGTTGTAGCTTTCATCCGTGCCAAAGCTTAAACTGTAGAACTGAGCATGGACCGTTGTTTTTCCACACAAAATCCCAACCACCACCGCGATCACGCTCGCAGCAATAACCGATTTTTTACACTGCCCCATGGCTCACACTACAGATCCTCGCGAGCAGGTTTGAGATCAACGACCACGATCACGGTTTGTGTGTATATCTTTCGCTCGATTAATCCACCTTAATCACGCCAGCCCGAGATGATCGCACATTATTACCTGCGAATCATCAATCTCCCCGAACACACAACAACGAGTTCTGTAGCCACCCGAACACCGCCAGAACGCCGAGACACGTCGCGAAACACGTTCTACGATGGACTAACTTGTTTCGCGCCCAGATGATCTTCTTTTATAATTCGCGGCAAAATCAAGAATGCGAAGTAGTAGCCGAGCGTACGGCGGCGACCGTGGAATCCCGCCTTTTTTTGTTCGTACCATTCGCTGGATTCGGTGGGTCGCGTATTATGCACGATGAAGACGCACCTTTTGCACGGTCTCCTCGTTTCCGTCCATTCTTCGTTTCTGTTGCTTACCGTGTCTTAAGCTCGGCGTTAGAGGGCCCCAACAATAACAGCAGCACAGAAACACGCGAGCACAACACCCACATGAATCATAACGAGAGAGCATCAGAATCGATTTTTGAACCATTTTCGTAACGGCGTTCGTTCGACTAGCATTTTGAGGAGTCATTCCTTAGTGTTCTCAGAGGGGGGGGGGGGGATGTAAATTCGTCACAGAACGAGCCCCTGAAAGAATATCTGGAGCTTCTGGAAATACATATCGATTAGCAGATTAGGGGCTCTTTATCACGGGCTCGATAGTCTTTTGCTCGGAAGTGATAGAAGCTATCAAATTTGGCTGATTCATTTCAAACCGGGCACCTTGTCCCACATTTTACATGACCTACATTTGGTTGATCAATAGCACTTTATTTAAATCAATATGCGCGTGCGGTTCCTTCAATATGTTTGCTTGCCGAAAATTCTTGGAGGATAGGGATGTTCCAAACTCCAAATGTCTTGTTTGCTTTACGGCGAATCGATTTGAATCAAATGGATAAACAGAAGCTTAACCGCCGGTTCGGAGGCGTAAATAGATGAAACATGCTTGAATGATATGATATGATATGATAAATTCTCCAAAGAAAGGAACTTTGCCTCATATAAATAGGCTCAAATTTTATGAAGTTATATTCTTCAAGACTCCACGAGCAAGCTGAACGATCATGGATGATCGTATAGCCATTATAAGCGCTCAATCTTTGAAGGATTCTCCATTACATGCCGAATCCATGTCAGGCTTGTAACGGTGCGTTACAAGAACGGTACAAGCGCTCAGAGAGAGGCTCATTTTTCACAGCTTCCAAACTACTAACAATAGTTTATTTTCTTCATATAAAAAAAATGTTTCGCTGTCCAATTTCCCCAAAACAATAAAAATCCATTTACGAAAAGAAATTTCATTGGCAAAACGACGGCGTGCCCTCGTGCGCAAGTGAGCTAAATATGCCGGCAAGAGAAGAGCATTTCTCACGCACCGCTCACGCAAATGAGAATCCCAACGCTGCGAGACCTGCTCGAATCTGACCCATACTCGAATGCTGCTCGAATCGCTCGCGGCCAACTACTGTCATTGGACGAAATGTCAAAACTTCAGCCTTTTTTTTTTGCTTGTGCTATTGCCAAATTACATTTCTTGTGATTGCATAGGGCACGGTGTTCAAAATGTACACAATTATTGCTTATTTATTGTGAAACGTGTAGCAAAATCGGTTCCATCGTTCGGTACACGACGCCTGCTAGAACGACCGTTGTACCACGCGCACAAACACAACAGGTAATTGTAATCCGGTGCAGGAGCTTCCCTTGGAGCTCCATTCCAACCTGTGAAGAAATGAAATCAATGATGACATCAACGCGCCGTTCTTCGCAGTGAAAGCAACAGCAACAGCAACAACTCGCCACAGCCACTGACCCAGAGAGGGAACGGAACGCCCCCCGGGAACCGTACCGATATGGCCGAAAAGTATCTTAAGGTTGGGCAGCGGGTCGAACTGACCGGAAAGGATGTGCGTGGCACGATCGCGTACGTCGGCATGACCTCGTTTGCGGTCGGCAAATGGGTTGGCGTAATTTTGGACGAAGCCAAGGGGAAGAACAATGGATCGATAAAGGGACATCAGTACTTTTCGGTAACAGCCGCCAAAGCACCCTCCTGTACGGTGGCGAACTCATCCAACTAACATCTCGACGGTTTTGTTTCAGTGTGAGGAAAACTACGGAATGTTCGTGCGGCCAACGCAGCTGATGTTTATCGATGATGCTGGTAATCCGCTTGAGGATGCACAAACACCGGATGAAAAGCCGAGGTCCCGTTTGAGCAGGTTAGTAGGACAAGAATACTCCATGCGCGACCGGGAGCGGGTAATCTCATGTGCCTGGTGCCCCTCCCCCCCCCGCCATTTGTCCATTCACTCCGGGAGACCCATTGTTGCCGTCACGTCTGTCTGTGCCACCAGAAACTATCTCTCTCTTCCGTCTTTCTCTTCCACCTACCATCTTATACACCTGTAACTACTTTTGTCGTTGTAAAACCCCGCTAGTGCTAAGCGTACAACTGGCAGAGTACCGTAAGTGTCTAACAATAACTCAAGCTCATCTTTCATCCGTTTTTTTTTTGTTATCAACGCTGTTTAAATTCAAGCGATCCGCGACTTAACTCATCTCATCATCCACCATATGCGTAGCGCAACGTTTGGCTTAAGTTTATCCCCACAACAATAATAGTACTGTGTTCCCCGATATGGATGGTTATATATGGTTCACACCACACAAACTTATAGCGCAATTTGTGCAACAAAAAAAAATCCCTTCTGAATGGTTGTTATTAGTCAGAAACACAGTTTTTTTAGCGCACACGTGTATCGTCCGACGAAAGGATTGCTGTTGGTAATAGTTTATAGTCGTATTATAGATGTTTTTTCAGTCACCACACAATTCACAACACCCATCATTTGCGGTCAATCGGCAACCGGGCGACGAAATTATTTCACCCGAACTCATTTGCTCGAATCCCATCTCGTGTCCATCGTTGCGTGCAGCTTCAAGTTCTGCTGTTTGTTCTAAACTGCCTCCTTATGCTTAGCAGAAGGACTCCGGGCCGGGAAAAGTAATCTAACGTAACCCTGTTTGTTATATATTTCAATGCTCACTCCACGACGGTCTGTCGCTAGTGCGGGCTCTGTTCGATCGCTTGCCTCCATGCCTGGATCGACGCAAACGTTTACGGCCAAGCCAACCGCGTAAGTGAAGAAAGCCCAACGCCAACAAACAAACATCCTGTAGAGTCCGACGATTCCTTCCCCACAAATTTCATACAGCTTTGGTTTTCAAAATGTTTAGTTTACTGTAAGATTTTATCATTTTTTCCCTATACTTCCCCGTGAATAATTTAGGAAGTAGAGTAGCAGATTCCATTACAGCAATTGCGAAATTTAACCCATAATCTATTTCTCTTTTCTTTTTCATATGCCCTCTTTCTCTCTCTCTCGCTCTCTCTCTCTCTCTATGTACCATCGTTCCATCTATGTAATAACGTGGACGCTACTCCGCATACTAACAACCTGAACCGGATCCTTCCGATCGTCGTCCTTTAATTCCCCATTGTTCGACACACAACATCATTGATCATCATTCAACCCCCCCTTCATCCATCCTTCCTGTTCCACGCCACGTGCTTCCCCAACCGACCCGTCAACCCGACCAACGACAGGGTGCGCCGGAAGTCGCCGGTCAAGCAGCCGCAAACGAAGCGCGCCTCCATGACAATGACACTGTCAACATCCAGGTTATTCTTACAATCATACCTCAAGCCTAGCAATTATGTTTCTGTTCCTTCCTATTGTTCTGCCTGTGCATCACACCCTGTGATGCCTGTATTTGCTTCCTTCTGCATGGCTATTCCGATCACATCCGCCCCTTTTGTCGCAATTGAAATTATGTTTGTTCCTTTTGGTATGGTTTTTCTATCTGGCGCTGGCCGATATCCCCGCGGATCGGTCTTCGTTCCCTTCGTTCTGCTGCACATTGTTGGATTCTTTCGCTTCTTCCAACCGTATCATTTCACGCTTGCTCTGTTGTACAGCTGAACGTTCCTTGTATGTAGATATGTGCCCGAGCAGTGTGTCTCTTCACACGCCAACACGCAAAATGTTCTGTATGTCTGAGTGTGTGTGTTTGTGTGTGTTTCGTTGTACATTTGCTACCTATGCCAACCGAAAAAGTCGGCTGCTCTATAATACAAACCATCCGTCCTCCGTCATCCGTTTAGCTCTCGAATGTCGCTCAACCGGAGCACCAGCTCGCTCGGTTCCAAAACGCAGCTAACCTCACCGGGCAGCGAACGAGCGTCGGCGGGCCAATCCTCCATCCCGACGCCGGTCTCCTCCATCCCGACCATGGTGAAACCCGACCGGCACGAACCACTGCAACGATCGCACATGAGCCCGCCGGAATCGCTGCAAACGTCCAAGCGTGCCTCGTTCGTCGAGACCGGGTTCGTGGAAACGCTCAAACCACAGTTCACCCCGGGCCAATCGCTCATCTCGCCGTCGCCTGGCCCGACTCCCGCCCCAGCCGGCTCCTCGACCGAGGATCGCATCCACCTGCTGCAGCTGCAGCAGGAGGCGGACGAGCTGCGCAAACTGAACGGCGATCTGGGCGAGAAGCTCGAAACGCTCAAGCAGCGCCGCGCGGAGGATCGCGAACGGTTGCGCGAGTTCGACAAGCTGAAAACGCAGTACGAGCAGCTGGTGGAGTTCAAGAGCAAAATCATGGACGCGCACTCGCTGCTGCAGCGCGATCTGCAGCGGGCGAAGCAGGAGGCGAAGGACGCGATCGAGGCGCGCGATCTGCACAGCGAGGAGATGTCCGAGCTGGCGGAAAACGTCGAGCTGATCACGCTCGACAAGGAGATGGCGGAGGAGAAGGCCGACACGCTGGCGCTCGAGCTGGAAACGGCCAGGGAGCGCATCGAGGAGCTGACGCTCGATTTGGAAATTTTGAAGACGGAAATGCAGGCAAAGCTGGGCGGCGGTGTTGCCGGTGGCGGCGCCGGCGGTGACGGATCAGCCGTAGTAGCATCGACCTACGAGTTCAAACAGCTCGAGCAGCAAAATGCCCGCCTGCGGGAAACGCTCGTACGGCTGCGCGATCTATCCGCCCACGAGAAGCACGAAATTCAGAAGCTGGAAAAGGAGCTGGAAACGAAGAAATCGGAGGTGGCCGAACTGCAGCGCACGAAGGAAAAGTTTTCCGCCAAAATCGACGAACTGGAGGCCCAGCTGGGCGATCTGCAGGAGCAGGTCGACGCGGCGCTCGGTGCGGAAGAGATGGTGGAGCAGCTGGCGGAGAAGAAGATGGAGCTGGAGGATAGGGTGAAGTCGCTCGAGGAGGAGGTGGCCGAACTGGAGGCGCTCGAGGAGGTGCACGAGCAGCTGGTCGAGAGCAACCACGAGCTGGAGATGGATATGCGCGAGGAGCTGGATCTGGCGCACGCCGCCAAGCGGGAAGCGATGCGCGAGAAGGATGCCGCCCTCGAGACGATCGTCGATCGCGATCAGACGATCCTCAAGTTCCGCGAGCTCGTCCAGCGGCTGAACGAACAGTGCCAGGAGCTGCGCGAACGGTTGAACCAGGAGTCGAGCAAGCAGCAGCAGCAGCAGCAAGCCAAGGACACCGCCCTGCTCACCGAAACGATCGACTTCAAGCAAATGTTTGCCGAATCGAAGGCGTTCACGCGCGCTATCGATCTGCAGCTGCGGCAGATCGAGCTGACGCAGGCGAACGAGCACGTGCGCTACCTGAGCGCGTTCATGCCGGACGTGTTTATGGCACGCGGCGGTGATCACGACGCCATCCTCGTCATTCTGCTCGTGTCGCGCATCGTCTTCAAGGCGGGCATCATCGTCAGCCAGGCCCGGGAACGGTTCTCGAGCGTGCCGCAGATGGATCGGGCCGCGATCCTGTCCGGGCACGAGGTGGCACAGTTCGGCTTCCGGTCCCGTTTGCTGCACCACGTGCACAATCTGCAGAGCATCATGCACCAGTTCCTGTTCAGCATGACCGGCTGCAGGGCGGACACGCTGCTGAAGATCGGCGCGGCGCTGCCCGAGATGCAGGCGCAGGAGAAGATGGTGGACGAGATAGTGGACCTGCTGAAGGCGAACCAGCTGGACGAGAACTCTTCCACGGACAGTAAGTGTGGGGCGGCGGCGGAGAGAGAGAGAGAGAGTAATGCTTTCCCATCTTCCCCATCTTCCTTCCACCAGATCTCGAGAAGTGCGTCACATTCTTCAACGCGATGTACGTGGTGCTGCTGACCGGGGAGGATCTCGTCAACGAGACGCAAATCGTGCGCGACTGTACCGCGTCGATCAGTGCGGCCTGCGATTCGATCGCGAACGATTCCAACATCGTTAAGATACTGATTAAGGTACGTTGCTGGTGGGGTAAAACGATGTGCTGCTTCTCTAACTCCCCCTTCTACCTTCCAGCCCGGCGATGAGACGAGCGACTCCGGACTGCTGCTCCAGTACATCCTGCAGAACGTGGAAAGCATACGCCAGCAGCTGAAGCTGATCAAGCGCCGCCTGCCACAGGATGTAGCCATCACCAAGTGCAACCTGTCGATGAACACGCTGCTCAACCTGAAGCGTACCGCCGAAGCACTGAACCGGGTGATGAGCGTCCTGTTCTACGCGACGCGCCAATGTCTCGCGCTGGTCACGCTCGACCCGGAGACGGAAACGGCCGTGCCGCACGACAAGCTGTGGGAAATCCTGTCGAACGGTTGCGAGAAGGTGTACGAGCAGGACGATCTCGGCCCGTCGCAGAACGTGCGCACCGTGCTGAGTGCGGCCAGCACCGACATGGGCCAGCTGGCACAGTATCTGCTCGACCACGAGTACGAAATCATTTCCGCCACGAACGCCGCCAAGCCGGAGGAGAAACCGGTCGCACCGATCATACTGCGGGCGCAGGCAGTGAAGAAGCAGCTGGAGGAGACGAAAACGCTCACGGCCACGCTCGAGAATCGGGAGGCCGAAATACGGCAGCTCAAGCTCGCCGCCAAGCTGAAGCAGAACGAGCTGTCCGAGATGCAGATACGGAAGGATTTGGCCGAGAAGAAGCTGTCCGTGCTGCAGCAGGACCACGAGACGAACACGACGCGCCTCCAGAAGCAGTACGAGGAAGTGTGCGCCAAGCTGAAGCAGTACGTGTTCGGTGTTGATTGCTATTTCGGCTACGTTATCGAGGCATTATTGATCCACCTTTCTCTCTCTCTCTCTCTCCCACAGGAAGGAGAAAGAGTTCGAGGAAACGATGGACCACCTGCAGAGCGACATCGATTCGCTCGAGAGCGAAAAGAGCAGCCTGCGCGATAAGCTGAAATCGTTCAGCTCGCGCAAGGTCGACCTGAAGACGACGACCGCGCTGGACATTTCGGCCAGCTCGCCCTACATCGCCCAGGAGCTGTCGCTGCTGAAGCGTGCCTTCAAGGACGAACGCTCCGAGCGGCTGAAGGTGCAGGCGAGCGAGTACCGCAAGATACTGGCCGGGCTGGAACCGCTGCACGTACCCCAGCCGAAGGACGACCGTATCCAGGAGCTGGAGCAGCAGATTACACGCGTCAAGCACGAGCTGATCATGGCGCTGGTGAAGGGGGCCGAAATACCGACCACCTATACCGTGCACGGTAGCGTGTCGAAAACGATCCGCGACCACGAGAACCAGCAGAAGCAACACCAGACGCAGGTCCGGGCCAGGGCGGAGCAGCTGGCGTGCGACGTGATGCAGGAGTATCTTAGCCGAAAGCCGCACCGTGCGGCCAAGGCCGATTTCGCCTGCTTCCCGTCGAACGAGCTGTCGGCAGCGTTCCGGGTGAACGTTCGGGTGTGAATGGGTTCCGGGTGAGTGGCCACAGGACAGACAGGCAGAGCGTGTGTTGTGTATGATAGTTTGTGCTAAGTTTAACGTGATTTACTCAGGCTAAGGCAGACTGAGGCATCTGCTACGGCTTTTTTTTTTGTTTGTGTGTGTGTATTTATTTATTACCATTTTGTGAGCTTAAACACGTTGCGTTGTACGTAAATATCTTTAAAAAAAGTCTCCGCAAACTTGGAAAGGGCCAGTGTAATAGCCGACCACGGCGGGACTGACCACGTCGCTATGGGTGTGATTGAAAGGCAGAGAGTATAGGAGATGGCAAAAGAGCAATCAGCAAGAAGGAATGCCTTTTTTGTGTGTATATTTAGTTAGTAGCAGTTTTAAAACTCAGAAATGCTTAAAAATTGTGAATTATTTATATAAAATAACCTAAAACACACACACACTTACATTCGAATCAAAGGCGCCAAGTGTAGCGCAAAATTTGTAACGGAACGCGAACCACATGTACCATTCCTTACTGCTTCCTTGGGGCAGCGAACAAGTTAATAAAGTCCCCCCTGCTCCCCCCCTGTCGTGATATAATTACTAACCACGAAAGCTTATAGACGTGTAGAAGCTGTAGTAATTTTATTTATCCTAAACGTGGAAGGAAAAAGGGCCCGTCCGGGCGACTGATAGATGGCGGCCGTTCACGAGAGTAATATGATGGATCTATTCAATCGTCCAGGGGCGGGGTCCGGTGACTGAGGCAACAGCGGTGCCGGTCTGCACATGATCTAGACCGTCTACCCGTCCTTCAACAGTCCTTCTTACATTCTGGCTGTAAAATCTGGTCTGTTTTTCAAAGAGATCTACCCTTGAGTCTCTCGTTGTTCTGGTTCAATGTACCAAGAAACCTCGAAGTCGAAGGCTTGTCATCGTCCAAGCTTCATCCAGCAAGATTCTTCTGAACCGAAGCGAGTTCGTCCTTAAAGGTACTTCTCGTTAAAATACCTTCTGGGAGATGCTCTGCCACCGCTTACGAGACTTCATCGGGTGGGTCGTCGTCCTCCGGCGCCATTCTTATTCAAACGCCTCACCGACCGAGATGAGGAAACGGCACATAGAGACTAATGGGTCACGCGAACCGAACGAGTTCCGGGGATTGATAGCATTGCCCGAGCTGAAGTCAGTAGGGGCTCGTCGATCGGCTAAAGGTGATGGAGACGCACTTGTCGTAGAATTGAATCAGATCGTTTCGCTTGTACCAGGAGTCGAACTTATAGAGTGAGGCTTGTAGCAGTGGATGGTCGATGGCGACATGACAGAAAGCTATCATCAGGAAGCACCTTCAGTTCAGTGGACAGAGTCCTTATCTCAGAGCATGTTTCCTCGCTAGCTTCGATTAGCTCCATGGGAGAACCTTGAAGCAGGATTTCTTTCATTCAGTAGGCCACGAGATCGACACACAGGAAAAAAGGCCAAATCTTCTGTAGTTTTTTGTTTCTGTTTTTATTCTTTCTCTTCCTTACATATTTAAGTTCAGTCGATGGATGAGAAACAATGAAACGAACTGAAACGGAACTGTTGTGTACAGGCGCGCACTACCTGCTGCTGCTGCTGCTGCTGGCTCTAATCTGAATGAAGGAACGTGCGCGTTATACCAAACGTTAGATCTTCGAAACTAATCCCGCGAATCCTGAAGAAATCACACTAATTGTTACCCTCTACGTTTAGCTGTTGTTTTACTCCGCTTTTCTACATGCTCTATGCTCGACTTCTTACTATTTGTGGCAATAGAGAGAGAGGGAGGTGTGTGGAAGGTACAATTTACTTTAAATATTAAACACAATAATGAAAGTCTCTCTCTCGAGCGGTGATGGGGGGAATGGATAAAACGAGACGAACTTTTCCGCTTTTCTTCCCAAAAGCAGCTAGCGCCATCTATCGGCCGGGCGAAGAATGAGCGCCAATTTTAAAAGCGGGTTGCTGAGAATGAGTGGAAGGTTTCTGTTTTTCTGTTTCGTTTGCATCATTTCTCGCTCCCTGGTGAGAGGAGGTGGCGCAGCAGCAATTCTACCCCTACGGTTTGCACGAATGGAACGACGATTTAGAACTAACGCCTCCGTTTCTCTCTCTATGGACAGCCGGAAGACCATCCTCCTCCTCGGAAAACACACACCCTCCTCCCCCTCCTAATTCTTCTCACAGTTCGCTTGTTTGCCCGCAAAGGCAAAGGTGTGGGGGATGTCCTCCTCTGCACTCTGCTCGCTCAATAAATTAAAACGTAAAGGACGTGCAAAATCGATCTACAACGCGCAGCGCAAATGCTTCACGGACACATAATAGTATTTGTCAAACAAACAAAAACAATTAAACAAACAAAAAATCTCGCGCAACCATCATCATTACTACTAAAACTCCTTCGCTCTGGCTCTTGCTGTTTCTTGCTTTTCTTTTGATGGGGGGCGGGGGGAAGGATGGAACGAGTATCACTCATCTAGAAAATAAGATGAGACTCCGAGAAATCGTTACCCCACACACCACCACGCTCGCTCCTGCTTTCCTTTTCCCCCCCTCGCGGTGGTTGTACGCACTGCGCCCTCCACAATCACGCGTGGGGTTGGGTTAATGACGTGAGGTGTGTGTGTGTGTGTGTTGACTACTTGTGGTGGTTCGACCGTTCAAAAGGACGACAATGGATGAAAGGCGATTTGAATTTGCACTTTCCTTCCAACGGGAAGAAAATGCTTTGTTTGTGTGAGTGTGTCGTTGACGAGGTCCATCACTTACAGCTCATCCTTCAGCTCGTCGTCATCGTCACCGCCGGCCGTCGGTGGTGGCGCACCGCCACTGCTCGCGTACAGCTTGGCAATGATCGGCTGCACAATGTCCTCCAGCTCCTTCTTCTGCTTCTTGTACTCCTCCGCTTCGGTGTCCTGGTTCTCGTCCAGCCACTTGATCTTCTCGTCGATCGCTTCCTCCATCTTGGCCTTATCGTCGTCGGACACGCTCGCGCCGAGCTTATCCTTCGAGCTGAGCTGGTTCTTCAGGCTGTACGCGTAGCTTTCCAGCTCGTTGCGGGCCTCGACGCGCTCCTTCAGCTTCTTGTCGTCGTCCGCGAACCGCTCCGCATCCTTAATCATCCGCTCGATGTCGTCCGGCGTCAGACGGTTCTGGTCGTTGGTGATGACGATCTTTTCCCGGTTGCCCGTACCCTTATCCTCGGCCGACACCTGCAGAATACCGTTCGCGTCGATCTCGAACGACACCTCAATCTGCGGGATGCCGCGCGGTGCCGGTGGAATACCGGTCAGATCGAACTTGCCGAGCAGATGGTTGTCCTTGGTCATCGGACGCTCGCCCTCGTACACCTGGATCGTGACGGTGTGCTGGTTGTCCGAGGCGGTCGAGAAGATTTGCGACTTCTTCGTCGGGATGACGGTGTTGCGCGGGATCAGCTTCGTCATCACACCGCCGACCGTCTCAATGCCCATCGTGAGCGGGTTGACGTCGAGCAGCACGATCGCATCCGTGTCCTGTTCGCCCGAAAGCACGCCGGCCTGTACGGCGGCACCGTAGGCGACGGCCTCGTCGGGGTTAATACCGCGGGACGGTTCCTTGCCGTTGAAGAACTCCTTCACCAGCTGCTGCACCTTCGGGATACGGGTCGAACCACCGACCAGCACAATCTCGTCCACATCGTTCTTGGTCATGTCGGCATCCTCCAGCACCTTGTGCACCGGCTTCATCGTCGACCGGAACAGGTCCATGTTCAGCTCCTCGAACTTGGCACGGGTCAGCGTCTCGCTGAAGTCATCGCCCTCGAAGAACGATTCGATTTCAATGCGCACCTGGTGGCTGGCCGACAGCGCACGCTTCGCCTTCTCCACCTCACGACGCAGCTTCTGTACCGCACGGTTGTCCTTGCGAATGTCCTTGCCCTTCTTCTTCTTGTACATCTTGATGAAGTGGTCCATCACGCGCTGATCAAAGTCCTCGCCGCCCAGATGCGTGTCACCGTTGGTGGCCACCACCTCGAACACACCGTTGTCAATGGTCAGCAGCGACACGTCGAAGGTACCACCGCCCAGATCGAACACGAGCACGTTCTTCTCGCCATCCTTCTTGTCCAGCCCGTATGCAATAGCGGCAGCGGTCGGTTCGTTGATGATGCGCATCACCACCAGGCCAGCGATCGTTCCGGCATCCTTCGTCGCCTGACGCTGAGCATCGTTAAAGTAGGCCGGTACCGTGACGACGGCGTGCGTAACCTTCTTGCCCAGATACGCTTCGGCCGTTTCCTTCATCTTGCCCAGCACCATGGCGGAGATTTCCTCCGGTGCGAACACCTTATCGCCCTGCCCGGTGGACACCTTGATGTGTGGCTTCGAGTTCTTCTCAATCACCTTGAACGGCAACAGCTTGATGTCGTGCTGGACGGTATGATCCGTGAACTCACGGCCAATCAAACGCTTCGCATCGAACACGGTGTTTTCGGGGTTCGTCGTCAGCTGATTCTTGGCGGCATCACCGATGAGACGCTCGCCATCGGCGGTAAATGCCACGTACGAGGGCGTAATACGGTTACCCTGATCGTTGGCAATGATTTCTACGCGTCCGTTCTTGTACACACCGACGCAGGAGTACGTGGTGCCGAGATCGATACCGACCACCGTGCCGATATCCTTATCCTTTTCCTTCTTTTCCTCCGCCGAACAGGCCAACACGGCCAGTACGACCACCAGGGCCGATTGCGTTAATAGCTTCATTGTTGTACTGTTCTGTTAAGGATAGGGAAAAAACCATCGGAAAGGAACATATAGTTAGCAACGGTTGCTTAAACACTCAAAAAAAAAACATGCGAATGTGAAGAAGAAACGGTGCTTATATTCATAGCCTACTTGAAAGCGAAACACGTGTCCCTACTAAAGCGAACTGAAAAACGGGCGAATTTAATAAAAAAAAACAAAAACTTGCACATCTTAATAAAGAGAGCTGAGAAAAAGTGGGGAAGAAGTAGTTGCCCCCAAAGATTTAGACAGTTAGGATAATTCATCCCATGCCACATAATCAATCCAACATCCGCCATAAGGCCACGTCAGTTCGAGCAGACCCATTGAAGCCAGCCGTACGCAATCAAGCAAGCCACTTCCATTACATGTTTTACGCCGAAGTAAGCATAGAATTACGAAGACTCCACTGGAATATTTGGGTCATTTCACTGTTTAACATAAAAATCACGTCATCTTCCTCCGACACAGACAATTCAAAATTGGAAAACAACCGTTATGTCTGTTGACCTCATTAAACCACAAGCGCCCGTCGTTTCCATATAACGCCGGCACACACAACTGTACTGTGGTTCTTCTATAGCAACGCATCCAAAGCGTTGTTTAATATTCTGAAACACATTCGTTTATCCACTAACTAAGCTTCCTACTTTGAACAATTTCTAGAAAACTCACTTAAATCAACCTTGATTGCTGGCGCTCTCTCCCGTCCACAAAGGTACCCAACTTTCTACCGCAACGACTGAAATAGAACTAACAGAAGAAGCGTCTTCTATCCCCAACGGCTAGTCCTGCTCCAATTCGGAAAGAACACGTCAACCTTTCGTTGCGTACTACCTATCTTTTTCACCCATTCGTGCTGTCGGGACAAGCGGGATTTGCGTCTCTTTCGCACAGCGTCTCGCCTGCTTCCGACCCATCCGAGAAACCGTACGGAAAATGGCCCGCCTAAAGCTACCATTTTTCGCATATCAGCCTCTTCTTCCTACCTACTTCCTCCGCGCATAACCCACAAATTCTAGAATGTTCCGTTTGCCCGGCCACAATTCTTAGCACCACCAACGAAAATGTCCTGTTTGGGGTGTCACACACATGATTTACAGCAGCTTTTGCCGCTAAACCTACACAATCACGCTTTTTTCGCTAACCATTCGCAACACCTCGCTCGCTACCGGCACCTTACAACCGCAATGATGCTTGCCGAAGCACACGAAAAATTGCCACTTTTAACTTACTTTACGAGTTTTGTTGCTTCAATCTAACACACGCACAAAGGAAATTCACCAACCCAACGGGACTTTTACACCCAGTAACAACTTCTAATCACCGGTTTCTGATGCACGTTCCCAACCAGATTTTGTGCTTGTCGTTTCTCTATTGCTGAACTGGAAATGATCGACCTGTGCTACCATTCGCCCAGGCTTTATTGTTCCTAAAGTACACGTCAACCTTAAAGCCGACGGGCCTCACGCACACCAGCACAGCCCGATTGCATGACGTGTTTCGTTAAGCTGGAGGGGGAAAGGTTGACGTTTTCGTTCAGGTTGTTGCGGTTTCGTTAAGAATGCACCAAATTTTGGATTCCTTTCCATTTTCCAGTTGTGCAAAAGAACCTAAATTGACCTTTTATTTGTTTTTTTTTTCGTTGTTTATAATTATCACCATCTGGCTGAAAAATGAAATTCAAATTTTTTCCCGTTGTTCCATCTAGCCGGCAATTTGTGTGCCCATGCAGCATACATTTTGACAGTTCTGGGGCTCTCGTCGCTTCGTTGTGTTCGCTTTCTTCAGCGGAGTTTGTTTGCCGTGCTAAAACGTAAACAACTGACGAAACTTGGTGGTGTTTTAGCTCATCCCGTGGAAAACTATCCTCGATCAGCGTTTACCATCTCCTCGGCTGCAAGCAAACAAACAATTTCTTTACCTACGCATCCGCCACCGCCTCAAAATGCAACGCAATCTAACCCAATCGAAGGAAGCCCTGCTGAAATCCTACAATTCCCGGCTGAAAGAAGACATTCGGAGTATGCGAGAAAATTTCGAAGGTAAGCGTTGATCAGTCAATTGCATGTATTTCTTTCGCTATATTTTCCTGGCATCGTTTTAGAAATCATCCGACTCGCTAAAGGTGAAAATGACACACAATTATCAAAGATAACGCAATGCGAGCAGGACACGTATGAAACACAGGTCCGAGCGGCAAACATTGTACGGGCTGGCGAATCGCTCATGAAGCTGGTGTCCGATATCAAACAGTACCTTATCCTGAACGACTTCCATTCGGTCAATGAGGCAATCTGCAGCAACTCGACGCTCTACCGTACCACGCAGATCGACCGGGACAACAAGCTGATGGCCGTCCGGGACGATATGGCGGCGGATCTGTACGATCTCGAGGAAGAGTACTACACAAGCATTTACAAGTGATCTGATAGCTTTATTTTCATTTATAATATACAACAGTAGAGCGTGGTCAATGTGCAGCTTTCTTCTTTTTCTTTGTACTGAAACGATCCAGAACGCTTTTCGTCTCCAATGGTATGAAATCGAGCGATTCCGCTGGCTTTTCCTCTTCCGCCAACAGCTTATCCTTTATCTCGCGCAGCTCATTGGCTGCCTCACGGAACCGGAACTCCTTCACGTTTCGTTTGATCTGAACAAGCTTGGCTTTCGATACGCCATTGCGCTTGCGCGGCTCAAAGTCTATCCTTGGCGGTTTTAGGGTTAATAGTTTCACCTTCTGCTCTAGTCGGGCTTTAGCGGACGGTACATCCACCTCGTCGATTTGCGTCGGATTAAGTGAAATAAATTCGGCAGGAATCTTCTCCAGCAATTTGTGCACCTCCTCCTCTTGCCGCTGCGAACGCGACTGGTAAGGATTGGCCTCGAATGTGTCAAAGTTGGGCTCGCCCGAACCAGGAACAATCAACGATACAAAGCCTTTGGCAGTTCCAACCCCGAGGATATCTTCATACGGACAGAATCTGATGCTAGATATCGGTCCATTCGTGCGGTGTCTGATGTATGGCTTCATTTGGTCTTCGCTGGAACTGTTATCCCGCCGATAAACCTCACACACGTTGCCCATCGACAGAGCCAACAGCCCGCGCTGCGACAACTCCAGCTCGGAGGCCGCCGTATTGATGTGATACGTTTCGAGCGGACCTTCTAGCTGCCGTATGTCCCATATTTTTACTTTGCGATCCAACCCGGCCGTTGCCATGTGCATTCCACTCGGATCGATCGAGATTCCCGTCAACGGTACCGGATGGCAAAGCATTTTGGCCAGCGGATCCCGAACCATCGGTGACCACATCGATACAACACCCTTCGAGCCGCCGATGCACGTTACCGCGTTCCAAGGGTTTTGGGCCATTGCCAAAATCTTCCCCATTCTGGTGTTGTAGTTGCCAACCGATTCGCCAATCGATACGTCCATCCACGATAGAAACCCATTCTCACCGGCACTGTTCAGCAAAAAGTGATACGGCAGATACTCCAAACGTACGCTCCTGTGCATCGTCTTGATGCAGTGGATTTCCGTCCCTTTATGATCGTACACGTGTACCCAGTTCTTCTGCGCCACGGCGTACATAGTTTGGTTCATCAGCCACGTAACGTCGTGCACCGATTCCATCACATTCATCTCGCACAGCAGCTTCTTGCGCACCCAATCGAATGCAGCGACGTGGCCACGCTTTCCACCCAGCAGCAAATATCTACCGTTTTTCGTGTACCGCGTACGGTACGGGCCAAAGTCAAGCGATATGTTGAAGTGTTTCGTTGCTGTCGTTATGTCCACATTGTCCACTATTTCTCGCTGCGTGATGTTGGTGGTGCTATCGCCTTCGTCCGCCTCGAGATAACCCTCCTCCTCGTGCAGCAACACTTCTGCCCGAGCTGCCTGCTGTACGGCAAACTCAATATTAATATCCTTGCGCTTTTCATTGATCTTGTGGAATCGGGATTTCACGCCGCCCAAATTCATGGTTTCGCCCCGCGAATGGCGCATCAGCGCGGCAGGATCGATCGGAATGGCGAGCGCCTTTTCATTCTTCTTCGGTCTGAGCGATTCATTTCGTCCGAAAGCATTATTGCGCTTCTTTTTCTGAAATATTCGGCCAGGTGCTGCTTTATCGCCCGGTTCCGATTTCACTTCCCGTTTTGTGTTCGGTTCGGGAAGGGCAGCTTCCTTGTGGATCTCTTCAGGTTTTTTTGGGGTCTTCGGTGCTTTACTCTCAGTGAAATAACGTTTTTTCACCTGGAATAATGAATCGAACGATGTGTTCAGTACTTTGGCAGTTCAATATACAATTGCAAGCATAAATTACCATCTTGTACGCTCGTAAAAATACTTAAGAATTGTAACAAAATGTTTTCACAAAACCACTTAACACGATGAAAACAATGCGGCACATACCATGCTTTCCAGTTGTTCTAAAAAAGCAAAACGTCAACGTTTGGCCACAATCCGAATGACATTACTTTTAGTACAATACATAAATTCGTTTCGATTCTCCAGAAATAAAGTTAGTAAATTATTTGTTTAACTAAAATCACCTCCAGTTTTTGTGCTTTTCTATAATCCAACTCTTCTGACCATGGACATTGGGGCCACAGAAAACCGGCAGAATGTTATTTGTTTGCTTGGCCCAGGCAAACTCGGCCTATTTCTAGAATTGTCATCGGTTTTAGTACAATCATCTGTCAAAAGAAAAAAAAAAACGCAGATGAAAAGGAATCAAAGCAAGCTGCAGCACAGTTGAGTTTTTTCCGGAAAAGAGCAAAGGAAATTTTTGTTCCGTGAATAGTGTGAAAAGACGGCGTTCAAAGGCCCAGACTATTACTTACAGAGTGGAGCAGAAAAACCTCGCCAAAACTCTTAGCCCAGTTCTTTGCTCGTAGTGCATCAACTGAGTTGGTGTGTCGCGGGTGCGAAAAACGGTGTACGAAAAACGATGTAAATAATGGTCTCCAACAAACCACCGACCAGCGAAGGAAACAAACGCACGGGCAATCAAATGGCGAACCGGCCGCGATTTAAGCAGGGCATGATGAACAAGCAGCAGTACAACCCGATGATGAACAATATGCGGAACATGAGCGCAATGTTCAACGCTAATCAGCTTGGCGATGATCCCGGCTTTGTCGATTTCAACGATGACTCAGTGGCATCCAATACGAACGGAACAGGTAACAGCATCGGTGGACCAAACGCTTCCGGCTCGAACGTTTCGGATGGGGGCAACAAGTCTGGTGCTCCATTTGCCAATGGTAATCGACGTATGAATCCACCGATGAAGCGCCCAATGAAGAACGGTGGAGGAGCGCCGGGAGGAGGAATGCGGAACCGTATGAACGGTGGAGCGAACGGAATGCCTAACTGGGGGGGTCATCCGATGCCTCCGCCAAATATGTTTCCGGGTCCGCCTGCACCGGTCGGTGGACGGCGAGGTCCGATGAATCCACCACCGATACCACCACCCGTTCCACCGGCTCTGTTCCGTAACGGGCCGGGTATGCGTATGCGGGGACACCAGAATGGAAGATACGGTGCTGGACCGCCCGGACCGATGTCACTGCTGTCGATGAACAGACCGCTACCTCCACCAATTCCACCAATGAACGGACGCCAGATGCCTCCACCGCCGGGTATGGGACGAATGATGCCTCCGCCTCTGCGCCACGGTTTAGATGGACCGATGCGCCGCAATATGAATGGCAGTATGCATGCGCGTGGAATGGGTGGTAAGATGGGTGGTCCCTTCGCACGGAACGGAATGGTCCCTAACGGTGGTGCGATAGGTTTGAACGGGAAGCGTGCACGCGCCAAACCGGCACAACCACCGAACAGGGAAGAATATCCACTGGACAAGCCGTGGGTGACGGCGGAAATTAGGGCGGAGCACGACAAGAAAGCTGATCTCGCGAATCGCCTGAAAGGACATCGAGATGATGCACTGTTTGCGCAGTTTAAGGAACAGCGGGATAAGTTCGTAAAGATGTATGAAGCCGCACGCCTTGAGTACATCGGGAAGCACCCGGAACAGGTAAGTTGTTTTGTACTTTACACCTAACGCGGCACTGGTTATTGTTAGTTTAGGTAGACCGATGCAGAGAAAGATTCATGTAGGTTTGTGTTCAATGCTACCATTTAAAAACGATTGTAAAGGAGACAAAACATCACTATTTCATATGAAATTGCACCAACATTGAAACACACAACATTTTGCCCACGATTCATTGCAGGACGTAGATAAAATATTAACAGCGCCTACTTGTAAAAAGGCGCGTCTCGAAAGTGTAGAAAAAGCAAATGATGCCGCAGATAGCACCGCTGCTAAACCCGAAGAAACCAGCAGCAGCAGCAGCAATGCACAGGTGGTCCCTGCAGCCTCCACTGTCATTGCTACTGATCCTTCGCCTGACTCTACGAACAGTGACACAAACGGCCACTGTGCCACTGCTTCCTCTGCTTCATCTCCTTCTGCTACAGCTCCTACCGATACCAATGATGATAGTGCTGAAACCACACCCGTTTCTTCTAGCGACGGACAATTATCAACCGAAACTGGTGCAGAAAACCCCTCTACGGTTGCCGCTGCAGTTGATAATAGTATCGCTCCCGTTTAGTAAGTGAATGTACGCGTGTTTTTTCTTCTTCTTTGTTTTAGCAAATAATAATATTACAGATGATGAACAGCTAATGATCCGTTTTTGCGATTAATGGAGAAGGCGAACATGATCCTCTAGAAAAATGCATAACTAAACATTTATCGAAACTCATAATGAAACACCGCCCCCTCTTTAGTGGGGAAGGAATGGCATTTTGAAAACCCCACCATACGGAATGGTGTGTATAGTAATTAGTAGTGTATTCGGAGTATGTAAATGAACGAAATACCGAATTTGTGTTTAATGATCGTTGCACAACGCGTTGGTTTTCTTTTGTGTTTCCCCCCCTTTTTTTTATTCGCTAGACTGACAGGGCCAAAATCCAAACTAAGCATGATGATGTTTGATTATTAGAGGGAAACAAAATAGAATCCGATAAAATTCTTTATATCCAAACGATGTAACGAGCACAGTTACTAACCTGCAGAGATAATCTTTTAACCATATATATATATACATACTGTTACACACGTTGCACATTTAGCACCAACCAAATAACCAAACTAACAACAAACCGGAAACTATCGAAACAACAACGCCTGTTTGCCAACAGCAGCAATATATCGTACAGTATAATAGATCCCACCAAATGTCTAACGATGTGTACTACAGATGCCAGATGTCTATGGAAACGTACTCTGTAATACCAATAGTTAGCTTCAGTTTGACAAACAAACAACAACTTATTACGAACGTCTCACGCATATACCAGATAATCGAGAGTAATGGCGTAAAAAGGGATATATCCTTGTGACTATTACCAAGTAATACGACTTTTAATATCTAGAAAAATCAGGTACACACTTCGTAGGCCGCAACAGTAGTAGTATTCAGACATCAGAATTGCTTGAGATGGAATTGGAAGTAAAAAAAAAACGAAAACTATCATCAGCGCAGGAAGTCGGCGGAAGTTTGTACGGATTTGTAGCAAAAATATACATATATATCAGGAAGACAGATGGCACCGTTTCTTACAACTGTCATGGCTGGTATGGTATGGAGGATCGAATTTGCAAACATGAAAAGGAACCTTCATCATAGGAACATCGTCTGAACCCCCCACTGTTTTGTGCTAGCCACCACTAACTCTACTAAAAAGAAGTACAGAGCCATGTGCCCCCGACTGAACCGCAATACAGAACCGCTGTAACTCTGTCTATATAATGCCGGCACTTACAATCCTATACAATCAATGCTAAGGGTTGAAACATATGGCAACAGAAGACGAAATGATGAGAATTATCACACTCTCGCTCGAAATATACCAGGGCAGCTAACACCACTAGCAGCTTCCACAAGCGCCCCAAACATAAAGCTAGCAGTAGTAGCGAAGGAATACTTGAAATGTTGTAATAACGGTCATTAACGTTAATCGAAAGCGTAATACATGTTCGGTTCTTATGGTTATATTCTGTCGACAACAACTGCATCACCAATAGATTGCCAACATAAATTAATTTCAATTTTATTAGATGGAAATCTTTATCCCTGGATGTTGTGCGTTGTCTTATGCTTTGCATTAAGCGGTGGTAAACATTATAATAATTGTGGGGCGATATGTTTGAAATTGATTGCTGCTTAAGTTTAGATCTTGTAGGAAAATTAGCGTTGGTGCAATATTGTGCTACACAGCTTCTGTCTTGGTTTTCCCATTCGTGTTCTATTGGGTTGTGCCAATGTTTTGCACACGCTTACTCACTCACTTTCGGTCGTTCAAGATACTTTATTCACCTGAAATAATTGTGCATCGCAGAAGAAGTATCGATAGCAATAGTCCAGCTATGTATGCGGCATTTGATTTGATTTTTTGCATTTCTAGAATGGTACGATCGCATCTGTTTAAAGAACTTGCTTTTAATGGCGCGAACGACTGATTTTAACGTGGTCCGCTTGTGTTTCTTCTATGGTTTAGCCGGTAGCGGTTTTGTGTTGCTCATTGGATTAGATTTATTTTATTTTAGCGTAGTTTTGTGTTCCCTCCCACTGGCTGGACAACGTTGAACGCCTGCAGTCCTTGGTGCTGCATCTTCTCAGGATTTGCATTATGTTACTTATTTATGGTAAAGTTAGTAAAGCAAGAAGGTAATATGTTTTAGTCAACATAGACCAAGAAACAGAAGAAAAAACACACACAGATACGGATGTAAAGTATTTGCACCTAACAATCCAGCGTGATATTGTTCTACTAACAAACAAACAAACAAACCCCTTCTTGCTCCCAATACATACACATTACTCATCGTTTACGTTGAACATTAAATAAATGGAGTAAATTTTGCCAAACGATTTCTGTTCAAATAACTCTTTCATAAACATCCCGAAATGTGTGGTTTTCATTCGTTGCGAACGGCACGAGACGCACTGTGATCATAGGCTCACGTGCGCTGGTCTCTCCCCTCAAGGACTGCGAGCCAATCTTCTGTGCCGGCTAAACGAGCGCGATTCTCGCTGTATGCGTGCGTACGCGGCTCATATCGTACGATTCGCGATTCCGCGGACACTACTACCCTTGTACCCATAAACCGGCACTGGACCACCACGCCACCATCGAACGATGATGGAACGCACAGTGGAGAAATGATGCAGTGTGATTATGGGCACATTGTTGCAGGATTATTCCAAATGTTGTTATGATACAAACATTTATTTAATAAATAAGCTATTTAATAAGTAAGCTTTTAGTGATTTTACTGCAATTTAATCTGAACCACAAAGCACTGAGTAAAGTCTTTTGTAGGTATTTAAAAGGTATGATCATTGCTCATTATTTTTGCCCACTGTGCCCGTGGAACCACATCGTCTCGGTTCGCCCCAGACCGGCGGACCGATCGAATGGCATTCGGTAGTGTGCATAGCAGCGAGAAGCAACGTTGTGCAAAGTGGTGTGCCCGATTCCCTCGCTCCAGTCGCTTTCTACCCCTGCTGTTCAACAATTCGTCGTGCCGCGCCGGGAACTTCCCAGTGATTTTCAAAATTAAATCCCTACGCCGTTTGTTGTGCACCCTGACATCGTACAAAATGTCCAGCCCGTAAGTTTTGCCGGTCGCGCTTTTGCCATGCTTGCTTGGGAGCCACAAAGGGCACATTCGGTTGCCCTGTGCAAGTCATCGTTTGACGCGTCGATCGTTTTACACCGCGTCTCTCAGCCATACGCTCGTTTTCCGTCGTCTTTACGTTTGTTTGCCAAAGTTCTTACGGTCATTAAACATTTCCCTCGAGTTCCTTGCATTGTGACCCCACAGTAAACACACCGAGACCGATGCTCATTATAGAACCGCTAGAGTGCCCGTCCCCCTTTCGATAGTTTCGCTCGGTGTGACGTATTTTGCGTGTGGATGGCATACCGGTGACGGTGGCTTCCATCTTGAAGATTTTTGTTTGCCTTTTTTTTGCTCGATGCTACTCTCTAGCGACAACAAATGGGCGCTTGATATGGCCATACACAACAGTTTCTTATCTCACTTCCGTGACTATTGTCGCGAACGAACGATTGGGTGCTTGATTAGCGTCAATGGAATGGATTGGAAGCGGCACATCCGATTTCGCGTACAACAAGGAGGTGGTACAAGAAATCGTGGCTAATTGCGGCACACCGTGTCTGCCTGTGTGCCATGTGAATGATTCATCCACAATAGGCTCACACGGCGAGACAGTGGCCACAGAGCCCACAAGCATGCACCGGACAAGGTCACCTGAATGATCAGGCGAAAGACCTTCAGACTGCGTAGCTCTACTTGCATAATACCAGCGATTAGAGGGGGGGATCGTCCAACGTCTAAAATTCGTGCAACCGCGATGATCGTGCGTCCTGTGACCTCTTGTGGAACCCACAAGCGAATGGTTGATTTAATTGGCAGTTACTCTAACACATGCACTTTTCACGATGATGATCGGCAAAATCGCGTTTGCCACTTGGCTGTTTCTTCCTCTCTTTCCAGGAAAGCTGATATTGCCCTGATCGGATTGGCCGTGATGGGCCAAAATTTGATCCTCAACATGGATTCGAAGGGTTTCGTCGTTTGCGCCTACAACCGTACCGTGGACAAGGTAAGTCATCGAAAACACAGTTTAACTCAAGATCTCAACTTTTACCAGCCTTCTTTGATCGTAACTTTCGATCCGGTGCGATTGCCTTCGAAGTTTTATGCAACGGACAAAAGCTATACACCGCAAGTTATTATGTCACATAGGACGGACAATTTTAACTTTCACCGGACGAAACGGATTTACTGAAGCGTGTGGAGCGCATAAAGTTCAACGAGTTTTGGTTGTAATTTACGATTATCACTTTATTTGTCTGGCATCGGTTGTATTGCATTTTGCAACATGTGATCCTGCTTGCTGGACGGTAACCACGTCGTCCCACGTCCTTCTCGTAACATTGAAATGACCCTATTGCGTGGGGTCACCGGTTAGCATGGAGCGGGTGACCCTCCGCCGCACGGAAGCAATCCACGCGGATTTACATAAATGGGTCGAACTGTTGTCGCACCTGTCCTTTAATCGAACCGATGGTTTCCTCTCACCGTAGGTCACCCATTTTCTGGAGAATGAAGCAAAAGGTACCAACATCATTGGGGCCACCTCACTGCAGGACATGGTGAACAAGCTGAAGAAACCGCGCAAGATCATGATGCTGGTTAAAGGTAAGCAGACCGGCGGCAAAATATAGCATGTCCCGTTGGGGCAGTAATGTCATTTGTAGGTTGTGCTACCACGCGCAATTGAACCGTTCCCTCAAAAAGCACGTCCAGATTAACGTTCTATCCAAGCGATAAGCTGCCCGTTCGGCTTTTTGTCTGCCGCTTATGCTTCCCGTCGAACTACTGGTGGAAGGCAATAAGTGAAAGCCAGCTCCCTCGGCGGTGACCTTTTGCGCGCTAGGCTTGCCTGTTGCGCGTTCTCGCCTCGCTACACTGGCGGCGGCGTCCCTGAGCATTGATCTTGAAATCTTATGAAGTGTCGCGGTTAACGATGGAGGAAACAATCGTACACAATCGCCAGCTAAACGAGTGGCGCGAGTGAAAAAGAGATCGATTATCCGCCGGTGGGACCTCTAGTGGATTAGGGGCAGACGCGTAGATCGCACGTTCTAGATCTGTTGGTCATGTGACGCTTGTAGATTGGACAGCGTTTGGGGGATGTTAGTTTCAGAGCATTGGACGCTTGAAGTCCAAGAAGTTGAAGTGAAGTTAAGTATTTCTTTAAACCTTATTTCAGCTGGCAGTGCTGTAGATGATTTCATCAACCAGCTGCTTCCGTTGATCGAGAAGGGCGACGTGATCATTGACGGAGGTAACTCGGAACACCAGGACTCGGCCCGCCGCTATGAGGAGCTTAAGGCCAAGGGTATCCTGTACGTGGGTTCGGGCGTGAGTGGTGGAGAGGAAGGCGCACGCTATGGACCTTCCCTCATGCCCGGTGGACATCCCGATGCTTGGCCGTTGATTAAGGACATCTTCCAGGTGAGTGGAGCTTGCGAGTCGAGTATGGATCATGTTGATTCTAGCTCTGCTACTCTCCCGTAGGCAATTTGCGCCAAATCGAATGGCGATCCGTGCTGCGAATGGGTCGGCGAAGGAGGTGCCGGTCACTTTGTGAAGATGGTCCACAACGGCATCGAGTACGGTGACATGCAGCTGATCTGCGAAGCGTACCATCTGATGCTGGCGCTCGGCATGTCGCAGAAGGAGATGGCACAGGAGTTCGACGAATGGAACAAGGGTGTGCTGGATTCGTTCCTGATCGAAATTACGCGCGACATTCTTAACTACCGCGACGACGAGGGTTACCTGCTGGAGCGCATTCGTGATACGGCCGGACAGAAGGGAACGGGCAAGTGGACGGCCATTGCCGCACTCCACCATGGCGTACCGGTCACGCTGATCGGTGAAGCAGTATTTTCGCGCTGCTTGTCCGCCCTGAAGGAGGAGCGTGCCCGTGCCAGCAAACAACTCGCCGGCCCCAGCACCAAACCGTCCGTCGCGGATCGCAAACAATTCCTGACACACATCCGCAATGCGCTGTACTGCGCGAAGATCGTGTCGTACGCCCAGGGATTCATGCTGCTGCGGGAAGCGGCCGACGAGTACAAGTGGAACCTGAACTACGGTGGTATTGCGCTGATGTGGCGCGGAGGTTGCATCATTCGCAGCGTCTTCCTGGGCAACATTCGTGACGCGTTTGTGCGCAATCCGCAGCTGTCGAATCTGTTGCTGGACGATTTCTTCAAGAAAGCCATGTTGGATAACCAGCAGTCGTGGCGCGAGGTGGTTAGCCAGGCGGTGCTGTGGGGTGTACCGGTGCCTGCCCTGTCGGCGGCGCTTGCCTTCTTCGACGGGTACCGTTCGGAGCGATTGCCCGCCAACTTGCTGCAGGCTCAGCGTGACTATTTCGGTGCCCACACGTACGAGCTGCTCGGTAAGGAGGGCAAGTTCGTGCACACCAACTGGACCGGCAAGGGTGGTAACGTTTCGGCCAGTACCTATTTGGCTTAAGGGTAGGGTCGCCCAGAGGGTCGAAACGAACGATACTTAGTGGATGGGATCTCTGACCATTCGGAACGAACGCACTCTCCATTCCATCTTCTTCATAGGCTCACATCTGCTACCCGTAAAACAGTGTTTGGCTCATTAATTTCGTTGCATGCGGCGCATTTAGTGCAACAGTTTATTTATTGTTGATGTATTTTGTATCCTGTTTTCCTTTGTAATAAAAAGTGTTGAACCCAACAATCGTCTGTAGCCTAATTAGGACAGAATACGAAGGATGCTTCAACTGCTCCTTTGAACTTGATGCTCTCACTTCCATCTAGCGGCAATTAATGAAAAAGGATGATGCACCCGAACTCGAAGATGCTACAATATTCTAATGCATTTGTTGTATTGTAATTGTACATCAAAGGAATAAATTAATGAAAACAAATTCTACAATCATCACCCGCTTCAAACCGTCAACTATTTGACGGCAACTGTCAAATCTTACCCATTTGACAAGTGAAACGTCAAAAGTGCGTGCTGGGCCGGGGCTCTGTTGAAATGGTTTGTTTTGATTTACATTGCGTCAAAGAAACCGCATACTGTATCAACACAAACATTCGTGCAAGAGGTTGAGGTTCTCGAATTCATTCCATTTCTGATAATAAATTCGCCGTGTATGGCCGGACCGGGACACAAGATGAAGGTGCTATCGCTCTACAAACAGCTGCTCCGTGCGTCACAGAAGTTTGACTCGTACAACTATCGGTAGGTATATCGGGTTAACCTGCATCTGATGCACGAGCATCGATTACGAATCGTGTTGTGTTTATTACAGGATGTACGCCCTACGACGGATCCGTGATGCATTTAGAGACAACAAAGCACTGACCGACGGTGCGACCATTGCCAGCGAGCTATCGTACGCACAGAAAAATCTCGATATCATCAAACGACAGGTGAGTGCGATAGTTGGGCCTGCTCCGATGGTTATCAGCTGGTATTTTGAGGTTATGATTGCGATGGGCCGGAATAATATGATGTAATATTCGTGTAATGTGTTAAACGAAGGGGAATGGTTGTGTTCATATGCAAGAACAGTGCCTTTTTCTCTGCAATACCAACACGTGAACGATTTAGCGGCTTCAGCTTAAAAGAATTCTCCTTTTCTCTTCTTTACATGACGCGATTTCTGCCGACGGCCACACACAGACCATAGTTGGACAGTTGTACGGAGCACGGGATAAGCTAGTGATAGAGAAGTAAGCCCCAGTCGACATTTAACAAACTCGTACCGGAACGCTGTAGTGCTAGCAGTAACCCCGTCGAAAATGCTGCCTAATGCTTTAACAACATGAAAAAAATGGGAAAGAAAAACCAGGGGCAGAGTCTTTACGTTGCATGCAGATACGCTTTGGAAATGTGTTCGACGCTTGACTTTACGCAAAATGAGATGGGCCAGCGCAAAAAGCCATAATCATAACAACGGGAGCGATGGAACAAATGTGTAGCAAAAGACAGCGAAAGAAGCCGTTACTGTACTACAAATACATGTTGTGTAACTAATTACAATCGTTAAAGATAGTTTCGTGAGAATATAATGGATTAAAATAGACAGTAAATGGTTCTTTTATTTTAGCATTCATTAAATTATAATAGTTTAGTATGTTCAAAATTTAACCTTGCTGGAAGTAATTTAAAACTTTCGGTTTAGAAATGAATTCTCTCGCGGCATAAAAGAGTTCTTGCATTTTATTGTATGGCTAGCAAAATATACATTTCATCAACATTTTTTTTCGCAACAGTTTGTATAAAAGTTTTACAAAATAAGGTTAAACCCTGTAAACCCGTCTACCGACATCCGATTAAGTGAGCAGTCCAGTCCGCGAATTGATCCACTGTTCTACCGCGCCTGATCTGGCGATTCCGCTGGTAGCACTTTGTACGGGTTCAGTATGCCGTTCGGGTCGAGGAGCTGCTTCATCTGGCGCATCAACCGTAGCGGTTCCGACTGCTTTGAGTAGTGTAGATACTTGCGCTTGAGAAAGCCGATCCCGTGCTCGGCACTAACGCTTCCGCGCAGCTTGGAAGTGTACTCATACACGAACGGTTCAAGCAGACCGTAGATTTCCGGCGTAAAACGGGCACAGGAAACGTTCAGATGTAGATTCGAATCACCAACGTGCCCGTACCCGGTGACGTTGATGGCCAGATCACCGACACGCTCGCGCACGGCCAGCACAATATCGTAGAACTGGTCCAGGGGGAGCGAAATGTCGTACTTGAAGCAGTAACCATCGCTCAGCAGACTGTCCGCTATCAGTTCACGTAGCTTCCAGATGTTCTGAAAATGAGGTTATTAAAATGCTTAAAAATACTTTTATACTGTAATGTAAAAAGCAGCACGTGTATCTTCTCATACACCTTCATACCTTCATTTTGGTCGGTTCGTTCGTGACCGTACCGTCCACCACCAGGCCCTGCTCCATCGTTTGCTCCAGGAAGCGCGTCAGCTTCTCCTCATCGTGGCCCGCATCACTTCCGGACGTTTCGATCAGCATGTAGAAGGGATACTTCTCGATCGGCGATCTAGAATAGAGGAAGAGCTATCAGGCCGAATTCCAATCGCTTGCCAGACCATTTTTCCCCATTGCTGCTCACTGCAATCCAAAGAACCGGGTACAACTATCGAGCGACGGTGCATCGATCATTTCGCACGAGGACAACACCTCGCCGAGACCACGTTTGGCGGCCAGGAAGGTTCGCTTAACATCATCGTAGCTGTTCAGCCCGAGAAAGGCAACGTTAACCGAACGGGACGCGGTAGGGCAGAACATGGACAGCCGGGTGATTATGCCGAGCGTCCCTTCGGAGCCGATGAAGAGATGCTTCAGATGGTAGCCCGTGTTATCCTTCTTGAAGTTGGACATCAGATCGAGGACGCGTCCTTCAGCCGTTACCTACAACGATGAGACCATTTTCGTTCGTGGTTTTGTGTGGAAAATAGGCTTCCATGCTTACCGCTTCAACACCGAGCACGGATCCGTGCAAGTTCCCGTACCGCACCAACCGCAGACCGCCCGCATTCGTCGACACATTCCCACCGATATGGCACGAACCCTTCGCACCGAGATCGAGCGGCATTACCAACCCCCGGGCACCGACCTGCTCCTCCAGCGACGCCAACACACACCCGGCCTGACACACGACAATGCCCGCGTACTCATCGATACGCTCGATCGTGTCCATCAGCTGCAGCGATAGGACAACCTCATCGAACACGGGCACCGAACCACCCACCAGCCCCGTATTGCCGCCCTGCGGACAAACGGCCAAACGACGCTCATTGCAGTAGCGCATCAGTTCCGCCACTTCCGCCGTGGTCCGTGGCTTCACCACAACCCTCCCGTAGCCACGCACACTACGCAAATAGTCAATGTTGTAGTTCTGCACCTCATCTTCCGCGGTAATTACACGGCTCGAGTCCGGCCCACCAAGAATGCCCCGAAACACCGCCACATCGGCGTCCGTCAGCTCGGCGAAGGATCCACGCTGGACGGGGAAACGATCGCAGGTGAGGGCCGGCACTTCACGGCTTTTCGAGGCAAAGGTGCGAAGGGCCGTTGGGGTGGAGGGTAAGGCGGTTCGGTGGAGGGTAAGGCGTCGGAGCGCACTGCGCAGTAGCATGGTGGCTTAATCGAGGAGTTGACGATGATTCTAGAGGGACGAAAAAGGATGTTATAAGCTACAGCCAGCCGTCATAATTAAAAAATAAATTAAAAACTGTAAGGCTTTATAGGAAAATTCGGATGAAAATATGGCTAAACCACATTAGACAGTAGAATAAAAACGTTCATAAAATTTTAAGATAAAACAACTTTTTGGTTGAAATAATTTTTAGATAACGTTTCGCTAAACCTGTAAGATATAATTTTAGGTAAATAATTGTTTGGCTTATTAGCTTTTCCAAAATTTTGGTACGGTCATACTGAGTAGTAGTATCGAAGGCAGAAGTTTGAAAATGGAATGTATAAGTGATCTTCAATTGCCCGTCACTAAAATCGATCGTTCCACCAATACTGAAATTAGTTAAAGACAATCCAGAAGCGGCCGGATTTTTTTTTTACTAGCCAATTGGGAAAATAAATGGCCACAATATCAAACAATACTATTCTTTTGATGCATAACTAATCGTTTGTGGCTATTTTTGGCAGTGTATTTATTCGAACGGCCCTTAAACTTCCTCTCAAAAATATATCTGAATAAATTAAACGCAATCAGTGAGTTGTGAGAATTTCAATTCTGTTAGTTTATTGTAGAAGGGATGGCGCTTAGTTCCCTCGATATCGCCTAACGTCACAGAAAGTCGCAGCACATTTTGACGCTTAAGGTCAAAATTGGAAGACGATGATCATCGCCATGAATGATTAGAGCAGCCGCCGACAGCTCTGATTCGATCATATCACAGATCACAGCGTCGGACATCGACACATACAGGACACATGAGGACCAAAGGAAGTGTTAAGCTCAGTTTTAAAGGACTGCGGGCTATACTTTTGCAAAGTGGCAGCTCAAGCACGACTCTAATTAAACTCCTGATCTTATGGTCGTAAAGAAAATCACTGGTTCGTAGTGGAAAAAAGAGCTATCCTACATTGGATGGCTTCTTGCCGGACGAAAGCCCGAGTAGCAGTAGTCCACCATCAGAAGCGAATTTAATCGCTTGCTTGAAGGCTCGTGTTCACGAAAAAAAATGTAGATTTTTACCTCACAATTTTCCCTAGAGGTAGCATTGTTAAAGATACTCGAAATGCTCATGCCACACAGTATGATTTGAGCCTACTTCCGGGTGCGAACGTAGCACCAGAAGTCAAACTCACTCAAGAGCTTCTGTTCAGGCTAATAAGAGTCACGAGACTACGAATTTGCTACGGGTAAAATAAAGTCACCGACAGCCAGAAATGGCAAGCCGAAACCTTTCGAGGTTGCAGTGCCAAGGAAGAAGCAGTTAGTACTTCATTATCATTTGGAATCCCCCCCCGAATCCAAGGCCTAGTTTGCTGTCGATATGATTTTGTAAAACTCATCCGAAGGCTTGCTAGTTCGAGCCTGTCCTAGTGCAATTCGTGATTGAGTGCCAGAACTCTATCCATGAACGCTGGCTTCCCTATTCCTGGTACAAATCGGTGCTGATCTACGCTTACAGTCCACCAAGCTATCATCAACTTCGATTCCTTTTGGGTCGTAATAATGCAACATAAATTTGAGTTTATATTATTTATTATTTACAATTTGAGATTTTTTTTTATTTATGAACATATAAAAAAGAATCATGAATGTCATGTAGTCATTAATATAAAACTAAATAAAAAAAAGCATAAATACATCCATACCGTTACTCAGTCTTCAAGGCACACACACACAAACACTCGCACAAAAGCGGCGACATTGAATTGCATCAACACCACAATGCACCACGACGAATCGTCATAGCAAAAACCGCGCAAAAGGAGCATAGGAGCATTATTCGGGCCGTTGCTGCAAAAAGCTGTGGTCCTGTTTTGGCCGTTTGACACATTCCAGCCACTCAAAGGTGTGCGCCGTGTTTCGTTCTCGTTCTGTCACCCTTTGCCAGTTTTTCTTTTATTGTTTCTCCACTTGGCTGGTCGACCAACATTCCCACCAAGCATGCGCCCTGAAGCTCGGATAAGATATGCTCGGTGGCCAGCAGTGAGGAGCTCGGTCGGTAACCGAAGCTCGAAGGAGCCGTCCTTATAACCAGATGCAACAGGTGAGGAGGTTGAAATTATATGGATTTCCGGTTCCGGAAGCAGTGAGAAAAAAAAACACACACATTAAACCATGGAATGCTCCAGCGAAACCATCATCATATTGCTGCGCTTCACTCTGTGGCATCATCATTTATGAGCCGAGAGCATAAAGAATCGCATAAAAATTCTCAACTGCTGCTCCCTGGCAAATGTTTCTTCACTGCTGCCGTGACCGCGACCAAAAAACCGGTTCCATTTGCTTTGTGGCAGAGAGAGAGAGAGAGAGAGAGAGAGAGAGAGAGCGAGAAGAAAATGCGAGGAGAGAAATGCTGGAAGAAGCAGACGCCGCACAAAGGCAAGAACAAACCCATGGCCACTACACAGCCATGCAAAAAGCGACCATCTTCTGTGGAATGCGGGAGAAACGCTTTTTGTGCGCACGTTTGATATAGCAATTTTGGTAAAAGCGTTGTTGTTTTATCCTTAAGTTAAATCGTTCGATTTTGATCATTTCGTTTGGGGTATTTTTTTTTTTCAATTTAATATCTGTTAACTGACTACTAATCAATCAAAATACAATTAGCACGAGTTCTACTTATATTTGAATTATCAGGATAATTTAAAATCATATTCATATACAGAATAGGGCGGCCCGGTGGTGGAGGCGACAACAGCACTGGTCTTCACACGGCAGGACCGGGGTTCAAATCACATCCGGACCGTTCCCCCGTGGTGAGGGCTGACTGCCCAACTACGTACGTGGTATCTTTAAGTCTAGTAAGCCAGAAATGGTAGACATGACCAATTTTTTACGAATCGAAGAAACATCTTTTTTTGTTTACAAAATTTAATTTAAGCTATACTAAAATAAATATTGGTTTAAGGCATCGATAAAAAAGGGTTCAGAGCATCATTTCGTCATTATCATGAAATTACGGCACAAAAACATATTATAAAATAAAATTAGTCTATTCATTGAACAAGCTTGACCACAGTTTTTGTATTAGCTTTGAACACGCTCTCTCTCTCTCTCTCTCTCTCTCTCTCTCTCTCTCTATTTTTCTATTTTAAAACAGTCTAGCTGTGTTATTGAAAAAGTTTGATTTTGTTTTATGTTACAGCAATGTTTGACTGCATTTTGGTTGTTTTTTTGTTGCTCAATTTTTTTTCAATTTTTGAACGTAAACAAAATTGATATAGAAGGTTAAGATAGTGAGGATACTTCTTGCCAGTTTGATTATTGCTAGTAGAAGTATCGAAAGCAGTAGTTTGAACATCTTATTTAAATCTCTCTATTGAGTCTTATTCTATTGTGACAAAACAAAAACTTTTTATCATTAATTTGTGCTAAAAACAATTTTTTTAGCAATATTTGTTCATATTTAAGCACACGTTTTACTGGCGAAAAGTTTATTATAGGTTAAAGCACAACAATGAAGTGGTTGCTTGGCTCGCTCAGCAGGACGACAGGACCGTGGTTCAAATTCCATCCGGACCACTCCCCCGTAGCGAGGGCTGACTATCCAACTACGTGGTATCATTAAGTCTAGTAAGCCAGAAATGGCCATGCATGACAGAAGAAGGTCGTTGGGAAGAAAGAAGGTCGCCAAAGAAGAAGAAGTATTATAGTATTTAAAACTTAAACATAATCATACAACTACTAGTTACTCACTATTAACACTAGTCACGAATTAAATTATTTCTTGTGTTTATAATATTATGTTGCAAATTTTTAATGCATAAATTAGATCAACGATTTATTGAATCATATTTTGTAGTGTTAGCTGTACAAATATACATTAAATTCATCCCCAAACCTCTCTAGAATAGAATAGTGAACAGAGTGAATGTAAACTTCATATATTTGACATTGTCTAAGCAATTTTTATTTTTAAAACGCTTTTCAAGATAATTATCTAAAAAAGTGGGGTTTTTAGAAATCGTTCTAGTAGTTGCCAGTTACAGAGAGCCGATTGAACGGATTTATCCATTGCCTATGATTGTTAACACAGCGGACCTGGAAACAACTCAACATCAGAATCGTTACGCCATGCTCAGGCTCAGCTACCTAGAAATTAGTTAATTTAGACTCAGAATTATAATTTCGTAAAAAAGGAATAGTTTGTTTCGTTTCACTACTGGTGAGCACTCTCCTTCTTCTTATGATTTTACTCGTCATAAGTCATAAGGATAGTCAGCTCTGAGTACGGGGAGGCGATCTGGATGAGATTTCATCTCCCGGTTCTTCAGGGTGAAGACCGGCGCCGTAATCGCATCGACAATAGGACCGATATAGCTTTTTAATTGATATTAAATAGACGAATGATCCATCACTTCTAAGATCAACGTATCAAAACGATATCGAGGAGGATTTTTAGCTAGCTCACGGGGAGACGGCCCAGATAGGATTGGAATCTCGGTTTTGCCGCGTAAAGACCGGCGCTCAATAATTTGCTTACTGTCCTCAAATAAATGATAAAATTTAATTTTAACACTTCCTATTAACATTAAACACATGATACCGTTATTTTAATACGATCCGACGTATCTTCAAAACCAACGTTTCTTAAATGTGGAAGCCGAATTTTGTTGCTGAAAATAAACTATGTCTCTCACAGGTTAGTAAATTGAGTCATCGGATAAAAGAATTAAGTTTACTATAACGTTCCATACGAACCACATAACGCCTAAGCTAGATAGAAAGTAGAACATTTCAAACTTAGAAAAACCATGTAATATATATGAAATGCCGTCGAGAAATTGGTCGACCTTCGCTGTTTTCCAGATAAAGATTTTTTTTCTTTAAATTCCAGCATCTTATTTCGCATTTCGTATAAAGTTGTAGTAAATTTAACTTCCGTTATTTTTTTAAGATGTGTCTGCTAATGCGCAAACTTTAGGGAATGTAATAGTGGAACATCAACGCAACAATTTCCATTGCTTGACGATTTGATAAGTTCCCTCTTGCTGTTTGGAAACATTTTGCGTTATTGTATAAAAACCCATTTTTCATCAAAAAATTACCAGAGTAATATATGTTATACTTTGCTTGTAATGACTTTTTCAAGCTTGTCGAATTATAAGAGCTTATAGAATGAGGATAGACGGCCGGAAAGTACGGCCTATTAAGCTATGCTGGCTTCGTTCTAAATTAAATTTAATGATGGAAAATTATAGTGCCAAAAATCATTCAACCCGATGGAATACTAAATTTCTGTCAGTTTTAGAATGTATTCCTCTTAATCGAAATTTTTCTTCCCAGCATAGGTTATCATACTGATACCCGCTCAAATTTTCACGAATGGTTCCATTAATTAGCTTTCTCACACATTCTCTAAAACCTTGCTGAGAATTTTACTTCAAAAACCCGGACGGTTATCAATGTTAGCCACAACGTTCTGGGGTGAGAACGTTCAGTGAGAACATTAATATATTAGATGAAGAGCAGAATAAGATCATAAATATTGTAGCAGGGGATTAATATGAAAAATAAATGAAAAGTAGCGATATCACTAGCTTCTTTATACATAGGCTCACTATAACTTCAAGAGGTTACTGGTTGGCTCTAGGAACTTGGCCCGATGTTACTTTTAGCTGAATAGTCAGTCACCAGACTGTGCCTATTGTTAACTTCTATATCACTTATTCCTATTAAATGGTCTTGTAAAATAAGTTCTACTTTTCTTACTTGATTCTAAGAAATATTTATAACAACATTGACAAAAAATATACGATTGTAATAAACGACAGTCGCCCAGATCGTAAAGTTAAAACTTACAATTGATAACAAAATTGTAAACAGTACAATGCTAGTTGAATTAATAAAATCCGTTGTTGTTAATATCAACAGTTTTCTAACTATTCTATTTCGAATCAGCTTATCACACAATATAGCAAAATGACCGACTTCATAGCTTGTCTCCATACTAACTTTCCCGTCGCGACAACCTTCCCTGGAACGCCATTCCAGCCATTGGCCGATCAAAAATGGCGTCATACTCGTCGTGCTCGAGTGGAACACGGTAAGGGCGAACGTCCATCGCGCCATCGCTATTTAAAGCTTGCCATCGGGAGCAGAGCCGGGAGGAGAGGAAGCAAGGAGTAAAATGGTTTGAATGTAAAAAAGGTCGCAAATACGCGCAAGCAGCAACGAGACATTTTTAGCATGAGGTGAAAATGTTGGAAAAGAAGGAAAATAAAGGACAGTTCCCATCTGGTGCACATATCTGTGAGACAGATTCATTGCTTTCTGTTCGATGTGCATGCACTTAACGCATGTTGATGAAAGTGTTGTGATAGTTGTTGAAGTTATCGTAATTGGAACTAAACTATTAAATTTATTATTGTTATTTAGAGATTGAAATAGCGTAATCCAGTCGCAGCAAATGATTTTGATGGCTTTGTGGCAGTAAACAAAATTGTCCAACACGTTGGACTTTGGATAGAGCCTTATACACATTTTCCTACTTTTTCTACTATACCCACATAATTTCTACTTGATCAGTGATCTTGAAAATCCGGATTGTAACACTAAATTGTAGTGAATTTATTGTATTTGTCTCAAAGATATATTCTTCTATAATATAATGACAATCTGGAAGTATAACGTGCGCTCTGTGAAGTAAGATGATAACGAAGAGACCAATATCCACGATCATTGAGGATCATAACTAATTCTCGGTGGCTTGCAGCTCTAACTAAAAAGCTAACATTATGGGTTAAATCTAGCAACAAGTCGCTAAAAATAACGCCACTCGTCATATGACCCCCCCTAAACTGCCTGCAAACGAAAACAAAGAAATCAGACCCGACACACACACACACAAGACGAGCAAAACTTGTAGCAAAAATAAGGTGCCGATTCCATTCCAAAGAATAATTGCTGGCGTGGCATTCGTCGTGGTCGCGATATTCAGCGCGCCCCGTGCTCGGTTGTGCCGGTGTCGGTGCAGTTGCGCATATGTGCCATTTTTGTACGCCACGGTACCAAGCGAGCAGACAAACGAGCAAGTAACGGCTCCCGCATTCACCCGTGGTGGCGGGATCGGACGCGGTTTCGCGCGTCAACGCAATGCAACGTCGTCGCGGCAAGAGGAGCAAAAATACGCGATGGCGCATGCTGACGATGCGTTACGAACATGAACAAAAGAGGCATTATAAGGAGATTTTTTCTTCGGGTTGTTGTTCCTCGTCAAAGAGGAGTTGGGGTTTTGCTTTTACTTGTGTCGTTGGAGGCTGTTCTTGGAAGCATTCTTACATTCGATTTAAAATAAGCGATACGCGATCTTATTTTGCCTAGAAATGGTGGAGCAACTCGCTGTATTGAAGTTGAATACGTGTTTTTTCTCACTCATCATTACTCATTCCACATCGCCAACGAGCGACTGACGGTGGTTAAAATAAATCCACAAAACACGTTTGCTTGCGTGGATGTGTGCTTCTATGTGTGTGTGTGTTCGCGTATTACGAGCCGCACAAATGCACATACACACACATTACCACACGTACATTGGCTTTACCAAAGCGGAAACGCTAAAAAAAAGCAATAAAGTCAGCGTAACTGCAACAGCAACCCAACTCAATCTCGTTTTTCGCTCTCTCTTTCTCTCTCTAAGCCATTTTTCTGTATATAGCAAGAAAACTTTCCCCTATATTTGTACCTCATACGCGTATGCTAGAAAATGGTGGTGGGGGATTTCCATTATGTTGGCAGCGGCACACTAAGCCACGCCCTTTTAAAATGTCTCCCAACTTTTTCCTTCTTCTTCACTCCAACTCCTAACGCGTTTGTAGCTCTATCTCTTTTTCTCCTCCTCCATTTCAACCTACCCTACATGAAGAACAAATCTGCCGTGGCTTCAGCACCGAACCCTAGTGTGACACCGTTCCCGGACTCGAAGAAGTTCGAAACGACCAATACGATTTGTTAGGTGCGCAAGCGCTCACGTACCCGTAACCCTAACCAGACTGAAGGTTTCACAAACGCACTCACATTTCAAACGCACGGCATCACGTTTGCACTGCGTTCGCGAGGCGTGCAGTAGGCGAAAGCGAGAGACAATCAGAGTGTTACCGTGGTACCATTCTGCTTGCGCACACGGGCTGGGAAGCACCGAGCGGGAAAAGAAGAAGAATCCAGTGCCAAGGAAATAGCGTAAACATCCACAATTCGTCGTCGTCAGTTCGGTAGCATACACGTCGATACACGGCAACACGAGGTTCGGGTTGTCCCGATGGCAATTAGCAGCAGCAAAGGAAGCTGCTGTCTCGGCACGTAGCACGTAGTTGCACAGCATCGACATCGGCAGCAAGGTAAGCAACTTTGAAGTTCTTTTTCGTAATTTCGCTCCATTTAACATGCAGGCGTCGATAGAAATATAGAGCTCAGGGATTCTGCTTGGCTTTCGTCGCAATGGATGTGGTTGTTTTGGTTTCTGCTTCTTCCGCTTCTTATCCATTCGTACCGATCGCAGCAGCAGTCCATCTGTCAGTTGTCAAATCGTGGCTGGTTGTGTGCGTATGAGCGAGACAACATTATAGCTGGCGCTTACCTGTACGGAGCGTCAGAGCGAAACAGCTAACACTGCCGAAAGGGAGCAGGCAAAAAAGGGCTTAACATTTTTTAGGCGTCTTCACAGCAAAAGCGGGCTGTCGTTTCCTTCTACCCTCGACCACCTCGGTTACCCTGTACACAGCAAACCCATAAGTGCGCAAGTGCTGTCAGTTAGTGGTTGAAAAAAAAACTTCAATTCGTGAGAGAGTGAAAAAAACAAGAGTGAAAAAGAGAACGCATCTCCGCGGAAAAGGGTCTCTCTTTCGCAAAAAGGTAAACAGCTTGTTCACTTACCCTCGCACACACACTCGCGAGCGTCTGTCTGTACACGGTAGCGGCAGCACTTAACGCATCGATCTCCCTTCAGTGCGGCCTCTTCGCAGGGCGCACACCAGCTGCACGTCCGCGCCATCATTATTAGTTCGTCCGTCGCCGGTGTGTTCCCCGAGAGCAGCAGAGCAGCTCGCGCTTTTTCCTTCTTGGCTTGGTGCTTTTCCCGGGCCGGCACCGTGGGGTGGTGGGCAGTGTGGGTGTGCGCGCGCACGCCAAGTAAGTGATCCAAGTAGTGCCCGAGGAAAGCAGCCTACTGCTGCGAATGCGAAACGAACAAGCTGCCTTCTCCTGGTGACAGCATACAAACACACATACACACAGCAGTAGGGGACGCATTTTTTCGTGGTCGTCGTTGCCGTCGTTGCTTTCGCCCATTTGATTGGTTCTAGCCGGGAGTTGATAGTGGAGGGTTGTGGGCTGATAACAGACAGACCACGGGTGGTAGGGTTTTATGGAAGGAAAACCCAACTAGAACCAAAGCACCCCGTAGTGTATACGCAAACGTCGCTTGGTTGTGATTAGCGAACGCGCGAGTGACAGAGAGAGAGGGAGCGAGAGAGTGGCTGTCATAAAAGTGCGTGATGGCGTGTGGGTGAGTGTGTTATCAACGCAAGAGATAAGTGAACGCGTGGCGATAGGCCCTTTCCGCCGATACGCCAATATTGTGCAGAATGCAAGCAATTGGAGAGTGAGCATAAAAAAAGGAACGTGAAATTTAGGGCAGTTTTCCAATGTGCCACTGTGAAGAAGAAAATGCACACACAAACACACGTACAGACGCACGCATACAGTGAGAAAAGTAATTGTTTGACAGCCGTCCGTTAGTGGTGGAAAAAAGTGAGCCAGAAATCCAAATTTTCTAAAACCGAAAAGAAAACCCCTTCATCAGCTATGAAAATGAACGCCCAAAAACAGGGGAAATGTTTCTAATCCGGCAAATTAATTTCCCACCCAGCGAATGTCGGTGAAACAGTGCGGTGGAGCCAAAAAAAAAGGCAACATGATGTGTTTTTTTTTTCTTCTTGGTGTCGCGATGGAAACGCATCCCATCCAACAGCGGGCAGTGATTCCGTTTGCCCTGCCGAAAAGTGTACGGTTGTGTGGTGTATGCAAGTGGTGTGAGTGGGAATTCACCAATACACGTTACAGTGTGTGCAGCGCGTCGCGTCAGCTTGTCGTCTCTCAGTACCTGGCAAAAAAAGTGCGTCAGTAGTGGTAGCAGGGTAGCTTGAAACGATTCTCGCACACACTGTTAAATCGCCGCAACATCATCGACGCACGGAGCAAATAGTGCGTTTGGGTGCGTGTTTTTATTGTGTCTGTGTGTGTTTGTGTCTGTTTTTTTTGGTTCTGATGCCTGCTTCGAACGTCGCTTTCAGCTGAAGATTGTGCGGAAAAGAAACGCGGAAAATGAATCGGAAAGGTTGGTACAATTCGTATGCCTCGGTTGGATTAATGTGTTTTGTACCTTGTGCTTTGTACCTTTCTTTTGGGGGGACTTTGAGATGCAGGCCTAAATAAGCAACAGAATGAAAGTACTGTTGTTCTTCTGCAAAATTGGATGGATGGCTATGCTGGTTTTGGATAAAAATTGTTTGTGTTTCTTAAAAGTAGTGTAAATGTTGCACTCTGAAGTTGGACACATTTCGCTACATCTCAATCATTCTTTTAAAACATTTGTTAGGTTACTTCTGTTAATATAAGGGTTCAAGAATATATTTTTCAAGTTTGTTGAGCTATTGATTTGTTTAGGCATATATTTGATTCTTTCAGTGAGTTGTTGAATCCAATTTCTGACGCTGTATTCCTGGATCTGCTGAGCTATGGATACTACGATAGAAAATGTATGATTCAACAACGTTGCCGAACAAATCAACCTCAACACCGGAACTATTCAACAACTCGATGAAAAATTCAATTGTATACCTGAACAAATCAACATTTCTCAATTGAATTATGTAAAATTCTATTGCTATTAAAAATTTTGTTAAAAAAACATGAAATTGTGCTAATTAAAAAAATCTTTAAAAAAAATTAAACAAAAAAGAGGAAACAATTAACTCATCCACTTGGGTGAGCCACTTCGCCGAAGAGCAGAATCCCTCAACCAAACGAAATTGGTGATTGATCGTATCTAATGATTAAAAAAGCACACAAGAAAAACGGAGACTGTCGATACGATCGGCGCTTTGCCAGCCCATACTAATGGTAATGCGCCTTTGTCCAACTCAACCTCGCACCCGGGCCAGATCAAACACCGAACATCCTGGCTGACTGGCTGGCTGGCTGGCAACACACCGGCAGAGCAGTGAGGATCAATTCTTTCCGTTTGCTTCGATTAAATGTCGTCTTCCTTGCCTGCTGTGGCTGTCTTCCGTCTTGGCCGTTTCTTGCGTCTCTGTTTCGCTTCTGCCCCGGTGGGAAAACTAAGGACCTTCTGCTGCTGTACGACGTCGGCTCGACCGGGTGCATGATGTTTTACCTTCCACCACCGTTTTCCGGTGTCTTTTCCCTTTCCCTCTCTTTTTTTTTTTGGATTAAAATTAACGCACGCACACACGTACGACGTTTGCTGCCGAGCCTGAGAAGTTGCGCTTCTTGGAAGGAATTATCTTCCTGAACACACGCACACGACGCAACGCCGGACGGTTTAAAATGTTAGAAGAAACCGAACCGAAAAAGGAAGTCCTGCTTCAGGGACCTTTAACCATAGCATGCCGTGGGAAAGTGCAGGATGGCGCCATGGCGAGTGTTTCCTTCCTTCTTCATGTATATGTTGTCGTCAGATGTGTTGTGTTTCGTAATTAATGTCATGCCACATGTTCGAAGGCTTCACTAGCGCCCAATGGCTAGCTCTAACGAGGATGTCCAATTGTAGATAAAGTTATGGCTTAATAAATATTCTACGAAAGGGAGAATTTATTGTCCTTGTTTAACAGCGTCTTTGTTGTACGATGCTATTAAGAAATAGTAAAAATCGGGCTCCTATTGCACTAACGTTCTTTAAAACAGCACCATTAAAACACAGATCCTTGCAGGCTCAAGATTGAGCACTCAGCATAACAGCCGCGAGATACGCGGTACAGACACACTCACACATAAGCACACATGGACAGGATTGCTCACACCAGCACCTTTGCCTTTGGGCACCAATTTGATTAATGACAGGTCATTATCGGGTCTATGCTCTGCCATGTTCCAAACTGCATGCGAGCTTGCAGAACTGTAGCGCAAGCAAGAAAGGCGGTCCTCACTGACTGACCACGCGAAAGCACGAATGTCAGACAGACAGCCACACATTCTCACACTTGCTCACAGATTAACGAGCGCTGGCGTGATTTAACTCCCAATCGCGCGTCCTCCGCGAGGTGGTGTAGCTACGCGACCATTTGACACGATAATGTGCTCTGGTAGGGGTCTCGACGGGCAACGAGATGAAATAACCTGTCAAAATCAGCTGCTACTACGACGATCATCGGGGGTCGTTTGATTTATCGACTACTGGTGTTCGCAAGAATGAATGATGGGTGGAATGAATTTTGCATGATGAATGAAATACCACGAGCGTTGATTAGTCTACGATCGTTTGATGATGAGTTGCGCCCGTGGCGATCTCTTAGGGTGGTTCGTATGCCCCCCTTTATGTTATTGTATCTCGCGCTCTCCCTCAGTGGTTCATAACTGTACACAAATGGGTTGGAGCAAAACAAATTCAATCTCCGGTTTTTTTGCATTGCAAAACGTGAGAGGTTTTAGCTAGGAATGTCTGGCTTCCTCGACTCTATATTTATTCAAAGATGAATAGTTTGATATCCAGTCCAGTCTTGTGGAAGATCAGCGCCGTGTCACATGGCTACTCCAAATGTAGATCATGTGCCGATTCTTCGTCTTTGGCCTTACAATCTCGGGTGACCTTAAGCTTCGGGTTTCTTTGCATTATTTTACTTGCTAGATAATCAGAACTACCGGATTACTGTCCGCGAACAATTTTATATCTAAAAATTCGTGTCAGTAACTGTCATTTCTTCCAATGCAACCAACCCACACATGTGGGCTTATATTCACCAAATTTAAGCTATCCGAGTTGGAGACTAACATCCCTCTCAGCCAGAACGATTCCCCAATCGAAAATGGGACGTTTTATTGCGATTCCTTAAATAAAAATATCTGTTTGAAGAATCCTTTCTTCTTTTGTGTGGGATATCTCAAAATGTCTTCAATGCCAGTCCCAGCTATTCTTATTCTAGCTTCCCTTTCCTTTTCCCATGACATGAGATTGATTCCTGAGTTCCTAATTTTCATTCCTAACATGACAACACAACGTATCTCCTTCTAAGAACGAGGTTTAATAATTTCTATATTTCATTTTAGTCAACAATTATTCTCTAATTCTGCAGAGAAACATGAAATTCAATTCCTAATGATGGCTCAATGGTTTATAAATGAGATAGGAAGCAATTTTTAAGAAAATAATCGCTCCTTTAAAATATCTTGATGGCCAAGAACTATCAAACGAGATACTCCAAACTTAAGTTTAAACTACCTCTCATCCGGTTAATGTTTGCAATGCATATGATAATTTTATTCCATTTCCTTTATCGAAGAGATAACTTTCGAATAAGACGTTAAGCTTGGATCACAGCTATTTTATCCGCCAGGTTCCAGTTCCAGCAAGGACAAGGACACGACAAATGTTCTTATGCATTCAAAAACAAGTTTCTGTTCACTTCGCTACAATGGTGGTGCATGGCACTGATCCGGCCGTCCTGTTGAATCAGTTGAACAGTTCTCAACACACAATCCGATTGTGTGAGAGGAGAAATGATTGGCGAAGAACATTTGGGAAGGGATCAAAGCTTTCTCTGTACGAACGCAAGGTTGGCAAGGAGGAGGTGGAAACATTTTCGCTCGAGCCAACCGTTCTAATGCTTTTTTTGTTTGAAACCAGATTGAAAATGCATTGCGAAAATGTTGTGCTGTGCAAAGGCAGACGATGTGTTTTGTTGATTCGCTCTTGGCGCCGCCCGTTGTGCTGCGAAACCGTACAACGTTTCGAAGCCAGTCAAGGTCGTTACACCGACCGTCCGAGTGCGAAAACGTCACCATACACGCGCCGGTTACGCGATGGCGGAGTTTGGTGGTCCCGATCCGTGTGGCTCACAGTGCGCCCAACTTCCCGACTTCTGTCTCGTGCACGGCGAGACAGGCTAACCCTGTCACCAACACCCCTCCGCGCGAGTGCGCGAGTGCAACTGAACCACCTTCGGTTTCGTGCTCGGAACGTAACCCTCAAACCCCCTGAAGTCGGTCGGACACGGTCGTCTTCTAACTTGCGAACGCTTCTTGCGCTTTCCGGGCTTTGCAAATGAACCGGTTTCACACCGATGTGGCGCATGAACCTTACCGGTGGTGAAAACGTGGGTGAGAGGGCACTGGAACTGGCACTCGGTCCACGGGCGTACGCTGCTTGGACGCGGTTAGAAAGCGGTCGTAATAGTAATAACAATAATTATCGTCATCATCGGGATTGTATAACCTCGATCCGGCGCCCACCACATCCCACTGCCGACGCGCGTGGCAAGGATCCGAGTGAGGTTACGAGTTGTGGCTTCGTTTTTTGTTTGTTCCTCAGGCGAATCGCTTTGATCTGGATGGGAAGTTAGGTTGGGTTGGCTGACTGGCTCCCTGGCTAGAAAGGAAGTTCACGACGCAGGATTGCGGAATCTTTTGCTAAAGTTGCGTCGAGTTGGTCAGCTTGTGGAGAAGATGTAGTATTTAATGGTGTGTTGAAACATTATAAAATGGCGTTTATTGTAACTTGCGATGTGTCTCACTACAGACGAACAACTTTTAATTGCAATCATCAGCACCAAACTCGTCTATTGTTGATGCGCTCATCCACAGCAGCGCTCAGTTGCGGACGTACTTTGATGGTTTTGATGGACGGAGTAAACAGTTAGCCACTGATTGCTAATTATTCATGTTGCATTGATACTAAGAATTAATTATGCAGAACCCGCCAAACTTTAAGAGCTGGGTTTAGCTAGTTCATTTACAGATTCTTGTTATAATTTAGTCTGTAGTTCGGCAAGTGTATGTTTGAGGATAATAGAATTATTATGAAAATAACCCCTAAAAGAGTTTTCCAACTGTTCAACACTCTCAGACTATCACGCTGTAAACATGTTAGATACCAAGGCTTGATTCACTGTAAATCGATGAGTGATTTTGTAGTAATTTTGCTAGAAGCTAGAAGGCAACATTGGCGCCGGTCTACACACGGCAGGACCGGGGCACAAATCCCATCCCGACCGCCTCCCCGTACGCAGGGCTGACTACTTTGCTACGTGTAAAATCCAGTCACAGAAAGCCAGAAATGGCAACCCTCTGGGGGTTGTATTGCCAAGGAAGAAGAAGACGATGCACACCGTAGGACCTTCTAATCCTCGTTATAAGATAGATTGCGTTGTTATCTAGAATCATACATTGTTTTAAATGTTTGGACGCTTGTTATATGACCTGAGGAATCTATATTGGCTTCCAAAATCGATAGCTCGACGTGGTCCGGATGGGATTTGATACCGGTCTGTTCCTGTGCGAAACCACGTGTTAGCAAATATATTGCTCAAACTGAAAAATACCCAAATTCAAGCTTGATAAATTTCCTTGGATAAGAATTCCTTATTTCTATACATATTTTTCATGTTTTGCTCAAGGACTTCCTAAGCATTTCACTTCTATTCATCCTTCTTACCTTGCCTGCCACAGCAAGATGTCGAACCAAACGTGTCCCAAAGAAGCATGCAAGAAAGAATGTTTTACGAACTCCTCCTTCATTTCGCCTCACACAGCAACTACCAACAAAGAGCAGAGAAACCGTTTTGGTACCCCATTTTGCTTCGAAAATACCGACCAAAAACCTATGATGACGAGCAGGTAGTATACATTCGCCCCGGAGGTCAGAACCATCCGGTAGACACTCGCCTTGGTCCCAAAGAGAGAGAAAAAAAGCAGAATAAATCCACCCGCAGACTGACTCCCCCAATCGGGGAAATAAACATGGCGGAAGGAAGGGGGGCACACAGAACAGAACTTGCCGCCCTCCCGGTGGGGTGTAAAAATGAGAGAGGGTACGCCAGAGAAGAACAAAAAAAAAACCGCGTGTTACGGAGATTGGTAGACATCTGGATGTTTCAGTGCGTCTCACGAATTAGGGATGTACGGGCTGCTTTCTCTGGCCACGGTGCTCCGACCAAAAAAAAAAAACGCCCGTCCCAGACCGAATTAAAGAGGAACTACCGTATCAAAACAAAAATGGGGTTTCTAGTCGGAATGGAAAGGAATGGTCGGGAAAAAAGGTTGGTATGTGTTTGGAGAGGTTTTTTTGCTGTTGGTGTTGTTGTTGGTTGGCTCTTGTTGACAGTCATTTAATACGACGAAGGCAAGGATAAGACTGCGAAAAAGGTGCGTAACTCAGTGTACTCGGGGTTTTGCATAGGAGTTAAGCTGTATTGCTTGATGAAATTTTGGTTGTATTTTCTAGGAACTTGTCAAGAACTAGTTAGGATATCAATAGTGCCAAAAGGGAAAAGGATCCTTATTTCAAGCCAGCTTCAAATATTTTTTTTCCGGATGTCGCAATTGTAAACTAATTTAATATTAACATATATCCATATCCTTTCTATTGCAAAGGATTAGAGAACATTTCAAACCAAATTTTAGCAAAACTTTTTGATGTCGGTACACTTACAAAAAATCCCTGCCGTTCTTGAATAAGCTCATGGTCACAGTTGTTCAGAACTCCAGAGTCTCGTTAGTGTCCCTTTTTTTAATATCCTCTCCAACGGTTCTGGATCCCTGCACTAATAGTACATTTCGAGCAATATTTGCCTAAGTGTCCTGTATGCGCTCCGTAGAAAGTGTAGTAAGATTTACGAGAATGTAAAAACTTTTCAAAATAAATCCGCGCCCATTTGATGTTCGGGAGACACGTCCCATTTGCTGTAGGAAGGATAGGAAGAGGATACAGGAGAGCGAGAGAGAGAGACGAGATTTATTATGCTGTACGGGCCTAATCCAAGCGTTACCTCCTCCTGCATCCCCTAGCGGAATGAATAAAGCATGTTTAAAGCATATAAGGAGCTTTTTCAACGCAGTTGATAATTCAACCCGGGCTCAAGGGATTTGTAAAGAATGTTAACAAAAGTTTCTATGAAGTTGCTAAACCACTAACGCCACATGAACGCCAACAGCTTTAGTTGGATTATTCGAGAGTTAAAGTTAAAGTAACGATCACTGCTTTTGCTGGAAACATGACAGATATTACTAATTTGGTATGTTCCTTTATAGATTCCAATACACTTGCTTCATTCCAAGTACAGAATCTCACATCCGAATCGCGCCATCAGTACATCAGCAGACGGTGCAATACACTGTCCAACGAGTAGACGTCACAACGGAAGACAGACAACCCCACAAAGCGTTAAAATGACATCTTCCCTGTCGTCTTCGCAAAAGAAAGTGAAGAATTTCACGTCTCTGGGCGGAATTCTCACCGTCCTCAAAGGCTGAGCCGGAGCAAACCTCCTAGACAGACACATTCAATCAAGCGAAAAAGGTTTGCCTCCATCTCGTTTCAAGAAAACAAGACTCAGGTGTGGAGACTGTTTTTTTTTAACGATGGCTTTATTTAGTAATTTCCTTTTGCAGGCTTTTGCGGAATTGAGGAAGTGTTATTAAAGAAAAAAAAAGGAATCCACTAACATCAGGCGGGACAAACTTTCGGTCGGTGGTAGTCGGCGAACGTTGGAAAACGATCCTATAAATAATGTGCTATGCTTTGGGCTAGTTATCTTGATCAGTTTGCGGTAGATCGTCTACGATATGGCACATCCTCGATGGGCAATCCTTCTCCTCTAATTCGACCAGCGCAAGGCGGCTTGCCATTTTCTTCATCCTTCGCCGAAGATAAATCGATCATTTGCCCCCTTTTTTTGTCCCTTGCTTTTTAGTGCACGATAAGTGCAAATAAATATCAGTTTCTTTCGAGGTCATGCTTTATGCCTGTTGGCAGCTTTCCATCGGGATTAAGTACGCCTGCCAAGTGTTATGTACGGCCAGCAAGATCTCTGTGCGTTTTGCCGACCCAAAGGTCATCGTCACGAAAAATCCTTTTGCTGTTTTTTTGGAATGTGCCTGAAGGACATGTATTTAATTTCCTTTGGTACTTGTTGTCAATTCCCATTGGTTCGATAAAAGCCTATCCTACTATCACTTTCACCGGGATTCTTCTGACGAAACGAGAAGTCTAAGGCAACGCAGGATGTGCACCGGGCCCCGAAAACATGAGGCCTTCCCGGAACGAATCTAAACTATTAGATTCTTTGCATTTTGCTGCCACCACCAGCCCCTTAAAACTGAGACCGATGACCTTTTGCGAGAGAACAGAAATGAAAATGGGAAGAAACGCAACAGCCCAACAAGTCGCTCACCCTGTGACCATATTTCGCATTCATTGCTTCTAAACACACTTCCAAACGCCCCCCTACCTCGAAGGGTCGTCTTCTTCCGACACTCTCGAGCAGACGAGAAAGCACACGAGGACGAAAACGGCCAGAACGGGTCCTCCGGGATGTGGGGAAGGTCATAGAAGTCTTTCCGTCTCGATCTGTTCTTGCTCATCTTCACATGTGGCTAGCAAGTTCTAGCTCTCATCAGAATATCGTTTTGTTTTGGTTTTGGCACTTATAATTAACAACTGTTCGAAACATTAGTCATTATCATAAATCATGGTTTGATCGTGTAGCGTTCAATTTATTAAATACAATTAGTGTCAAACATCGGATGAGGCAGGTGTTGATGCTTTTGGAGGCTTAAATTGATTCACCTTTTAGTTTGCTGCAATCTAGTCGTCGTCGATATTACTTCAATCGAGCCGTTGTTGTACTGCTCTCAGCAACCAGTGATTTATATTTTAAACTATTTGCCTCATTTCTTATACGCACTCTCAGAACTATTAAAAATATTCATTCTTTTCTGTTGTACTCCTTATTTTGTTGCAGAATTTGATGGTTGACATCGTAAAGGAAAGCAGAAAGTCATACTACACGGCGTTGTTCAGTGTATTTCTTTTAAAATAAAAAAATAGTGTGTATTCTGCGAAGGATGTGTAAAGCAGTTAGAGATCTATTCTGGTAAGTGAGATCATTGTTAAAATCCTATCTTGTTCTTGACTTAAAGGCCATTTCAGCTATGCTTGCCAGTCTATTTGATATCACGTAGCCGGACAGGCAGTCCTTAATACCGAGGACCGGTCCGAATGGGATTCGATACCCGAACCTGTTCTTCTAAGAAACAGTTACGAAACGGAAATATGTAAGGTTAATTATGCTTTCCTTGCAACAATTTCAAGAGAGAGTTCGAGAGGGACAACCAAATAAGATAATCGGTTCTAGCAGGAATAAATTAATGAAGACAACAATTGGCCCAAGTTTTGGTACATTTTAGGGCTTATTATTTATCGCTTTACTATCGATTTAGTCTATCTCTTGTCCCCTTTGGTATAGGTATTTAATTTGTGCAGCCAAAAAATTTCTATTTCTCACTCGCGCATTGCATCTGATGATGCATTTTTCATTCCATTCTGCTGTTGTTGATGTTGTTGTTGCACTTCGTCATCCGTCCCGCACAGTGTTGGAGGAAGCATATGAATACCCGACAGGACGTTGAGACGACGTGGCAGGGGGTGATAGGTTGTTGGCCTATTGCATTTATATCGAGTGATGACGGGGTGATACACACGCACACACACACGACATGGTTGATGTGCGCGAATATAGCGCTGGGAAGTGGATCAAGGTTAGCAAGGCCTGGGATCATATGGGTTACTGGTTGCTCTGCAGTGGCGGGTTCCGTTGCCTGAATCGGAAGTAGAGAGGGCAGCTTGTCGGTGGAATCGATTATCAGGGAAAAAGGATGGACGAACCAGCTGAAGGGATGTATTGCCAAAATTTGATCCCTTCCGTTTTTTGTATGGAACAACCAAGGCCCAAAAAAAGGGTGTGAAATGGCCAATATTGATTTGATGGGATGGTTGAAGGGTTGAAGGGAAAGCATGGTACCGGATGGGTTTTGATGAAGCATCAACTTCCAATTGTTGTCATAGGTTGTTACAAAAAAAAGTTTGGCATTTTTGAAGATTTTTTCTAAAAAATATTTTTTTTTAAACTTAAAGAGCATAATTTTAATGTTTCAATGTATATGGTCTCCATTCAAATTAACATACATGTAAAACCTCTTAATTAAGGGCTTTATGGCCCCGTCTTAACTTTTTTGATTATGCCGTCGGTCGTCTAATGTTTCAATCCACTTGGCATACAGTCTATGCTCTATGCTCTATGTTTTCGGTCCGAACACAACCTCACATCACGAGTGCCACAAACTTCTGTATCTTTTAAATAATAAAACGTAACTTTGATTGAGGAGGCCCCACACAACATCCTTTCCTCAATTTTTAGGGAGCTGATTTTTGGATTCCCAATCGCCAAACTTTAACCGAGCCCGTCCGTGTGCCAGCAACATACAAGTGCGTGCGGTGCGATCTGGCAACGTTGCACTGTTTTGGCTGTCCCGGCCGGTTAAAACGTTGGCTTGCGTTATGCTCACACGCACACACGTGTGTAACCAAGGGCTACACGAACAGGTGTGTGTGTGTGCACGAACGAGTCGTGTGCAATAATGATGCTTTGCGTGTATGGTTCGCGGTTTGACAGTTGCACAGTTGTGTGTTTTGCTATGTTGCCCTTCAAGAAGTTTTTGACAATTTCTTCTTCGCAACACCGGCCGTCTACCGACGACGTATCATCTTCAAGGTCACTTTCCTCACCATGGAAAAACGCTTCACAATTACGCCTCGCACGTTTGTATGCTAAATGCTGGTTACGTGTCTAACCTCCACTAACCTAGAACCGTTTGCAATGTTTACATCGATTACTTACCGGAATGCGATCGATTTTTGTTGAGAACGAGCGATTATCACAGCTGATCAATGAGTAAGGGCGATCCCCCACAAAAACCCCGGCACGATTTTGCACTGATGCTGCGTTGAATGATGCTCACCAACTGATTAGCTGTGTAACTGTGTAACAACACCTATTGCGCTCTGTTATCATTTACCGCACGGTACGAATTTTCTGCACACACAGCCACAGCGACGTGTTGGACGGTAGTGATGGGGGGTCCCGAAGAAAGTAAACACCTTTAATTTGATTAAGTCACCGTTCCCCAGCAATGATTGCTTTGTTTACTTGCTTGCGGTTATTTATTGTTGTTTCTTATCACCGCCGAGAAACCGTGTGCTGCTGCTGTTCTGCGTGCGTATGCGCTACATACAACGACGACGACGACAACCAGACAGCCCCAAACAATACGTTTGACGTTTACGAACTGATGCTGTCAGTTGTATGCTCCGCAACTGACAGCATCGTTTGTCAGATGAGCGCGAGGCGATGGTGGTGAGTCTGTGTGCGTATGGCGCTTGGTTGGAATGGGAGAGAGAGAGAGTGTGCGTGCCCTAACGGCGTTGTAAACAAATGGCATTGCCTAAAAAAGATGTCTTCTAGAAACAAATATGAAGATGATTTTTATTTCCAAAGATGGACGCATGATCGTGTCGTATTGGTAGATGATGGCTGAGATATTCTAATTTAATGTGATTCGTTTTTGGAAATCCACTTGTAGTAGGTACAGCGTTGCTTGAACCATCCTCTCACTCACACCATACCTACAAACGGCTACCAATCCGGCGCGTCCTCTCTCTGACGGGTGAATTCTTGTGCGCCTGTTACTTTCTCTCGCCGACGGTCGAAATATCCAAGCCAGCCATCGCTTTCGGTGCTGCCATCTTTTTCGCCATAATCGCCTACGGCTACCCAGCATTGGGTTGCAGGGGTGCTATGCCATGGTTAAAGTTTTCTGTACAATCACCACCATCCACACGTTGGAGGAACGCTCGGGAGCTCGTGGCGAAACAGTTCAATCTGGTAGCGTGTGTGAGGTTCGAATGGCTTGCTTTCTTGCATGCGCATTCGCTCTCTGTCTCTCTTTTTCTTTTCTTTGCCTACTCCATCTCTGTCGCTCTTGCTTTCTTGCTTACAAACGCATTCCGGTCTGTCGAGGATTACTGCGCTCGTGAAATTCGAACGAACGAACGTTCGTCTGGCGGGAGTTACTACCTTCCGGCCTGGTCTCCTGTTACTTTGGTAGAGTTTCAGCCGACGGAACTTTTTTCCGGCATTTCGAGTTTGGCCCACCGAGATGGGCCACCGGTTCAGTATGGGAGCGAACGAGAATGTGTGTGCCCTTTTATTGTGCCATCATTTGTAGTTTTGTGAATTTTAAATGACGCGGAATGTAAAAACTAACCAATCTTTTAAGCATGATGTGTGGCGCCCATCGTGTTTTGGTGCATTCGGTGCAAATGCATTAGCGCTGATGTGATGCAAATATCGTTTCGCCAAAGGTTGCGCACCCGTCGGCTTCTAAATCAATGGTGCTAGAAAGGTTATTTTCAAATATTTCAATAAACTTATAATACAATTGCTCGTGTATTTCTGCTGTATACTGGCTGTTCTTTCATAGCTTCAGTCCCTTAATTAATTGCCTTGATAAATCATTCATGGCTTTTTTATGGCTTAAGATGAGTTCCTTGTACAACTAAAGATCAGAGAAATCAGTAGCAGTACAGTTTGGGTTTCTCGTTCAACATTTTAATATTAAAGAAAAACATTAAAGCAATTAGTACAAAACAATTATCATCTCTTGTAATCCACTGTGTTTTTTATACACAAAGAAAAATTATATTTTTAATGTTTGTGCCTCTCTCTTTTACTTATATTCTCTCTCTTTCTTTACCTATCTTTCTAATGTGAACCAATGATGCAGTTATATGGCTTGTTTCGACCTAATAAACCTGTTTCGAATAGTTCTATTAAAGCAAGATGCACGCTTTTGGCAGTGCAGAACCCCGATTCCAATCTGAAAGAGTTTCAGGTATTAATTTGTTCCTCAATAGCTCTTTTTGATAGAGTTTCTCCCGGCAAGAACTTTAATCCGGCTTAAAACTCCACCATACAGCCGAAGAGGCAAATAGAGTATTCTAATCTAAACAAAGAGTTCCAAATAATGGGTAAAAACATGCTTTCCAGACTGTTTTCCACGGTTCCAATATTTGTGTTTTTGTTTTAAACCTACACCAGAAAAGCAATCCGCATTGTCTGTTGTATGCAATGAATTATGGTTACATATTTGAATTTGCTTACATAGTTTCTTTGTCCAAAAAAAGGGAAATAAATTATTTTTAATGAAATTTTCCACCAAATACAAGCATTTACCCAACTGGCGTGAGACGGTTGTGTGCGAATAAAACACCGATTTGGATGCATTTTACGAAGAAAGGCGGCAGCAGAGCTGGTACTGAGCAGAAGTTGCGGAGGAAACGGCCGCTTTTTTGCTGCTGCTGCTGCTGGTATTCTGCCAGCCATCCCATTAGCACACTGTTGGACGCCTTCGATAGTCATTTTTCATCTTGCGCACTCTCTTTCACCGCTTGCCGATGAAATCCCTCGGGGTGGTAGAGAAGCGAACGGGTCGCGTACACAACACCACCCCATTCGCCCTCTTCGTATGCTCGGATCGGTGCTTCTTGTGCTTCTTTTTCATGCTACTCTTCCCAAGCTGGCCTAATGGACTGGGAGGAACAAAAACGAAAAAAGAAAACGAAACTCTTCTTCAAATAGCATCTCATTCCGGATTCAGCGTGCCGTTGGTATAAGGGCAGATGGCTTTTTCTGCTGCCTCTCTTTCTTGTCCACTTTAAAATTAAGTTGTGGATTTCCCTGCCACATAATCAGTGGTAGGGGAATGTGGTTCTTCACTACTTTGTTTTATGGTGTTATTCATCCCCTCCTTAGAAAATGGCTTATGTACCTATATGGAGGGTTGTTTAAATTTCCCCTCGATTATATGACGCGATCGTAAAGCAATGTACCTCATAAAATCGCAATTTTTTTTTTTGGTAGGAAGGGCAAACTAGCTATCCTGGAAGGTTTAGATCCCTTGAGTGCGAAAGAGACTACCGATGTTCGTATTCGGAAGAGCATCCCTATTCGCTTGGAGAGGGAAATTGTCTCGTTCGGTAGTGTGTGTTGGTGTGTGGAATAAAAGCGTACGAATGTGTGTGTGTGCTTTTCCACCTTCATTTTCTTCCTCCTATTCTTGAGCGCAACTGCGGTTGCCCACCACCATCGATCATCAACGCTGCTGAATCCAATAAAAAAGTGAGATGGCGCTATCCGTGCTATCCGACGGGTGTACAAGAGACACATGCACCAACGAGCTTGCTGCTCTGCTGTATATGTGTGGTGGCACTGTGGAAGAAAAAATTTAAACGATGTTGGTTGGTGTTGTTGCGAGCAGTTTTGCTTCGCTTTGCACGGCATAAATTAAGTTAAGCGCGTGGGTTTTCTTTTATGAGTTTTACCATCTTTCTCGCTGCATTTGTTGCTGCACTTGTAAGTTTGATGATTGATGATCTCATCTCATCCGGTGCCTTTGTTTGGGTGGGATTGTTTACGGTGCTGTGGAAGAAAATGTAACTTCAACGGGATGCACGATCGTTTAGTGTCGTGATCAACATTCATAAGCCTTTGAAATGAAGAATAAACTGTTAAATAGAATAAATCAGTGTTTCTCAGGTTAAAAAGCGAGTGTCTTCATGAGTAAAACAATTTGCTGTTCGAGACGTTATAACAGAATGTCGTAGATTTCTTAGCATGACCCTAGAAACGTTGTGAAGACAGTGTAAAGTCTGACAAAATAACTCTTTTAAACACGTTAGAACTACTTTTCGGACGTTTTCTCGGTTCTACACAATATTTTTTAAATAAAATTTTAGACATCTTTGGTATTTTGCCTTTACTGACAAGTTTATGTTTTATTCTTTTCTTCCAGAATTTTGTCCAGAATCTTTTGATAGTTTGTAACGCCGAATACGAATACTTGTGGAGCTTCTTTAGCTCTAGTAAAGAATAGCTGTTACAAGTGGAGGGTATGATCAAATCTTATCTAATCTACGCCATCAGGATGTAAGCTGGCTGGATGAACTTTGCTAAACCACTGAGTCTAAAGAAAGGTAAGTGTTTCACATTTCCCACTAAAGAAATAATAAATTATACTTGAAAATTACGATTTTATTTGCTTTTCAAATTGCAAAGAATCTGACAGAATTGTGAATCGGGTGTTAGCTGGAGAGTCTGAATTATAAGAATCAGAGTTTAACCGTTTCCGATGTACCTTTGCTACATTTAATCAGGAAATTACTTGTATTCTTCTTTATCTGGGCACTTGAACCGCTATTTCCGGTTTCGAACTCGAGACCCGAACTCACAAAAAACCTCTCCCCCGTTAAACAGGTTCGATGCAGCATCCTTCAACTTCTATTCCGCGTAGGCCTTCCAAGTGGCTTAATCTACTCTTGCTTGACTTAACTTATCGGCAGCTGGGTGGTCATAGTCTTGCAGTCGTGGAGACTTACTAGGGATATCGGGGTGGGATTTGATATCGGTTAATTTCGTGTTAATAACTTGCTCAGCCACCGGACTTTCCCAATGAGGAATATTCAGTGGCCTGTTTAACGGTAAGTGATCTGAGCGGCTGCGTGGGACGCCGAGCTTGCATTGGGTCCGAATTCATAAAGAACCTCGTCTTCAACTTTGATTCCGCTTGGAGCCTCCTAGAGAATTAGTTCTTCTTCTTTGGCATTATAACCTCGACAGGTCTCAACCTGCCATTTCTGGTTCTCATTGGCTTTTTTTCCCCATAGCTGGATAGGCAGTCCTGCGTGTCGAGAAAGCAGTCTAGATGGGATTTGTACTCCATCCTGCCGTCTGAAGACCGACGCTGCTATCGCCCAGCTACCGGACCACATCATTATAATTCACACAACTTAACTTACAATTTGAAAGCTCCTAGCCTCGTCGTTTGCTGGCGGTCGGTAGGCATCGAAACTAGTCAAGTCGGCGAGGTCGGCGGCCACCGGCGTTCCCTATGGTCAGGTACTAACGCTTGCAGTGCGACTCCGTGCGATGCGGCTAAGCCTAGGAAGTGGGGATGAGGGGCCAGGCTGCGAAGGCAGTTCCAGTGGATCTCGGAGGGTTGTTAGAACCGCTAGCTTTCGATTGTCGTTTACATTACATTACATGCTACGTAATATAAAAAGGCAGTGTTGCAAAACGATGAAACTGGATCAAGGCAATTTTTAATTAAAGGAAACTTTGCTGTTGGTTCTACGATGTCTTCTTAGGCTTTGAAGCCATGTTCATGGTTCATCGGGTCCTTAGGGCCCCGAGCTTCCAAGGAGTATCATACATATTTACAGAGGCGGATCTTTTATATCGGCTGGTTTTGCTGACCGCGCGGTTTGGTAGCCGAGGCGATAATGGTGCCGGCTTTCGCACGGCTGGACCGGAGTTCAAATCTCATCCAGACCGCCTTCCCGTACGCAGGGCTGACTATTGTGCTACGGGTAAAATCAAGTCACAGAAAGCCAGAAATGGCAGGCCGAGACCTCTCGAGGTTGTAGTGCCAAGGAAGAAGAAGGTTTTGCTGTCCTGGGATCCTGGAGTCCTCAAGCCCCGAATTCCAAAAAGAGCCTATTATAAAATAAAATTTTCATACCATGTTTCTGCTTGGCATCTCACTCAGGCCCAGATAGTGGATACGAAGTATTGGGGGCTTCCAACTTCTATTTTGTTTAAAGCCTGCAGTCTTCACACGGCAGGAGCGGGGTTCACATCCCATCTGGGTCGTTCCCCCATAGTGAGGACTGATTATCCTATTACGTGGTGTCCATTAGTCTAGTAAGCCAAATATGGCAGGCCTGACGTAGCAGGTAGTTAAGCTAAGAAAGAAGAGAAGTCTCCAAGAGGCTTGATCCGCCACCAACAGCTCATGAATCATGATTGCATTCGGATTTACAATAATCAATTCATTGATTTTGAATCTTATCAACAGTTAATTGACACACGGTTGATTTGAGAATCTTTATGCAAGGAAGGAATCTAAGGTCTACAAGTCGATGAAGTCTTACAAGCTTTTGAAAGCACATGGTACGATGTACTGCAGACTGCGTACAGTTAATGCATGAAGAAGCGCTTGAAACAAAACCCATCATTTCCGACTCCATTTTGTATGCAAAACAACCGTTTCCTCTGGAAGGTGAAAAGCTGCTCGGTGCCCAAAACAGGACAAAAAAAGTTTAACAGTCGTATTAAAATTTTCTGGCCTTACGCCGGTTTACAAAATGGCGTACGTAGCGTTTTTTTTCGTCTTTGACTGCTGGTCTCGCTTAGCTTAGGTCCCTTTCCCATTCCCTCTTTCCCCTTACCATTTTGTGGCATCACTGCGATTCTCACCAATCCATCTCTATCCCTTTGTTCCGATAAAGTAAAAAAAAAAAGCGGAGGGTTTGTGAAATGCGACGATGATGATCTCGCTTACAAATTGGGTGCCGCTGCAAATGTAACAAAATCGTAATGGCGGAACACACATATGAGTACTGGACAGGCAGCTTGAGCTTGTGTTGTGTGCCAAGGGAAAATTGTTCAAGCATAACGAAGTGTGCTCTGGTTGCTATGGAAGAGAAATAGAGAGCGAATGGTTCTATTCGCTTTTCATTCGCTCTGTCGGACGCATATACCCTTTGAAAAGTCGAGGGCAAGGACTGTGAATAGAAATACCCTCAAAGGAGCGTGCATTTCCATTTGGATTCGAGTATTGGAAAATTAGGAGTTTAAAATGATGGGTGAAAAAAGGACTTCGTTTGTAGTTCCCCTCTGATGTTGCCCAGGGCCCAGGGGTGTTTCCCTTGCTTTAAGCCTACTTTGATTGAATATCATCTGACAGGAAGAAGTAACAAAAACTAGCCTTCGATCAAAAGAAATCGATCGTAATTCTTATAAGAGATGCATACTCTTAGGCTTTTCTGATTTTCATTAAGAGCAACATCTTTATTTCTCTGCACAAACTGCTTGGTTTTTATGACCATTATCCTGTGTAGTTTGATCAGCGAACGGCGCAACCAAAGGGTACAATCAAGAGACAGCCAAGAAAAAAACGATCAGAAGATTAATTTTGTTCTCCGTTGTGCAGCCACGTTCGCATTTCAGGCTCGATCGTATTTGACCGTGTAGTGTGCAGCGAAAAAAAAGGAACCCAATAACAAGCAGTTAAAAAAGACACTATAATCTGCTTTCGGACAAAGGGACAAAGAGCGGTCAGGCAAGATCATAAAGAACTGGAACGAACGAACGAACGCGCTCCACATGTGGCTCCAGGATGGCATCCCAGGATCAGGTGACGACGGTGGTGGAATGCCGTGTGCTTCTCTCCGTGCTTAATGAAGGAAGAGAAGCACGAGAAGGAAGGAATGACGAAAAAGCATAAATTATGTTGTCTCGTCATTTTCGTGTTGTTCATTTTGCTTTTTCTTCCTTGCTGCGTGTGGTGTGTGTGTGTGTTTTTTTGCGGATATATGGTCCCTCAGCTCATTCGCGATCCCCCTTTTTGCTGTTCGTAACAACCACGATAGGGCAAGCCCGAGCGTTCGGTTTGGACGGGATGAATTAAATTCAAAGAGGGGATGGTCGGTTCGGACGGGACGCCGTTGATGATGATGGTTTTCGAAGTGGAAAATGGCAGAACCAAAGAACCGAAAAGAAGGGTGGAGATCCTTTTCTTCTCTGCTCACCCTTGAGCGGATTGCTGTTTGGTTGTTAAATTCCATCCCCTATCCTGTATTTTCTGCCGCCGCTCGCACCGGTTGAGCAGGGATATTAAAAGGGTGCATTCTACTCGGTTGAAATCGGAGTTGAAATTTTAAGAAATTTTGAACTTTTTTGTTGTTTTTTCAGATTTTGTTAAATGTTGTAAATTTAAAAATAAAAATAAAATTCCATATTTTTTTTTTCATTTTTAGTATGAAGACAAACAATGTTCTCATTTAACAAATTAATGTTTTGAAATATTAAATAACAGCTACAAAATCTCAATCAGTAAAAAACAATAAATGCTGCCAAGAGAAAACGTAACTTGAACTTGAAGTTCGAAAGATTGAAAAGTACATTTTTTCAGGATGATATAAAAATTATTAGCAATTTATAAAAGACATTTAGCGGTGTGCAATTCAAAAGCTCACATTTCATATAAAGTGTAGGACAAAACAATAAGCTCACTGAATTTTGATAAATTTAAACAGTGAAGTTATGGTGCAGAAGTTCTATAAGTCGACTTATTTTTTAAGTAACAATTAAAAGTATTAATGAAAACTGATCGCATACGGAAACGCGGTTTAGATGGGATTAGAAAACCCGTTTGCGTTTTACCTTGGACAATTGATTGTGATTTTAATCTTATAGAAAGTTTGCCTGTTATTAGTTGCCTGGAGTTCAGACTATGCGATCCAAAAAGATAAAATTGTGAGGTACACAAAACACAAAACACTGCACTTCTACACTGTGCGATTAAAACAAACGTCGCCATTGAGTGGATATGAACCTTTCAAAAAATTGCATCACTCGGCCTCACCCATTTTAGATTTTTTGTGTGTGGATCTACCAGGTTATCTAAAATCGATCCCAGAGCAAATTTTCTTGTTTTCTCATGAGATCCTGAAATTTAGAGCTCGTGACTCGTAGCTTTCTAAAACAACCATAAAAACTGTCCCTCAGTCTCAGTCTCAGTACGTTCAGTAGAACACCCCCTAGCCGGCAACAATACACAATGCGTGTCGGCGTGCCACCGTCATCAGTAGGGTACGGAGGACATGCAATGACTTAGGTCAAAATGGAACAGATGATAAATTTAGGGAATCAAATGGGAGCGGTGACCAACGACGGTGGTGTGAGGGAAAATTCGAAAATGGACATTAATAATAATAATGGCTTACTTGCCCAGGCCCGAGCGGTGCGGTGTTACTGTGCGCACTCCGAAGATCCTGCCGGGATAATGGTTTTCAGATGCGGCAGTCAGTCCACACACAAGGGTGCATTGTGAGGGAAGCGTAGAGAATGGAAAAATTTCATGGTTTCTCTTTGATCAGTAGGTTTTTTTCCTTGTTCACCGTCAAGAGAGACGTCTGAAATGATCGATTTGTCTTTGTTGAGCTTTGATTGGATTATGCAGAAGTGTTCAGTTTGCAGTGAGAGCATGTTCGTGCAAATGTGGACCTAAGTTAGAGTTACAAAATAGCAAACTTGTTTTTCTAATGAAAAGAGTGAGTAATGAATTTTTATACGACGAGTTCGGCAAAGTAATAGGAAAATATCGCGTAGAAGTATTAGTTACTACCATAAACTATTTGGTGAGGACATCTTTGCTATTGATTCTTGGAGACTTAAAGTTTGAAAACACATTTCCTCACAATATCCCAGTGAAGATCATCATCAATTACAGAGTTGGGATGTCTCTTCAATAACCTTTCTGTATAAATTTTTTAAACCAATAAGCGCCTAGCGTGTGGTCCTCATCTTCTTTGCTTCTACGTTAATAACCCTTGCATGTGTTGCGTGTGCACGAACAGCAACTACTCGAGCTGCTGAGTCCCAGGATTGCTGGAATAGAAATCACTGCACATGCGGCAATCGTTTGCCACCGTATTTTATTCCGCTTTCTTTCGGACGTTCCTACTATCAACAGCGAGGATAAGGAAAGGGAAGCTGGAGCTGATAGATTGAACTCCTCGGTATTCGCTCTTTCCAGTTTTTCATGCTCAACATGTTCCCGGAATTCAATATTCCGTTCTAATACGTCCGTTTAATAGGCATATGCACACAAACAACAAAACGCACGCACACAGACATAGGCCTTCTCGTACGTAGAAACCGAACGACGAAGGCGAAGTAGGCGATGAACGCCTGTACACGCTCTCCTTCTCCAGGGAATGTTTTTTGAAGTACACAAAATATTGTTTTTTCTACCTTTTCGCTATTTCCCTCATTCCCCTAGAATTAATCTTTCTGTTGCTCACCCCACTCTGATTCGCTTTTCAAAATAACGCTCTACAGACGTGAAACATCATTGCCAGGCAGTTCCTTCTTTTTTTTGTTGCTTGTTTGCTTGCTTGTACTCTCTGTGCCTGAGGGAAGCTATCGTGCAGCAGGAAACATTGCTTCTCTTTCCTACTGAATGTTTTTTTTTTTTAATTCGGAATCTCTCGCTTTTTCTTGCTCTCACTCGCTTGCTCTTAAGCAGATAAAACGAGAAAAAAACAATATAAATGGTAGTTTAGTATTCCGGATGGTTCAGGGAAAACGGGGAGGGATTGTCGGGAATGGTGGGTGCCCTCCCTTTTGTTCTGCCCCTCCTCCACACTTCTCCCTTCTTCCGTTTCCTTTCCCTCGTCGCACATGCTCGTTTGCTCGGGTGCGCAGTCGCCATTGCTGCGGGCAGAGTCGTTGCGATCCATTTTTATATTTTTTCCCTCTGTTTAAACAGCGTTGTGTCCCTGCTGGAATAGGTCTCTGAACGTTCAAATTAGCTTTTCCCCTTCTACTGCTCACAGTGTTTCCTGTTACGTCTCTGCCCTTTGCTTTCTGCGCCGCAGACGTTCGCTTTGTTCAGATCATAGCGCGATTATGCTATTCGGCCATTGTTCTCTCTTTCTTGTATTCGAGTTGTACCTTCATTCGCAATGCTACTAGCCTGCTCTTTCCAAGTGCTTTTTTTTCTTTTTCAAAGTATCGTATTCACACACATACAAACGCACACTGCTAACCGTTTAATACAGCACTCACACGCATGCGTGGAACAATGCGCGCTTGTGTGTCTCTGAATCGTGTTGGAGTTGAAAACGATGGAGGGGACTTATGTAGGGTTTTCTTGTTTTCGTATTCTTCTTCTCACTCTTCTGTAGCCTGTGTGGGGTTTGTATACTGATAAGGAAGAAAAGCGCTGTCAATATGCGAGCAAGAATGAGACGAAGCAATGGTGTATTTCATTTAACCGATGCGCGCGCGCACCCTTACCGACGATTGAAACTGTACGTGAGAGTGTGTGTGTGTATATGAAGATGTTTTTTTGTTTATATGCTTTGACTTTCTGTTTTTTCCCTTTTGTTTAATGAGAATCGGTACACGAAGGGTCCCCTTTAAAAAGACGTGCAAGAATGTGAAGAAGAAGCACGAAACACGACGTAGTAGAAAGGTTTACATCAAAGCAGCCCGAACATGTAATGAGCTCGAGAGCGAGGGTGAGAAAGACCAGTTTGCCAGAAAGAGACGCAACAGGCGTGGTTGTGTGGTGGTGCTTCGAAATTTCAAAAGAACTCTTTAATGACAGAAGAAGAAGAACTAGTAGCACACATTGACACGATTGCACTCTCACACACACTCGTTGATCGAGTGAGAAGGGTGCGCGCTCACACACACGCACACTGTTGCAAATGCAGTATTCGGGGCAATACAGCGCATTCATAGGCCGAAGTGAGAGATGATGAAGGTTGCTGAACACAATGGACGAGCCGAATGAATCAGTCAGTTTGTTTCGTTCCTTGCGGTGTGCACGAAATCTTTCGCTCCGCGTTGTGAACCGGACGTGCGTTATTCATTCCGCGAGACGAGTGCGGTTAAACCGTGTTTGTGATTCTGGTAATTGTGGAGAGCGTTGGAGTTGTTAGTCGGCACCAAATCTCTCGGCCCTTGTGTTTGAGGTTATTTTTGCCAGTGAAACAGCGTCCTTAGGACGGTTCGGAAATCGGGTCAATCTACCCGTTGTGTATGAGTGTGTGTGTTCATATTTGGTAATTGCCTTAAACCCATCATACCCACGATCAATGAAATTCTTGGACCCGCAGCAAAAGGGATCGTCTGAAAGTTTGAAGTGCGCTCCATCATCACCCCATGTGTAGAACGTGATGCGTCATCTACTTCGGGCGTAGTTTAGTGGCCGTTACTAAGAATCTTCGATCACCATCCCTTAACACAAGGATGCGCAAGCTTCTTGCTAAGCACATGTAGAAGTGAAATTTTGCCTCCCGTGCAACTGTCAACTAGAAGAAGAAGAAACACAAAGCAAGAATAATGCAGAAGAGAAATATCAACCTCTCGCACGCTCGCCCTCGTCCACTCACCACTTTCCAAGGATAAGGATATCAGAGAAAAAGGTACAACCAAACAAAAGCCTTTCCCTCCCCATATGCATTGCGATTGCGTTGATGGATGATATGTGTCGTGTTGGTGTGTGTGGATGCGGAAAACGTTTACAGCTGCGTGTTTTGTTTCGTTATCGTGTGTGCTTTGCTTGTGTTTATTGACCTTTTTTTTTCATTTTCATTCTCCACTAAACTGCTTTTAGTTGGCGCTGTGTTACTCGAATTGTGAAGCTATTGATCATTCGGCTAGAAACTATCTTAATAAGCGTGTGCGTGCGTGTGTTTTATCAGTTACCATCATCACCACCATCATAAGCTGGGTTACCGGTGTGGCAGACGCGCTTTTATTACAATGCGAAACCTTTGCCCGAACGAGCTTTTTATAAGCAGTATTGTGTAGTTATAGTATAGTTTTTCCTCGGTTCAAACTTTCCCCTTTAAACCCCCAAACCAACCCCGCCCAACTGTCTGAGAGCAGGTGACAGCTTACGAGTGGGCACCTTAAAAATGGATCGACCCCGTGGTTCAATGTTTTTTACTAAAAGGTATTTATTATTATTTAATTACATTTATAAGTTTTTTCATTGTTTTATATTTTCAATTGTAGTTGTCGTTTGTTTTTGTTGCATCATAATTTTTACGTATGTATTTCGTTTGCGTTCATGGTCCTCATTCGTGCCCCGTTGTACCCTAGCCCTTTTTTGACAGCACGCAGTCAACGCGAGAGCCACCAAGCAACGTTGTATGTTGCGATGCGTATGTGTGTATGTGTGCGTGTGTCTCGCAGCGCATGCTGTGTTGTTTTGCTATCTCCTTCCTGTTCTCGCCTCCGTAGCCTCGCTCCCGTTCTTACTGATGCGAGTTGACGCGAGCATAGCCAAAGGATATTCTATGTTGTGAAAGCGTTGGAAGCGTTAGAAAGGAAAGCCGTTTTTCCATTGAGGGGTTTGTAAAGTGCAAAAAAATCTCCTACATCAATGTTCTTCTGTCAAAATGACAAACGAGGTAAAACAAAAATTCAGCTACGGGACAGTTTGCTTCTAGAGTCCCTCTGGACACACACGGGACAGCCATAAATCCCGCTCCACAAGCTGCTGTTGTTTGCTCTCCTTCCGTGCCTTTTCCACCCCACCAATCCTGTTTAAGACGAGTATGTGTGTGGGGTTTATGTTGCCATACACCTACCAACACTATTGTAAAGTATACACTTCTCCTCTTTCAAGCAATTTATTGGGTTCGGGGTTATTGCAGAGAGCCCAACAGAGGCGAAACCTGATCCCGGTCGGTATCTCCTCTTCTTCGGGGGGGTTCCTTGAAGTGGGTTGATGATGGGGTGGAAAAGATGATGAGGAGACCGCCAACCGGCCGACCCGCCTAAACCAGTTTTGTCCCGTGCGCTCGTTCGCTCGCTCACTCGGAGCAGTAGGGCTTCAATCGTTTATTCCCTCATCCTGTTCGCTGAGGCAACATGTGCATATTTCGCTTGCCAGGCATTTTTCTTCTCGCTTACTCCACCATGCTCCTCATTTCTCTCTCTATCTCTCTCGTGCTGTCTCGCCGCATAAACGAGTTATTTTTGTTATGCTCTCTGTGCGTGTCTGTGTGTGTGTGTGTACACACAGAGTATCCGGCGTAGTAGGCGACGATGTCGACGAAGAGGCAAAGACCATTTTTATTACTCTCCTTTCCCATGGTGGTATCCCTTCTGTACATTGGGATACCCTCCCACCTCGACTCACTCGGGTGCAGTTCCACCTATCTCGTTCACTCCTAGGTGGATTCATTCGCCTTCTCTGTTATACGGCCAGTAGAATTTGCGGCGACCTGAGGAGAACTCCATCTCCAACTTTACACGAGCCGCAACAAACACAGGTCCTCACAGCAGCCCCTTTATATATCTACGCTCAGATTGTCTGGAGGCTCCCCTTTCACTTCCTTACACTCCAAGAGCACATAAACACACATGTGTAGACGAACCGTTCTCGACCCTGGTTCCTTTTTTATGATTTTGCCCTTCTCGGTGAGCTGAAGCTGTAAGCGATGGATTCGATGGCTATTCGTACGTCTGTGTCTCTGTGGCCTCACACGATGGGTGCATGCAAAAAATCATCCCCACAACAGCATAATAAACCCCCGGCAGAGGGGGGTGGGATAGAGCGAGAGGGTGAGAGACCGTGCAACGGAAATGGCATTCTCCTGCTCGATCTTCTACGCCTCTGGTGGGAAGTGCATGACGCTGATGGAGGTCAGAGAGCGCGAATGACTCCATGTTTCCAGGGAGTCGTCGCGCTGCTACCATCATCCCAGGGACCATAGCAGAGACCAGTCAGTCGGTAAAACCGGTTTTCGGCTCCGCGCTCGCTTGTCACTTTATCGCATGTTGCTTGACCTCGTGCCATCTCGGCTGCTGCCGCTACTAATGCTGCCTCGTGAAGTTGGTCCCTCTAAACTGAGGAGCTTCTGGCTGGCTGGCTGGCTGCCAGTAGTAGTGCGGTTGGTGGTGAGCGCTCTTTCACCGGAGTATGCGCGCACCTACAACCCTCAGTGCGTTTGTTGTGTACACTTCGCGCGACACAGCAAGCCGCGACCGACACTGACATCTGTCAAAGAAGCATCGCTCTCAATGAGCAGCAGCATGGTGAAGCATTGAAAGTCTCTCTTGAGCATCGTTATCTCACACGGCGGCATAGCTGCGCTGCGCATGATATCGAACCGCGTGCTTTTCTTCGCACTTGATGCAAGAAGTTGTTTATCGTGTGCACACTACACTGCACAGGCATATGTGTCAAATTGCAGCGCCGGGTTTATGTCCGTCCACAGCCGGCACGGTCAGGAAGAATGAAAATCTTTGTTTTGTAGTTTACCAGTGTCTGCGCTTGAACTTTTTTACAACCCTTGGTAGGTTTTCAAAGTTAATGAATTTCTGAACCAAAGTTAATGATGGTATATGAAGAGGGCGGCTGGTTGAAACAGTGTGCTGTAATCTGAGCAGTTTTTGTAATATGAAATTTAAAATATTTAGTTGCATGTTCACAAACAATTTAAGATACTTCAGGAAATTGTGCCATAAAAAGGGAGGAAAATGCCATAAATATATTAGCGAAATTTGATTGGTTTGTTATGATACAATATCGTGACTCTGTCATTCTGATGACTTCCATCGAGAAAACAGGGAATCAAAAAAAAAGCAAACAACAGCTAAAAACATTTGCCGCACATCAGTTACCGGCGAGTGCAAGTTGATACACACAGACAGGCACGTTGCAGCACGCACACATAGTGGCCTTTGCACTAAACTTGAACGATCATGTTGCCTTGGTATGGTGGCGGATGACGATATTTCTTCTCCACGATTCACCGATAGGGCAAAAGAGGGGGGCCTCGTGTCATAGCATCAATCGGCGGACATGTGCGAACGTGGTTTGTCCACATGAATGAAACAACAGATAGAAAATTATATGCCACATGTTTTCATTAAAGAAGAGGAAGTAAAAACCGTGAGTATGAAAAAGACAGGACGAAATGCCGTTTGACATCCTTAAAAGGACGATAAAGAGAGAGGGAGAGCGAGACAGTCGATGTGTCAATGCAAAAATATGGATGCTGAATGTGGACGGAAGAAGGCAAGGAAGGCAGGATGGACTAGGCGTGAAGGGAAACAACATCCAGGAGCAAAACAAAACCACACAGAGCACGGTTTAGTGTGGTGTGGTGTTGGTTCTTGCCCCACGCAAAAGGACATCGAACCTTTTACGCCTGGCCTGGTGGTAGTTGTGAGCGTTGAGCGTTTTTAGCGATCTAACCAAGCCAGGATCGTTTTTCGGAAAGACATTTTCATGTTTTATGATATTTTATGATACGGATTTGGTGTAGGTAACATTTACTGTTTTGTGGACCATTTTACAGCAACCTATTATATTTTTTTTATTACATAAAGAATGGTGAACATTATCTGTTTAGAGTCCTTAATATCCTTTCGTTTACTGTTTTATAATCTTTCGATTTTTTGAGAGAATATATGAGTTTCATAGACGGGATAATTCATGCTTAGGGAAAAAAGTCAAGCATCATAAAATGGTACAATAAAATTATTAGAAAAATTAGTAGTGTAAGTCTTAATTTTCTTACATTCAATCCTAGAATTTAATCTTCAAAATACTACTAATGTGGATTGTATATTATATTCACGTGTAGTAAAATTTATATATTATTATCGAAAAGATGAAACCCAGACCAAATAGTAATTTTGAAGTTGGATGATTTTTTATGTCCAACTCAACCAGAGCTCTAAATTTTCTTTGTGAAAAACTCCATCAGCAGCATCACTAATAGGGTAATGTATCCTTAACCACTCGCTGGAATTGTATTTAGTGGTTAAAAATAGCAAAAAAAAAAGGATCCATCGTGTTAGACAAAGTTAGACTGTACGTACGACAGGGAAAGCTATATTTCCCTTTTACGAGCCCAGGCAAATACTTTCCAATGTACGTTTGTTCGCATTCATTCGTTCTTCTTATCGTCCTTTTTCGAGATGGCATTGCGCATGCGCGCGCTGTCCACAGGCTGTCGGAATAGTTGCTTCGTTCTAATAGCTCCCAAGTACCACCCCAACTTTGTGCGAGCTCCCCTATCGCTAGATAGCTAGGGAAAGCAAGCATGTGTTCGGCAGTTGGGTGCAAAAAAACGCGCGGTCTACACACATCCATATATAGAAAGGATGTTGGCAGGAAAATGGGAAATTGCGCTAAATCTCGCTAACCCCCGGTACCCTCTAGAGTCGTATTATGTGCTTTCTTCTTTCACCATGGTTACCCATAGCTTGCCGTTTACGAAATGCGTGAGCCAAGTATATAAAATTTGGACAGTTCTATGTGTTTTCCTGCTGGAGAGCGAGAGAGAGAGAGAGAGAGTGAGTAGGGGGTAGAATAAAAGCATTTTACCTTCGCCAGGGTTGCTTTTACCAGGGTTGTTCCAAGATTTATGAGAGTAGCACAAAACTTTGTTCAATAGTAGGGAAGAAGATGAAAAAAGTTTTCCTCACAGTTGGGAGGACATCGAGGAACACCTACATGGAGGGTAGAGTGGTGCGTTAGCTTATGAAAGAAATGGGAAGTAAGCGAAAGGAAGTTAGTTACTGAAAAAGGAAATGAAATGTTGCTCTCCCTCAGATGAGATCTAGTGCCGAAAGTTGTGGAGAAGGACATGTAAATTGCATTACACTTCACTATTCGAATAGGAAGGATAGCCTCACCGACAACTTCAGAAATCGCACTGACACACATGAGTGCAGTGGAGATGCTGCTGCTAGTCTTTTTCTTAAACAGTAAAGCTGTTCCAACTGTCGGAGACTTGGATGCGTCGTTTAAGGAAGCTTCAAAGTCGTGGCTGTTTTTGGAGAGCAATAGACAGAGTGCACGAAGAGAGAGCGAGAGAATATCAAAAGAACAGGAGACAAGCGTTATCTGAAGGATGCTTCTTAGCTGGTGTAGAAAGTAGACGGGATTTTACCGTGTATTGATCATAGTAAGATAGATTGAAGTTGAAGTTCCTTATGTCGGTTGGAAGATTCTTTCTAATTTGTAATACATAAACAAAGTCTGACAAATGCTGTGTCAGGTACATAGGAATCCGGAGGAAACACAGCTCGTCAAGTTGCGGGTTGAACCGAACTCAATGCTCTGTCCATCAATTCCTTTGGGGTTTTCCCGTTTTAAACTTCGCCTGATTGTCTGAGGACCATTTCCTACGACTTATACTCGTTGGAAAGGAAATACTCTACGATTAATGATTTTAAGAGCAGTATCTAGCAAATAATAAATTTGTAGTATTACAAAAAGCATATCAGAGAAGCACAAACAAGCGAGTGTAGGAAGATCATTCTCAAAATTCTGTACACGAGACTTTCCGCTTACTTATGCCGGAGCTTTATTAATCTTGCTCACGTTTTCCAATTTCATCTCATCGATATCCACCTCACCCTTCGTTTGCTTTCAACTTTATGTCACATCGTCTTACGCTGATGTTTCATTTCACAAACGGCTGCACATGCCGACACGCCATGCCCTTAGGAATCGAGATCGAAGCGTTGGTAACGAGAATAATTAGCATATTAGCTTTCGAAACCCTCGATTCAATAAACACCTTCAACAGCACAAATCCAAAGAGGAAAAAGAGTAATAGGAGCAGGACTCATTTTTTGTCGAGTTGTGAAGGTGACTTCATCTAATTTCTAGATGGAAAAAAATGTATAAAAATTTATTGGACAAAACAAAAAACGCGAGACGAAATACTTTCGTCCCGAAAAAGCGATCAAAAAGGGGACAAAGCAGGAGAAGAGCACAGAGAGAAGAAAAAAGGGCCGTAAATCTTGGTGGTGTTGGGCCATTTGTTTACGCTTTGGCGGTTTGCGAGTGTGAACCGCATTCAGGCTCAATCAATTGATGGGACAGTGGTGATTTCTGGGAGTGTGTAATTCGAGAGCTTGATAATGTCTTTCCAACAGGCGTGCAAAGGGTCCAGTAAGATCACATCACCATCGGTTCGGGCTCGGAGCTACCCGTTTCGCGTGTATGAAGAACTAATTTCGTTGGGAGATGGTTTTAATTATAATATTTTAGTTTGACCAAAAAAACCAAAACGCGCGAGTTTTGGAATGTGGATTGTTGGACATCCACATACGCATACACGGATAAACTGCTCAAACATTAAACTTCTAAAGTAGTTTAAAAACAATTAGATACGCTGTTGGGATAGATTAGGAGCAGAATCAGTTCTTCTTCCTCTTTAGCACTACAACTAGAAGAAAATTGGGTTTACCCGTAACTGAAGGTCCTCCCAACTTTATATATCTTTGGTCAGAAGAACCAGAGGTCTCCACTCAAAACTATTGGCGCCTTGAAGCTGTAACTCCATGGAACAGTAATAGTCCCAGAGCTTATAAACGCCTCTCGATCATGGAGTCTATACCAAAACTGACGAATTCGAATGAAAGATGTTCAGAAGGAATGCTGGCCCTATCTGTGAGCGCTTGTGAGCTGGTCATGTCATAAGAATGGCACCGAACAACCCATCCCGTTAATTCTGTTGAGATGGTTTTCATGGACACAGGAGGCGTGACTTTTAGACTGGAGAGCAGTTTTTATGCAGAAGGCCAAGGAGGACCTCTGCGCGGTTGTAGTGCTTGATAAGTAAAAAAGGCCGGCCCAGATTTTCTGAATCGACGATCTGGATGGGATTTGATCCACATCCATCGAGTTTGCATCCTGCGAAGCTAAAACTAGGCCCACGAAGAATCTTCTTGGATCGTCGATAATACCAACATAAAGGCGAATGAATCACTCCAATTTGTGCTATTACCACAAACACTCAACACCTTTTTGATCTGGTCAGACAATAAAGCAAACACAATCACGATTAGCACTCAACCTCAAAATAAGCACATTTAAACATTAAGGAATCATATCATATTCCCCACATTCCAAACACACACACACACACATGTGCCAGCGCAACCGAAGCATGCGAAATGTGGTCTTTTAAACCTACTCAAACGGTTCTTTCTGGCTTCCATCATGTGTGTAATATATTGAAAATTCCTGCCTTTCGATCTATCAACCGCCACTCAGCCCCTATTCACCCTAAGAGAAAGCCAAAGTGAAAAAGAGGCGTTTATGTTCACTTATGGCTGATTTCGAAGTAATTTATCAAAATTTTTCCCCAAATAACAAGTGTGTGGCTGCAAGAGGGTGTCGTCGTTCCGTTTTGTATTTTTACGGTGCCGCATAAGTGTGCTCTGGTGGTGCATGCTGGGTTTTTTCCTGCTAGGTTTTCCTTCGATTTTTCCCCTTTTTACTTGCGATGGTACGCGGTCTATAACGTTTATCATGTGTGAAAATTTAGCACAAGCGAGAGAGAAAAAAAACACGGTCCAACCAAAGGAGGGAAAGTATTGGGAAGGGAAAGTCGTTGAGTGGTACTGCTGATGCTGCTGGCCATCAGATTGAACTGCTCGCTACATAACCGGAAGTAACGCATCATCACAGCTGCTTGGTCGTGCGGGGCACGCGTATGCTCTCGAACCCGGGATAGAACGAACGAAATCGAAAAACAAACGGGTGGTTCGAGAGCCGGGCAAGGAGCTATAGGGGAAGCCAAAAAGGGATTTGCACACAGCGAAATAACCAATTCGAGCTCGTTCATCCCCATCCGTAGTAGAAGTCAGAGGCCAGAAACAAAAAAAAAAGGTTTCCCGCAATCTCCATCCCTGCGCTCCGATAATTCTTCCGATGATCTGTTAAAAGAACATACGTCAAAGCATTTTACAAAGCATAGCAAATCCAAAGCAAACAAAAAAAATATCCCGAGTTTGGAAGTAACATGCAAGGATGGATGCGGAAAAGCCAGAAAAAAATTGGGCAAAAATGCATTTTTCCTACTCTGCATGGGTGGCATTTTTTTGCTTCCTTTATTGTTGTTTGTATTGCTGTTTTTCTTTTGGGGGTTGGAAAAGAGATGGCGTCCCTCTAGAGAAAGAGAGAGAGGGAACCATTTTCTTAATTTTTGTGTCTAAACGAATATTTCACGTGGCTGTGTGTCCGTTTTTTGGCTACCGTTTCCTATCTCCTTCACGGTTGTTGGGACGAATTCGAAAGGAAATGGGAAAATGGTGGCATGCGTGTACGGTATTTGTGCATGCGTTTTTTTTTCTCCCTCTCTTGCTTGCTTTCATTGTTTTCCGAATGGCGGTGTACCCCCGGTGATGGATGCGTTCGAGGAAAATGTGTGTGTGTGCACATTTTCCATCCCTATCCATTAATTTTGCGTCCTGCAGTGAGTACTAGATGAATCAGAAAACGGAGCGAGAGAGAGAGAGAGAGAGGAACACACGTGGAAAGAGAATGTTAGAAAGAGCAGACACACACACACACACGTTGGTGGAGTTGTATGGAACAACAGCAGTAACACAAGAATCATGCAGCAGCACGCTCTGGGGCTGATGTTCCTGTTCCCGTGATCCCTTGGAATAGGATTCGTTCGGATTCCAGCCCTATCTCGCAGGGGGTTTTTGCATTAGTGCACACCCTCCCTGTGTGTGTGTGTGTGTGTGTGGGGGGGTTGTTTGATTTTTCTCTCCCCTGTACTAAAACCAAACACAATCACCAGTGTGGCGGAAGCTGGTCGCAGTAGGCAATTTTGGACGTGCGTTCGTAAAGGGTTGCTTTGTGTGTTTCGAAATGTCGCCACGGTTATAGGGGAGGAAATGCTTCTTCTTCACAGGATGCATGCTCGGACCAAGGGACGATGGAGAAAGCGTACCAAAAATATGCATGACGCTAGGGAGGTTGGGATGAGTTGCTGGCGGATTGGTTATTATGCACCCAGCCAGTGCCTCTCTTGACTCGTTCATCGACACGTGTGTGCCAATTTGAGTTTTCGGTGTAATGACAGGGATTAAGTCTTTTTTTTTTTTTAAGCCCCAAACCAACATTTTATGAGGTCCAAAGTGCAAGGGTAAGAAATTGTGCATCACAGCCAAGCCTGATTGGAAATTGCATTCCTTCCTGGAACCGGAGGGGTACACTTTAACGCGCCGTATACCCGACACACCGGGTTGTCCTTTCACGTTTTATTGCACGGTCAGACAGACCGAGGCTTCTTTGACTTCGTTCGCTTTGTTGTTGTGTATTGGTTTTTTCTCCTTTTAATTGGTAAACGTTTTGTTTTGTTGGACAAGTTAAGGAAAAAAAAGGACAAGGCATTGAAGATATTTTATGGTACAATTTGCGCAACCAGTTACAAGAGCTGGCATCTCTCCAGGTTGACGAATGCATGAGTCACTGCAGTGTTTTTTGGTCCTACATTTCAGGTGTATTCATGCTTTCAATTAGCGATTTTGGACGTAACGTTTCAACTTAAACATGGCAATATTTTGGACATGGAAAAGAGCTGAGAGCTGGTAGATCATTCATAAAGATTTGCGTGGCCATATTGCTGAAACATTGTTTTAAAAAAGTGATATTGGATCTTTCATGTAGCACCTCTTTTCCGGTGTGCTAGTGTCGAAATGATTAATTAGAAAAATAACATAAGATTATGTAAGTAGTTAATGAACGATGTGTAAATGTTCTGTTTGCAGCGTTACTGTCTGTCAATACTATAATATCCGCTTAGAAAGAGAAGTAATGGCAACTGTAATAGCTGCTTTGACATAAAAACAACCCATTACCAATACCTCTGACTGACCAGCTAGATAAGCTAGTAGGTCTCCCTAGACCAGAAAAAAAACGGATATGCAGTTTGGGGTTTGCACATAAAAGTCATTTAAGTCCTTCGGTTCGTACCCACGCCTGTGTCAATAAAGCGATCGAGGATTTTTTTTCCTGGAATATCCTCTATTGCGTCGTTCCTTAAATTTAACATGCAGGATCTACATGGCTGTATGTGTCCTCGCTCTCCAACTCCCTCTCTCTATCTCTCTCCCTGGTAACTCCAGGATATGTGCCGAAATTTATGATTCCACCGACTCATGCTCTTCGTCGCAAGTTTGGCAGGAACCATATCCACAGGTTCGATCGATTCTTTTGAACGGCAAGCGAGGCACGCTGATGGAACGCGAAATATAACGACCGCGGTGCGCCTTTTATTTCACACTGAGGTTGGCTGGTGTCGGTGCATTTCACGGAGCACGGACGCGGTACCATAAAAGGCACGGCAAGTCAGTTCAGGGGTGATGCTGTCCATTTGCCATTGTTGTGTTGTGTCCCGGGCCAGATCGCTGTTCGGCCAGATTGTTGTTGTTGGGCAGCAGAATTTTACGACACTGAAACCTGTTTTCGAACTCATTCTTCATTGGGAGAACATTTCAGGCGTGTGCTAAAGGGGAAGGCTTTGCTATCGCATTAAGCAAGGTTGGAAAAAGGTTAGGATCTTCAAATCGAAGATCGCCAAAGCAGTGAGGGATGGAGCTGAAGCAAAGGTAAGGTTACTGCAGACTATTGAACTGATAGAGGATCATCAGCTTTGAGGTCTAAGCCAAAAAAAAAACCGAGGGTAACGAAAAGGGGAGCCGTTTGTGATACTAAATCTTGTATCTCTGTCCGTCATGTTCGTCACAATCTGTTCATGCTGTTCCACAGCATCATCTCACAAAACTTCCCTGTGTGCATGCCTTCTCCGGGTGCTTTGTGCAGTCGGAGCCCGGTGTGGATGATGATGATCTCCAATCCATCCATCAGCGAAGCAGTCGGACCGGGTAGTCATAAATTTTATATTGAAAGTTAATTTGCATCGGGTAGATGGTACCGACACTCACTTTGACCGTGTTGCTGTCGTCCCCTTGCACGGTTTATGGGCGCAACTAAGCGCATGTTCTACCAGCGCTTTCAGCCGATGATTGAATGGTTTAACGGTCGAAACTGCAGAACAGTTTTATTGCAGGCCACGTCACTAGAGGCTCCGGTGTGAAGGGATCTCGGTTGTGATGCTTGCTGTGCTGTGGCCCCCAACGTAAAAATTGCACATGCATTTTAAGTACCACACCTCGACCAAGGCTGCCTTCGCAAAAGAGGTCAGAGGCGAAAGGAATTCGCCCGCAAGTGACCGGGGAATGAGTAAGAGCCGGATATGGAAGCTCTGCAATTTTGAGACGAACTCTGAATCTCTGGATGAGAGATGTATTGCAAAGTTAGCCGAAACCAGTGTAAGAGACGAACAAATGATCAGGTTTTTTCCCCCAAAACGTCTTCACATCTCAAAGACAATAAACGAGTATTGTCTTTCAATGAAGATGGGCTAACCGAGGGACGTGAAAGCTGGCCGGACATCCACTAGCAGGAGGTACAGCGAGAGATCCTTTTGAACGAGTCTGCACGACTCGTCTGCCATACGACAACTGGACAAAGTTTGTGTTGTTTTTGTTTCCCATTTCTCCACCGGGAAGTCAATCAGAATTCGGGAAGTTGTATGTTTGAAGTTGGTTGACTAATAGAACAAGTAACGTTTTTGCTACTGGGCCAATAGGAGGGAGAGCTGATGATGGTGACGTTTGGACATTGATTACAATGGATGCTGGTGCTGACAGCGCGTGGCGGTATTGATGTGTTGTCTGAATGGGGTTTTCACAGTTGTCTCTTTCGAATGCTTAATATTCTTGTTTGTTTTGAAACAAATTTACTCAAGTTGGTCTTTTGCCAGCTTTCTAAGTAGTTCTATTGACCGAGCACGCTAGAATACAATTTCAATTTCATTCAGGATGAATTTGGGATATCGGTCCACTGCTTTACTGCTGCTCCGGACCTGTGGCATGATGCGTACGGTTTGTTTTGCAAGGTTCCCCCATGTGGCTTGCTATGAACGATGTGAGGGAAGGTTTGTTTGGTTCCACTCGAACGTCGACGCTAGAATCAATCATTCTCTCCATCGGTCCCGTATGCATATCTTCGATATTCGTCCTATGGTTTCACTCCGAACTTTCACTCGGCCTATCGTTCTGATAGTCGTCGCACGGTACTCGAGCACTTACATTCGGCAGGTTTTGGTCTACGTTTTCGTCGAATTGAATCCCTACCAAAAGAGAGAGAGAGCAATGTTTTGCCACAGCACACACATGCTGGTTTTAGAATGCTTAATACCGAGGCTTACAAGTGGTGCTGTCCAACGCAGCGTACTACTAGGTCGTCCGTGTAGCAGGACGACGTGTTGCATGAACACTGAAGTTTTGTGTTGTTTATTCACTGTGCGAGGAGGTACATATGTAGTTCATATTCCTCGATCTTCAGTCAGCACAACATTTAATTGTTTTCCTATCTTAGTAAAACGAAGCAATAGCTGATTTGAAATCGAGTTAAAACAACTATCTGTCTGGTACGGATGAATTAACTTGTCCAAGCACGCTACAAAACGCTGCTTATTGTGTCTCTCTCTATGGACGCGTAAAATTTGCCAATAAACCCTTAAAGGGAACGAAACGACAGCCATATCATGCATGCATAGGTTAGAAACCGAACTGAACGAACTGCAAGTCTGGAAAGTTGTGTTTGCTTTCCAGTTGTTTGCCAACCTCGTCTGTTTTCTGTCTGCTTCCGTCGAAATCCTGGTGAGGCGGTAGATTTTTTCAAAAAGAGGCTTACCGTTCGATTTTATCGGATCGAAGTGACCAAAAAACAACGAACCTGAGTAACGTGTCAATACCAAACGTTTGATACGGACGATTCCTTTGCCTCCTCGCGATGTTGGTCCACCGCAAAGTTGGTGGACACTTGCCGCATGGCCCCTTTCGTTTTGTTGCCTATATTTACGACTAATGACTGATGAAGCATTGTTCTGACGTTGTGTACAGTCACTTTTACAATTCCAACACAAAAATAGAAGCTATAAAATTAATCGGCGGTTGCTGTTCCTCTAGAGCACCGGTGAGTCCATTTGCTGTCACTTTTCAGACTCTAAATTTGTCTCCTCTGTCAACCTGTTGAATATTTATTACTGTAGCGTTGAAGGCAGGGGAGATAATTGAGTTGTATTCGATTGGATATATGCACCCTTCCCTCATTCAAACGATAAACTTTTCATATCTTTACACATATGCTTCACTGTGATGGTCCGACGAAATGCTTGAAGCTGTTGAAGCAATAGTTTGGAAAATGCGTTCTCCAGCCGAACGAGATAAAAGATGGAGAATACAAAAATAAGGGAGGTTTAATACGATTTTATGGTTTTAATCGTCCAAGAACATGCTTTCCTAACTTCGATATCTCTTCTGCCTTCTCAATATGTCTAGTTTTGATAAGTCGTTAGTCCTGACAGTGTAACTGGATAGAGCTACGACTTAAGACATTGCGAGCTCGGAACATCATCGGTTTTACACCAATACAGCGATACTAGCGCACGATACTCTCCTTATGAATATGCCCCTCTTTTGTTTCCCGATAGTTCCCAATTCTATCTGGAGAACCCTTCGTAGCAAGTGTACTCCTTTAGGTCCTGTCCTGTGTGTGTGTGTGTGCTATCTCTAGCGTACGATGAGGGTAAAACATGTTCACGAGTTGTTCCCGAATAACTTCGTTTCATTAAAATGAGATGAGCTGCAATCCGATTATGGAATGCTTCCTGCCGTTCGCCTGAGATGAAATAAGGTCTAAAGGAAGGGATGCCCGTTTTCTCGTGTTCTGCTACTCGAAGCATCATTAGCTTTTGAAAAGATGTCTAAAGCAGCATAATATTATACCAGATTCATCATTCAAAAGCTATTAAATTACATATGACTAATGGTTTTTTAAATTATTTCTTTCGATTTTCGTCCACAGATCTGAACATTACGACAATCTCAAACGGCAACAGAGCAATCCGCAAAGGCCACTGCTGCTGCCAAAGCTACAACCCATCAAACCACAAGTCCCTCCACCCAACGACGAAGTCAGCCTCGTACGGGTCGGCTACCTACAGCGCGGACCTAACAGCGCCAACAACGGCGCGAACGCCACCATCGTCAGTGACGCAGGCCAGCAGGTGGTGGGTGATCCTTGTAACGCCACCATCGTTACGATCGAACTACCCTGGAATCCGATCCTAAACAACGGAGCCCAATCACCGGCAGCTGCCTGTACTGCACCGAGCGCCCTATCACCGCAGCAATCGGTAACGTCCGTGGGATCTGGAGTGGGCAGTGAACAGCACTTGCCTGTGTATCGGTTGCAAACGGTTCCCGTGTCACAGGCATCATCATCATCCTCACTGCGCACCATCAACGGGACGACCACGATCGTCCTAACCGGCAGCGGAACAGTACCGCCCGCCGACACTAACGACCGATCGTCGCTCAAGTGTCTGGAGACGCTCGCCGAGAAGGCAGGCATCACGTTTGACGAACCGTACGACTTCCTTCCCGACACGCTGGAGAAATCGCAGAGCCCGGCGCAGGTGGCGCAGCAGGCCACGGTGCCGCTGCAGCTGTCCCAGGAACAGCTGTTCCAGTACCAGCAGATCCAGGCGTACGGTGGCACGATCCAGGTGAAGCAGGAGTACACACCAACACCGACCGGACAGCCCGGTTCGGCCGGTGTTGATCATCAGCAGCAACAGCAGCAACAACTTCAGCAGCAGCAGCAGCAACAGCAGCAGCAAGCACAGCAGCAACAGCAGCAGCAAGCACAACAGCAACAGATGCAGGTCCTGGCCGAAGCGAGCGGTGTGGCACCGTCACAAAGTCCACACCATGCTCAAACCCTTCAGCAGCAGGCCGCCCAGCAGCAGCAGCAGCAGCAGCAGCAACAACAGCAACAGCAGCAACAGTCTGCAGTGGCGGCCGCAGCAGCCCTCAACATGTCACCGCTGCAGGCAATGGCGAGCGGGCAACAGCTCTCCTCGACCGATTGGCCTCACGGTCGCGTAGTCGTACAGCAGCCGATCTCGAATGCACAGTACTTACAGCAACTGTACGGCGCACAACCGATCGTGTTCCCACCGCTGGGCGGCCAGCAACAGTTCCAGCTGATCACCGCCTCGAAACCGTTCCAAGGCACACCACAAATGCTGACGACCACGACCGGCAAGCAGGTGATCGGGACGACCGGGGCGGGCAATTTCAATGGCCCCTTCACGTTCTTCTCGCCGATGAGTGTGGTCAACTCACAGCAACAAACACAGGCCCAAAATTTACTGCCGGCGCTCAGCGCAACTGCGGCACAGTCAGCGGTGGCCGCCGCTACCGGAGCTACCGGGAACAAGGCAGGCACCACCCATCAGCAGGATATGCAAAAAGTGCTTCAAAGTGCAGTCGCAGCCGCCGCTGTTGCTACACCCGGTCAGAAGGTGCAGCTGCAGAAGCTTGGTACGGCGGCCGGTTTAACCGGTACTGCTGGTACGGCGCAGCAGCAGAATCTTGCAGCGCTGACCCAACAGCAAGCGGCCGCCGCAGCCGGACAGCAGTGCGTGCAGGTGTCTCAAGCACCGATGCAAACCGCGCAGCTCCTTAGTCCGCTGCAACAGCAAGGTCAGCAGATGCAGTTCTCAACGCAGTGGCCCCTGCAGGGCCAGATTTGGTCCACACCGAATGGGCTGGTTGCGTCGAACCCGATCATCATTCGCGGCACCAATCCCGATGGTTCGCAGGGCGTGTTTTTCCCAAGCACGCAGCAAACGCTACAGCAAGCGCCGCAGACTCATAATCGTAAGTAAAGCAGGTTTCGTTTAGGGAGGTGACAGTATTTAACTGTGGCATTCTTCACTTTTATTTGTAGAAACTCTTGCACTGCCTTGCACGATCACTCAGTCACCGCAACAGGTTACCCAGCAGCAGCAGCAGCAGCAGCAGCAACAGCAGCAACAACAGGTCCAACAACAGCAGCAACAATCTGGAGCTCAAACGAACGTTAACCAAGCGACCGGAACGGGCGTTGGCCAGGCTGGACAACTCGGTGCCACCAACGCCACTAGCGGACAATCCATCGGAACGGGTGGTGTCGGTTCGACGCTGCAAGGCCAAAAGAATATAGCGGGACAGCTGGGTACGAAGCAAGGCCAACGGCCACAGATACTGCCCCAGGGTGCATCCCCCATACGTCCGTCCGTCTCCACACAAACGGCCCAGGCGCAGCAGAGTTTGCTCAACAAGGCGGGCAACAAGATGCGTACGAAGCAACCGATGGTACGTCCATCGACACCGATGATTAAGACCGAGCTGGGAACCGGTACGACAACGCCGCAGAAGCTAGGCCAAGCGGCAAGTCAACCGACGACACCTCAGCAACAGCTGCAGCAGGTTGTTACCAGCAGTGGAAAGTAAGTTTGGCGTTCGGTCGCGTCGATCCAGAGGGCGTGAGTTTGCTAACGACTTTTGCTTCTTTCTTTAAGGATGGTGTTAATGAACGCAGGAACAGCGCTCAGTCCGGCGGTACTTAATATGCCCATCTTGGGAGACAGTAAGCAACAGCAGCAGCAGCAGCAGCAACTGCAGCTTCAGCAGCACCTCAAGACCGCTCAGCAGCAGCAGCAGCAGCAGACGAACAATCAGCACATTTTGCTACAGCAACAGGTACAGGTGTTGAAGCCAGATCTCAATAGCGCTGTACGTAACAACTCCTTCCATTCTCTTAATCTCCGTAGGCAATCTATCAGCAACAGATGATGCAACAGCAGCAGCAACAGCATCAAGCGCAGCATCAGCAGGCACAGCAACAAGCGGCCGCTCAACAGCAACAGATACACCAATTGCAGCAGCAAATCCTTCAGCAGGCCGCCGTAGCGGGTCAAGCAAACCAGGCACAGCTCCTTACGAATGCCGCTCAGCAGGGTCAGTTGGTACAGACAGCAACGGCTGGCGGAGCCCAGCCAGGCAACATAGTGCATCAGCTTGTGTTCCAGCAAGGTCAGCCGAATCAACCCGGCATGATGATCAACGTTTCGTCTGATGCTTTACTGCAGCAACAGCAGCAGCAGCAGGTACAGCAGGCCCAGCAACAGCAGCAACAGGCCCAACAGGCTCACCAGCAGCAGCAGCAGCAGCAGCAGCAGCAAGCCCAACAGCAGCAGCAACAGGCTCAGCAAAATGCTCTTCAACAGCTAGCCAACCAACAGACCGGTGGACAGGCGGGCAAGGCTGGCAACGCCGGTGTTGCTGCCACCGCAACGCAGATGATAATGGCAGCCGCCTCACTGGGCCAACCGGGAGCCGGTGATCGTACCACGATCGTGTCGCAAGGCGGACAGGCACTCCAAATCGATCGCAATCTGCTGCCCGTGTCGATCGCCAACATTGCCGGCAATCCGATCGTAGTCACAAGCAATGGTGCTACCATTTCACCCATCCACCAGGCGGCCAATCAATCGAACGTTGCCACCACCAACGTTGTCGCTGCCGGTACGCTCCAGTCCACCCATCAGCACCAGCAGATCCTGGTATCTTCGATGCCCAGCTCGGTACACCAATCGGGACAGAACCCAATCGTGGCGATGACATCCCTGTCCGCCGCTCCGATGTCGGTCGCGTCGATCATCAGCTCGGGCACGATACCTTCGATCTCTGCCGGTGCCATAACGACAACCGCATCGCTCGGTGGACAGCAGCAGCAGGCCACGTTGGTCGCATCCAGCGGCGGTGCTCAGTCAGCGCTACTCAGCGCCGGAAAGGAAACGGACCCGATAGCGATCAGCGTAGCGATGCATCAGCTGCAGCAGCTTTCGACACCACAGAAACAGATCCAGCAACAGCAGCTGCTGGACAATATGAACGCACTGGCAGCTGCTGCCGGTGGCGGTACGATGATCGGTGGGTCACCGATGGGTGGTGCGAACATAAGCGGAATATCGTCACTACCTGGCTCACCGACCACCTCGACCGCTATGAGCATTATGAGTGCGGCAGGCAAGATTCCGACCTCGATGGCTGCGGGTGGCCTGATGGGTTCGCCGCAGGCCGTGGGAGCGATGAAGCTAGGCGTGTTCCAGGCGCAGGGATCTCAACTTCAACCCGGAATCGGTGGTTCTACGACGGATGGTACGGGCAAGGACAAGCAGGCTGCTACAGCATCGGAAGCGAATGGAAAAGGTAGGGCACCACAAGTCTTTTGTCAATGGTTATACAAACTGACCAGGGGAACGGCAACAGTAGAATTCGAAGACCAATTTTTCTAATTCGCACACACACGCAATGCGCTCGTGTCGATGAACTCTTTAAGCCCAGAGTCCCCGGACCAGCTCCCAACTCTGAATCGACGAATTAAGGGGTGTAGAAGGGTAGAGAGACGGCGGTGTACAGTAAATTCAAACCGAACCGGACCATGTGCTGCGGCGGCACAGCAGTAGCGGCTTTCAAGTGTGAATAATTATTCGCTGTCTCATCCTCCACATACGCCCGCCACCTTTCGCGGGACGAGAGCTGGATTGATGTGGAGACGTCACTGAATATCGTTTGGCAAATCATCATCATCATTCTAATGCAACTCTCTGTCCGGGGAATGGGAGACTAAATTTGAGCGATCGCGATCGTATTTCGAGCTCTCTCAAGCTCTTTCGAGCCAAAAAAAATCGATCCTAATGCTGGCGATCTCGTGCGCATGCAGCCGGACATTTAATTCCATGATGATGATCAACAAAATTGTTCCGACTGTTCTCGTTTGTAACGTTTTTCGGGTGTTAGTAGTAACGCGGAATGACGAAATGGAGCAGCGCACAGAGCAGCGGCAACATTCATGGCGGTAGTAGTCCGTTTCCCCGGTGGTGTGGTGTTTTGATGGTGGTGGTTGTTTCGGTCACGCGGAATAGACAAACGTGCAAATGCGAAAACATTGGTGCGAATACACAAGAGTTAGTGGAGAGGGAGAGAGGGAGCGGGGGAGAGAGGGGGGGGGAGTTTAGGGGGTAAGTTTGCAATTGCGGGCCGGGAGTGGGTGGGGGTTGGTCGAGTGCGGCCTATGCACACACTCATAAACATACACACCGCACCACACACAGAGTGAGCCGATACCGGTGTGCTCTGTGTGTGTGTGTGTTGGTGGTTCCGTGGTTGGCGCTTGTTGAACTTGACATTCGCTGGACTCGGCGAACGAGCGTCAGTAGGTACGTACGCGGTTCGGGCCAGTATCGTTTGCGTGTTGCGTTTCGCTATTGTTGTGCGGCAGCAGATAGAACGCATTTTTATCTCGGCGTATTATTGTGATTTTGTATGTGATCGAAGGAAAAGGGATCAGGAGAGGAGCTACGGCGCGGACCTAGCCGATGGTGTGTGTGTGTGTTGTTATCGCTGACGTCAGTGTTGTGTGTTGTTAAGGGAGACTAGCAATCGGTGATAAGCACTATCATACAGTGCGTGTATTGTGGTTTTTCTTGTGTATCCTTGTGTTTTTCTTCGGTGCATGGAAACGATTCGCTTCCCCCCCGTGGGTCGTTTGCGCGTGCATCCATTTTCAAGGCCACCCCGTGTGTTTACCGGTCGATGTTGTGTTGCAGCGAATGACACAGTGATCGATATATTGAGAGCGGCAGTACGCGCGTGTGTACCGGAGGTCCTGTTCGGTGTTTCTCGGTCTGTGTGTGTGTGTGTGTGGGCAAGAGCATGGAAAATGTGATGGTAGTGCATCACGCTACTACTACCATCCCGTCGATGTTGTGTTTGTGTGAGTGTTTTTAGCAAGAGTGAAACGGGAAGGAGGAGGGGGTGTTGCGTGGAGATGGCAGTGACATCAGCACGTGTCGGTGGTAGCAGGGTTAGCGCTAGAGTTTAAAGGGGAATAGCAGGGAATGAATCATAGTAGGCAGCAGTGTGTCGTTGACAGTTGATAGCTGCTATATGGGGGCGCGGAGGGTTCTACATCACCTGCATTTGGATGTGAAGCATTATTGGAGGGTAGTTGCATAGCAAAAACAAGCGTTCCCACCACCGGGAGCATTATGACGTCAGTAAACAATGGAACAACGGTGGGGCTACGGTTAGGCTTCGTCGCATTTGTTAAGAACGGAAGCACTGTGTTGGTGTGTTTGCAGGTGAAATGTTTTGATTTTTTGTAAACGCAAAGAACTATCCAAGAGGCGTGCAGTGTTCGTCTGTTTGCCGGAACACCGTTGTATAGGTGGGCCGAATGATGATGATGATGATGGGGAAGAAGGTGGCCCACAATGCCAAACCGTTGTGTCAATAGTTTTGGTTTGGTTGTCTAGTGTGTGTGTGTGTGTGTGTAGTGTTAATTGACCTTAAAATCTGACCGGCCTAAAGTTTTCACCGGTACAGTTTTGTGAGCGTGGCAGGGTGTTTCAGTAAAATGGGGGGTCCTGAAGATGGTTTAAAATTGGTTTTTGAAAATCAAGATTTTTGGATTCTCTTCATTATGATGGGTTAAGCAGGCATTTCACACTGTGTGGAGTTGTTGAAATGCTAAATATCCGCTTTTGGATCTCTTTTAATTTTAGATCATGATCTTCGAAGGAGATCAGAAGCTCCCGTTTGGCCGATATCGTCTTGGAAAAGTAGCCAAAAAATTGTAAAACTCCTTGTTTCAACTATAAAAGCACAGTCGGCATACAAACTTAAAAACATAAAAAAAAACTTTAAATATCTCAAAACTGGAACACACCCTGTACAAGATCGTGCAAGTTTCTCTCACGAGTTTGATTTGGAAAGTGAAGTAAATGAGACTACTCACAGCCATTATTGAGGGTTTTTTTTTGAGATTAAAAAATAGTAACAATAAGTTGATAGCAGATAATGAAATGATATTGTTTTGACCTTCAATTAATGATCTAATTGACGCTTTTAAAATAAAATATATGAAAAAATGTGTAAGTTCGAGGAATGGAACTCAATGGGGGGGTTGAATCATAACTCAGTAATGTCGCCATGAATGAGCTCATAATAATAGAATCAGTACACCCCGTAACAAGCGTGTAACGTCACCTAATCTGATCCTCTTCTTCTGTCTTCTTCTAGATTTGGATCAATCAACGTCGGTGGCCACGGATAGTGCTTCCGATGCGCAAATGAACGGTACCGCCAGTACCCCGATGGACACCACACCTGCCCCCGGTACCGGAACGACGGTGACCAATGCAAACGGGGCCAGTAATGCCTCAGACGCATTGACCTCTCTCGCATCACTCGCCTCGTCCGCACCATCGGTACTTTCTGCCTCTGTGTCCCCAGCGTCCGCTACAACCACCACCGTGAGTAGCAGTGCTACCCAAAGCTCAACAACGCCGACGGTTTCTGCAGCCTCGGCCACTGGCACGACAGATGATACGTCGAAAGACAGCACGGCCACAGCTACGGTGTCATCGTCAACCACCTCTACCACCGCTACCACAACGATAACGACGGGTACAGCGAGCAGCACCACAAGCTCTACGAGCAGCTCGCCATCCACAATGCCTACGACAGCGATCGCTACGGTTACGGGCACATCAGCCATCCCGGTTAGCAACATTGGCCCGAACGGGATGCTTTCCACCAACGGAAGCGTTACATCCGCCGGGATTGCCACATCCTGCGTTACGACACCATCCAGCACCGGCTCGAGTGGCGGATTGCCACCCAAGACGGGTAGCAGCGCAGATAAGGGTGGAATTCCGAAGGCAACGATCAAACCGAATGTGCTGACGCACGTGATCGAGGGTTTCGTGATACAGGAAGCGAATGAGCCGTTTGCCGTGCAGCGGCAGCGATACCCCGAGCGGGACAGTTCCGACGAACCGCCGAGTAAGTATATTTCCCCCTTTGGTCAGCAATTTGATTCTCTTCATTCAATTTTCTAAAACAATTTTTCTCTTGCTATTCCTTAACAGAAAAACGCTCCACAAACGAAGCCAACTGTCCCCTTTCGCCATCAAATCAAACCAGCGATACGGGCAACTGTGAGGTCTGCGGTAAGACGGAACTGCGCAGCAAGATGAAGAAGAAACGGTTCTGCAGTGCATCCTGTGCCCGGTCGGCCAAACAAAGCTCGCCGGATCAGTTGTCCACTCCGGTACAAAACGGAACGGGACTTTCGACTGCAACACCGACGACTCCAACCTCGGTGGCAGCATCGGTCGAGCCTTCTGCAATGGTTGGCACCATGAACGGCGGCATGCTTGGTGTCCCACCAACCCCGGCAGGCGTTGTAGTTCCGAGCGTCGTCGAACCATCGCTCGGCACACTTCCGCTCGGAGCGTTGGCAACGCCGGCGATGCTGAATCCAACCATTGGAGGAGTCCTGCCAAACATCAAGATGGACCTGGATTCGCAACAGATGCAGGCGGCCGGCGCTCTACTTCCAGCGGGTGCTTCTCTCGCACAGCAACAGCTGCTGCAACTTCAACAGCAGCAGCAGCAGCAGGGTCTGCTTCAACCGGCAGCGACGAACACCGGCATGGGACAAGCGTCCCAACCACCACCACCACCACCGTCGGGTATGCTGATTGCTGCTGACGTACCCGCCGCACCAGTGACACCGGTAGCGGTGGCGGCTGCTGCTGCGGCTGCCGCAGCCGCCGCGGCCAACAGCGAGGAAGGATCCTCCATTCTGCGCTGGTCGGTGCAGGATGTGTACGAATTTATTCGCGGACTTCCGGGCTGTGCCGATTATGCGGAAGACTTTGTCAATCAGGAGATCGATGGGCAGGCGTTGCTGCTGCTGAAGGAAAACCATCTCGTCAGCACGATGGACATGAAGCTTGGCCCGGCACTGAAGATTGTGGCGAGGGTTAATCTCATGAAGGCTACCGTCGCACCAGTCGAAGGACAACAACCTGCGTCGTAAGCTCGCTCTCTCTCTCTCTACAGTTTGTTGGTACAGTTGGTTGAGATAGTGTAAATATTACATATGATTTTTGTATGTATCCGTACGTAGCCGTGTTCGTATTGCTTCCCAAGTACAATTCAAATCGCATCACGGTGGGTGCGTGGGGGGGGGGGCATACGAATCGAGCAAGATAATGAGTAGAAGGAGCATCAGCAACATTGGAAAAGCAAAACACACTTAATTTATTTTACGCATCCCCCTTCGTTCATATCCACCACTTTGCTAGCTGTCCATCCTTTTGCACTACCCTTGATAGAACTGATTAGATTTTGCTGCTAGCAAAAAATAGTAAAATAGTAAATAGCAATGTTTAGCATATTTTTCTTATGTTAGTCGAACAGCATTAAGCATACAAACTTTTAGATTGCTATCGGCAACAAAAGTGAATTTCAGACAAAATTTTACAAGTATGATATGTAAATATAACTAGGAGAAGAATTATCTACAGAAGAAAACAACAAAAAAAAAGCAAAAACCGAAGACCCGCCGTAAGTCATAATCATACGTCTTCGAAGGTAAAATGCAAAAATAGGGAAGTTTAGCAATTAGAAGGACCGCGACCGTCGCGTGATAAGAAACTTTTATTTCTTAGCTGCACGTGGTTGCAAGTGTAATAAGTATTGAGCAGTTAGCGATAGCAATGAAATTGAAATTGAACTGTGTAACCCATTTTACACACGAACTACACGTTTGAACGTTCTGTTTGAATAAGTTTTGTAAAATGTACTGAAGGGGATTATGTTAAGACGAGGGAGCAAAAGGGGCAGCAAAGCAGTGCCTGTGCGTATTTATATCAATCATAAGGCCATGTAAATTACCAGCTGAGAAAACAGTTTCGTGCAGTCTGCTGTAGGAGTGCGAAAGAAATTTCTTTTTGGCAATGTACATTCTATACGATAAGTCGCGAGGAATGAGATAAAATACATAAGGAAGAACATTTTTAAATAATTGTGCTAATTTTTGTTTGTTATATTTTAGATTAAACGAATCGAAAGAAAGCGCGCTGTATCGTGGAAGTTGAAGTCGTGTTGAGATTGGGCTTGTTTGAACCCGCGTTAATCTGCTAGAGGTATTTCGTTTGGTTTCTTTTAAAAGAATTGATTGGTAAGCTGCAACAATTTTATAAACTATTTTTAAAAACATAGGGGAAAATTTGTTTTACCAACTTCCACTTTGCACAATCGGCCACATTTCTTCTCAACATAATTAGAGGCAAGGCTTCTTTCCTATGATCTTTTCTAGTTGGGTAGATTAAAGCGTTTGCGCGGTCCGGTGACCGAGGCGATAATGGCACCGGTCTTCTTCACACGACAGGACCGGGGCTCAAATCCCATCTAGACCGCCTCCCAGTACGTAGGCCTGACTACTTTGCCTACGGGTCACAGAAAATCTAGTCACAGAAAGCCAGAAATGGTAGTCCTCGAAACCTTTCGAGGTTGTAACGCCAAGGAAGAAGAAGAAGATTAGGGCGCTTAATTAAGCTCGCACAGCTCCTCGCAGTAAGCTTCATGGTCCTCAAACATATTATAAACTCGTGATACTTCCCATTTAAAATTTATAGACCGAAGAATTCAATCCGTCAAGCCACTTTTGGAATTCCGGCCAAGCTTGCCAGGCTTGTAAGTATGACAATGGCCAACATCACAGGTGAAGGCAGGTGAAGGTGGATGGAAAACTCTCAGGGCCCTTTGCTACCACCAAGGGCCTGCGCCAGGGAGATGGGCTTGCCTGTCTCCTTTTCAATCTGGCGCTAGAGAGAGCCATCCGTGACTCAGAGGTGGAAACTTCGGGGACCATCTTCTACAAGTCAATCCAGATCCTGGCATACGCTGTTGACATAGACATCATTTGGTTTGAGGCTGTCCTATGTAGCAGAAGCTTCCCGAAGGATCGAGCGTGCGGCACAGAACCTCGGATTGGAGGTTAACGAGGCGAAAACCAAAATGATGGTGGCACCACCAGCGGCCCTACTAACAAACACTGATTTACGAAGGGGTGGTGATGTACAGATAGGTGACCGCACCTTCGAAGTCGTCCAAAACTTCACCTATCTCGAGTAACAACACCGACAACAACATTGCTGGTTGCCAATCTCTAAATACCTGTCGCGACGAACGAAGCTGGGACTGTACAGAACATTTATAGTCCCAGTACTCTCATACGCCTCTGAGACATGGACTCTGTCCAAAGCTGGCGAAACCCCTATATGTTCGTGCAACGAATTAGACTCGCCAGGCTCCGGTGGGCTGGTCACGTCATGAGAATGACACCGGACAACCCAGCCCGTAAAGTCTTTTTAGGCCGCCCACACGGACAGTGGAGGCGTGGTAGGCCCAAATTGAGATGGAGTGATGGCGTTGATGCGTCCGCCAGAACGGCCTAGATAACGGATTGGCAGACGACGGCGCTAAACCGTGAGCGGTATCTAGGATTGTTGCAGCAGGCCAACAACGCAAAGCGGTTGTAGCGCCTGATAAGTAAGTAACTCTAATTTTTCCTGTCATCGAAAAAGCCGTTTGTTGTTGAAATGTACCTCTTTGGTAGCCAGTTTTTTGCGTCCAAAATCCTGCTGTATTTGGACTGGAGGAATTGCCCAATGAAGGCAGACTGGTAACTGGGAAACGGCATTATGGTGATCTTGGAAAACATAACATAAATCACCGTATTTCCAGTCTGCCCGAGTGTTCTAACTCATTTTTAAATGTTTGCCGGTTTTTTAAACTTTTAGAAAATACTTTTTTATGTTGATTTTAAATATTATCCAAATTTGTTAATTCTGTGTTACAGGGGTTTGCTTGATGAGGCAATAGCAGCCATTTTTATGGCAGGCTCCTTCGATGAAATGGCAAACAAAGCTAGTTGATATGGAAACGGTGTCAGATGACAGGTTGATGTTCTCAGATGATATTGTCATAGTAGCCGTTGATATTTTACGTACTTACACGTACGCTGGGAGGTGGTGTACAACATCAATTGTTTGCCATTTCATCTAAGAAGCCTGCCATAAAAATGGATGCTATTGTCTTATGAACTGAAAACCCCTGTATGTTTATTTTTACTATCTTTTACTTTTTTGTATGATTTGCTTGTTATTATGTTTTAATTTTTAAATTTATTTGTTTTCTTTTATTTTTTCTTCTCTCCTATTTCCTTTCTTCCAGTTATAAGAAGTGACAGATCATTTTTAATCTATTTTACATTTCCTGTTTTTATTTAACTTCTTATCATATTTTTTGTATGTCTCCTGTTGTTTGTTACAACTTCTATTTAAATTTTTCTTTTGTCTTGCTTAACACTTGCATATCAATTATTCATGTTTACACTCTGTTACACAATTTTGCACCAAATAAAAAGTTTTTCAACGCAATAAGCTCCAACAGCCAACGAAACGACCTTTCACAGTAAGTCGATTCACGACATGCAGTTCAAGCAGTTCCCATTATGAATCTCCCCTAAGATCTTCAAAGCATCGCCACCTGGGCTGTGACAAAAATTGTTCGTAAAAAAACGTTTTACAAAAACCCGCCAAATGACTTCGCTAATGTCTTCGCTTTGTGTCTCCGCAACATTAATGTCCGTGGCTTACGCAAATATTGTACCCCGTAACGACGACACCTTTGCGATAGCCGCGTGCGTAAAGTTCGTACGCCGTAAACGCGCCATCATGTGAGAACGGTGGTGTTTGCTGCGGTATGGCCGAAAGACTGCTGTGGCGCTAGTCTTACCACCACGGCTAGTATTATATGTTCGCGTGCAACAGGCATTCGTCGAGCGTCATCGGAGGGTCACAGCGCTTCCAAGAGGAAGCAAGACATACAGCCGTCAAAGCCCCAAGAGTCCAAAGACCTGGTGGTGGGAATTGTGCAACCAGCCGGAACGTCCAGCAATCGACACCATAGTTCTGGCTGGATTGAGTTGGCTTCCTCGGTAGGACCTGTTGACCGGTGTGTGGGATCCGGCAGCTTGCAGCTGAGAACAGCTCTTGGGTGGGATAATAATTGGTGCGCGTTTGACACACAGCAAAAAGAGGCTCACTGTTGGGTGAGACCACGGTCAGCAACAACGTCTTGATTAGCATCGAATGGCCACCGCTCCGATCTCCCAGAACCTGTGAAGATCTACGCTTCTAATCTTCCTAATGGAATGGACAAAAAAAAGGGGGAGAAGAAAAAGAATTTTTCCCCCGGATTTGAGTTGTTAGTTTTTGCCTCCAAAGTGAGAAAACCTCGATTTTCAAACCGATGCCCCTTGAGAGCCTCAGGAAAAAAGGGACTAAAACATTACCCATTTAAATGCCATGTTTCACGAATCCTTTTCGGTTTTGTTGCCCCAAAAAAAACCACGGGGTTAATAATGTACTCTGAGCCCCATGGCATGGGATTTGGTGTGGAAGTTTGCCTTAACTGCGGTCCACTCCAGGCACAATTTAAATCTTGCTAATCGTGTGACTCAGAAATATTGCCCCAAACTCTGACAAAACCTATTGGTGGAGGACCGAAACGATCCCTCGCCCCTGAGGAGTTTGCCGGCGTTTCGGTCGTTAATTTGTAGCTCGGCTCGTTTTCTCGCTCCTGGGAAACCGGATGCTCCTGGGTGGATGATCCGATCGGCACCAGGATTGGCAACTGGACGTGGCGCGGCGCACACAGGAAGCGGACATTTATTTCCTTCCTTTCGGTTTTGTGGTTTTGCGGTCGGACTCAGTTTTGTTGTGGGCTCGGCAGATCACGTCCCGGACCGCTTTTGCATGCGGGAAAACGAAACCCAACACTGTGTGCAGGCACCGTACTGTGTGAATTTGTCCGAATTTCAAATCCCAGGCCGTGATTGGGACAGCATGGGTGGATAAAATTGCACCAAGGCAGGTATAAATGATGTGTGTGTGTGTTTGTTTACGAGAATACACCCTGTGAAGACTCCCCGGGTGTTTAGGTTGGAGCGCATTGTTGCTGAGCCCTGAGTGTTCTGGTTTCGTGTTTGGCACCGGCACGTGATGATTGATTGCTTGGGATGATAAAACGGAGGACTCCCGAGCTCATTGCTTGCCTCGTGAAAGATCAATGACCCCCGGGAGGAAATTGGGTGTGATAAATAAAACCGGGCAGATGGACAAGATGGCGAAAAGATGGGGCAGCCAGTTGTCAAGAATGTGCGCCCGAAGTTGCACTGAACATTGGAGTGGTTTTTATGCTAGAATCGAGATTATTCAATTGATTCTTATTCATTTTTTGGATAAATTTGCTTCAACACGAAAGGTTTGAATTCAATATTCCTTTTTTAAGAGATCAACAACACGAACCCTTGAGGTTGAAGGTATAGAATGACAATAAGATCTCCCAGGAAACTACCAGCCCTCTCGTTTTGGATGTTCTAAAGGAGAAACAAATCTTGTTGAGCTTCTGTTGCGAATAATTTTCAAACAGAACAAACTAGGTGCGAATGATATTGAGCTACATCTAATGCAGGCATTGGCTAACATCATTAGAATCCCTTTACCGTGGAGAGATTAAACTCTATCCCGATCGTAACCTTATTGTCGACTTAAGTCTTCGATGCTCGAGTTAAAGTCTGAAGACTCTAAAGGCTTCGAGAAAAAGGAAATTTTGCGTTCGGCTTCTGCTAGCTATCCTGTGTCCTCCAAATATTGAAGCACAATTTTCCTCAAGTTGTTTAACTTCGTTGATGTCATACATGAGGACACAGAAATAATTGAAGTACAAACATATGAACACTGAACGGCATGACGGTGAACTTCAAGAAAGCCAAATAGTCATTATGATGAAGGATTAGCGAAGGAGATTTATTTATAGCATTTATAGTTCAAGTGCTCACAAGAGGTGCCGGTCTTTATGCAGCAGAACCGGAGACCAAATCCCATCCGCACCGTTACCCCGTAGGACACAGTGGTGGATCAAGATATTTGGAGGCCCTGAGAGGAATGGCAGTGGAGGCCCATCTAATTGCGATATTAGACTTTGCAGTATCATTAAGTCTAGTAATCCACCATATGCCCACCCGGCATGCCCTTTAAGACATAAGAGAAACACTTAAAAACCTTCAAGACATGAGACTTGTGAGGTGATGAAATCCTGTTAGCTGCATTCGAGAGGAAGATGCTAAAAATGATTTTTGGCCCGTATGCTTAGAAGGACAATGTTGAAGTCGCTACAACGACGAGAGCTCTTTGCATTGCACGATAATTTCCAAAACCTCGCGATTTAGATTAGATACGACAGGTTTCAGTGGGTTGGTCTTGTCATGCGAATGACACCGGACAGGACCCAGTGCGGCAAATCTTTTGGAGTCGCTCTCCAGATGGAGCACCAACTGGATATTCGGTTGGCAGACGAAAATGGCGCTAGATCGTGAGCGATTGTATCGAGGAGATCATCAAAATAACGGAGCAACATTAAATTTTAATTTGGAAATCGAGAACTTTGGCCCCTAAAGTTGATCAGAGGCCAGTTTAACATCCCACCAAATTAAATATTCACTTATTTACGGAAATAATACAACACTTGCAGAAGACCGTTACAATGTTCGCAAGGCACGAACTCGCTTGATTTCCAACTTACTCTAGATTAAATAAAGTCTTCGCAACTATCCGGTGGCATAGCTATACTGACTCTGTAACTACCCGGCAGCTTTCAGCTATTGGTTCCCTAGAGGAGTACATGGTAAAAAAAGTCTTCTTATCCATTTATGTCAGCATGCCAAGACAGGTCTTTCAGTTCAGGAGAGATTGAACCCAAATATTTTTAATAAGGATCTGCGATCTGGTGGCCGACGCAGTAAAGGCACCGGTCTTCACATGGCAGGACCGGGGCTCAAATCCCATCAAGACCGCCTCCCCATACGTAAGGTTTTTGGTAACTTCATTGTACAGCCAATCATTTAGATGTTAAAGAAATGCTTCAAACATTAATCGTTCTAATTTTGGATGTTTTTGGTTTTTGTTTAAAAAAATATAAAAAAAGATTTTTTTTTCAATAATACATCCATATGCGGAAAAAGAATCAAACTCGTGCACAAAAAGGTACATCGATTAACATCCGACAACCGACTAAAACCCTCCATCAAGTGCTGACGGTAGATTAAAAATGAATTAAAAACAACCTTAACGATCCCTTGACATTTGATGGACGCTGGCGTGTGTTGCTGTTTCACGATATCAAGGTTTAAACATCAATCTCACACACACACGTACCTAATGTGTATGCAAACACAAACATATGCGCTTTGGTGCACAATATTGAACACACCAAGAATTCATATCGTGTTTGGTATTCTGGCCTGCATCTCGGTCCCTCAAAATGCTCCATCGGCCCCAACAAAAACGTGACCCATTCCCCAGCGGAGAGAAAGCAGCGATTGTGGTTGTGAAGAGTGTGTGTTTCGTTGAGGGTCTTATTTTGACGGTATGCATAAAGCTTTAATTACGTTCGCAACCAAAACCAACAACAACCGAACCTCCGTAACGGATCTGCACAGGATCACGTTTTTATGCGTGCTTTGCGTCGAGACATTCCGAGTCTGCTGGACATGTAAACATGCTCAAAACTCAATTATGACCGGGCAAGTGCGTTGGTCTGGTCGGTCGGTTTTCGCACGTCTAATGAGCTGCGAGCTACTGTGGCCAAAAGTTGACGCTAGTTGATGAACGATAGCGCCACCAGCACACACTATCTATGAGACATAATCGAGATGTTGTCTTGACGGTGTATCACCGGTTGGGTTTAAACATGTTCCAGCTGACGTTTGAACCCTTCAAGGAGAGACCTGTTGTGCGATTGATTGCGATCTTACGACTGCGGCTCAATGGTGAGAAATCGGTAAAGCAAACCCCCGCTAGAGACTTTTGGCTGAGGGTGAAGCTTTATGTTTCTATGGTTGGTTTGTCAAATTTTCACATCATTCTGTACAATTCGTACAAAACGATCCTCTTCGCGTGGATCGTTCCAACCATAATTGTTGGTTTTGCACACACACACACACACCGGGAGGTCAGATTTAATGCTGCCCCTAGGAGTCAGAGGGGCAGCAGAGAGGACCAAAAGCGCTGTGGCTGGTGTGGTTAAATGTAAAAAACAATAATTATTTTTCGCTTTGGAAGAGTGTTCGGTGCCTGCGCTGCGGTCAAGCATGGCTGTTTACACCCACTCAAAATGCAGCAGCTCTTTTAGATTTATTGCTCCGCAAGTGGTATCTGTCGTCTGCTTGTGGTAGTAGTAGGATAGGAAAAGCGTGGAAAGCGATGAGCACGAGTTTTAAATTCGAGTAACACATTTTTATCTCCGTCTTGCTGTTTGTTGGCAGATCTAGGAATGGCAAGTTGAGGAGAGGAAGAAGCTGGCGTGTGGCCACAAGACACTGTGTTCCATCCATCAGCTGGGCTTCGGTTAAACCTTGACGACAGAAACCCGCCTTGGCACACGATTTTAAAGCCAAATATTAGCTTTTGGAGAGGTTTACTAAGTTGCGCGTTAAACAAAATATAGGGTTTTGCGTTTACAAAAACAAGTAAAATTGTGTGAAAGACACAAAAAAAAAAGAAGTTTAAACCTTGTTAGGGGTAGCTGGGCAAATTTCATACTCCAGACAACTATTCGGATAGCCAGCAGCGTTTGATGGTTTCAAATTTTATACGTAGTAGGCTGTTTAGTAGGGGCAGTCCGGTGGTCTAGGCGACAGCGACGCCAGTCTTCAAACGGCGGGACAGGGGTTCAAATCCCACCCAGACTGCCTCCCCCGTACGCAGGGCTGAGTGCTTTGCTACGGGTAAAATCAAGTAACAGAAAGCCAAAAATGGCAGGCCGAGACCTCTCGAGGTTGTAGTTAGTGTCAAGGAAGAAGAAGAAGGCTGTTTAATGTAAATCCCTGGTACACTACCCATAATATCTCCTGCACATGTTAAAGAAATAAATAAACAAATTGACCTTTTTGGCAATATAAATTGTTTTAAGTAAGTCCGTGAAATCTGAAAACCAAGGACAAAATTTTACAAAAATTTGGAATAATGAGGATAGTATTAAAAATATTATGAAAATGTTATATAATACTTAACTAATAATAAAAAAGAAAATTATTGAAAGTTGATCTTCTTCTTTTTCTTTGGCCTAACGACCTCTTAGGTCATGGCTGCCATCTTTGTCTTCATAGACTTCTTGATACCGTATAGTTGGATAGTCAGTCTTCTGTGTGGGGGAACGGTCCGGATGGGATTTGATCTCCGGTCCTGGCGTATAAAGACCATTGGCGCTGTTGTCACCGGGCCGCCCTAGTGAGTGATTCACGCCGATAGAAGGCAAATAAGTAAGTTTAATTTTCATCAGAATATTGGACCGAAAATCGATGATGTATTTCAAAGTTATCAGCCTCCAAATTTGCTGGTTACCCCGGGTGGCCACGGTTGCATTGAATAAGAAAAATAATTCTTTTTAACAAATTTAATAAAGTTAGCCGTATTTTACTCACATAGAATAATATTTTAAGTCAATAGGATTAAAATTAAAATCGGTTTAGCTACACATCGTAGTCAGTTGCCCGGCACCGGGTTATATTTAGTAGCGCGATGAAATGCAAGAAATGTGTGGCCATTATTTTCAAAATACGCAGCAACAAGAAAACAAACACACCAAAAGGTCTTCATTGCGCCCTATGTCCATCTTGGCTTTCGTTTCAAAGTGGCCCTTAAAATTACTACCGAAAAAGCCTTAATTTTGGATGATCTTTCTTAAGCAAAAAAACGTAGTTATCAGGAAAAACTGATCTAATTTCACACTGACACGATGCGATAGATAGCCGATTGCCGAGAGTAGCGGTTCTTTGGTCCGCCAAGAGATCGGAGCTGGAGTGATGCGACATTGTTTCGATGGCCACCGCTGAGAAAGGGTTGATCATGAATCATGAAAACGGTTAAAAGGTTATTTTTGTTTGAAGGGATGAACAATCATGATTACAATTATGATCCGTCTTGGGATCATTAAAAAAGTGGATATAGAAGTGGACACCCAGAGACACAGAGAGGCCTAAGCAAGGAGAAAAAAAAACAGCGCGCGCCCCTAGCGGGAATGTCAAGTGCTAGGCCCGGGTCAGTGCTGCAGGTTGAAAGAACTCTAACGCTGGAATCACATGAAAGCACGATCGGCCCAGCATTTGGTTGGTTTATGATGGTGCGCTCATGTTTAAATGTTGAAATTACACCGTGCAAACACAACATAAAACCGTAAGTAGGATGGGATGGGAGGAACGAAGGAAGGAAGGGTGTGAAGTGTCGAGGGGGTGAAAAGCAAAACAAAACTGCATGCAATGTGTTGCTGCAACAACCTAGTGCCTGGCGGAGAAGGAAACGAGCCCGGACGAATACAGATCAGAACACGCATGTAATGCAATACTCGGCGGGCTCGATGAAATGATCGCACAAAAGCGAGAGAGCAAGAAGAACTAAGCGAAAACAAAACGTAATAAAGAAAGTGTATGAAGGGGAGAGGGGGGGGGGGAGAGAAAAAATTTGATGATCGTGATGTAAATAACACGATGAAGCAGAACGGATCGGAAGGAAAAGATAAGAACGGCATAAGAACGGCAAATGAAAAGAAAAGAAAAGCAAGAGAGAGAGAGAGAGAGAGCGAAAAAAGCACGATGAGTTGCGAAAGAAGACGAAAGAAAAAGCTCGAAACAGGGAAAAGAAAAACGGAAACAAAGGAAAAGAAAATGAAATAAGAGGGTAAAAAGCAAAGAGAGAGAGAGAGAGTGCGAAAAGCAAACGAAACTGGGAGAAAGAGTGAGTGAAACAGGAGGAAACCAAACACCCACCGCCGCTGAACCTCCAACAAATGCTCTCCACACCTCCCCCCCCTCACCCCCGCCCATTACACAAGGCAGACGACGTAAGATCCGACTCCGACCGAGGGCTCAACACCGTTTGGATGGACCTCAGGGTAGCTGTAGGGCCACCGTGAGGGTGAGGAACTTAAAAACACGGAGCACCGAACGCACCAAAGCCAACATAACAGCCACTTGCGCACACACAGCCGCGAAGCGTATTGTTTTTAGCAGACGCAGAAGAAAATGCCCGTGTGTGTGTGTGTGGGGGATTGAGCTGTGTGCTTGGACTATTTTACAGCCCAGGGGTTGGACCCGTCAGTTTCGAATCAACACTGTGCCGAGACGGTTCACCAAGACGCACCGTCGTCGATCTCTGTTGCGTTGTTGAAGTGTTGGCGCGTTGTTTCGCTCTGTTGGTGGTGCGCGTGTGAACGATCAGTTTGGGTGGGAAATCTAAGTGACCGGCATCTCTGTGTGTGTGTGGCTCAGGTTAAAGGTTAATAGTGGCTGTACTTACAGAATTACACATGTAGCGTCCAAGTACTGTCCAGCTGGAGATATACCTTCAGATATTCAATCAAGAATCTCTGACGACTTTGACGTAACGTTACTATGGCAACGCATCAAGGATTTCTAGACGAGAGGTGATTAACGTTCGCTCAGTTCGTGAAGGATATCCGCGTAGGGCAGTGATTTCTTAATTACCTTCAAGAGGCAATTTATTCCCCAACAACGCAGCTCCGGATGTGCAGGAAGCCGTCCTAGAACGGAAGGAACCTCAGGTGCGCTTAGAATGTCTAACAAACGCGCGTGTGCTCAAGAAGAACAGAAAAAAGTACGTTAATGTTTCCCAACTATGCCCGTTCGTGGGTAGTTCCGTTCCGTTCCGTAGCGTTTTGTAAGGATTCCCGGACCCTTTTTCTTGTTACGCTTTCTTGCGCCGGTTGTGCTGCAACAGGGGAGATTCCCACCTGTACACCTAACCCGTGTATGCCTCATCCTCGCTCTAACCTCAATAATTCTTCCTTCGCTCCACCGCCACGGTTTGTTGGCAACTGTTGGAAGTTTTGAATTGTTTATCGGGCCTCAGTTCCTCACCTCCTGTGCACCTCAGTATCCTCCTCCAACACTGTCCTTAAGTCCACGCACATACACAACAATTGGAAGGGAAGTTTGTTTACGAACTGGTGGTGGTGAGGGTGTTCTGACACGAAATGCAGCGCACTAGTAAACGATGCGTTGCCGTAGTAACTGTCAAATGTCAAAACGACACCGGTTCAACAGCGAACTACTCGCGGGCAGGCCGAAGAAATAATAACCACCTTGTGTTTTTGGGAGCTGCCGGAGTTTCGTGTGATGGTGGTGTAAAATTGTTTCGGTTGCCGATTCTTCAGTACCGCACAAATCGTCCTGCCATTCGCAATCGAAACGCAGCAGTATCGGAAGTGCTTCGTCGGTTGTGATTAGAAATTTGGCTTCGCGAAAGGATACCGAACCGTGGTCGTCCCTGCAGGATGGTGTTTCTGGTGTTGCTGTGCTTTGCGCTGTTCAGTGCGGTGCTGATTTACATCATCTTTTCGTTCGGTATTTGGGTTTGTTGTGAGTAAAGATGGCCGATGAGGTTTTTCGAAGCGTGATAGTGGTGGGTGCGATAGAGTGGGGAAGTAAATCCAGCCATCAATGCCTACCAGATGATGCGGTAATGAGGATTCCAGCAGTCCAGTGATCGAATTATCGTAGTCGAGTTAAGATGTGGAGTGTAAGATCAAGCAAGAACGCATCTCAGGAAGTGTTTGCTGGAAGCTGGAGAAAATGAACGAGAAGAGTCAATTAGTTTGGAAGAGTGTGTGTGTGTGAATTCGTTGTAAGATAACGAGCTGTTGGGTGCTGACCCAACTTCACCCGGTTCGTAGCAGCTCCGAACCTTACGTGCAATTTCGGTTAATAATCGGTAAAGAGAAGTGTTTCGGATGCGATTGGAGCGTAACGATCGAATGCGGAGTGTAAGAGAGATTCGGTAGGAAGAGGTTCTGATTAGCTGGAAGACGTGTATGATGTGTTGTACCAGATGTTATGAAGCTGTCAGTGATCTCTCACTTACCGGCCGCAATGTTCAAGAGGATTAGCTGAATGTGGTGTGTGCGAAAGCTGACAGGAGCGTTGTGGGAGATGCCGTTCAATCGAGTGAGAAAATAATTCCCCACAAAAAAATGTGTTCTAATGTGCCTGTTACTTGACCGTATTCTAGAAGATCGACTGAAGTTTTGGAACAAGTGAAAAGAAATGTGTTCAAGTGTTCGTAAAGCAGTGATACAAATCAAACATCAAACATCATCCAAAAAATCCTTCGTCTAAAGCAGATTTAACTGCGGACAAAAAAGAGGTAAGAATTGACAACGGTTTAGACTACCTATGTGCCTTACTGTACGTCCAAATTTGCATGATTCACCAAGAAGTAATTGAATTATTTACTGTCCTATTATCTACCCAAACAACCATCAACCAAACAACCCGAAACGGAATATGGTTTATAGCGACCGCAACCCTAGGCGTGATTATGACAGCATAAACAAAGCTATTTGAGCTGAGTTTCTGAGCCCTGGTTACAATACGCTCCCTAATGGTCGTGAATAATCGATCGAGTCTTCAGATAAATGGTTACTGCCAATATGTGGCACAAAACTATTGGCCGCAGTAGTGTTGTTTGCTGTTGTACATACAGCTCTTTTGTCTCGCGGATAAATGCGCTGCCGTCAATTGATTTGGCCATGAGTGCCGTGACCGTGGTAACGTTCAATTCCCCCAAATTTTTTTTTTCACTGGGAAAATATGCAAGAACGAAGTTCCCTTGTTCCAGTTCCCGTATAGCGGAAAAGGAATTTATAGTCCTTTCATGCGGAAAGCTATCAAACTGTGTCCCCGTTTTCACCCCTTAACTCAGGCGAAGGTTTAGACGAAGTCCTCTATCTCCCGCGCAGAAGGGTGAATGGCAGCAAGACAAGAACCTGACAAGTCCCGTGTGAGGAGCACGAAAAATATGGACCGGGAAAGGTTTACAACTTTTTTCTTTTTGACATGGTTTGTTAAGTCTCGGTGACCTGAGGAGGATGTCTGGAACCACCCCTCGTTTGCAGTTATTGCTGGAGAGTTATATTTTTCTGTCTTTCCCCCCAATGCGGTTCGGATGTTTGATACATGGAAGTGAATAAGTTTTTGGTAAAGAAAGTTTTGCGAATCCGGTTGCTTTGTGGCTTGTTTGGTGCTGTTGTCGCACGAAGAAAGCGCAGTTAGTTGTAATAGTTTGGTGTCTGTGTGTGTGGGTAATAGCTTGTTCCATGTTCCAATTACGGTTCTCCTTGCGTGATGCGATGCTATCCTGTCGAAAGAGTGGAGAGTGTGTTTTATTTTTAGCCGAAAAAGTTTTGCGCTTTTACCGCGGATAAAAAACGAGCGAACATGCCAAACATTTTTTGACGTGATAGGCAGCAAAATTTATGAAGTCTTATATGCGGCATACAATGCTAACTTGGCTTTGTTATTTATGTACAGCTTTTTTGTGGACTTACAAATAAAAGTTAGGATAAATATTTATGCCTGTTGTGGAAATAATTTCTTTACAAACTGGCTGAAGCAATTCCGAGGAGCTGGATTATTTCTGCACGATTAAAGTTACGAGAAATATAAATGACACTAATAACAGCTTGCGACCGTAAATGGCATTTAAAGCTTGAAATTGAAATAACCTTAACGGGCTGTTTTCTTGGACTCTTCTTCACACACACACACACACACACACACACACACACACACACCCGAACGGCCATGCTCAATAAAACGGTAATTACATGCAGCTTCGCCAGCTATTTTTCAACGTTAAGTGATCTTGTCTTCTTTTAACTGTCCGTTCAGCCCAAACGCTGCAATAGCTGCTGCTTGTTAGCGGGCGTGAAAACATTTTTTTGCTGGACCATGTTAGTTTGCTCTTGCTCTGGCATTCGTGTTTCGGTAGCCTTCACATTACTAATTTCTTTGAAGAACAACTTCACATTTGCAAGGATTTTCGGTGCTCGATGTGAGAAAGCCTGCCGAAGATGCAACGAACTCTATCAATGCTCTGAGTGAGCCTTGTAGGGTTACGAAGTTTGAAATTGAGACGCCACTTGGAGACGATACTATTAAAGACGAAACAGTGGGAAATTCTCTGCACGAATGAAACGCTTCAATTTGCAACAATTACCAAGAGCTAGAGGTCCACTTGAGCTAGACATTCGTTCGCTAATTGCTCGCTTTCCCGCTGAGTTTCAATTTTCCGTCTGCTGCAGACAGAACATGCTGTTCCTTTGCTTCGAATCGGATTTCAATGTCGGTGGCGTACTGTGATGGTCATCTGAGGGTGGAAATTCTACTGAAAGAGGGAGCCTTGAATGCCATTTCTATCTTCACATTCAAAACATTATGTTAAGCTGATTATTTCAAGACTCAATGACAAGCAGAAGGGATCTGTTTGAACCCCTTTTGTTTTATTCTGGTAGATTGCCGGGTCTACGAGAATTTTGTGTGAGTCACTAGCTAGAAAAACAGTGAGTCACTAGTTTTGCGAATATAAAGGAGTAGAAATGGAGTCAGGATTGAATGTGACAGGCTTGAAATAAGTTAAGATTTACTGTCACTAAGCAATTTTTGGAAGAAATTGTGATAGTTGTCTAAATATTCGTATAACCTTCTTTAATATTCAAAACCTCCGAAGGGAATATTGTTTTGTTCCTGGCCGTGAACGACTGGCCCTTTTGCCCTTAGTTTAAACAGCAAACTTGCTGTCTGTCTGATGGATGAAGCAATGTCTGACTATTTTTGATGTATTCTCGAACTCTGCATGTCGTCTACCGGATTCTCTCATGTCTAGCCAGCTTGGTGTGGTAGTATGTATGTCAATAATCAAAAGATAACCCCGGCAGCCAGCCAGCCAGCATTTGATTGAGAATGTGAAGAGGGCATCAAGAGTGACCATCATCATCATCATCATCGTCTAGCATTCTCCTCCGGCATTTTCCCACAACATCATCATCCTCGCTTCTCCGTATTGCAACATCGCAATGTTAGTTGCACAGATTAGTGCGGGAGATTCCCCCATCCGGCAGGATCCGCTGCCGGAACGCTTTTTGATTTTTCTCACGTGAAAACGCACTCGTGCATCAACTCGGGAATGGCATGGGAATGGCACAGCAAAAAGAACGCTGCCGCCGCTGCCAGTGTGCGAATCGTGTGCGTGTCCGGCGGTTGCGGTTGTTTTTTTGCGGTTCATGGATGAGTTCTTTTTGTCGTGCTTCGCATGCAGCAGGATGGAATGGAAGCAGGAATTTAAAGAACCTCAAAACATTCCTCGCCATTCGGTGTCAACAGGAATCGTGGTGGTTCGGAGGCGCCTTTTAAAGCGAGCGACCAGACGAAGCTGGATTAATGTTCTGATCATGTGTGTCGGGGAAGTGATGCCTGAGGAAATGACGTCACCGGCATGACATTGACGGGAAGCTCTTCCGGGACGTCGTAGGCAACCCGGTTGGTTGGGCGAAAAACTTTTACACTGCTTCGTCGACATTCTTTCGGCTGCTTGGTGGCTAATTGCTTCGGTGGGAAAAATGGCAGACCGGCTGACTGTAGCAACAGTGCTGTGAATTGAGAGGTTTCACTCAGAGGAAAAGTTTTCCTCACTTGGAAAGTCACAGTCTCGGGGCCGGTGTCTTCTTGGCGGACCCGGGGACTGGGAAACTTAAATCATTAGTTTGGGAAAATGTTCTAATGCGGAAGATATTAATGATGGCAATTATCAGCTATTTGTGCAAAATACGGTTGGTGCATACACTTGGAACTGACTTGGGAGAAGGAATCTTCATAGTGAAAAAGAGCTGTCTGCTCACGAGATACCTTGAGAAGATAAAAGAGTTTGTTGTGGAAATTTTGAGAGCTTTTAATTTTCCTGTACATACCTATAACTGGCAGGAAGAATCCGTTGAAAGAATGAAATAAGCAAACAGATGAGATCCGTCGCTTAAGGACATAATTCTATTGCTCCAGAAGCAAGAAAAAGGAAAGCAACGGGCGAGTAACCGTTTCCTGCGACAGCCCTCAAGCCATCGACGTCGACGGATCCTTTACCCGAGCCCGACAGTTCTGGCGGACGGAACTGTCTATTATCATAATCTGTCTCAGATAATAGCTGTCGTCGGCAGACGCGTTATTGCTGAAGGCAATAATATCTTTTCTCACTTCTCACTTCCGTTTCTGCAGGCGACAGCTACGGCTGAGGTGTTTCTTTTCTCCACTTCAGCAACCCCTTTTCAACGTTTGCAGTCGCACAGCTTCCGGTCACTTTTGTCCCTCAGTGGAGTCGGTGATTTTTTGTTTTCGTAACTGGAAATCAGCAAATCGAAAATGGAAAGCTTTTTCCGCGACGGCTTGCACACTCTTGCAACACTGTTTAAACACATTTACCGATGTACCCGAGATAGTCCCGATAGTGGCCGTTGTTTTATTGGATTGGAGCCCGAACTTTTTTTGGTGTGCGTTGAATTAATTTTTCACGTCTCCTGGCCCTATCCTGGCGTGCTGGCCCTATCGCCACATAGGGCCATATTGCACATAACACAGCTGATCATGTTTAGATGAGTCGGTTTTTGTTTGCGTTGAGAACCGTCCATTTGGTAGGCCTTTTTGTTTTGGGTTGTTTTACGCCCCGTATGATTGTGTTGGCACACGATGCAAAAATGTTAGCCCGCTTTCCCAACCATCAGCACCGTTCCCGGTTATGCTAATGAGCGTTCGAATTTCTCGAAGCCATTAGGGCTCTTCTTCGGCTGCTGCTCGGTACACCACCCGTTCGGATTCATTTTCCGGCTTGCTCGCGGCCTCAAGAGCAAGGAAAAAAACAAGCGGGCAAGAAAACAAGATATTATTTGTATGACGAAACGGGATGATGATGAGGATGATGATGCTAATGCTGAGAAGAGAGTTAGGAGCGGTTAGGTAGGAGTTTGGAGTCGCAAGCCACTTCCAAACCCGAGGGTTTTATTTGTTGATGGTACTGGGCTTCGGACTCATTGTGGAGATGGTTTTGAATGCTGATGTTGACCCGTTTAACCGGGAGCTGCAGGAAGCTGACCCAGTCCCGGCCTTAAAACGCTGCTGCCACACATTTTTCTTTTCCGCTTTGGTGGGGCAAAATAAAAACTCGTAGTGATTGGAAGGGAAATGCCAGAAAACAAAGTAAAAATCAGTGTACTGATCAAACAGTAGCGAACGTGATCGGCATTAAACGTTGCTTTTCCGCTGTCCACAATCGAAGCCTTTTTTTAGAGAATAAAATCGTATTAAGAGAATTAAGATGAGAGAGAGAGGGAATAAAATATAAATTTAGTAGTATTTGATCGCATTCAATCGTTTTATATCGATAAAGGAACCGAAAAACTGGACCGTACCGAATATTGAACGGTTAAAAGTACGCTACAAAAAACGGGCCTTTAAATGTAACGTACAAAACACTCACGCAGAATTGCATACTTTCGGGCTGCATCCATAATCGTTTGAGCTATAAAGAGAGGGGCTATTGAAAACATTGACACAATTAAAATTAAACTTAATTATGCCTGCTCACACATACTACAAAAGGGAACCGGAACCGGGGAGGGAAAACCCCCCTTCCGGACGAGTACAAAGGTCGATCTGATTGATGTGTTTTTTCAATAGATCGCGTAAATCGACACAAAATCGAATCGACTCATTTATAGCACGTTCCTTTTTTGCGAATGTGCTGCGGCTAATGAGTATGCTCGAGGTGTGCACAAATACAAGTGTTTTGTTTTAATAGTTTTGCGTGCTGATAGATTCTGCCCTAGGACATCCTGATTGAATGCAATTTGCTAGAATGTTGAAGAATTTTTGAGTGGAGATTAAGCTTGCTAACTAAGGCTTATTACTTCGAATGATTATTTATATTTAAAGGTATCAAAAAAACATCCTTTCTACAGCTTCTCTGCTAAATCCATCTATTTTACTCCTCTTCGTAAGTGTTTTGTGTTTTTCTTCCCAACAGGTCCGGAAAAACGCTTTGTGGCCCGCGTGCTGCGTAAGACGTTACGGCTTTTCCGTACGGTGTTTCTACTGCTGATCTTTTTTCTCTTGCTCTCTCTATGTCTCTCTTGGTCCAATTAATATCATTTTCCCCTTGTTCAATGCCTTGCCATACTAACCCGGACCGGGGGTATGTGGGAAGTACAGCGAACCTCCACAAGCAGCACTACCAAAAGCCAAAGTCTCCCTTTGGACAGAAGAAAAAAAACGAAGTGATCTCTTAACGCTGATGAATGTTTTAAAACGGATTGAAACAGGAAGAAAACACAAAAGAGTGCGAGTAAAACAAAAGAAAAATGACACGAAGATGCTCTGTGCTTGTGGTAGCAGCCTACCACGCGTTGGGCCGCGTGGGCTTGGAAAAATCCCACCTTTTGCCACTCAGTTTGCCCCGCGAGTTTGTCTGGGCCTAGGACTGGGCATAAAATTTCTCCATGATTTATGGATTTTCTCACACATTAATTATATAATGCTCTCTTGTTTTTTTTTCTGTTCGTCTTCATGCTGTTGGTGGCTAGTATAAATGTTCATCTTCGTTCAGCTTTTGCTACTGAAGAAGACTACTACTTCACCTCTTCTGGAGGTTTTTGCTTCCCTCGAGTTGTGAGAGGTTTGGTTGAAGTTGTGGTAAAAATTGGCGTGAAAAATGAGATGTGTCACAAGGGGGAGAGGGCACTGGGAATCGCACTGGGAGTAGAATGCATCTTCATTGGCAGGAAGACATTTGTTCACCTACATTTCACCCGACCTGACAATAGTTATCGAGTATCTCGTGGTACAATTTTCAACCCACAATCTACTCGATCCATCTTGCAGTGATGCGCTTTCATCAGCGCTACCGTAGATTATACAGCCAGGAAAGTAAGGCCAGTTTTTTCTTGGTGGGCCAGATTGAGTTTAATTCTGGCGAGGCAGGTATGTATAATAAGCAAGCTTTAGCTATCATTTCAGTATCATGGCGTGAGGTCAACTGTTTGGCCTAAATTTTGGAATACACCTAGAAGACGGCCCGGCCCAATGCGATGAGTGTGAATTCGTAGATTAGTGTTACTTTTGGAAGCTTCTCCCGAACTTTCCCTGTGTGCTTCCCATTGTCTAACTGGATTTGAAAATTTCTAGAGCTATCGTGTGAATGGCACTTGTTCTCAAAAAATAGTGTTAGGAAGAAGCTATCCCTTGCCTCTGCCCTGCAAATGATTGAAACATGATTGATCCAGACCGTTCGCTTGAGTGGTCCTAATGCAGACTTCTAGCCATAGACACTGGAGGAACTGGGGGAGCTGCCTATCACGAGTCGTCGTGGACTATTACGTTTTCGGCTCGAAACATTTCGCCCTTAATACGTTTGCCTGTGTTAAGCGTCTGCCTTTTTTCCCGGCCCAATGCTATTTGAATGCGAGTGCATGTACCGGTTTTTGATGCCAACGGGCACGCAACGCAACACGGGCGATTTCGTAACGATAATGAGCAGTAGAGTAGACCTTTGCGGGTTTGTGGTGCTTGTTGGCACGGACACCGTTTGCTTATCAATGGTGAAAAGGTATGTATTTACAACAAATAATTTGATGTTTTCAATTAGGAAAACATACGGTGGAAAACGATGTTATTGGTGAGGTGTTACATCGGATGTGAAGAAAATTCCACACGTGTATTGCGTTGCCGTTTTACAGGGGTTTTGCGGTATGGTCTCTGGACTCTGTTAAAATTGTAGAGGAAAATGTTCTCGTAGAATTGGACTTTGTTGTACTTTGTCGATGTCTGTTTGGACATCTCAAAATGCATTCTACCAAAATATTATCTATCTTCTCGTGAAGTCCTTCGATGGTCAATGTCAATTGAAGTCATCGATGGTAATAGCCTCCGGAAGAACAAACGTTTGCATTTATCTTAGCTGCTTCTGGGTCTAGGCTATCAGATGTAACTTCGTCTTGACTAAAGAGTAATTGAACAAGGATCTCTTTAATAAAATAATTTCAAAATCTGTTGGTCGTTACGGAAGTTTGTAGAGAGCCTATTCGATCGACGACGCACTCATCGTAAAAGAAATATTCTTCGCAAGCATTAGACACTCTAAACTTCACTTAAGTCCTGTATGATGAGTGTTGTATATTCATATACTGGATACTCTGGTCTTAGGAGCGACAACGGCGCCGGCCTTCATACGACAGGGCCGCGGTTCAAATCCCATCCGGACTGTTCCCCTGTAGTGAGGACTGACTATCCTACTACGTGGTATCATTAAATTTAGTAAGCCTGAAATGGCAGGCATGACCTAAGAGGTTGTTAGGCCTAAGAAGACCTAAGAAGAAGAGTATGGGTCCTACAACACGGAGGGGCCGTAATCTGTTGGAAACATTAGATCTTCTGTCGCTGAAAGTTAAAAGATGTTGCAAAATTCGAAGCAATTCTAATTGATCATCAGGAAGTATGCTGATATTCCTAACCGTTTCGCTCATAGAAGAGCAACTAACCCTATTAATCCTCGGAATCATTAGATATTCCCGAAGTATTTCATCTAGAGATAAAAGAAAAGCTAGAGTACAGCTAGAACTCACGATCTCCGAATGAAAAATCGTATTTTATGTAAGCCCCATGTAAACTAAGGAGCATACAATAAAAAAAAATCATTTGGTGAAAGGTTTTATAACTTAATTTGGCTTTCTTTCAACTCACCTTAAATAAGAGAGTGTGATCACGGTTTTATTAAATATTTTTTCATATCCCATCTCTACGCCTATGATGATCGTTTAATGAAGTGTGGAAGTCACGGAGAAAAAAGTTCGCACTTCTACCCATTTTCAACACTTTGGGTTGATTAATGATCTTGGAGGAAAAAACAACCCCACTCCACCGAAGACTCTATCCTGTCCCCGATCATCATCTGCCAGCCGGCTGACGAGCATGGTGGATGAGCTGGAAAATGTGAATCCACCATGGCATGTGCCCAGCGTGTATAAGTTGATTGTTAAGGCACAATAGCACGGGTGACCAGGCAACCGCTCAGCTTGGCTGATGTAATGCGGCATGTCGATGAGGCACAGTTTTCCTCATCCATTCACACCCGCGAGAAGCAGTACAGTATTGGCGAGGTGAGAAAATTATGATGAACATGATGTCCGAGCCTTTTCACTGAGGACGAAAGGTTCGAAATTTTCCTCATCATAATCATAACGAATCATTTTACGCTCGTTGCGCATTACACGCTCGGTACAATGGAAAGGTCGCGGCGCGTGGAAAGTGTGCCTTTTCTTTGAGGTTTTTCCACCCTACACGCCCAAAAAAAAAAAACGAGCCCTCACCTATTGCACAGAGCTGATTGAACGGAATGAAGGAAGAGGAAAAGTGTTTCGCGGTTGTGCAAGCAAGCACAGTGATTTGTTACCTCTTCTTTGCTTTAAAGGGTTGATCAATCATCTGATGATCATTGCTACAACCGCTTCATCAGCGGTCTGAAGTGTGCTTTTCCGGTGCAGACAAACGTAAAAAGGTAGGTTTATGTGCTGCGAGTCGTCGTGGGGCACGATCGATTGGCGGCGAAGCGATCACCAGAGGCTACCGTAAAGGTTGCGATAAAGAAAAATGCCATCCCGGATCTAACCAAAAGCCGTTCTATGATTAAAAGTCACAAAGGGTTTGAAATGTAAAAAAGACGCTTTTTTGGGCAAGAAAAGGTAAGATTAGCTTATGCAACAAGCGCAAAAAAATAGGTAGAAGGGAAAGTTTCTCCACGCATGATCAATCGCACAACAAACAAACTAATTTGGCGATCGGTTGTGTGAGCTATCTTCGTACGGTTTATCACACCTCGTTCCGGCTGCAGTGATGGTTGTGGAAAAAGCGTTAATTTAAAGCTCATAATATTTGATTAAATCGGATTTTGATTTGCTCCAAGAAAAGCTCGTGAAAAGAAAATCCAAACGAATTGAAATGAAGTTAAATTTTTAGCAAAAATCCTGCGACTTCCAAGTTTAAGTCTCGGTGATTGCCCAGTACCCCAGTAGGTAATTTTTCTTTAGCTGTTGGTAGCGTGGGAATGTGCAGCGTAGCAGAACGTGTACATCGGAAGTACGCTGGCACCCACATGTAGCCCGGCTAGCCCCTTTCCCGAACGACTTGTATGATAAGCCAACCGTTAAGCTAGCGCAAAGGTGTCTGCTTCATTCCTGTTACACACACACGGCGTATCGTAGCAAAGAATGTGACGCAACGATGCATTACTTAATTTAACATTTATGGAAAATTATGTACCCCTTAGTTGGATGGCGCATTTTTTTTCGTTTCTTTTCCCTTCGTTTGTGATAATAACTGCAAAGAGAGGTACATTTTGTGACGGTGGATTATAATTTTGTCATTGCGGGTCAGTGAACAAGTGGGAACGATTGAATGTTCCCCGTTGGCATTGATTTTTCGGAGCTCAATTGGAGCTTAAAACATGTTAATTAAGTTTGTAAATTATTTTCACAAAATATAGGGCTTTAAAGAAAACTTTAAAAAAGAACTACGTCGTGTGCTTTTTCTACCCACAATGCGATAAGCTCCGATGTCTCATAGCACCTGCATCATGTTCACCATGGTAAACAGGAAAAGCCACAAACACATGTAAACAATAAGCGAGGGAAAAAAGGAAAACAAACCCCCACAAGGGAAACACATAACTGCACACATAAGAAGTAATGCACATTCAATGGCAGTTTTCCCAGGCCATCCTGCCCAGAAGACAAAGATAAGCCCGTGGAGGAGAATTATTTCGCCCTTATAATGCACACCAACCAACTGTTGAGGGCTCGAACGGTGGCGATGGGAATAAGCGGCACGCTGGGAAACTGATTTAAAACTCACACACACAGACAGCGTAAACATGAAACATGGCTGAATAGTACTGTAGGAATTGAATGGCAGGGAGTCTAGGGGGCTGGGGAAGCTCCCGGTGGTGGGGTTATTTATTTGTTATTATTGGATTGTGCGGGAGATTTGTTTTTATGTAAGCAGTTTATCATCAGCCATGATCTATATGCTGCTGCGGTAATGATCCATATGTTCAGCGAGCGCACCGGGATGGAGAAGGGTTTCTGGAGAGACGCTTCGAAATCTGTTCCCCGTGGAGCACTGGAGCAGTGTGCATGAAAGTGGGCATCTTTTCATTCGCTTTTATTTTATTGAGCTTTTTACCAGTTTCGGGGCCAGAGCCAGTCGTTACTTGAGCGAGCGCTCGTCAGGGAAGAGTCATAAGGCCGTGCGGCGAAAGTTTGGTGTATTTATTTTCATAATGACTGTTTGTTAAAAGTTTTCTGTCGGGTGTTTTTTGTAGGACGTACACATCGTTTGGATAAAAAAAACAAATTGCAACTCGTCTATGACTATTGTCTAAGGTTGTGGAATTCTTGAAGAAAATTTAAAACAGTGATATCTCGTCCAAAGCAGCAGCAGTTTACAATATTAACTTGCAATTTTCTTTCACCCGCACGATCCGATGATACGTCCACGTCCATAGGCGCAGGTTAAGGGTAAACAGACAGATGTTTGAAATAAAGTTCATGAATAAAACATTGGTACGACATGTTTCAGATTATTTTAAAAGCCCCGTCGAGTGCTGGAAGGAAGAAGGCAATTCGCCAGCATCCTTTTTCATCTTCCCCAGTGGCTCAGTTTCACAAAGCCATAAAACCAATTACAAACCACACACACACCGGGAAAAGGTGGTGGGGAAGGAAGGATCCAACGGGGAGGAAAGGTGGTGGAGAATAAAACTTTATGCAAATTAATTTGAGCAGAATCATTGCATCGGAGAATCTTAGGAGGCCTCGGCCTCTGAACGCTTTTTGCGGTTCGACGACACCGGGAGGGCTTTATCGCTCTCTGCCGAAGCTTTGCGTTAAAGATAGACCACGTCTCGGGATGAAGAATAGTTTGAGGATTACAATTTTCTACAACCTTGAACATGCAGTCAGACGTGTACGGGTGAGAGGGACGAGCAATGGTCATTGACCATCTACCGGTCATGCAGGGTGGAAATTTTCGGACTGGATGCATGCTGAGTACCACATATGATTGAATTATTCGCTCCAGTCTTGATGAGCGTTGGACGTGAATGATCGAATTATACGTGAGCTGATAGATGGAGGGTAATAGCATGCAAGTTGTCACCGTACGTCTAGAGTTTCGGGGAGGATTTTAAAGGCCAGCTCAATTGTGTTTAAATAATATATTACGAGCTCGACTTTAACCCTGCTCAAAACCCTGATTCTGAGTTCCGTAATTAACTTTGTAACAGCTTTACGACTTTAATTTGAGCTTCGACTCTTTAAAGTTACCGAAACAGTAAATAGATTTTTTGTTTCGTACATTATTCATTAAACATTTGCAAATCGTCCCAGTACCGGGTATTGCGTTCTGATATTTACTTTCACTTTGGCGGGGTATTTCGTGGTTTGACAATGGAAATTGGTAGCTTGCGTAGGATAACTTCCATCCATGCTATCCAACGCTTGCTCCATGTGCTTAACTTACTCTCTGTAGGTAGATAGGGTGCGATATTTCCATACACGATTTTTCGCGAACCGTTTTCCATCTGGAGTTTGCCGAGTGTAGTGACAGTGTTGGACTGTTGATAGTTGAAAAGTTAATTTGAATATACGCAGCAACGGTGCACGAGGTGCAATTTAAATTTTTAATTAAACGAGGACATTCCACTGCACTCCTCGGCTCCGATTCTCACCATTTCAGAAGCATTTCATTTTGGGGGTGGATTTAGCGTCACCCAACTACCAGACTGCCTACCAGGCTGTGGCTGTTGTTTCTTGCCAGACTCGCCGATGCGACGGTGCCTATTTGTGCAGGGATTTGGCTGTCGCCTTCCCCCCTCCCCTGTGTCCTCGTGAATGGCACAGGAATTGTGATGCGAAAATTAACCTCTTGACTGGGAAGATTATCGTTATCACGGTTAAACTACAGGCCCTGCGGTGCCGGTGCCGCACAAATTAAGCATCGTGAAGAGCTTGAGCGTTTAATGGTTTCAGATAGCGTTTTGATAGGCTACGGAAGGGAAGTTTGAGGGAAGGTCTACAGCGAGGTAGGTCGCTGCCGGTGGTCGTTTGGGAGGGATTGAAAGTTTGAAGGTAACAGCGCTTCGCTGGTGCGTTAGATTGCCAAAGTTCGTGGCATACTCATTCCCAATATCAAGGTCGCAAGGGTAGCAGCAAGAATGTGGGCTGTTGCTGCTTTCTGCCAGCATTTTGATTCCATTAGTTAAGCAAGCAGCCCAGGAAAGTAGCCAGCAACGTTTGTAGACAAGGATTTGCTTCGGAGTATTGTGATGTACCGAGGAGGTCTCAGACGGTGTTTTTCTTTCATGGAGACGTCTTTTGGAATATTGCAAAAAGCCCTATCTGACTGACAGTTATTCACACAATCAATTTCTTTTCAATTTTCCTTGGCTCAGACTTAACACGTACAATTTTGACGTTTATAAATGAAAGTTATATCAACAAATAATTTTATTTATTTTTTCAACAATTTTTTGTCCTTATTTTTCAAAAAGACCTACGTAGTATAAATTCGTACAAATTTTCTTTTTCTACTAAATATGCAGGAAAATTATTACGACCGTAGCAGACAATTGAATAAGCCTGGATAATGAAGAAAAATTATGAAAAATAGTTGATCATGCTGACTATCAATAAATCAGCTTAGTGGTTGTTTTTTGTTGTAAAAGGAAGTGGAAATTTTTTGGGAAAGGATGCTATCATCTTTCTTCTCATGAAAATATGGCATTTCCTGGTCATATAGGTTTATGGCCAAATTATATTATCTTCTTCCTTGGAACTACAGCATAGAAAGTTCTCAACCTGCCATTTCTGGCTTTCTGTGACTTAATTTTACACGTAGTAAAGAAGTCAGCCTTACGTACGGGGAGTCGGTCTGGATGGGATTTGAGCCCCGGACCAGCCCCGTGTGAAGTCCGGCGCCACTGTCGCCTCGGCCCCAATTATATTATACTTATATATAAACATTTCATCAAATTTCAAATATATATAAAATTTGATTTCATATTGTTTTAACCTTTCAAACAGACCAGAATTGTTAGTAAAAAAGTTGGACTATTTCTTACGAACTTTTTTTGCCATATTTATGTTTATATTTTACTTTTACGAAATTTGGCCAGCTTTGAACGGAATTCAAGTTTATATAAAAAGTATCAATGTATATAAGGCTTTAAATTCTAATTTTAATATTCTAAGTTATGCCTAATGGTGGTCGTATTCTATTGTACTAAAGCTGCAAAGCTTTATAGTCAGTAAAGAATTGTTATCTGAATTATATGCCAGTAACTTTGTACATAGTCTAATTTTGTTTTGAGAATTAATCTGAACTCTTCCAAATTAGTCAAATATTTTCCCTTTTTCTAACTTTTAATTACTATGTAAGCATATACGTTTATCTCTTTCAGTGCTAATTGTGATTGGTATTTGTTTTAACGGCCCTGCACCATCTTGCTTGACTTCTGTCTGTTTTTTGTCCACCCATAACCTGTGAAAAATCTTCACACGATGACCAAACGTGGCAACTGCTGCTGCTGCTGCTAAATCCTTTCATGGCAAAGAAGCTAATTCAATAAGCGTCACTGATTCGCAAACAAAGTCAAAACACACACAGTGCTATCCTCACAACAGTTTTGGTCTCACATCGTCCTAACAGCTCCGTGGAGAAGGTTGTTGGTGTGAAGCAGATAGGAAAAATGCCCTCCATTGCTCTTTTCTGGGTGCAGTTTGATGAACTTTTTCTCCGGTTGCGCTGTCCTGGTCGTATTGAGCGACTATTTCGTCCTGGGTCAAGGATTTGTCGATTGTGCATTGTTTTCTGGCACACGGTGGATTGACCTCGTCTCCCAGCGCTCGCAAGGATGGCGTGAAAATGATGATGCTTAGAATGAGCTTATGGTCGTCGGTCCCCGGTCAGAACTCGTGTGCTGGGTGTGGGGCGGTGAGGGTTATCCCGAAAGCGCAGATGTGAAGGCCACCCGTTAGGGAGATTGGTGAACGGTGTAAAATTTCATTAGTTTCCAACTGAGTCGGTGTCCCTGTGACCTGCACCAGCTCAAGAACGTGTCGTGCTGTTTTAGCTCAGAAGAATTTTGAACTTGTTTTTTTGGAGCAGCATTCGGGTGAAGCTTTCGACTACTGACGTGCATGGTTCGGCGCTGGCCAAATCACGTTCGAAATATTCTTTGTTCTTTGTCCCGCAAGCAGCTGCAGGGTGTCAAGATTTACCCCACCAAAAATTACCCCGAACGGGCTAGGGTCATGGTTACAGAGAACAGCGCAGCAAAAGGGATTTAATGTGTGGCTTTTTTTTTCTTGAGGGAGATACACTTTTGAGAATTCAGAGAAAAAAGGTGCCCGAATATTTCGCAGCAGCGTTTCTGCAATGCGACTCAGACAAAGTGAAAATTACGGTCTAACCACACCTTAGCTGCGGTGTGCTAGAGCTAGGTCAAGATCAGTACATTCACTTTTGCAGCGTGAGGGTACGAGCTTTCGGGTCACAGCCTCGCAATAATCGTGCTATTGAACTGGGATAGTTGGAGTCGGCGGTTTGTGAACTTTGTTGATGGATTGCTTAGGGGTTTTATAGTGTTTCCAGACATAGAAGGAGTTTCGTTTGGCTGAGATGAGAATTTGAGAATCTTTAAGATGGTGGTTTATAAACATTCAAATATTGGAGGGTATTTAATTAAGGTACTTGGGGCTTTAGATTTTGTGTCTATCATTAATCCAGTCTAACAAACTTACTCGTTATCGGATTCCACGATCGGAAAAGTTAATGATAACATTGTTTGGCACATTGTTTCCATGCAAGGGTAGAAATTCGAGCAAGAAAAGACTCCAAAGTTGAAGGAAAGGTTCACCCAAGGTATCTGTTCGAGATTTAACGCGCCTAAAGTTAGACCGCCCGCATTACACCGGGGTTGTTTAAACACGAGTCGCGCCATCTATGGTGCGATTAGGGAACCATAAAGAACCTGAATGTAATTTACTAAACATCGCTAGTACAGCACGGCTGCTTCGAGCGACTATGTGAAAATAAAATGCGATTCAGGTGAGACTGAGACAAACGGCAAAGAGCTTAGGAATTGAAATTTATTTCGCATCCCAAGGTAGTCCAGCTAAAGAATCCTCTGAAGGTCCTTGACGGGCAACCAACATTGGACACTCTCTAGCGCTCTCCGACCCCACCTTGAGCTCGAGCTACATCATCCTTCTCCTTCCCTTCTGGTGTTGGCCTGTTCGGCATTGTCCAACGGTCTTCATCATTCCCTTCCACTCCTGGTGTGTGACCTGTTCGGCATTGTCCAACGGTCTTCATCATTCCCTTCCACTCCTGGTGTGTGACCAGTTCGGCATTGTCCAACGGTTCTCACCATTCCTTTCCCCCCTTGGCACGAGGCCTGCTTGGTTTCACCATCAACTCGTGCCATTCCTTCCCCAGCAGTGGATCTGTTCGGCAGTGTCCAACGGTCGCTGCTGATTCTCTCCCGGTACCGGTCCACCACCACCAAAGGCCGTATTGTCTATCCTTTTCCTCCCCCCTCCCGGAGTAGGCCGTACCCTACATTTTGGTCCTTCGAACCGGATCAACGCGAGTGCCAGTTCGCGAATCGCCGCGTCTCAGTCCGCGATCGAGCGTTGATCACAGTAAACGCGGTGTTCAGTGTGCAGTGAGCAGCCGGTCTACACGGACCAATCGGACGGATTGGGTCCACATCGGTGAGCAGCGAGCGAGGAAAGCTCCAACGCCAGTCCTCCAGTTGCCGCCATCTTGTGAGCAGATCGGTGCTTCGTCCAGCGAGGGAGCTACAAACGCCAACCCTCCAGGCGTCACCATCGTCATCGAGAGAGCAATCGGACGGATTCGCTCTACAGCGGTGCGCAGAGAGCGAGGGAAGCTCCAACGCCAACCCTCCAGCTGCCGCCATCTTCATCCAGCACCAACTGCAAGTTGTGCGCAGATCGGTGCTCGTCGAGCGAGGGAAGCTACACACGCCAACCCTCCAGGCGTCACCATCTTCATCGAGGGAACGATCCGAGGGATCAGTTCCACAACGGTGCTCGTCCAGCGAGGGAGCTACAAACGCCAACCCTCCAGGCGTCACCATCTTCAACGACGGACCAATCGGACAGATTGGGTCCACATCGGTGCGCAGAGAGCGAGGGAAGTTACATCGCCAACCCTCCAGCTGTCGCCATCTTCATCCAGCACCACCATTGTCATCGAAGGAACTATCCGACGAATTAGTTCCACAGCGGCGCTCATCCAGCGAGGGGTTACAACCGTCAGCCCACTAGGTGGAGCCGCACTGCAAGCAGTTTCCGAATTCGTCATCGGTGTTTGTGCATCAGTGTGTATTTTCGTCATCAGTGCTAGTGCAGTGAAACGTCATGCCAGTGACACGTGCGTCGACAAAGGACATGGACACCGTGGAGTTATCTGGAGCAGAAACTGCAGTAATGCAGCAACCAGAAGTGTCCATGCAAGTGCAAGTGTTGCGCATCAAGTTGAAGGTCGTGCATAAAAGGCTGATCAACATGCAGACCGATCCAACGATTGCACAAGTGCAATCCAAAATGCTGGAAGAGCTGAAGGCTGAACAACATACACTGCTGAATCAACTCATCGAGCAGCTACCGTATGATTTGGACAAGGACATCGCTGAGGACGAAGTGTTCCAGGCCGAATATTTGGTGAAAGCGGCATCTCTTCAGAGCATGGACGTCAAGCCTCCGCCGGTGGCAGCACAACTCGTAATGCCGCAACACCGTCTCCACATCCCGATGCCTACGTTCGACGGTAGCTACGAACAGTGGCCAAAGTTCAAGGCTATGTTCCAGGACATCATGAGCCGAGCCAATGAGTCTGATGCTGTGAAACTTCATCATTTGAACAAGGCGTTGACAGGAAAGGCTGCCGGCATAATCAACGCCTCAATGATGAACAGCAACAACTTCGAGAGTGTATGGGAGATCTTAGTCCAGCGGTTCGAGAACCCCCGGTTGATCGTCGACAAACACATCGCCGGGTTGTTACACCTCAAGGCGCTACCCCGAGAGTCTGCAAAGGATCTTCGTCACCTTGCCGAGACTTGTAAGGCGCATGTTGACGGTCTCATCTTCATGGAGAAGCCCATCGACGGAACCAGCAACCTCATCATCACCCACATTCTGTCATCGTGCCTAGATGCGGAAACTCGGAAGTTGTGGGAACGCTCGTTAAAGCATGGAGAGTTTCCTGAGCTGTACAAAACTCTTGAGTTCATCACTCGGCAGACGGAAGTGTTGGAAAGCTGTGCAACGAAGGAGCCTCAACAACGACAACCGTCGGGAAAACCAGCGAGCACCAAGGCATTTGTGTCATCGACTCCGAACCCTCCGCAGCTCTGTTGCGCTTTGTGTAAGCAGCAACATCCATTACACAAGTGCCCCACGTTGTTAATACTGACGACTACGGATAAGATCGAGAAGCTGAAAACATTGAACCGCTGCTTCAACTGTTTTGGTACCGGACATGCAGTTTCTAAATGTCCCTCACCATGGTCGTGTCGTCACTGCAAGGGCAGGCATCACACGTTGATTCATGTGGAGAACTCACGTGTAACACCTGGTCCATCACCTGTTACTGGAAGACAATCTACAACCGCTACGACAACATTAACCACAGTTGTGTCATCCACTGTGTTGCTTTCGACGGCAATGCTCAACATCACCGACAGCGCAGGAGTCACCCATCCGGCACGTGTTCTTCTGGACAGCGGAGCACAATCCAGCTTCATCACTGGCAGGCTAGCCCAATTCCTATGTTTACCACGCAAATTGGTAAACATTCCCTTGTCAGGGATTGGTGGCAGCGCAGGATCGAACGTGCGATACACCGTGACTACTACCATTCATTCCCGATGCTCCAGTTACAATGCAACGGTGGAAATGTTAGTGCTTCCCAAACTGACGGTGGAAATGCCACGACAGTACATCAACATCAGCCACTGGAGTATTCCTGAAGCATGTGTTCTGGCTGACCCGTCGTTCAACAACCCAGCGCCTATCGACCTGATACTGGGAGCATCACTCTTCTACGAGATCCTGAGGACCGGACGGCTATCGTTGGGTGACAACATGCCAACGCTCCAAGAAACCGAATTTGGTTGGGTTGTCAGCGGAAACACCATCATCGAGGAACCATTGTCATCTTCAATGTGTGCAGTCGTCACGCACACCAACGAGCTGGACTCTTTGATGAAGAGATTCTTCGAACTAGAAGAGGTGAGCGGCACACCAAGCTGGAGCAACGAAGAACGTGCGTGTGAGGAGCATTATACAGCGACAACTACCACAGACATCAACGGTCGATACGTGGTTCGACTTCCCCGGAAAGCCGAAATGATCGGCAAACTTGGGGACTCAAAGACCAGCGCACTAAGAAGGTTCTTAGCAATAGAACGACGACTTCAAAGAGAACCGGAAACTCAACAAGCCTATGTTGATTTCATGAACGAGTACCTTCGCTTAGGTCATATGAGCAAGGTGGCAGCTACATCGATGGACGCTGAGACGTTCTATCTACCTCATCATCCGGTCTTCAAAGCCGACAGCACCACTACCAAGTGCCGTGTCGTCTTTGACGCATCGAGCAAATCATCAACGGGAGTATCATTGAATGATACGTTAATGGTCGGGCCGACCATTCAACAGGATGCTACCTCCATTTTGATGCGGTTCCGTACAAGGGCTGTTGCCCTCACAGCAGACGTGGCTAAAATGTACCGGCAGGTTTTGGTACATCCCACCGATCGATCCCTGCAACGCATCCTGTGGCGGAATTCACCAAACGAGCCCATCGAGGAGTATGAGCTCAACACCGTGACGTATGGGACAGCATCTGCACCGTTCCTGGCAGTACGATCATTACAACAAACGGTAGAAGATCATGGGAAGGAATATCCGGCTGCAGCTGCGCGATCCTGTGACTTCTACGTGGATGATTTCGTGTCTGGAAGTGATTCGCCGGCAGAGGCTGAATCCCTACAAGTACAAACGGTAGAATTGTACGCGAAGACGGGGTTCGAGCTACGAAAATGGGCTTCCAACAAGCCATCCGTGCTACAGCATGTGGACCAACAGCAGTTAGCAGCCACTCCATCTGCTGAATCGGGAGCCGAAGGAGTTCTGGCAACTCTTGGTTTAGTTTGGGACTCATCTTCCGACAACATGAGTTTCAAAATCAACGCGCCCTACGTTATTGGGCCAATAACGAAGCGGAAGGTCCTTTCTTGCATCGCCAGGATCTACGATCCTTTGGGAATTGTTGACCCAGTGAAAGCCATGGCGAAGCAATTTCTCCAACGTATCTGGACTCTTCAGACGGACCAGCAACATCCCTGGGGATGGGACGACGAACTACCGCATCACCTTCAAGGACAATGGATCAACTTCCACAACCAATTGATCCATCTACAGGAGCTACACATTCCTCGTGTAGCAATTGGACCTGACAGCATCTCTAGCCAATTCCATTTCTTTTGCGACGCGTCAGAAAAGGGATATGGAGCATGCTGTTACATCAGGAGCTGCAACGAACAGGGAGTCGTCACGATTCAACTGTTCGCCTCGAAGACGAAAGTGACACCAATAAGCAGCAAGCACTCCATCGCCCGACTGGAATTGTGCGCAGCACAATTAGCCAGCTTGCTTTATAATCGTGTGAAGTCAGCTGTCGAGTTGCAATCTCCAGCTACATTTTGGACGGATTCAACCACCGTGGTGCATTGGCTACGAGGATCACCAAGCTGCTGGAAGCCGTTCGTCGCCAATCGTGTCTCGCAAGTGCAACAGCTTACAACTGGTTGTGCTTGGCGACACATTGCTGGAATAGACAACCCAGCGGACCTTGCATCACGCGGCTGCCTGAGTAAGGAGCTCCTCAACAATCCGTTATGGTGGCAGGGCCCACCATGGCTAAATCAACCGGAAGAGCAATGGCCGGAATCATCGATATCGTCATTTGACGACGACGCTGCCGCAGAAAGACGCGCCTCTACAGTGGCCTGTGCAGTTGTCGAGAAACCGCACCATCGCGTCTTCACGTTATACTCATCGTTCTCGAAGCTCAGAAGAATGATGGCGTATTGGGTTCAATACTTCAACCGTTGTTCAAAACGTCGATCGTATACTGGCCCTGGTATCACGACAGCAGACCTGAGGGAAGCAGAGGAAGTAATGTGCCGATTAGCGCAGAGGGATTATTTCACACAAGAAATAAGAGCACTACAACGGAAGGAATCAATTTCTTCGTCATCGAAGCTGAAGTGGCTGCATCCGCAGCTGGGAGCAGACGGCATCATTCGTGTTGGTGGCAGGCTTAGCAACGCATTGCTATCAGAGGACACCAAACATCCTATCGTGGTTCCCAACGGACATCCGTTAGCCCATCTGCTGATGGATCATTTCCACAAGACGCTGCTACATGCGGGACCACAGCTGATGCTGAGTACGAGCCGACAACGATATTGGATCTTGGGCGGCAGAAACCACGCGAGAAGGACTTATCATCAGTGCCTCACCTGTTTCCGTGCCCGTCCTATCTCATCAGAGACACTAATGGCAGATCTCCCTTCGACGAGAGTGACTTCCAACCGACCTTTTTCAATCACGGGGATTGATTACTGCGGTCCAGTTTTTGTGAAAGGCGCATACCGGCGAGCAGTTGCTACAAAGGCATATGTAGCCATCTTCGTGTGTTTCGCCACTCGTGCAATTCACATCGAACTTGTTTCCAACTTGACGACGGAAGCATTCATCTCAGCGTTACGTCGATTCGTGGCACGCCGTGGACTTCCAGCAGAGTTGCATTCAGATAATGCAACAAACTTCAAGGGAGCAAGCAACCAGCTAAATGAAGTCTACAAGCTGTTGCATTCATCACATCATCAAAGGAGCATCCGGACATGGACCTTGGACAGGAGGATTACGTGGCACTTCATTCCACCGCGAGCTCCCCATTTCGGTGGGCTTTGGGAGGCGGCTGTGCGCTCGATGAAACACCACCTAGTACGAGTTGTAGGCAAAACGTCTCTCTCCTTCGAAGACATGGCGACGCTGCTGACCGAAATTGAGTCATGCCTCAATTCTCGGCCATTAACACCGCTGACCGATGACCCCACTGACGTGACGGCCCTTACACCCGGACATTTCCTGGTTGGATCGCACCTCCAACATGTTCCAGATGCCGAGACAGCGGGCGTTCCTGAAAATCGGTTGACACATTGGCGACATGTTCAACAACTAATGCGTCACTTCTGGAACCGATGGCATAAGGAGTACTTACAGCAACTCCAACCGCGTTCGAAATGGTATAAGGATGATGAAAGGGCTATCGTTCCAGGTACGTTAGTGATCATCAAGGAAGATAATGTACCACCACTTTCTTGGCTGTTAGCACGAGTAGTTGAGGTCCATCCTGGAAAGGATGGAAAGGCTAGGGTATTTACACTGCAAACCAGTACCAAGACTAAGGTAGTTAGGCCTCGCGTAAAGCTATGCGTTATACCCACGGCAGTAGGAAATTATTGAAATTTCTCAATTTCAAGGTGGCAGGATGTTCGAGATTTAACGCGCCTAAAGTTAGACCGCCCGCATTACACCGGGGTTGTTTAAACACGAGTCGCGCCATCTATGGTGCGATTAGGGAACCATAAAGAACCTGAATGTAATTTACTAAACATCGCTAGTACAGCACGGCTGCTTCGAGCGACTATGTGAAAATAAAATGCGATTCAGGTGAGACTGAGACAAACGGCAAAGAGCTTAGGAATTGAAATTTATTTCGCATCCCAAGGTAGTCCAGCTAAAGAATCCTCTGAAGGTCCTTGACGGGCAACCAACATTGGACACTCTCTAGCGCTCTCCGACCCCACCTTGAGCTCGAGCTACATCATCCTTCTCCTTCCCTTCTGGTGTTGGCCTGTTCGGCATTGTCCAACGGTCTTCATCATTCCCTTCCACTCCTGGTGTGTGACCTGTTCGGCATTGTCCAACGGTCTTCATCATTCCCTTCCACTCCTGGTGTGTGACCAGTTCGGCATTGTCCAACGGTTCTCACCATTCCTTTCCCCCCTTGGCACGAGGCCTGCTTGGTTTCACCATCAACTCGTGCCATTCCTTCCCCAGCAGTGGATCTGTTCGGCAGTGTCCAACGGTCGCTGCTGATTCTCTCCCGGTACCGGTCCACCACCACCAAAGGCCGTATTGTCTATCCTTTTCCTCCCCCCTCCCGGAGTAGGCCGTACCCTACAGTATCCTCAACTTTTTTATTGTGCTCTCGTTTTACCCATTCTCTGCCGAACTTGTAAGCTCTTACCGCTGCTAGAAATAAATTCTACTCTACTGGGAAGATAAAGAAAAAAGACATATTTTCTTTCCCTCCCATCTGAAAGCCTCTGACGAGAAAAAGGGTAACGTTGGGTGGCGTTGGACAAAAATAATATAAAACGTAATCATTTCAAGAGATTACAGCAGCATCAGATTGCAATGTTTATATTCCGCTCTGTTCCATTTTCGTTTCAGTCGCGCCGTTGCAGCTCGGAAGACCAAAGAAGATAAGAGCCCAAAGTGTGGTTCATGGGATGGCTGGGATGTAGCGAGCAGGATGGAAACGATCAAAAGTCTACTGCTACAAACGTCACCGGTTGGCACCGGTCCCACTATCGCCACGGATCCGGATTATGCCGTACCACACCGTAAGGCCATGCATCCGGATCCTTTCGGAAGTCCGGCCCGCGTAGTCCACGGACCACTGCTGTCTCCAATCACACCGACAGTTACCAATCTTTGCGAGCCGGATGATGTGCCCAGCCAGACTGTGATAGAGACGACACACCAGGAAGAATTGACGATGACGCGTACCGCGGGTGGTACAGCAGATTTCATCCATCCCAAGCTGTCGAAACTAAAGCAACCGCCGGTCATTGTGGGGGTTGCCGTGAAGCGAAGCCTGCGTAAGTCTCCGGAAGTAATAATGACGAACAGTACCACGACGGCATCGGTTACGAAAGCGACGACACAGAAATCTAGCACGCTAGAGCAATGGCATAAGGACATTTTCGAGGTACCGTCCACCACGCTGCCTGCGCCTTTGCAGTACGATGATCTGATAGTGGACAAGCTCGAGGAAACGTCTGTACCGCACAGTGTTGATGGTGCGAACAGTAAGACAAACAGTGATATAAAATCCTTGGAAATTAGTCATCGAGAGGAAAGTGATTCGGTGTCGAGTGTGGTGCGTGGTCAGGATAGCGGTCAGCAGGGCAATGATAATGATTTGATCGATTTGATCGATTTTAGCAGCGATCAGGAGGAAGCTGCGGCTGAGCCCAACACAGTCGTAGTGCAAGAAACTTTTCTCGAGATAAAAAGCGGACCTGGTACGGGTCGTGTGAAGAAGGTGACATTTCTGCTAGATGATGATCCATCCCGGAATTACGATAGCGATAACGATTCCGACACTGTTGTGAAGGATCCTCATGGTGAGCGAGAAGGTCTGCTCGATAGCGAAGTTTCGGACGAGGAGGAAGACACCGCGGACCGGGATGATGGAGATGCGCTGAATATCGATACCGAGAGCTTTGCCGAACGGAGGCGGGTATCTGTCGATGAAAGTGATCCTACTAGCGTCAGCGGCAGAAAGGTAACGCCAAAGCACCATCCACCCTACCATCTTCGTAATGAAATATCAACAGAGACTAGGCAAACAGATGACAGTGTTTTCCGTGGAGCGAGCGATACGTACGGAAGGGAACGGTCCGATGTCAGGGCGAGTGCGGCCGGGAGTAGTCACGTTGACAGCGAAGCTGATGGAAGATGGAGTCCCCAACGGATACGGGAGCAAACGGACGGTGGTGGAGCGTCGACGGGCGGACGGTTGGAAACGGAAATGGTTCAGCGCGCATGCTCCTCTCCATTACATGCCGAGAGTGAGAGTCATCGTCAGCGGCATCATCGTGAGGAGACTGCCGCCGTCGCTACCATCTGTCCAGCAGCCGTGTCAGCAAATTCCGATGGTGGAGCAGTCACGCGGAGAATCGACGAAACTCTCGCGTGCACTTTCCGGCCGTCGGGAGGCCAGGCGACGGTGGGCCAACGTGCGGATGTTTGTCCACCGAACGCATGCGCCGGAACCGAATCGATCAACGGCGAACGGCGAAGGAAACACCAACACCAACACCACAGCAGCAGCTCAGTGAAACACGACCCTCACGACGTTGGACCGAGTGTCAAAGGACGGCACCAACCAGCATCGCTGCTTGCGTGCGATGATGGTGGTGTTGGTGGTAGTAGTGAGGAGCAATCGGTAGTAGCGCTGAGTAATGTGAAGCTTTCGTCGGCACCGATCGATGAACGGCACCAGCACGCTGGTAGTGACATTGAGGTTTGTTGCATCGATGGACGTGATTTGCAGGGCCACGAGCAAGACATTCGTGAAGCGCAGGGTGTACAGCGTGAAGCGACAACATCAGCGAACGGTCGACAGTGTACCGCGTTGGATGGACGACTTCCTGCTCCTGCTACTGGTGAGCGTGAGAGAATCGACGAACGATGGTACGTCGATGACGGCGAGCAACAACAGCGACCAGCAAATGGCACCACTGGCGAGCGTGGTAGTCTGTTACGAGGATTAGAGTGCGTCAGTACCAGCAGCTTACCGACGGCTGTTGGTCCTAACGGTGAGGACGAAGCAGGGAAGGGACGCAGGTGCCCCAAAGGCCTAGGGCAGCAGCTACAGCTGACCCCAAACGGTACCGTCGCGCGTACGGTGCAAACCTGCCCGACTGAGTGTGAGGAAAAATCGACCCAGGTGTCAGCGAAGGGTGGCCACACGCGAACAGTGGGACCGTTATCCTCGGACAGTGAGAGTGAAAATTATTACGGCACCTGCTCGCCACCGACAGTCGAGCGGCCGTGCGCGAACCATCGCAGCTATCATCCGGAAGGGAGGGAGTGTCCTTCCTGCACGCAGAGCAACGCTCCAGCCTCACCATCGGTCCTGGTGGAGGTAACGCTCAGTGCGCACATCTGCGTTCATCAGCAGCAGCAGCAGCAGCAGACTCCCTTCTCCTACCGTGGCACAAGTAATTCCTGCCACTGCAGTGACGGTGGTTCGCGAGTGCTTCGGGACAGTGCAACCAACACCCAGGAGTCTCGCGAGGGGGACGACTCGGACGGGTCTGGTTCGGTTGGGTCGGAAACGGGCGGAGTCCGGGCGGAGGGCATACAATCGCGCACGGGACATCGTAACAATCCGTCTAGTGCGGACAGTGGTATTATTATTATCGACGATGACGTCGATGGTGCAACGGTTGATGACGGGAGCTTTCCGTGTCAGCAGCAGCAGCAGCAGCCACGTTCAGTCGACGACGACGAACCGTGTGGCGTGAACGTTGCGAAAGGTCCTGCCGAGCGAAGGGACCAGCATCAGCATACACAAACGGGACCGTTCGATGTGAACTTTATTGACAGTGCAATCCGTCCCCAAGGATTACCGGACGACCACCGCTTTGCCGTGCCGTCGAGTTCCACCAGGCAGGAAGTGCTTGAAGGTGCGAGTGTTAGTGAGCGCGTGCACATTGAGTGTCCCACTACAGCTTCCGTGCCGTTGGAAGGAATCCTTGCGCAGGACAGTGGAGAGCAAGCTGAAGACAGTGAGGTGAACGAAAATTCTAGTGGAGCTGGTGGTGGAGTTGAGTGTTTCGAGGCGAGCCAACGCTTGAAGCGTCTCGAGGAACGTTTCCGTGGGTTTGCCTACACGAAAAAGTACTTCCGTGAGTCGTTTTCTCATGACCTATCGGGGCGCGTTGCCAGAGATTCGCAAAAGTACGGTGGAGGTGCACAGTCGGTTGGGGGATCCTTGCCCTCGTTGCTAGTGTGCGCAGGCCATCCTGACGCTCGTTCACCGTCGACGGACTATGCCAACACCAATACATTTGCAGCAGGTTCTCCACCGTCCGCGGAAGATGATGCGAGAGGCTACGGTGGTAGCGATGCGAACGTGACGCTTCTGCGTTCACCAACACAACGCAACCGGAGAGGATTATTGTCGTCCGTGTCGACGTCGTCATTGGGATCATCATCATTATCGTCATCGGCACGGGGTTTTGGAGTAGCAGCATCAGCATCCACAGCATCCCCAGCATCCGAAAGCAGTGTGCGAAAGCCTGCCAGAAATAGCCGCGACACTAGTGCGCTGCTAGCGTCTAGGAAAACATCCTCGCTCAATTGTTTACAGCAGGACGCAACACGGGACGAGGACGATACGGAGAGTTATCTGCTGAGCAACAGAAAAACACCCAACAGTAATCGGTCTTCGGGTGGCTCCTTCCAACCAACACCTTCGCTCAACCGTACGTCGCGCTCGTCCTGGACGAGACCGATTCTGCCTCCGCTGTCCTCATCGTTGCTATCGCTTTCGGCGTCATCGTTGCTTTCGCTATCCTGCCTAGATCTCGAGCGTCAGAATAGACAAAGGGCGGCTGCTAGCCAAGCATCAGCGAAGCACCAGGAAACGGAGATTGTCGCCGAGGGCACACGGCAAGATAAGAACAATAACGGCCCGGCGGAAGAGAACGGATTGTCGAAAGCGGTCTCGCTGCCCTCGTTACTTACGCCGGTTGTGCATCAGGACTGTAGCGGCGAGTATCTCGAAGTTGTACCCGATAAAGCAAGCGAACAACGGGGCTCATTCCGTACCGCCCAAACTGTCGGACACGAAAACCAGAACCTGCTACGGTACCAGCGGCAACCACGAGCCGTTGAGGAACTGCGACGCAACACCGACACACCGGAGAGTAGTGGTGCCGAGTCGGAAGAGATCTGTAAAATCTTTCCCGGTGGAAAAGCACGCATTGGTGATCCGCTCGAGGTGGTAGAGACGGTCGTTGTTGGTGGATCGACTGAGGAAGAGGACAACGACGAGGAAGAGGACGAAGAGGAGGAAGACGCATCCTCGGACCAGATTGTACTCGGTGCCGTTGGTGAGGACATTCTCAACAACAATCACAACGGTTATCTGGGAGGCGGCGAAGGTGACGACGGTGCCCAGCAGGAGGACGAGTTTGTGCAGCTCGAGAAGCTGCTCGCGGCCGACCCGCACACTAACTGCGAGTTCGACACGCGCCATCTGCAGGACTACGAACCGGAAGTGTACAGGATTAAGTACTGCTACGATGAGCTCGAGGAAGAGCTAGAGGAGCAGCAAGAGCAGGAGGCAGCCAACGATCTGTTGGTGGTGTTGCGTGGAACTTCCCGGCCACGGATTCCTCCACCGGCCGTGCCACCGCCACCCCCACCTCCACCGAAAGGGGTACGAGTGTCTGTGGGTGATAAGGGTAGTGCTATCTATTCGTGTCCGCGAATCAGTGCCACAGTGTCGGGTGGGCAAGATATTCGTGGTGTGGTGGATGCTAGTGCGAAGGAAGAAGCTTTGTCAGGCTGCGGTGCAGTGTTGCCAGAGTCGGCCAAAATCGCTGACAGCGAGCGAAAGAGTGCAATAAAACAAACCACACACCCGAGCGGTGGTGTGGTGGTGGCTTTGGGAGCAAAGTACAAGTGTACTACCGGGGGTAGTGGTAGTAGTGGTGCAAGTGGTGGCAGTAGCATCACTACGGGTGAAGTGAGTGATCGTGATATACCACCTCCACCGCCACCACCGAAAGCACGCCCCGGAGCGCGTGGCTACGACGGTTGTGGGTGTGTGATCGAGGCGATTCCATTGTACCGCAGTGAGGCGGAAGCGTTTGCCACAGGTGACACGATGCGCGAGACGGCGACCGGGACCCTGCGGGGTCTGCTGAAGAAGCCGAATCGGCCACCGCCGGTACGCAAGAACCGGGTGGTGTTCGACGAAACGCGAAACGAGTTCTTCGAGGCGGACTACATCATACTGATACGGGAGGATTGCCCGTACGACGAGGAGGACGAGGAACCATGCACCTGCGGTGAACACGAGCTCGTTCGAATATGTTGTGACGAAGGCTGTAACTGTGGCTACACGGACGATGGGCGTACGCCACCGGTAAGTGTCACGTGCGTCAATGATTCGGGATGTGTTTTTCGGAGGAGACTGTTTGAGGGTTGAAGCCCCAAGAAAGTACGTCATTTACGCACAGATATTAGACACAAACAAAGAACTACATACAAACACCTTCTTGGGGATAAATACGTTTATAGGCAATTGCTGTGTACTTCCCAGAAGTTGATTCCACAATTGCGATGAATTCTTAGAACGTTGTATTAAATGCGATACTCGGAATGCAGCTGCTTTGCAGAATTTGTGCCCATTCTTTTGAGGATCTCAATTTTCCCGAGACTTCAACTAGAACGCATTACTTCAACTTGGATGGAGATGCTTGCTTTTAGGAAGTTGGATGATTGTTTAGAAGATTGATAGCAGTCGTGAGATCCTTCTTCTTCTCTTTCTTGGTTTAACGGCGTACTTAACGGTCATGGTGGCCATCTTTCAATGAATTACTAGACTTGATGGCAAGTAATTGGATAGTTTGTCTTCACTATGAACAAAGGAACAGTCTGGATGTGATTTGAACCCCTATTCTGCCTTGAGAAGATTAGAACCGACCACGCGATTAGTGAGATTCTTAATTTATTAAAGTTTACTATTTTGAAGACTTATTCTCTGAAGTCGTTCGAGAATTGGATTATTTAGCTATTCAAAATCTACGGCATCGTAAGGTCAAATGGGACGCAATAAACTGTGGGCGTTATAATTTTGATATAACAATTTAAATTGATAGTTGTTTATGAGAAGAGGCTATTTTTTTAATATTTCTTCTCATAAGAAGACAAATTGCTAACTCATTAAGAAAACAAATTTCTGCAACGCAATGCACACATCAGCAATTTCCCAATTGGAATCGAGAAAATGGTATGGTCGTAAAAGTATTCCCTGGGAAAGAATGGCACCTGTTGTTGGAAAAGTAAGAAACGGAAAAGCTTTTCCTAGCGTTGCATTGTTCTCCCAGCAGCAGCAACATCAACAAAAAAGCGCACAACTGAAGTGAGCAATCTGAAGCGCTGAACAGATGGATGAAAATTTGGGAAGGATCAAGTGTGGGATGACCTTGGTGCTCGTGACCTCGTTTTCCCATTCTCGGAACGCAACGCTACTGCTGGGGACTGGGGATGGATTGAAACGATTCTTCTGTTCGTGTTCGTGGCATTCCTTTATCCAGTGCTTGGCGACTCCTTCCAGCGATGGTCGCCTCGCAAGGAAAAACGAGGCCACGACACAATGGCAAGAAGGCCGCCTGCGCAACACCCGTGCAGCAGTACGCAGTATGCGGTGGGCGAGCGGGTACGAACACAACCGTACCCACACACTAGAATTCCTTGCAGGGGCTGCCCGGAGGTGCTGCACCGGGCGGCGCGTTCATTTTCTCATTTATTTCGCAACAACACCTTGACAATTGATTCCGTTTTTGGTCTTGTTTTTGTATATCCATCACTCGCCTCTCATCGAAGTAAGCTAAAAGCAAGAGCCGCTTGGGGAGGAATAAGGTCACGGCAGATGGTAGAAAGGATCTGGCTTGAACAATCCGTCCCAGACTCCATCATGTGCTGTGAAGACATCTGAAGCCAGCTTGCCTTGCTCATCAGCACCGAAATTATCGTCCGCTTCGGATGAGTCGATGAAGACGCTGTGAACGGTAGCTCCTGATGAGCCTGGTGCTGCTTGTCCTAGTGCCGAAACACAAGACTCTGGGGCACAAGATGTTGTCCTTGTTCCGAGCAATAACAATTACCCACAATCGTTCTTAGGTTTTCGTCTTGGTGGCTTGACATCGGCGGTGGTGGTCTACAGTCAGTCATTCGGTATGTAGAACGTTCGTCACGAACGTTACATTTGATGAGTTTCTTTGACGTCATTGACGTACCTAAGGGAATACGGTATTTCCTTTGCATTAAGGCAGTGTGATGAGGTGGGTAGTTCTTGTTCTTGGGAGTTCTCCGGCCCGATAGCGCACGTTCAATGTACGCACCAAGTACAATAGCGTGCTGATGATCATGGCAAATGACAAACGATTCGCCTGCGGGTTTTCGATTTTCTTCCCCTCCGAAAAGTGTGCGACTCTTGAGACCGGTGCGATGGTTGGGTTGACCTCGGGTGGGTGGGAGTCTCGCTAGCTCCGTTCAATTTGCTACAAGTTTGTTGTTCCAATTTCGCTCGGTGAACGTACTTTGGCGTGGTGCAGCACGGGTAGATTAAATCGAGAAAATGTTTGTCATTGAAAAATACAGCGCGCGCGGGTGAGTACGAGTCAATCAAGGTCGAACACGGGGACCGAACTTTACCACTTTGGAGGGTTCAAAAATAGGTTCAACAATTGGGTAGCTGCGCTGCCGTCTGATTAAGGGTTCCGCAAGCGACCGAAAAACGATCGCCACAAGGCAACCGGGGATGGTAGAATTGTAGAACGGTGAAATGAGTTATGGTAAATGTTATGCTCGGGACTGATAGAAAGGTCAGTAACTTGGTTGAGAGTTGGCGAAGCGTTTTGTTGTTGAACATGCAATTTGTTAATTTGATTTATGGCGCATTCACTCTAACGAATAGTAGTTTGCATAAAGTTGACTCTTTTGTTTCATTACTCAAAATAGTTATTCAAATGCGAATCCAGCTAGTTTTGTTAGATAAATCATAAGCATTGCGTTAGCCATTTTAGTAAAAAAAAAAATGCTACTCCAGTGCCTTCAGTGGTACTTGAATGAAACACTCACGCACCGAGATCTTTGCCAGGAGTCTCCGACAAACGAAGACGTACGTGGGCTTCTAATGCTCACCGGACCTGCCCCGGGGCTGGGTTTATATTTAGTGCGTAGCTCGTAAATCCAATAAATCAACCAACTTTCAGGCCCACCATTCCAGCACGGTTGATTGTTTGTTAGCGGTAGGACATTAGCAGCCGGCATCCATTTGCATGAAGTATAATTCAATGGCACTTTAACCTAACGAGCTTTTACGCGTGCTCTATGCTCAGGACGCTGCCGCTGCTGCTGCTCGTTGTCCGAAAAGGCGCTGTTATGGTGCTATTTTGAGCATACGAGCTTCTTAACACAATCATTGATCCACCGGCCGTTTTGTTTTGAGGGTATCAATGTCTACGGGACGCAATTCTTTACTGAGCCGTTGAAAGGTTCAATGAAGTCGTATGGTAGGACAGCTATCACGTAGTACGTAGTCCAGTCATCACCATCGTAGTATCGGTTGTTCATTTCTTGCCAGGATGAACACATTATGATCCTGCAGTCTTCTTTTGTTCTGCCACACAAGAACTTCAAGAGACATCCTGACTTGTGGTATTGGCCGTACTGCAGGTACTTCCCGTTGGCGATGCAATGTCAGAAAAATAAATCTAATTATTTGGACACTCGCTGTGGAGCTCGTATGCCGTAATGCCGTATATCCCGGGCCGGGAAGAAGGATTTGTGCTGACACTCGTAGTTGCTGCACAGTGAGATGCAGTGAGTACGCGGCCTGAAGCAAACGGACGGTTCTTAGCCGTTAGCCGAAGACTTCCATCGTCGTGGTGTGTAGTTGCCGTTGTCGCAAATTGGAATTGGGACATGTTTATTGAATTCGGCCCCACCAATAGCACGATCTACCATGGTAACGGTGTTTGATCGTAAAAAAAAACGGCAACCACACCCACCCGTACTCGTACGGCTCGAAAAACCGCAGCCAGCTAGACACGATGGAGCCGCCTGGTGCTTGATTGCTATCTTTTTGGCTGCGTCCGTACGCCCGTAGGCTTGTGTGAGTAAGCGCCCGGTTGTGTTGCTGTGTCTCGTTCGTGTTCGGTTCTGATCAATTTTGTTCCTTTATTCGCAGGGCTCTAGAGACTCCATTCGAAGTGGTGAATTCACTTTGGAGTGGAAGAATGGAAGGCGTACGCGACGGAGGCCTGTTTTTCTTGGTCGGTGCCAAGGATGCTCACCGCATGTACATGAACCATAACGAGAGTATAAACCGTGTATAGTTTAACATGCATATTCACAGTTGAAAGTGAAGCTAAGCATTTCCCGAACGACCAACATTCATCGTGATCATGTCCCTTTTCAGGGGAAAAGTGGCTGCGTCGCGTTGAACACATCAATACGCCTTGTTTTTTTAGGCTGTCAGTTGCATGATATGCTGCACCCCGGCTCTTGGTGCCTATTTGCCTAGCAAGAAAGCTCCAAATGAATGGGTAGACACGAGAACCATCCGATATAAGGTTACCCTAGCGCCTCCGACATAATGGCTAGTCGCTTCGTCAGCATAAATGAATGTTTTCCCGATGTGATATACGGCCACAGTTTCTGAGCTTTACACAAGCCAATTCTCACTTGTGCGGTGAGCAAGCAGTAGTTGTGGCGAGTTTTGACAACCGGGTTTTTATTTTGGCGAAAGACGAAATTTATCTTCCACCACAAGAGGCCATAAAAATTGCTTAGTTCACTACGTTTTCGGGTCGGTTCGTCGGGCTTACGAGTTCCGGCGCGTACGCTTCGCGCTCGCAGAGTGAAACTTTCTGCGATGAAAAATAAAACCAAAACAAAAATGGCCCCAGTACCCAATACCCCAACAGTGTTTGGCAACTTTCTGTCGTCAAACCATGCGAATCGATGATTTTTTTTTTGTTTCCTTGCTACGAACGTTGTTGTCGGGCTCAGAATATCTTGTTTTTCTGCCTCTGGAAAGGAAAGGAAAATCAATATGCTGTTTTCCAGAACGTTCACACCCACCGCTGAATCCTTTTCGTTCGTTTTCTCGGAGGATCTTTTGCGATAACTCGTTTTGCTGTTCCGTTTGGCCATATTTTTTTTTTCTATAGCTCTCTTTTTTCTCGATAGATCCAAAGGGTTCCGAAAAAGTGTTGGTGCACCGTATTGTTATACCCGTTCTCCCATGTGAATGCTTATTACCGAGAGCTGTGCATTTGGGAGCGTTCGGTTGTAGGAAATACAGTTTTGGAAGCGAAAGCCGTAAAAAAAAGCTTCCAACTACAACCAAATCTGTAGCGGCACTGTACACGACAGACAGCTTTTTTATGTATCGCTTTCCGGTCGGTTCACTGCCCTCGGGGAAAAGTGCATTGTCGTTTGGAAGTGTGAGAGAGAGAGAGAGAGAGAGTAAAAAAAACCTTACCCAGGTACAAAGCGAACCGGAAGATAAGAGTTGGCAAAGGTACAACATGGTATTTATGGCGTAATAGTATTTTCTTGTTTGCCCTCTTTGACGTAGCTGTAGTGTAGGGCAGTGTGGTGTAATTGATATTTTCCACAACATACATCGATTTGGCAAATGGGATGAGATTGGTCCGGGACATGGAAGTTATGGAAAAATGGGTTGAAGGATATGTAGTTGCATGAACATCATGAGATATTGATGATAACTTCGTATAAAAAGAATATTGAAATTCAATGAGAATACTCCTTCCTATGAGCTAACTCCTCCCCGAAGAGCATTTTTGAGTATAAAAACTTGTGCTTGTTCTTATCCAAATTTCAATAATATTAAAATTAGAAATAATTGGGGAAAAAGTGCCAGACAAAAGATGCCTAGCCTTAAGCAACACGCGTGATGGGTGAACTATGGGTTGGATTAAATACTGACAAAGGGCTTGGTCGGAGGTCACCTCTAGCCTAAGGTACCAGTTAGTCTGAAGTCCTCAAACATTTATTTGTTATAGTTGAAGATTTCAAAAACATTGCTAAACAAATCAAATTCACATTTTTATAGAGTTTAAACAAATACCTCGAGCCTAAGCGAGGGATTGGGTGGGATCATCATCCAACAACAAGACATTCTGAAGATCTGAGGGACTTTCATTCGCCAACATTAACCGTAAGAACCCGTGGCACAAAGAATTAATGAGGCACAGCGCAAGGCATAAGCTGTTTCTCATTTCGGCCACAAGGGTCGTTTCAACAACAGTGACGTGGTCGCTAGGGACCTCAACTCTCAAGAGTCCAGGTCTTCCAATAAACCTCGAATATAAGGAGAATTCCTTGCCGTCGAGAGGACTGACTGATCGCACAAATTGTAGTCATATTGACTACAAGGTCCAACATTTTTCTAGAATCGTTCTTAGAATTCCACTCGCCACTACCATTCTGACATTTAAGCACGCCATTTGTTGGTGAAAAAATAAAAAAGAGGATAAGTAACATGTCCTAGTCATGAGACATATGTGTAAAGATTTGCGCTATCTTTCGCTTGTACTCTCAATATGAGAAACATCTGGTTGGAAGCTTATTTATTTCCATGTTTCCGTTGGTTGTACATTCAGGTGCCATCTTGAACCGCATTGGAGACAGTTGGGAACATCAGCGTTTCCATCGTAACTGTGTGTGTGTGTTTTTCCTTTTCCCTACATTAAGGACAATGCAGAGCAAAAAAAAAGAAGATCCCGTCATATTAACATTTTACCAGAGCGGCTTGACTCTCAAACCAGTCCGTTACAGTAAGCGGAAATGGTAAATATCCGCTTCACAAATTGTCGCTTTCGTAAGCTTTTCGTCGCAAAAGGTAAATCGTTGGCAAAGTACATATTACATTGGCGCTTTCACCCCCCCCTCCCTCCCCCCATATGTCAGTAGCTAGACGGGGAGGTTGTGTTTATGAAGCAAAAAGAACGGGACGGCCGTTTATTTAGTCGACCGAATTTTCATCCCCCATTCAGCGTTAGCTTTTGCCGGTTGCTCTTTTGGGTGACAGGGAGAGGACCGTTTATTGCCAGGCAACGTACAGGACGCGGTCACGGCGTCAAGTCCATTTGACCTGGACGTTGGGAAAGATACAGGGAAAAAGATAGCCCTTTTTTTTGCTCTCTCTCTCTCGCGTCGCCTCTTTGTTAACGTGAGTCAAAATGGCAAACATACTGTCCCCGTTTCATAAAGCGGTGGCATCGCGTTTTTAATGTTTTCTCCACGTAGGCAGAGTGGATTGCATAGGTATGCAGAAGCTGCCAGTTGTAGGAGAGGGATTAAGGCTTTGCTGCTGACACCGTCCGTTCATCCGTCCGTGCAGTGCTTGGTTCGCTCCGAGATGGCTCAGAAATGTGGGCTGGGTAACTGGGTCAAACTGATGCTGCTGCGGTTGAACGTTGAGCAGGCGTTCGTCCTTGCTTTGGCGGTTGCTTTTTACGATGCCAAAACTGCAAAAAGACACCATCTGGCGCACGGTAAAGTGTAAGTGAAGCTTTTGCTGCGCACTGAGACAGAAGGTTGAAGAAGGCGAGGGAGAACACGTAAAGTTATGACTCATGACCCTCCGGAGGATATCGGAAGCTTATACCTTTTCTTTGCAAAGCAGCATTCGCAGTCAGTTTTATAATCTTCACAATGCAATCGGGACTATCGTGTGCCGTGACATCGGCAGTTGCAATTAAAAAAACCGTACTCTTTTAACAAATTAAGAATGTAAACACTATCGTAGACCATTGTTTCCAGCAAACAAAATGGAGATGAATATCTTTTTATGTAATGTTGGAGATTATACTTGATGAGGATGAGACCAAGGTATGTTTTTTCACAATATTCTTTGAACTTCGAGTTTGAGCTTGTGTTCGGGATAGTGTGGCTAAACTTAAAGCGCTCGTAAAATACGGAACTTTAGACACAAAATGGAGTTCCCCTTCAAGTAAAAGGACAAGGGTTTTAAAGAGGTCTCAGAGTCATTTAGAGAGTACTCTTCAGAGTTGTGTATAGTACCGCACTGGAATAGAATCTCGTAACAAAACTTCCTTGTTCCCTATTCTTGGAACAGATTTGTTTTCCTGTTTGTGATAAAGCGAGTGCGTTAAGGGCGATTCGGGGAAATCGATGGACAAATGTCAGCTGAACCGCTTCGAAAACATCATTATCTGTTTGAGTGTTCGACGCGAGATAATTAAATCTATTGTTCTAGATTGTAATGCTTGTTACGAGTGTTTATGTGGAAGAACCGAAATCAAGCTTTAATAGTTAATGCTGTTTGAACTAACGACATTTTCCCAGTTTTAGTTGGTATGTGTTGGTCTGTATTCGATGTAAAGAAAAACTTGGTAGCAATGTGTTTAAACTCTTTTAAGTATAAAAAGGAAAATTAATAGTTCTTGGTCAAATGTAGAAAATATTCTTAAGCAGACAAGTTGTTCCCATGAAGCACAAGCTAGAACAAAACTGAAATAATAGTAAAATGAAATTTAATGAAATGCTTCAACTCCCAATACCATACTGGTGATGATTATGAATTTACTCTTTTCCTCCCCCGTAACCAGGCGACTGCGAGCGCAATTGCGAGAGTAAATGGGTTAATGAGCGGATTTTATAGACAGAGCCACTTCCTATTCCTGCGAGGCATCCGGACACGAGTCCAGACCGCACACCGACCGACTTCATCGTCATTTGCGATTCGGTACGACACAAGCCTCGTGCTCTCGGTGCACAGGTGGAAAAAGTTCTTCCGGCGCGTTTAAAGGCTTTTGGAGTGGGGCCCAGTTTTAGCAGCAGCGCTCCGAGCTGAGTTGATGCGAGTTAACGAGGTGCAGATAGAATTATGTGAGGCTTCCAAGGCAAGCTTTTATGCTTAGTGTGGCGTAAATTGGTGTATGCAGCTATTAACTTCATTAAGGGGTTTTTTTGTGGATGCTGCAAAGGTTTTTTTAAGGGGATTTTCTATTATGAAAATTTTCAAAATACTTCATTTTGAAACTGTGGTTGCTGTCTGCCTAGCATTCATTTCTAACACGAGTGTCGCTTTTCGATTTATCACCGTACCTATTCCGAGATGCTATCAACACGATTGTATCGTGTTAACCCGAGCACGTTTCAGAGCTGGTTGGGCTGAAAATAGATGTGCCACTTACACTCTGACAACGCAGCCGGTGGCAATATTATATTAGCTGGAAGGCGAAAGGTGCGCCATCTGCAGGACTGCCTGGAACACTGACGGGGCTGATATTCATAAACACTCCAAAACGACCCCCTCGACAACAAAAAAAGGGAAGCCTGTCCGTGTGAGCAGGATACCGAACCAGGATGATCTCTTATTTGAGCAGGTGACGAACGGCTCGTGTGCTATTTTTGGGCATCCGACAGCATCCAGTCTACTGGCGTTACTCCGTTCTACCAGGTGAAAATGGAAGGTGACTTTTTGTCACCTTTACATGTGGTTTTTGGCTGTTGTGCGGTAGAACACCGGGTAAGGTTGGCACGTAATAGAGCTTTCATGAGTGAGCCTGGTAACGTGTGTTGATGGGAGGATGGCTTTGCCTTTGTTTTGCTGCTGCGGACGGTGATTCTTGATACCGGCAACAAATGGAGCAGAATGATATTTTTGGCTCAAGAACTTTGGTAGCAAAAACAAGAAAGATCTTAAGTAGTTGCTATCAAAACAGGCAGGTTGGTTGAAGTGATATTGAGTAAAGTATCAGTAAAAGAAACTGAGAATACCTTGACAAAAGTCTCCCGAAGTGTGTTCCTAGTACTTCTCCTCATGTCCACAAAAAAAAAGTAGCTCAAAAGCCTACGAAGGCAACTTAAACCGTCTAATGCTGCCCTTAACGACCTTTTACTTTCATTTCTCCATTTTGCTGCTACTGGGTGAGCAAAGCTTGTCAAAACTTTCGCGAGACAATGATTCATGCGCGCATTGCCAATATGGCATTTCAACGTTACGGTGTGCCGTGAAGCACCGAAAAGCAAAATTTGCACAGGACATGTGGTTGCAATATTGAAATTCGCCGCGACGGGCTCACCAAGATGTTTGACCTTTTTTCCGCCAAGTTGACAACGGTTGACATGAATAAATTGAAGGTGTACAAGCAGCGCAGGCACAACCTGTGGCGGGCAAACCATTTTTGATGTCGTTGATGAAACGTTCGATTGTGACATACGGAAATGAAGCACAAGCTTCGGTTTGATGCCATTCGAGAAGGCTGGTCTTTTTTAATATTAGATTTTGATTTTGCATTGATTTCTGGGTATGGTTACATCAAGGATGGTATCTTTTGGGACACAGTTGCAGTGAGATAGATAGAGGGGGGGGGGGATGCTTGGAGTATAGAGTTCAGGAGGAGAACGTCAGATAGGTAGCTGATGAAAATTTCCCTTTAACGAGCCTTGATGACGCTGAATTTTAAATCGACAGCGAGTTACACAATTTCGGTCCTAATAAAGGAACTTAAGAATCATATAAGACCTTTGCAATCATATAATGGAATCATGCATGGTATGAGAGGAGAATTACAAAGTGATAGTGGAACTTTGAAATCAAGTGTAGAGCCGCTACAATGACGAGCTCTACGAGCTGTACGATGATCTCACCATCGCGCAGCGAATTAGACTCGCCAGGCTCCGGTGGGCTGGTCACGTCATGAGAATGATACCGGACAACCCAGTCCGTAAAGTCCTTTTAGGCTGTCCACACGGTGGCGTGGTAGGTCTAAATTGAGATGGAGTGATGGCGTTGATGCGTCCGCCAGAACGGTCGGGATAACGGATTGGCAGACGACGGCGATAAACCGTGAGCGGTATGGAGGATTATTGCAGCTGGCCAAGACCGCAAAGAGGTTGTAGCGCTTGTTAACTTTAGTGTTTCTCTCAAGTGTTTGATCCAATCCTGTTCCTTAAGAAACATAATTCAATCGTTTGTTTTTATCCACACGCCATCGAATTTAAATTTAAACGGGTTAAATGCGACAATAGTTTGGAAATATTATTTAAAATACTATTTCCATAATACAGGAATAATTGTAAAATTCCATGTCACATTGAAAATATCCTCTAACAGTTTGCAACATTCCATTATATGATTGCAAACGTCCACAACGGGTTCGCAATATTCCACTTTTTATATGATATATTTCCTTAATTGCCTTAAGTAATTTGACAATTCCTTTATCCCTAAACAAGCTTCAACGATAATCACTCACCAAGAACTTGTACCAAAAAGAGAAAACTTATTTTTTTTCTTCCACAAACAGACTAGAGCCACCCGCTTACAGGACATTTGATCTGTGCAGCCACAACAATGGCCACTGGGTTCGTGCTAAAGTCTTTCACGCCAGTGCTTCATCCGAATGCAGACCAAAATCTTTTAATCTTTGAATAATTTGGTCATGTACTTTGTTTTCGCCGTTGCTGCCGCAAGGTCACGTTAGGGAATTGTTTTAAAGCCCGCCCGTTCACCGCTTTGCATGTCCGGAGCGAAAAGGAAGCCACTCATTTCCATAGAAAGCACGAAGGGATTCTCGGCGTTAGCGATGGTTTCTGTGTGGGTAGATTCTCGCAGCAAGCGGACCTGCCCGAAAATGAGGTGCGTTTGGGGAGGCTTTCATAAAATTAGGAGCGCGAGGTTGTTCTAGGAAAGCCGTCCTTTTTAGCAAGCCCTCGGCATGATTTAGGGAGGGTTCTGTGTTTCGGTATAGGCTGATTCGATATTCGCCGTGCGGTTTCGGGGTTTGTTCTCAGCACTTCCATGAAGGCACCATGTCCAAACACGTTCAGGCTCATGAAGTTTTAAAGAGTTCGGATGGCAAACAAATTTGAATAACATGACACAATAACAGCGACCGATTGTTTTATGGCAGCGGTCTTGTTCGACAAGACCGCAGAAAGCTCCACGGTTCTAATCAGCAGATCTTTCAAGAAGTGTGATTCGTGAGGAGTTTCAAGCATGATCTCTGAGTTACGGAGAAAAGCTTCTTTTTAAGATGATAATTAATCTTAATGAGAGGCCTGCGTCAGAAATTAATTGTGACCATAAGTTTAACTTACAGCGTGCGCTTGCAATTTGATGAAATGAACTGTGAAGATGTTTTTGATTAATATCTCCATCGAATCTTGCCATAACATCTTTTCTGAAGTAACACTTTAAGCTGTCAGTTTATCTTTGTGGTTTCATGGCTTGAGTACAAATAATTCGGAAGATACAGATTGATAATAAATGAGATTCGTGTCATTTCCACTTAGTTTTTCCTCCCGATGCTTCGAATGTAGTTACTTAGTCCCATAACGAATCAGAACAATCATTCAAGGATGTGATAACGGGCTGATGTTTCGATGAGCGAGACAAAAGCGGCCAAAGAAAAAACACTGAAGAGATTTGCTAGATTTTGACTTCATTTTCGATTACCTTCTACCAGCGTTCGTTCCGACAAGAGCCTGTCGTTCAATTATCCTCCAACGGAGAAGGACTTCCCGCTTTACCTTGCTGCTGTACCAAACTTCCTGCACGTTTTATGTCACCTTGCTTTAGTATCCCGATGGAATGAAGCTTTTCATTCACCGTACGGTTTCGTTGACTCAGTCTAGGTTGACTTTTCTGCCGGGTTTCGTGTTTTGCTCGATCCTGCCCGGTTTGTGTTGTGGTAAAAATAGTCCTACCAAGGAGGGGTTTCGTTGGGTACCTTCGCTCGTACCTTCTTGTACCTTGCTTCGATAAGGAGCTTTATGAGGGTGAACACACACACAAAAAACTCAGTATCGTCTAGTCGAAAGATCCTGGCAGTCACCGGGGTTTGAGTGATGCCTAGCTCAAGAATAGACCGCGCTAGACGGCAGGCAGAGTTTTGTCAACCCCTCGAGAACGTACCGTATCAATGGCTAAGCATGAAAAACGGGAAAAGGATCCTTACACTGATGTGCTTCAGACGAACCGCAAACACAACGCTCTGGAGCGGCGCACGTACAGAAAAACACACACACACACGAGCATAATGTGGCCTCAGCTTCCAGCTTAGTCGCTTTTCGGGCCGGGCTAGGGGCTTTGCGGTGAAAGTGTTCTCCGCCCTGCACTCACCGGGGCTAACAATAGCGTGCCGAAGTAGACGCGGACACAGCGGCACGGCTGCCGAACGAGTTCACGTTAGTATAAATGGCAAGAGTTCGAAAACGAGGCATTGTTGCTGAACGAGCCACGTACCGGGCGTGCCGGTGTACTGCGCCCGCGGAATGCGAGAGGGTATAAATAGTGGTAAAAGTATTTTCAGGGCCATCCAAGACACATTATCATTCTCGAGACAAGGGTGACGAAGCAGCAGGACAAGTGAGTGTGCGAAAGGATGTAAAATATCTTATCCTCACACACACACACACACACACGCCGGGCGATGAAGAGGTTATGCGTCGAAAGTCATTCAGGTTTCAATGGCCGCTTCAATGGTTTTGTGGACGGAATCGCCTGACGGGATTAGCCCGCGGGGCCATTACCGTTAGATGGTTACAATATTTTCCCCGGGTTAAATATGCTCTGTTTGGGGGGATGACTTTGCCGGCACCGGAATTTCGGTCAAAAGGTCAATGTGGATGTGAAGGAATCGTAAGTGTGGGTAAGGATATGTGGGCTATTACTGTCAATTTACTTACAATAGAGTGCAGCTGCAGATAAATTTGTGTGGCGAGTGAGAAGAGTACAGAATAAATCCGGTGTACTTAGACTCGGTGTCAGGGCATAAGTATATGAAGTCTGTTTTGACATGGATGAATATTAAGTTGTAGGAAGTCTAGTTATGCTTGGCATCCTCAAGATTTATTTTATTTTAGACCTACGAGAATGAGATTTTGTGGTAGCAGGGCTTGGGTTCAAATCCCATCCGAGACGTTCCCTGATAATGAGGAATGATTATCAACAAAGTCACAGAAATGGCCGTCGGGGTCTAAAAGGCCGTTAGGCTAAGAAGAAGAACTACTGTCTTGAGCGATATTGATTGTACTGAACATAGTTTCTTTGATTTAAATCAACTATTGGAGAATCAGAACTGCCTACTCAACAGTTTTTCAACAGTCAGAACTGCCTTCCGGAAAAAAAGATCGAACGCTCGCCAACAGGAGTGCCAATGCTTTCCCCACATACACCGATATTTGCTGATGCGTTTCGATTGCATCCGTCTCCGTGACTGGATGATATTTTATTCAGGCGGAATTGTAAAGCAGCTCAGCTCGGCTGCCACGGCTGCCAATATCGCTTTCTATTATTTACGTACGAAAAAAAAGAGAGAAAAGAAGTGATTCTTTTGAGGAAGATATGGGGAACTTCACGTCGGCCACACGCCATGTTTGCTTAGCCATTCGGCGTTTCGAATGTGCAATCTGCTACGCTGCTACCTTCCTTCCTTCCTTTTATAAGAGATGGAAAATTCCAAATCGGCTGTGATTTATCGCATGACAAGTTGTAAGCTATTTATCGAAAGTCTTACGCTATTTTTTTTCTGTGCACATGGCGGTACTGTATCGCTAACTGGGAGCGGCCCGGTTCCGGACACCGATTCCGACAGACAAAAGACGGTTTTACAGGGAGCGCGGCATTCGATTCAAAGAAAGCAACAATTCAATCTTCTTCCCGGGTGAACAATTACACGCCTCGTCAGGCTACCACCCATCAGCCCCCGATAGGACGATTGTTGCGTCGGCTGGTGGTGCTAAAGAAATTGATTGGCAGTTGGGAGCTTCATACTGCACCTTTTGATTGGAAAATGTGTGCATAAGCACACACACACACACACTTGAATAAGTAATGCATGATCGATCGAGAACAGGGATTCCTTGAGCGTGAAGCACTTGCACCGAAATGGCAGCCCATATACTAATGCGCGCATTTCTCTTTCCCTCTTCCACAGAGTCCGAAGTTTGCTCCCCCGATCGAGTTTGTCGACCAGGCCACGCTGAGCCCCCCGGAGGGTTACAAAGACGGCAGTGGGCTGCTTGACAATGCACTCGGCGGAGCACTCGGTGGGCATGTCTTCGGTGCACAACATATTCAGCAGCTCCAGGTTATCCAGCGGCTACAGCAGCAACGGGCTGCCATGTTGGCAGCCAGAGCTGCTGCTGGCCAGCAGGGACAACAAACGGGCACCGCAGGCCAAGGCCAGGCTGGTTCCCAAACCGTCTCCACTAGTCAACAACAGCAGCAGCAGCAGCAGCAACAGCAGCAGCAGCAGCAGCAACAGCAACAGCAACAGCAGCAAGCCCAACAAACCGCTGTATGTACAGAATGCGCAGAATGTGCGGAATGTGCGGCGAAGCAGATGCATGACGAAGGTAAGATGACGTAGGCCGTATATGACATGGTAAGCGATTTAAGACACTCCTGGGAGATGTATTCCACCCGTACGCGTAATTGCTTATTGTTGTAATTCAAAGTTAAAGTTAAAGCTACGAGAGATATCCTCTTGTAGACCTCATTTTGTAACTACCAACCTGTTGCCAGTTGTCACATTTTATTTTTGGGTGAACTTCAAGAGCCCGATTTACGTCCCACCTTTAGCGCTATAAAATTGGACGTTTTCCAGTAACAGACTTAGGTCGTTCGTTAGGCAGAAATCGATTTCTACTTCATTAAACGAAAGGTTTCTTTGACCTTTTGCTCCTGCGTTTGAGACGTAGCGTCCCTATTTTCGTCCACCAGGATCCATTAACGGTTTCAGGAAATGGACAATATTGTGGATGATTTTCGAACCTTCGCTCTGACAGCTCAATCAATTGCCCGCAGGCCGATCGGCAGGAGATGAGAATGGAAATGCCATCGCGCACGGCAGCGGCAGCAGCTTCACCGTATGAATGAAGCTCATTTGTTGTGCTAATTTTGCTGTCTTTCTAATAATATCCCTGACCTTAGGAATTGCTGTGAATCAATGGGCGAGTACTTGCAGTACACGCTGACAAGAGTGAACTAATTTGCTCCATTATCTTCCGACCGCCATAACAGTGTTCGGTGGTGACTGTTGAAACAGGAACCACTCCGGAACCTATTACACAATTGAATTTCGAACGGAACGGAAGGATGGCTTTGGTGGGTGGTGTTGTGAAAACGCATGACACGGTTGGTTTGACAGGTTTGACCAACAACCAGCGACTGTGGTGAATCATTTCCATAAAAAAGTAGAGCTTCGGCGTGATTATTATTTACGCTTAGCTGTCTAATGCAGGACGCTGTCTGACTTCTACCGGAAGCGAAACGCAACAAGTAAACGATGTCTCGGTCACCACACCTTCTCCTGGAAATGATCAAACGGATATTGGTGTTTCATTGCGTTTCGCTTCCGGCGCACGTGGTCGATCCGGAGGAAACTACAAACTAGTCGTCGTCGAGTAGCGGAAAGGGATAGACGAGCTTTCGTGAACCGTGACCTACGTACAGCCGAGGGGGCTCTCACCCTCGCCCATTTCGAACCAGTCGAAACCGTTCTCTGTCACGCGTGACTGCAACTGTTGGTGAGCTAAGCTTGGTAGCGTCGAGGGTACCTATGCCGCGATATCAAGTTTCGCCCCATCCTGGACGCGGTCGCTTGGTCGCGCTTGATAGCTGAATCCTCGGCAAGCGATACTTGTAAATACGCTTGCAATGTTTGTGGACGAGTGACATTTTCCCCTGGCAGCACGGAAGCACGGTTCGACGGTTGCGAGCGGGCACAATTTGACATTTATCGCCAACTGAAGCACAACTACCGGAACCAAACCTACCGGACCCATCGGGTCTCCTGTTTAGCGGGCAATTATTAAGCTTTCGGGTAGATTCACCGTATCACTTTGGAGTTGGGGTGAGCCACACCCTGGAAGGGACAGATAAGATGTGAGGCACCAAGCCTCACATAACCGCGCAATATGTCGTGGAGCGCTTTCGGCAAGATATTCGCCATCTTTAATGAGCCTTTCAATTGCTGTTCAAGACTGGTTATTGGCGTTATACCCGGCTTTTGACAGCAGCGTGAGGCAAGTCAAATACAAGCATCAGGGATACGAAATTGGTAACGCACGAGTGGCCAGTGTTGGCATGTTTGGTCTGGAAGCCCTGGCAACTGATGATGCTGTCAATGTTTGGTTTGCCGGCCGTCTCTGGTCCACCGGTTGCAAGGGGAAAACTATCTTCATTAGCACTGGCTAGACACGGGCTGATTTAAGTTGACATTGGTGGCTTTGATACCATGGGACATGGGAGAGACAAAATGCCCTAATCGCAATCACTATGCGACAGAGCAACTCTGTGGACGCTTTTGCATAGAGACTTCGGACTAGAACTTGGGGTTTCAATAGCGCTTGCGCTAGAAGGTTGATGATGTTTGTGTTTTTTATTTGGGGTTTCCTTGGAATTCTCGTCCATTGCTGTTCGAATCAGTTCGATTTGGAAAAGTTAATACCCCTGAACGAAAGCGCGTCCTGCTGTCATTAACAGAGCACAGCAATAAGCTCCGATCCGGGGAACTATTTCGTTTTTCATTTTACATTTCACAGATTGGCGATTGGTTTTGAAGTTGTGAGGCAAACATTTTCCTGAGCTTTTTTTTGTCTTTAGTTTGCTCATAAATTGCATCGAGCTCAGTTAAAAATAAAAGCTGTACGACGAAGCGAGTTTTTTTATTTATGATTTGTTTTCAGCTCATTGCGAGAGGGGGTTGGATTGGAGTTCCAAGTATTAGGGAACTATATTCCTGATACCGTTCTATTGTGTGCCGAAACTGTTCTTGCAGAGAATGGGATGCAAAGCCTGATGAACGAAAAGTTGGCTGCTACTAGCGTTCTACTCATACTTAGAAATATGTTCTGAAGTCGATATTTATCATATTTCCCCGATCATGTTTCTTTCGAGAGAAACAAATTCTTGGTGGCTGTCGTCCAGCCCAACTTTCCAGACGTTTCGAATGTTCGCTTAACATCAAACTTCTAATCGCTCAAAGGTTCGTAATAGGATGCTCTTTGTTTGGTTGCTCCAAGCGCAAAGTTAACGTCTTCCGTTTTCTACTGAGAATTGTTTGCCATCGCCCCCCCCACGGGTTTGTCGCTTCTTTCGGAAATGTAAAAAGTTGACGCCCCAAAATGTTCGACTCAAATTTTTACGCTTATTGTCGCTTTTGCGAATATGCACCAACGCATCGATCATAACATCCGGAAGTCTCTACCCGAAGGCCCACTCGTTCGGCAAATGAATGAACCACGGTTGTGCTGGCGAAGGGTCGTTCTGGTCATTGCATCTGGTCGCCGACCAAACCCGATTGCCACCCCCGGGGGGGAGAGAACACAAACACACAAAGGAGCGGTTTATTTATGCTACACTGTCTCGCTTGAAACAGTGCGAACGTCCATAAAGAAAAACAGGGGGGAGTGAAGAACGCGTGTTCCACATATAAATATTATTTTCTGTTTGTCTCACGTTATGCTTTGATTTCGATTTATGCTATGCATGCCCGGACGGACGAACGAAGCTGACGGCATGTGGTTTCGATTGAACTGACTGTCCGTCCGGGATCGTGGCCGGTTGGGACGATCAGTAGCGTGAAATCGGTACGAAGCAACCAGTTTTGTTGTGCCGGTCGGTACCATTCCGAAATTTCCCTGCCCGGAAAAGGGGTGAGACCCGGCTGTTCCAGTTCCACGGGTGTACATCAGGGTTTTCTGTTCGGACGAGTCGGTTTCAATTTATTCCGCAAAGTTAACCGATCGCGATTGGACGCAATCAATTTCGGTGGCAGTGGCTTCTACACTCGAGTGCGACCGGTAGATATTCCGAAGGATAGCCATCGTTGCTGAGCGCTTAGCTATGAATAGTTGAAGTTCTGTGAAGGTAGTCGTTGGAATGTTTGTACACTAATCGCGTCAAATCATTCCCAGTGGGCTGGTGGATATCTGCACCGGATTAAGTGACTCGTGCTTCAGATATTCCGAAGGCCCAAAAATCGATTTCCGGCTGTCCACAGCAGAGCGCGGTCGGAACAAACAAGACCTAACGGCGAAAATCACTTTACCTAAAATTATGTGAAATAATAATCAAGTGCTGGGTGGCCGGTGTGCAAAATGTGAAAACGAGAGGAAAATTGGTGACAAATTGGGGAATGAAATTAATTGGCATCGCGTGTTTTGGGTGGCGTGGTGCGTGCGTGCTCGTCTGCTGACTGTTCCTGCGGTTTCCCGAACCTGTCGCTAATGAACTTTATGCGGAACAAGGAATAAGAGAGTGTGTGTGAGTTTTTCGACGTGGAGGCTCGTGAATGCTTATGTGTCTGTGTGTGTGAAGGTTGGAAAATAAATAATTTTTGTCCACCACAGCTCAGTGAAATAAAAACAAAAACCTTGCGCCATGCTGGGGTCCCATTCCCACCGGACCGGACTCACAATGGGTTTGCTGGTAGCGATAAGAGCGAGGTACTGATTTGTTGAGCTTTACACTTATTGTGTCGCCCAACGCCACCCGTAACGATGTGTTTATGGTAGGAGAACCCAGAAAAAGATGGTGCAGACCAGAACCCCCCCGCCAAAAAAGGTTCATTAATTCTGTGAGCAGCATAAATGAGTATGAGAGTAATAAGTGAGTCGAGCTTCTAACGAGCTGAGAGTATCGGGGTGAACCGAGCAGACACGTTCTCAAGCAATGATTCCAATGTCCCAAAGGGTTAATTTAGGTGCTTTTCTATGTTTGCTTTGCGCGAAGCTGGAGACTTCTGGGACTGGTGAGCGAGTGTGTGTTTGCTATATAAATTAGAGACAACGTGGAATAAAAATAATACGAAGTCTAACAGGCAAAGTTTGGCGATGTGAGTCTTGTGAAATATTGAGTCAGTTCCAAGTAGAGATATTCTGAAGTGTGAAAATGAATATACTACGACTACACACATGTCCTTCGTTACTATCGTTTGGATCGCGGAGTCTTAAGGAAGCGTTAAACACCATCAGTGATGAAGGTAAATAATTCTTTAAGGTTTGAAATCCCATGTATCCTCCACTAGGGATAATCTTAACCAGCAGCATTCCTATAAGTTGCAACATGGGCCTGGGAGAAGAATTTTTCAATTACAACCAACAAATCTGGCCACATGAAAATATGGCACAAATTTCCCATTCTTATGGTACCATCAAACGTAATTACACCATTCTGCCTAATGTCCTTTCTTGCCTGGTTTCGGTACCATTTGGTTGGGTGGAGTTTCAGCCCGAGTGGATTGGTGTAGAGTTGGAAGCTTTTACAAGAGCACTCTGCTTCCTCACCCAATGCACACACACACATAGCAGATGATTTTGTTTGCTGAGCACAAGGATTAAAGGCATGGAATGGGAGATTTGGCACAGCCGTCCTTGGCACTCGGCAGCACTGTAAATTATTACAACGGGAATGGTCGTGGTCGAAAAACGCGATAAAGAAGCTTTATGCTAATTAAGCAGTCAACTCGGCAGTTTTTGATTGGCATTTCGATCGTTATACTTTACAGTTGCCAGCTGTCGATGCGATTTGAAGGTTTGATGTCTGCGTACGCGGCAGCTGACGTTACGATTGATTGGAGATTGATGAATGGGAGCTGTTTAGTAGAACTCAGCAAAAACACATCCTCCAAATCAAACTAAAGCACCGGGAAAAACACCCTGAGAAACACAAACAAAATAAGAAATTGTCGCACTATGTCCCAAACGCCAAACTCGCACCCAGTGCCTCAGTGGGAAATTTCGTCCCAAGAATGTCTGCAATGTGTTGTGTCGATAACCGGTTCCTGAACCAGCCACCCTAATAGTCATCCAATTATGTAAAGAACTTGGGTGGTACTGTCTCCGCCGCTAACTGCTAACTCCACCACAAACCAACCATTGGCGAAATTGTCAATCGACCGGCAATCGCGACAATGTTGCCAGTAGAAGCGGTGGGCAAGTTAATCGCTTGTTTTGGCCATGTAGAATAGAATTTGGGAGGTGTGGTAAAAGCCGTTCGGTACCCGGTTGTTGGGCGATAATGTTGTACATACACATTCTCACCGCTCAGCTCCAGCTAATGGTGGTTCGATTGATTCCGTTGTGTTTGCGGAAATGTGTTTTCGAGACAAGTATCTGTTCTGAGAACGATTCGGAGAACTAGGATTACACCTCCTTCTGCACGAACGAAGGTTTCGCTCCGGACAAGTGGTGCAGTTTTTTTTTGCAGATTATTTTCCAGGCATCCGGAATATTGTTGAGTAGTGTGTGTTATGTGGTTTCTGACATGGAATTTTTAAATATGTTTCACTTTACATTTACTGACACAGTCAAGCATAAAGTTTCTCCGCAAATTCTCACATTCTTGCGGTGGATGTAATTTAAAAACTCTGTAGAGTCCCAGGTAAAGGGGGCGTGCAATATTTGAATTGATTCCTAGAAATAGCAATCGAATTTTGGCGATAAATTTCGGCACGAATTACTATTCAGTTAGAAGTATGAGAGGCTTTTGATCGTTAATGGATTCGACGAATCGTGTATCACTGCCACGTAGGTTTGCCTGATGTCAAGTGGAGTTCCAATAATCGGGAACGTATTTTAGTGTTCTTGGGCAAACCTCAGACGCTGTGTGACTTCATTGGCGAAACTTATTTCTCAATGCATTTTGCTATTACCATGAGTTTCCTAAGAAGAGTCGGAATACCGCTAGAATTTATAGCAAGCAAGGCATTGCTTTAGTTCTAACGTCTTGCCATCACTGTGCGGTGATGAATTGGTCCAGTTTTGCCAGCATTTTATTAAGCTTAATCATGGGAACAGCCATGACAATAGGTACCGGCAGGTTCAGTTCTGACTTGGGGCAGGTTTGATGAACTATAAACTTGACCGGAGTACCTTTGGAAGCGTTGGAGCGCCATCGAGAACCTTGCCTTTTGCGAGGTTTCCCAGCAAGAGCAAATTTGTTCTGCCCTATAGGATGCGAAGACGGCTCATTCAATTTATGATGGCGGTAGCTAGGCGTGGGACGGACGGTCGTTGGTTAATAATTGTGGAAAAAGGCACACTCAAAGCACTGAGCCTCACAGCCTGAGACACCGCGTGTTGAGGTGGTAATGAAATGTAAGTTCAACCACCGGAACGTTCCTATGCTGTCGTTTGCCATCCGGCTTGCGGAGGCTTGATGGATGCGTTGCGTTGGACGAGAGCTGCTTGCAGGTGAATGGAGGCTGGGAGGTTGTAAAAAAAAGTTACCGGTTGAGTAATTTTTTCCCAGGACGGTAGAGAACATCTTAGCGTGCATGTGGTGACTGAGATTGAAGCGTTCTTGAAAAATAAGTATTGGAGGGACTTGTTTTCCTTGGTACAAGGGATGTTTGTGATAAAAATGTTGACGATGTTGTAATATTTTCGAATATGTTTCTAAAGTACTTTAAAAATACTTGTTCAACTTTATTCATTCGTCACAATGAATGGCCTACCATTACATGACCATTGTACAAGGGATGTAATGCGTAACACCCAAAATGGATGCTTTCTGATGCGCAAATTGTATTTATCGAACAAAATGCAGCTTCCTGCAGAGTAGCTCGTTGTACCAGAAGCCAGAAACAAAGAGACCACACCCAAATGAGTGCTGGTGTGCATATGGAGAGAAGGAGAGAGAGAGATTAATGAGTTATTCAATTGCAATACATCTGCATTTCAGTTGACTGTTCCGGTCCATGTTTGGTGCTAGGTGCATGCTAGAAAATGTTTCCCCATAATGGATGGTATCATATTAGAAACTCCAGGTAACGATATCCTCGCTGTCGTCCGCTTCGTTCCCGTATCATATTTGTGTGACGTTTTCTTACGATTCAGCACGATCAAAGTTTTGTCGAGCTCTCACGCCCACCACCGCCGCTTTTGGGGGATGCGTGGGATGTGATGAAATTTCCCGGATGCAATGGATGCTGTTTGAAATTGCATATCGGTGCAAATACTGTTGCAAAGTTTCTCGGAAAGCTATTACGATCTAAATATATAACTTCATTTTACCGGATACTTTGTAGTATTCGTGTTGGCAAAGAAGCATTCTTGTTGGCTTCTGTGCAAAATTGCATCCAGGGTTCTTTTGCATTACACTCTCTATTCATGCATCCGAATGTTACATTGTCGTCCAATTACGGTGACGATTGTCCAACTAGAGGAAGCTGGCAGGCACACGAATCGTTTTATGTTCCCATTTTTTTTTCTCCCAACCACCAACAGCTGGTTTTGTGGTGGCTGTGGAATTGGTTGCGGTGTATCGGTTTGCAGCCAGTTGGATGAATGGAATAATTAAATATTCTACCCGTTGCACCAGTTGAGGCCGGACGGTTTACACACAAATTTATGACTGCATTGGGAGTTTCTTCTGGCTGGAACAAGCCGTAGCAAACATTAAAGTTGAATTTGCAATACCTTATGGTAATATAATGTTTTCATTTCTTTGATCAGTGCTAGTGTGACCGGACCGGATCGTGAGATTATTTCGCACCGTCGGGAATACGAGAGGTACACACACACACACAAAAAGCCGCCGTTGAGCTCAATTCCATGTTGTTCCCGTGTCATCGACAAGCAACATTATTGGTTTTCTTGGTGCTGAACCAAGTGGCACGGGTCGGGCTGGGAGGTTCAATTCCCGAATCGTGACGAGAATTGGGTCGTGCTGACCAACTGGAGAGAGAGTACCAGCGAGTCAAAGTGGTACCAGCCGAAATACGTTGACTGGAATAATCATTCACCGGCTTTACGGGGCCCGTCGCGTTAGAAGCCGTCCTTGCTGCGTGCGTCGCATAAATGCACAAGTCACGCCACAGTAACGCAGGAGAAATGTGCGTGTTTGGAATGTTATTTGCGACGGTGTGAGCGGTTTTTTTTTTCTCGGAGTGACATTCGTTTTTTGTGGCTCTCGTTAGAATTGGTTTAGTCTGTTTTGTTGCCGTAAAGATTACTTTTTTCGTTCGTGGTTCGATTTACTCATATTTGATGTCAACATGGGTGGGTGAGGTAAGGATTATCGGAAATCCATGATGCACTCATGAAACTGTGGTGTTAGAGGGTATTTTATTTTGCTCATTAACCTCATCAGATTTAAATCGGGGAAAGAGGTCGATTGTTCCATCATTGGCTTGGAACGAATCAGTTTCAGAAAACTGTAGAAGATATTATGAGGTTCCTGAAACCTGTTAACTTGATTTTGAAGAAATGGTAGAGTTTGCGTTGGCGAACATTATTTAATTACATTTTATCCAAGAATTTGTCTTCAGCGCAAGCATCATAGTGTTTGATGATAGTTTTACTTTTAATAGGGTTATAAACATATTTATATAACTACTTGGATTGGAAAACAAGCTTAATTACCTCTGTTCTTCCCGGACTAGCATCGAGTTTACTTACCAAACAGGTTGAGAGAACATGTAAAAGTATCACGAGCGCAGAACGAACGCGACGTCAGGACTTCTGTTCCTCTTTGATATGATCGCCACGCAAGGTGCATGGAAGCAGGTGCATGGAAGCAGGTGCATGGAAGCCGGTGCATGGAAGCACTTGAAAATTTGGTTGTTCAAACGAAGTCTGAAGAGTCGAGAACCAGGAATGTCTGGGCGGAACAAACAAGTTATGTCGTTTAGATGCAAATGTAAAATGAAGGTTGGAATAATTATTTTATGCTCACTGGGGTTTCGAGGACCTTAAGGAAGTTCATCAAAGAAATAGAAATCTCATTTAACTCATTAACTTAATCTAAATTAAATTAAATTAAGGGAGGGTTTTAATTTTCATATTTAAAATCATACTTCTCCCAGCTACACATTTTCACAGCAACATTCACATCACCGTTTTTTCCTAATTTTAATTCTAAAATGTGCTTCTCCGCTTCCAGAATGTGACTCCCAATGTTCGGATGACATTTCGCCAATGCTGGAAGCACCGCTACCACCTCACGCGACCCTGCCCATCGCTCTGGTACCCCTGACCAAGTCATCGCCAGAGCGACGCGTCACGCAGAAGGAAATCATTGCCGGCGAGGAAAGGCCCAAGTTCCTTACCATCAAACAGGTGCAGGATTCCGGTTCACAAGGTAGGGACACGGAAGTTGCTTACTTTCGTCTACCGTTTTCGTTTGTTTTTCCATCTGTTCCGTTACGTAGTATGATTTCGAATGGTTGTGTTTTTTTTTTCTCGGCGAGAATGTTCGCTACATCAACATTCATCTCTAGTGCAAACGATTCTAGCTAGTGTCTGAAGTTGCTATGCAGTTGCCTGCGAACTGTATGATGTTTGGATTTGAAGCATTTCATTTTTACTCTTTCTGTTATTTTCCTTTCCTATTTTGATTTCTTTGTAATGATTTTCTTTAAGTAATGTTTCTCAAAGCATCAGTTCAATGTTTAATTAAGCATCAAGCTTAATGTTAGTTTTCACGATTGAAAAAAGAAAAAAATATGCCACATACACACACATTCTCACATTCTCACAAACACGTTGCTCACACACGTCATCCGTTTGGATGGATAGAACCACTGTAATGCAAATGCAATAAAATTTTCATTTACAATCACACATACAACCACAGCCACAATCACACACATACAATCTCACGCTCGAAAGGAAATCGCATTGAACCGTTCGTCACCGTCCGTCACCCTCGTTGCCAGCCTCACCGTTTCACCACCAACACACCGCATCCCTTCACCCATCATCGCGTGGCAACGGAATTGGGCGCAAGCAAGAACAAATTCAATCTAATTCCATTTCAATCCTGGCACGTCACCAAACCATCGGTTTGGCTCCGTTTTACTCGGAATAGTTGGGGACACACTTTTATGTTACTTCTTTTCCGAAGACACTTTTTAACAAATTGAACTTCCCGTGTGTGCATACGATTCATTTTTATAGCTTTTTTGTTTGGTCTTTAATTCGGCGTCGGAAATAAATTGGTGGGAAATTTGGCAGAAGGACATTAAGATAAGGATTTGAAATTGTTATTTCATTTTTACGAGATTGAGACGGAGAAATTAGAAATCCAATTTTATGGTAAATGGAGAAATTTTCATCCACCAAGGATACATTCGATGGAGGCGCCTGGTTGTTCATCAATGGAGACGCCTGGTTGTTTATAAAAAAGGATTAAAACAACCGCAAAAAAATCATGGAAATTTGCCTATAAAATTGTCATCTCATCTACATTATCATTAGTGCATCTGGAAAGTGCATCCTGAGCTGATCTAGCGGCTGGTTGTAGGATGAGTTTTGTAACAGTAGTTCCATTCCGCACGTTTGTTTTCTAGTAGCGTAGCTTTATGCCTTCAAGCTCGAATTAACTATCTTGCCGTCCCCAGAAAACAGTGGTGAGCTCCGAAACAAAGCAGTAGAAATTTTTAATTAGAAATAGTAATTTTCTTTACATTGGATCATTATTAAAAATAGCAAGGAAACGTGGATAAGGAAAAAGTGAACTGATTGGTTTAAAGGCTCGCTATAAACTGTTCCTCCGGATGGTTACTGATGCTGCTACTAAAACCTTTTGATATGCGTGGTTCTGTACATATAAAGAAACCTCCGAACCACAACCCATCATGTGCACCCCCTGTTTTACGCACGTTTGCATCCGAAGCACCTAGCAATACGTCACGTGTGTTCGATGCGATACAAACTATTGCTGCCGTTAAATTTCGCGCAACAAGCCATTTTTCTTTCACTCGGTGTTGCTCGCAAGCTCGATCACTTATCATCCACAACTTGCAACAATCCAAGAGAATGTTTGGTGCACTGGAACAAAAAACTCTAAAACTAATCAACAATACTTTTGTTTTGAATTTTGCTCGCTCGCGTCTACCATTTTGCCATCGCGCCCGGTGATGGTGGATTTCGAATCGTTTTCTACTCCCGCTTGGGTGGTGAAAGACGGTGACGGTAAGGCGGGTGATGGTGACGGTACGACGGTATCCCAAACGCCCCAGCGCTACATCGTAGAAACCATTACGATGACCACGGTGACCGAGCGACGGATCGTACAGAAGGAGGGAGATCCTTCCAAGCGGCCCGAACCTACAACGCTGGCCGAGGTTTCGACGGTGGCCACCCCGACAGTTATGCCTTCCTTATCCACCACGCTTTCACCTATCGTTCCAGCAGGCAACGAAGGTGGTTCGACGGCGGTACCGACCGTTGCCGGCAGTGCTGCCACTACGCAATCCTCCCTAGCAGCTAGCCATGACTACCGATTGCTTCAGCAACAGCAGCAGCAGCAGCAGCAACAGGCCCAGAAGGGAATACGGCCGACTGGTGGGGAAGGAAGTGCCTCGCAGCAGCAGACCGGGGCGGGTCAGTTCGAGCCGGCCAAACATAAGCCCTTAAGTACGGCCCAGGCGATAAGTGGTATCCTCAAGGGAGGCAAGCTGTGGAAAAATGAACAGCAGCAGCACCACCAGCACCATGCTCAACAGCAGCAGCACGCCCAACATCAGCAACAGCAGCAGCAGCATCAAGCACACCAGCAGCAACAGCAGTCAACCGTTCAGGTGAGCTAATTTACCTTTAGGCTTTAAGCGTGCAGATTAATTTAAATTAATGTCAAACTGCCGGCGTTCTGCGCGGGGGAAGGCGTATTAGAGCTGCCGGCATATCTACGCTGCAAGGTTAATGGTTTACATCAAATGGCGTGTTTTTTCTTCTTTTTAACAGCGAACGATAATGTCTATCATTACCGTTTGCTAGCTGGTAAGAAACAAAACCCATTAACGGCTGCAGCATCAAATGCGATGTTGATGTGACCTTGCGACGATTGCGATTTTCCCGGACCAGTTAAGTGTTCAGGATTAATAGAATAAAGCAACTGCTTTAAAGGTAATCCCTCGTTAGCCTGCATTTGGTGGGGAGGGAAGCTAAACGACCCCCCCGATTTGGTAATATCGACCCGAGTGCTTTAGATGGGATTCAGTATGGGCACGTCAAATTTCATTTCCGTCAAGTTCGCCAATATGCCACACACACATACACACACATTTGGTGGCGTTTGCGCGAATTTTTATGTTCGCGAAGGCTTTTCCATCGGTGGCTGGTTTTGTCTTGTGTTTTCATTCCGGTCCCTGGTAGAGAGTTTTTCATTCCCAGTCCTTTGGTCCTCAAAGTGCCCTCAAAGGGTTTAGTGGAGGTCTCGGCAGGATGGAAAAAAACGGTATGTTCGTCCAATGTTCGCATCAGTCGGGCTCTCGCTCTCCTGTGTATTCGGTGTATTATTTCATCATTTTTTACATCCACTAGCGCTCTAGCTGCGCCTGTGTTGTAGAATGTAATTTATTACTCCCCTTCGTCGACGGCGAAGGACATCGAGCAAAAGGGATGATGTAACCGGCGCGCCTTACTTGGGGAGGGAAATATTGGCCCGGTGTTCCACAGAGGCTGGGCGGGCGACCGAGGCGACCCAAGCGATGGCGCGGATGTCGACCAGCGTACCGGTAATAAATCAAGTATTTTTGCCATTTTCCCTCGGGTGGACTTGAACAGAATGGATTGAAGCTGGTGTGCTGGAGGATTTTTTCTGTTTTGTTTGAGAGTTTGCTGTGAATTCTGGCGCGCGTATGTTAGGCCGCAGACAGTGTGAAAACTAATCGGGACTGGATTTCTCTGACGCAACGGAATCCCGCATTGTGCACTTGTTTAATTTATGGCAAAAGCAAGCCTGGCTACCATTTCCTTCTCATCGGTTGGTAGGGGCTTTTTTATTTTATTTGATAATTTTCTAACAATAACTCGCCGCTTGCAGTATCTCACTGTTAGATAAAATCATTCTAACGTAACAAAAGCCCACGTTTTGCTAGGCAAAAGAAATATTATTATAATAATAGCCCAGCATAGGGCGGTGAGAAAAGTTTTGCTACGGGGGTGGTGCACGTGACCCAGTTCCACCGACAAGGACGTCCATCGGTTGAAATGAACACCATACGAAGGACGAAACGAAAGCTAAAAAACAACTCCGAGAAAGTAATGAGAGTAATAGCTATCGAGGGCGAGCGAAAAAAAAGGAAGACCACCAGAATCATTTTCAACCCGGTGGTATGAGATACGTTGAAACATCCTTTTTTTTTCTTTGTCCTGTTGATATAGAAAGGGCTGTAAAAGTTTCTTTGTCAAGGACAAAAAGACAACAAATATTTTAACGCTGTCCTGTCGCTTCCAAAAACCTTGGACCAATCCTTTGCCTTCCTCCGTTTTGTGTCCGTCCTGGGTTCGATTATAACTAATGGAGCATAGTGGTGGTGCAATTTAAATGTGAATGATGGAGTGAGCTGTAACAAAGTATTGCAAGGAGGGGAGATATTTTTCTTCAAAAGTGATATTGGTAGTTTATTCGTTAACGCAAAATTTTCGTTAATAGCCTTTTGTTTAAAGGAATTGAGAGATTGCAGTGATACCATCCGCATAGCCTCTTGTTATAATGGAGGCAATCAGTGGTACCCAGTCTGTGGAAATTGCTTTACCAAGATTGCTGAACAATGTTCTTAATAATTTCATTATTCCATTAGACGGTTTTTACATTGCGAATCAGAACAATGATTACTGTTTCCCGTTCAAGACGAGACTCGGAACCTAGCCCTACTGGATTCGTGTAGCTGGCCCGAGGCTTCTTTATGCAAATCTGTAATGCAATTTAATGATTTGTATGGTTGCTGAAGCATGTCAGACGTTCTGAATCGAGTTGGAAACAAAGAAACTGTGAGCGGTTTGGGTTTGCAGTGGCTGTACTTGCTTCATTTCGGTTCTATAAATAGAATTTAATTAACTATAAGTGCTTTAAATAAAAATATTCTCAAAAGGAAACCCTCCAAGGAGAACCTTCAAATGTCGCTTTCACTCGGAATGTAAGACTGGAAGGTACCGATCGAATAAATTTCGATTCCTGCAAGACAGCACATTCATATCTTTAAGATGATGTAAGTGATAATCACGCGGCGGGAGGGAAAGCATTTTTTGTTTGTATTTCGTGTGGGCAGACAAAACGCGCCGGATCGGAGAGCGGAAATCCACCCGAAAGGATAATATGAGAGAGTAATATGAATTTTTCATCCCGTCAAATAGCGGTTTTATTAGCCCGGGGGAACGTGCCCGGACTGCAAATGTGCCAATATTTATTATGATGGTATCGATTATGCCAACCGGTGCCAACCGGTGGCACGATGCTCGAGACAGTCCTGGGACGATAGGAAATGTTATGTTCCATTAACTTGCCACTAGCGCGTCGCCCGGCTAAGTACCGGATTGAATGCGGGTGAAAAAAGCTCGCAATTCTTACTTTTATCTTGAGCACTTTTCACGCCGGAGTGGCGCGATATAAGAGTGGCAAGCGTTTTTGAAAAGAAGTGGGGGCGACTCTTGTACGGTTGGTTCTCGTTTGTTGGGGACGACGGTGTTTGCTTACGATTTTCACTTTCACCATCTATCGATGGATTGTTTCTTCCCCTGTTTCTTCTCCCTTCTCGTCGTTTTGTTGGAGTTTTTTGAAAGTGTCTGTGGATTACTCTTCTCAAGTATTACTATATAAAAGCGCCAGGAAGTAAGGAGACCTATCACTGCACTAGCAGTTTTAGCAGAGGAGGACCTATGCCGAATAGATGCAACTGAAGACTCGAGTATTGAGAAGGACCACAATACTATCGAGCAACAGGAATGAAATGAATAATTAATGGGAGACGATTTAAAACTAATCGATGCACCGAACAAAAGCATTTACGCGCGAGTGACGTGGTACATTGACAGCGCTCATTTTGGGGATGTCAACACTGAATCACTCGTGGAAGATTATTGGTTGCAGTGGAAGCTCTCAGTGTCCTGGCTTTTCTTGCAGATTTATTTATAGATCGTTGCAAATCCTAGTACCGCTATAAATAAACTACCTTGGCGTATAAATTAGCATCCATTCCAGGTTGGGGGTTTAAGCTTTAGAAGCAATTTACGATAAAAGTCTATTTCGAGAACTAAGGCTCTCGGTAATTTGTATTCGGCGAATTTTATTTATATTTGTAGCGAATTACGTTGAGGACTCAATCTCATTGATTATTCAAATGATTCTTCCTATACAAATCAAACAATACTTCAGTTTTCCAGGGATTTGATGCTAAATTTGTGATTTTTAATAATAACCTGTAATCCTCCTCTAATCCCTCACAGAACGATGACTCCACGGCTGTAACTTCGGACGAGGAAACGAGCTCGAAACGTTCGGTGCGCTTCAACGAAGAGTCCACGATCCGAGAGGCATGCTGCGACGGTGAGGTGCAGTCCGGGTTGGGCGAAGGTGAAATGGGTACCTGTCGCGCCATCAACTACATGTCCGACACACTCAAGCGCCATTCGTCCGGACTGTTCCACAACGCGCTACGGCCCAATTCTGCCGTACGACAGCTCTTCCCGAGTAGCGCCATTCAACCGCTCTTGACGACGGCCATATCCGGGCCAGGTCCCACAACACCAAGCACGTCCGTATCTTCGTCCGGTACGGCTACATGCGCTGCTGCAAACGCTCAAACAACGACGACAAACGTGGTCAGTGGTATCGGGGTGTGTCCTGCTGCGATGAGCACGGGACACGCGACCGTACTGACGCAGGAAGCACTGAAAGCGTTCGACGATTCAAAGAAGACCTCCGCGTTGCCGCCGGGCTTGGTTCACCAGCACAGTCTTACAAGCAATTCGGGCAGCATGAGCAACATACCGAACAGTGCGGCGGCAGCTCTAGCGCTTTCGGCTACGGCTGGTACCGTAGTGACTGGAAGTCCTGGAGAAACCGACACCATTCGACGTTCGATCGAACGAAATGCGTTGCGAAGATCGCTGATCAAGTATGAGCCAAAGTAGGTGACGAAGGGAGAAATGAATTCGTTTCCGATGTTAACTATGCTTATCCTCAATTTCTTTACCACCAGGAAAAAGATCCCGGTGAAGGATGTGACATCGCTGGAGGAACGCATCCGACAGCTCACCTGCGACATCGATGATCCGATCGATGAGACGGGAGGTGGCGAGGGAAGCGACCAAGCAGGCGACGGTGATCTGAGTGAGATGGAACGTCGGGACAGTCCAGCTGGGGAGGAAAACCCGCAGCAGCCGAAATACATACCGGACAAAAGCTTTTCGCCCAGTTCGTCCGCTTCGAGCTCTTCGAGCGGTTCAAACGGTTCGACGTACAAGAAGATCACCGATCTGTTCCATCGTGATCGACGGCAGGAGAAAATCCCGGAAGCGGACGAAAACCCGATCGTGATCATACCGCAGGTAAGGAGCTGGTGGAGTGGGGATCCGATCCGATCGAGCTAAACGTCATTAACTGTTTGTTCCGATTTCCTTGGCAGGACTGCCGTTGCCCGGCGGGTCCGGACATTGGAATGGGTGTTCAAATTCAGGGTGCACACACGCAGATTCATCAGCCTCCACAGCAGCGGCACGTGGATTCGCGCCGTCAATTCCTTTCGACGCTGGCTCCGCTCACCGCTTGTGTGGCTGGACAGCGAGATGACCTGTCGTACTACACGCTCGCACATCCGGGCGATCGAACTTCGATGGCAAGTTCGCAGAGCACGGAGTATAGTATTGGAGATATTGACGCCGCGCTGCACGATGACGATGGTAAGAAGGTAGCGCCGGATGTGATTGCTGGCACACCTGGACAAGAGTCGGACGAGTTGGCCGCATTCGTTCAGCAGGAAGGTGCGCGTACGGAACGGCTGAAGAAGCGGTACAGTGCAGAGACGTCAACATCAGCGCCAGCTTCAGGCGCCGGTTCGGATGACGACGAGCAGAATGATTATGGCTTCAACTCCAGACCCTCCGTGCGTGGAATTAAGCCACGATTTGGGTCGACCAACGAAATTCTGCAACAGATGCAAGCACAACTCGCAGCACCAACACCTCCGCAGGTAGGGTGATTGTAAGAAGCCCTCATGTATAGAGTCCTTATTGAACATTCCCCTTTCTTTGTAGACCAAGTCTCAGGCAACTACAACTCCCGCACAAACGCAACCGATCCAATCGAACACGTTGCCCCGGCCAAGTATGCATGTGGCGGCAGCGAAGCAACAAATCACCACCCATCAGCACACGGCCTCCTGGAGCTACTACCCAGCGGTGGATCCAGCGACACAGGCGAAGGGTGTCGCCCATCAACCTCAACCACCTGCGGCTGGTAGTGTGCAGCAAACTGCCGGCACTGCAGTGGCTCCTGCCGGTCAAACCAACATGCTGGCCGCCGTTGATCCGCACGGGAACTACTATCACATACCGGTGCAGACACGCCACAGCTACCATGGGCAGGAAGCCATCTATCAGAACTGCGCCAACCTGCCGCTCGGTGTGCAGGCCAGTGCAGTTCAGGTGCAGTCGCACCAGATACACACGCAACACCAGGCCGTACACACGGCCCATCACATCCACCAAATGACTGATACGGCTACGTACGGCAAGTTCGCCCGTAGTCCAACGCGCCGACCCGAATCACCACCACCGTTGCGCAACTACCACCAGACGATGGTGCTGATCCCGTACAATGCCGAAACGTACCATCGGTACACGGCCCAGGAGCAGGAGAACTATCGCCGGCAGCACAACATCGTCGAGTACCAGCAGGTATGGATCCGTGGACACTACCCCGCTTGCTCGTTTGGTACTGACTGCTTCAATCAGATTTAATCTTCCAAACTTCAATTGCAGGTAACGCAGCAAACGATTCGCGTCCCGGTCGGCTATCCACTGCCCGGTATGCAACTGCACGTCGTAGCGGCCGGAGCACGGGCAGGTCTTCCACCACACTATTCCACGCTGCCCCGGCTAGGCACCAACACGGCTCCCGTTAACGCAGCCACGGGGACGGGACCCACGTCACAGACGGCGCCACCACCTCCACCCCAGGGTAAACCACCGGCCTACTCACAGTATCCGTCCGATGGCAAACCGGGCGTCAAGTTCACCGAGCGAGGTGCACCTGAAGGAGCGGCCAGCGTACAACCGTCCGATGCGAGCCAGCTCCTCTCACCGACCGGCCAGGGTCACGGTCCACCGGGAATGCCATCGAGTATGGCCAGCTCCGCAACGACTACTGCCGGAACTACGTCTGCAGCGGTATCGTCAGGTGGTGGTCAGGGCACTGGTGGAGCAGTGTCTAGCCAGGCTGGTGGAAACATGCCGAACGCGTCCCAGCAAACCCAGGGTGCTGTGTTTTATGCCATGAACGTTTGACAGGGCGATTAGATAAAGCTGACAATACGACTCGAGCGGGAGACGGAATTGGGTGGCAGTGCGGGCATGCTGCAGCAGCCGGAACAGGAAACGACTGACGGGACGACCGACCAGGTGGCGAACCCAGTGGCCAGCTATCACTCGACTGGAGCTGCGCTGTAACGGGGAGGATGGGGGCCGATCATCATCAACAACACCATACAACGACATTAAGACTCAGTAAGAGTGGATGGTTGGGGCCTATAAATAGGTGTGTACGTCCAATATCAGCTAAAGTTGTAGGATGCTATCAGAACTTGCCCTGCGAGAGCGTTCGACGTCTCACGCGCAAAGCGAATGTGTGTACATACGGGGGGATGAGTTGGTATTTATCGTGCGTTTTTGTGTTCGTGACATCTGTTCCATTTCTATTTCTGCTGTATGGAATCGTTCATCTAACCGGCTGACGGAACGTGTAAAGTAGTTCGCGGTGGTGAAGTGATGCGATGCTTCGGTTTGGATTCGGTTTCATACTTTCATACTGTATAGCTAGGCTACGGATCGTTGGAATGAGGATCATGTACGTGAGGTCACACACTTCCACACCATCCAGACGACATGCCCAATTCGCGCTCTATTGGCCGCATCTTGATTGATTCGTTCGTTAGCCACTTAATCGATCACTACCTAGATCACTACTATCTGTTGAGATGATCACACTCATCGTCGCTCTCTCGGTGTGTGTGCGTGTGTAAAACTAACGATTATTGTTGCGATGTGAGGTAACACTGACCTCTCATCACCCATACTCGCAGACATGGTAGAGCTGCTTATCCTGCTAGACACATCCTGATCCGCTGTGTGAATGTACCCTGAACACGTTTTAAGCACGATCCGATCATAGTAGATAGACGGCGAGCGCTGGAGTAATGAAAGCAACGGGCAGCTTTACACGCTTGGATTGAATGCTCAACTGACTGTTTGATGGTTTTGTGAACGAACGAGATCCAGATGAAGGTTTGTAGTACTGTGTACATAGGAGAGGAAAGTACTAGATTGAGTGTGTACTAACCATGTCATCTTTCAAAGTTTGGGACAGTTTTGGGCAGTTGTTTAGGTAATGATGGAAAGGAAGACAGAAACACTATTCAAAGCTCAAATTTATAGCACTGCTGCAGATGGAAGTGAGTGAGAGCATAATAGCGGATCATCCATTACAACCCATTCACTGGTTAGGGAGATAGGCTGAAGGATAAGGATAATGGCGTTTGCAATATTCGGCAGAAAGGAATGAGTAATGGAACCTCTTTAATTATTTAACTAGTGCCAAAGGATGCATAGACCAACCACTTTTTGATTTTAATTTAATTTTTTTATACGCTAACTTTTAGTTTTCTATGAAAGGATGTCCTAATATATTTTTTAACTAGCTCTAAATCACTTATATATGCACACAATGTATACACAAACACACTCGTGAAAGATCGAGTTGAAGAGTAAGTATTGTTAAATTGCACCAAAGATGCTCTATCCAAAACACACACACACGCGTATTCTTAGTAGAAGAGATTTTGAACTTAAACTTCAACTATCGACACCCTCACATTTGCACCAGCTTTCCCGTCCGTAGTACCCAGCACACAAAAGGTCACGCTTTACTGTTCAGGCGGACACTGGACTGAACGAAAAATCACAAAAGTCTTCGTTTTTTCCCCGTTTTGTTTTTGCCTACTTCGAACTTTTAAATGTGGGACATTAGTTTTTAAGGGTTTATATATACATATTGCCTTTCCTTTTGTTGTTGTTGTTGCCCCCAAACTGTTTTGTGTTGGCTAATGTGTAGCGCAAATATGCACTTGGTAAAGCGAGAAGGATTAAGCATGAGGTTAGGAGCCGAGCCGAGAGCGTTCAAAAGGGAAGTGAAACGAAAATGCAAATAATTCATCACGTATGCATCATTCAATCGCAACAAACACATATAATCCAAACGGCAGGTGGAATTAAATAGGATAATAAGATAGAGCGTTTATAAATCGCACAAAAGAGAAACAACAAGGGCTAGAACAATGTAAAACACAGAAAAAAGAACAAATAAATGTAGAGTAACAAGAGAGAAGGAAACAAGTGAGCAAACGGAGCTAGAAGGCAGAGTAGAACAGAGAACTACGCAAAATAGTGTAAAGCAAACACAAAGACACATAATAGAATTTGCAAAACCATGTAGAGTGTAGTTGTACTTAGTGAACAGATTTTTGTGTCTGTGTGTGTGTGCGTGTGCGTAAAACATAAAGAAAAATGTAGCATTCAAGCAAGCGCCAGTAGTAAAAAAGGAAATGCAAGGAAGATAGAATATACAGAAGGACACAAGAGAAGGAGAAAACAAAACCCAATAGCTTTAGTTCAGAAGGTTAGTAATAAACACACACGATAGAGAAACGTATCGAAGGTTCAACAGAGAAGTGAAGGGAGAAGAACAACAACAAAAACATTGGCAGAGACAATTATGACCCTCTCGTTCATTAGTGTGTGCGTGTGTGATAGATACAGTAAAAGAGTGGTTAAAAGAATGATTGAGATGCAAGTAGAACAGCAAATAGTGTAGCGTAAACCAAAAACAAAAACAAATATAACAACCAGAAACCAATGCTGAAACATTTGCAAATGCAAATACATAACCATCTCTTACCCAAGGTATATATAGACATACACACACACACTCACTCAGAACAAGCAAACGAGCAAACAACATATATAACAACACAAGTATATATATATGAAAGAATATAAATATATATATTTAAACAAAAAAGTATTGCATTCAGGCATTAGCTGGGTTAGTAGTTGCGATGCGATGAAAGCAGAAAGCAGAACAAAAGGCCTCAACAAAAGCAAAAGAAAACGTTTAAGAAGAAGAAAACAAAAACTAAGACACAGATAAGAGAAAGAACAGATTGGGTAAAACGAATCGATCAAATAGAAGTGTGCGAAGCGAAAGTAAGAAAACCAAAGGAAAGTAATGAAAAGAGAAAAGAAAAGAAAAAGAAAGAGAACAAATAGTTGATAGTGAGCAAGCGAGAGGTTTTGAATTTTGAATTCAAACACGAGCTATAAGAACGTTTTAAGAATGTGTTTCCGAATGTGCCGGAGACGTACACATTACATTCCCCGTTGATTGTTAAAGAAAGCAGAGCAAAACAAAACAAAAGATGCTGTGTAAAGAACTGTCAAATGTGTTTTTGGTTGGAACTTTGGAAATTTAGATTAAAAAAAAGAGGAACGAGAGAGAGAGAGAGAGAGAGAGAAAGAGAGAGAGATAACAAACACCTACAGGGACATGAAGTGTAACAGCTGGGAAAGGGCAAAGTACATACTTACGGAAACTATCACTGAGCGATAATCGTAGTGGAAGGCAGTTGCTGGCTGGTGTTTGTGATACGCATACCAAGGCCAATGCCGGTCAGGAAGCAAATTGGAAGGAAAGAATCGAACAAAAACAGAACACACCGGAATAAAGATGCGTTAATCTTCGGTTGAAATAATTGTCACAAAATACTGGTAAGCTCTTGTTACTTATTATCCCAGCTAATGTGGTGGATGTGGTCCGAAAGGTTGTCCGAACTGCATTTGTATCGTTTCACAGGTTTTTAATATGGCATCTGACGATGGGCAGGTTTTTTGAGGTCAAGGCAATGGCGCGGGATTTTGTGGCGACGAGACAGACCAACCCACCCCCACATGGCTCCCAACAGATCACCCAAAAATCTGCGAACGAAGCGTATCCGGCCATTATTTTGCCAAGACGTCATCATTGTCTGCGGTGGTGTTGGATCGGCGATGAACATGATCGTCAGACGAATTACGTGAAGATGTCAATTTTCTGCACGAGAGTGAGGAGTAATAGCGCCTTTTAGGTGCGGAGCAGCAGCTGCATATTTGTTGGTTGAACGATTGACGAAAGCCAAATATCCGATTGGGTGAGTATGTTAATGAAAATTGTCAATATTGGAGCCAATATTCTGCTTAACAGTTTAATTACGCGGTCGATTGTTGTTGAGAGACGGCGCTAAGATGAAAGAGTTTGGATTGGGGAATTTTTGTCCTTTAATATCTGGATGGAATCTTGGAATTCCAAAGGACCTTTTTCAAAAAAGGAGTTATTAGTAACCTTAATATGTTTGTTTGGCTCCGGTTTTTGTACGGCAGGACTGGGGTTCAAATCCAATCTAGACCCCCGTAGTAAGGACTGACTATCCATCGACGTGGAATCTTTAAGTCTAGTAAGCCAGAAATGGCAGACATGACCTAAGAGGTCGTTAGGCCAAAGAAGAAGATGTTTGAAGATGATCCCCGTTAGCTATCCTACTGTAGTGTGTGGCTATAGTGGGGTAATGTCCGGATGAGAATACTTGTATGGGCTTGAAAACGTGTGACGGACGGTCCTATTTATAAACTTTTTCGCAACAACTAATGTGTACATAACGTCTAACGTAACACAACCGGGGGTTCCTACTAATTTTTCGGGTTGTTTATATTTATAGATCCAGTTCATCAAGGATTTTGATTCAAAATTAAGATCTGAAAAATTATATCTATCTAAAGCTGAAGAAAGCTTTACAAGTGCGATGGAAGCGATAATCTTGAATCTTGATCTACACCCAGATTTAAATGCAAGAGATAATGGTGTGCTCTCCGAGCTGTACGATAGACGCACGAGACTCTCGTGTGGGCTGTTCTTGTCACTAGAATGGTACTGGATGACCCAGCATGCCAAGTCGTTTTTGACTGTCATTAATTGTCTTGCATAGACATTAAAAAATCTAATCTTCTGCTGATGTCAAGTTTTCTACTAGAAAGGTCAAGATAGACGAGTCGATAGACAGCTGCCTCTGACCTTGAGGTTCAGGGAACTCCTCAACGCATTTGCGGTGTCTGATAATTTAATGGAAATAGTCTTCGGGAAGATAGTTTGAAAAAGGATACTAGCGAAATAGAAAATAGGTCAACTTCCAAATATTTTCTGTACGTTTTCCTATAGTTCCTATAGTTACATGGGCTGTAGTTCTAAAAATTTAGCTATTCAATTTTATTCAAAGCTTCTAAGGAGTAATCCTTAGAAGACATTAAAATAGTCTTCTAATGCACCTCTTACAACAAGAGACTCTCATATTTCGAGAATCATGATGAAAGTAAGGAGGAAGCGTTTCGATAACAATGAGGGCCTAAACTGGCATGGAGAAATTTCGTTGATGCGTCAGCCAAAAAGCTCAGTATATTGGATTAGCAGACGACGGCGCCGGACCCTGAGCGGTATCGAGGATTTCTGCTGAAAGTCCCTGTGGCGTATGTATGAGCCTGATAAATAAGTAAAGAAGATGGGAGTTTATAAACCCCATTAGTTTATTAAAGGACAGGACTGACTGATCATATCCCATCCGTACCGTCCATCTGTCGCAACTACTAACGATCAGGCTTGGAGGTAACAATAAGTCTAGACAATCGGCAATTGTAGACATGATCTACAGGGTCCTTGAGCCTTAAATGTAAGTTCTAATTATGTTAAGAACTTTTACTATATTTAAGATTTTTCTTTACTACTGTTCACTGTAAATTCTACCAATGTAACCCATTACGAGAGCAACCAGAAGCTAAATCTTTCCGTTTAATGAGCAATTAAGTGAAAATGAAATGAATGACATGCCCCAACTCGCACCATATGACCCATATTCCAGTGACCTTCCTTGGCGTTTGCTTGCCGGTGGTCACTCTCCTTGCAAGCGTCTTTTAAGGAAGTAGCCACGTTCCTTTTCACTGCTTGCTCCCGTTCTCCATGAAAATTAAGCATTGGCTCCAAATAACCGCCAGCCAAAATATAACATAACCTGTGCTGCCCGAATCGCGTGGGAAGCTGGTGACCGAATGACGTCACCGTTGTCACCTAAGATAGCGCCACGCATCTCACTGGCTGGAACCGGTGCTGTTGGCCGACGTCGGAACCTTCGTCAACACGGATAACGGGTTTGTGAGTAAGCAGTGTTTGGCAGCGTTTGGCCACGACGCCTCCGCACATCTGCCTTTCGCTCGGTACGCACTCGCTTTTGGCAAACGATTATGAAATCCCGCTTTGTATGGCGGGAACTTGAGCTATTACTTCATCGCGAAACGGTTCCAGCTGGGGGTACCGTCGCTTTGTAGGGAAGCTTGCTCCACCCCGGCCGATAGGAACTGTATTTTCGTAGATTCATCTGTGGCACGAAATTTGCAAAACCACCCGCAACTTGGAGACTTTCGACGAAGGTGGTCGAAAAAGTGTAAACAATTGCCTGATTCCACGTTTTGAATGGAGTAGGGGGCGCTTTGGCACACATTTGGCGCTTATGAATGAACCCAGTGGGAAGTTGTTTCGCAGGGAACGGGAGTGGGAATTACTTCAGCAGTGTTCCATTTCTTTCACTTTCTTCGGTCGGCTCGATCACCCGGTCTCTGTTGCTCTGGTGGACTCGAGTCGGTGGTGTCCAATCTGCGACACGGTCATCTTTCAACGGTCTTTAAGGCAAAGAAGTGATCTGCAGCAGACAGTTTTATATCGCGTGTTGCGCTGCACGCAACGATTGCAGGATTACTATAGAAACGGGAAGCAATAGTTGAAGTCATAGTTTGCTGTGAGTGTTTTTTTATTCAAGTGTTGTTAGGACAGTGTACGTTACAATGGTAACTCGATTCGAAGAATAGGTTCGAGCACGATCGAACGCACGCCGGAACATTCGCAGCGAGATGGAACTCCATTTGATGGTCAGTGAATAGTGAATTAAGTGCCTATTGAAGGTTGTGTGTCCTGTCGTTTTGTGTTATAATTGTTACGTGAAAATTTCGTTATAATAGCTCAGGACACTATGTATAATGTTTTTAAGTGTCTAAAAACTGGATTGATAGCTCATGGGACTCTCCAGAAATGTAAAATGTATCATCATCACAGGACTGCTAATTGTGGACTGCGTGTCGTAATAACAGTTGTGTAACGCGGTGTAGCACATGCAAAAACCAACAAAAAAATTGGGAAATAGTTTGGAGTTGATATGGGTTATACTTTAGACGGCAAATCCGAAGACTTGTTAGAGGTCAACTCAGAAAAGTTATTTTGAACTCCTTCGATCTAATGGTCTTGGAAGAATTTTTCAATTTATTGTCCATTTTAATGAGGTCTCATTCGGTTATACAGCTGCCGATATGGATGAGTTGCGTTACGAGCCGTTAACGTTACGATCGTTACCATTTTACTAAGTGCTGTTGTAAAGCTCGATCCAGGAGCGTTAGTCTAGAAAAAATAAGTCTCTTGATTAGTCTAGCTCACGATCGTTTATGAATTGGATCAATGTAATGAATCAATGACCAATCTTTTGATAAAAAAAAGAAAAAATCTACTTAAGATTTAGGGACATTTAAGGACGAATTAAGTCAACAGAAAATTACCTTATTTAAATCATCTGAAACACGAGAGTAGACGAGATCGTTGTAGCGTTTCCAAAGCCAAAGGATCTATAGGAAGAAATCGAGAAGGAACATAGACAGAGGAAATTAGATCTGCAGTAGCCAAGAGTAGCCAAGAAGCCAACAGTAGACTCAAGTAGCCGGCCACCTATAAAGAAAGCCTGAGTCACGTAACGTCTTCGGCTCAACAAGTCAAATCCAAATAGGTTCAAATGGTTAAAGCAAAGATTTAGAGTCAAAGATGCGTTATAAGTGATTCAATTGCCAGAACTAGCAAAACCTCAGTAGTAGATGCACTCCAAACGACACGGTCATACTTCAAAATGGCGTGCCTAAGACTGCAGCTCAATGTCCGTGTTGGGTCCACAAAATCTCTTGAATGATAAATTATTCTGATGATCATGACGACTTCTTTTACTATGCGATTTTTTGTGTTTATTTCAGATATCCAAACTGATCACATTCAGTTGTCTCGTACAGCTGTCAACCTGCCTGCCCTTTTCCTTTCCCGACGGCAGTAGAAGCGCCTCCAGCACATCGACCGCCCAACGACGCCAGGAAGCATTCGAAGGGCGAAGCATTCGTGGGAACGGCGGCGGATCGTCCAGCAAAAATCAATTTCCCGACATTTACAGCCGCTACCAGGTGCACGAGAATGATCCCGATCCACCGGGAGTAAGACCAACGGCAGGCCCGTTTCTTGATCGACCAGGATCGATTACACCACCACCGCCCCGCTACACAACACGTTCCGATCGTCCCAATGCGTCGTTCAATCGTTTACCGCCCACGAAAAACGATGAACCGATTCAGGCCGAACCGGCCATAGACTATGACGATGGGGATGAAGAGGACGTTGGGGAGGAAGAGGAACAACCCGACAAACCGGTGACCGCAGCCTCTGCTCCACTATACAGACCTCCGGTGGGAAGTTACGGTGGAGGTGGCTCCAACACGTTCAACAATATTTTTACTGGCTTTAACGACAAGTTTGGAGGTGGATTGGGCGGTGGACTCACCTCGTTGTTCGGGGAAAACAGACACAAGTTCAAGTTGAAACGACGTAAGCCGGGCCAACCCTGCATCCCTTACAGTTTGTTCCACAAGCTCCGGTATGGGCGAGATCTGCAGGGTAATCCGGTCGATCCAAAAACGCTGCTACCGCATCTGAACCTTGTCCTGGCGGATGTGAACTATTTCGCGCCAAACAATAACTATGGTGGTGGCGGTGGTGGTGGCAGTGTTGATTTCCATTCAGACACTGGGACTGGTGGGGCTGTGTTTAACAACCACTTCTACGATGCCGTTGGCGGATATCCTTGCCAGGGTGTATCGTTCGGCGGTGGATTGCCACACAAACCTTTCAAACCGCACCGACCACACGGTGGACCGTTAGGGTTCTTCGGACAGGGTGGTCTGTTCGATTGGGTATCGTCGGCGGATCAGGTGCAGGGTGATGAAGGTGTTGGCGAAACGGGAGGCACCAGTGGCAATCGGCCAACCGTAGTGTTTAATCTGAACGATGCGATCGATAGTGTGGTAAGTGGGAGGATTTTACACTTTAGCTTGCCATCTTCTAACCCTATTTGTGGGATCGTTTCAGGCTACCAACTGGAGACCGGGTGAAAGCTTCCAAATGATGATGGGAGTCATCGCGAACTTTATCACACAGGTCGCAGGAACGGCGGCAGCCCCGGTAGCCGACGTTGCGACCGATGTACGAAAAATTAATCGCGAATTCTTTAGTTTGTTTGGTTGAAAGACCGTTGTTAAAGTTTGTAGAGGTTAAGGAAAGAAAATACCATGACATAAGGAGAAGATAATAAAATGGATGCATGTGTTTGCAGTTTGAATCAGATTTTCTTCGTTATTGTACACCTTTCAAAATCGAGAGATCGCGAAAAATAGGCGCTAATCGCAAAGAAATTTCTCGCTTCGTGAGAAAAGTTACTTTATACATTGAAAATAGTGAAAAATATTATCAAATCTTCAGTTTTCATGATTTTATAAACGTAAAATTATGCCTCCCCACCGTTTACATCGTTATCGAACGGGCATTTCGAATTGACGAACTAATTTCGAATCATTTCGAGCCGTTGGTGTGTGTCTTAGCTAATCCCATAGATGGCGCTACTGTACGTGTTGATGGATTGAATGATTTCAAATGGCTTTCGAATACAGTTTTCTTACAACGTAAAATATTTACAAGTTTGTTAAAGAAAAATAGAATCTCTCTCCTAGAATCTAGAAAATCATGGTGGCTATATTATGAATCTTTCCATATTCATACGACGTATACCGTAAAATTTTTTACAGGGAGTTAGATACCGAACTCAACCTGTCAGCCACTAAACTCAGTCCTCGCACTCACTAGATTACTGAGCAGGAAATAACTAAATTTTTAGGAATATTTTGCAAACCTTTGAGCAGGATTTATGTACGAAATTTCCTCAGTTAATTCAGGGTAAAAACTTAAAGCACAGTTCCAACATTTCGAAAACAAATTCACACACGAACTACTTCAGAAAAATAACAAATAATACAGCAACATAAATGTGAAGCTCTATAAATTGTGTTTCTGGAATGCGTGTCTTCCAAACTAAAATTCAACGACCAGCAAGTTCATTCATTTAGTAAAATAAATTGATAAAACGAATAAATAAAAACCATTTCTCCATCCAACACGCTTCAAGTGCGACCACCTCGTTACATGACTGAGCGTTTAAATACATTTCGGAACGTGTGGTACCACATTTATATGGTTGTTTTGTTTTTTGGCAAAGGCTCTGATGCCCGTACATGTAAATAATTAAAAACAAAAAAGCGTACTGTACTTCCAGCACGCACACACTTCCCTAGCCGGTAGACGACAAACTGTCAATAAAACGTGCTGCGCTGCGGTAAACCAACAGACCCGCTCCGGCTCAATGTCAATGTCCAGCCGGGTAGGGTGGGTTCGCTTGCGGCCATCTTCAGCCACAATTTCACTTCCGATTCCGCTCCGGGTCGTCGTGTTGTGTTGTGTAAAGTGTTGCGAGGGTAAAGTGACTAGACGGAGCTTAGCGGAAGTCGGCAGCGAGAAAACGTTGCTCACAATGGTCGCACCCTGCTGCTCTAATCAACGCACGTCACAACAGTGGAAGCCGCTGTTACGATTTCTTCTAGTGATTCTTGTAAGCTTCATAGAAGTGCCGCTGATCGAAGCTACCGTGTCCTGTAATGCCATTGCACGATGGCCAGCGCTTGACTACAAATCGGACCGTGCCTTCTACCCACTGATGGTGTCCTTTTCGCGCTATCCATTCCACGATGTGTATGAGGCTAATCCGGGCATCCTGCCATCAAACAAACACTCCGCTGTTGCTGGTTCTGTGACGGTGGCCGGTGGTCGACCAGGACTACCGAAGGCGAGGAAGAACTTTTTCCCACCGGGTGCGGAACAGAACCATCGGAACTGGAGACACCAGAGCCACGTGAGAACGCCGACCAAGAACGTGTGCCAGGGTTTGATCTATCTGCCCCAGCAGCTGCAAGCGTCCGGCCGAAGGATGCTGCCGCTTAAGATGCGCAAACTGTTGAAGTACTGTGGATTTATTTAGGTTTTAAAGGGGGATTCTTGTGTTGGTTGCTGTTGTAAATATTGTGAGAAAGTTAGCAAATAAAAGTTACTGTTGTTTTTTGTATAGTTTCTACTTGTCTTTAATTTATTTATAATTTTAAATGATTGTAAATGGCTCTTCCGAGACAGATTTAGAAGATCGTACAAGATGGTAACCGAATTCTTGGTGATAAGGTTCTTCACGCTTTGATCAAGAAATTATAGGCAATTATCCTTATCGTTTGAGAGTTTGAAGGGGACTTAAAATTCACATCCCGGCACTGAGGAATGTTGGTAGTCGTTCTCCCTTGTCGGGGTCTAACGACCTCTTAGGTCATGTCTGCGATTTTTGAATTGCTAGCCTTACTTCGACGGGGCGGCCCGGTGACCGAGGCGATAACAGCACCGGTCTTCACACGGCAGGATCGGGGTACCTAGGTAGGTACGTTGAGAACTCGTCCGATGCGTTTCCTAGATCGAGCTTAAACCAGTGGTGGGTCAAGATATTTGAAGGCCCCACTGATTGTGATATTAGAGGGCAACGGCAGGATTTCCCTCACCGATGAGGCCCCCTGATCCGAGCGGCCGCTCCTTCCGCTTCTCGGTTGATCCACCACTGGCTCAAACCCAAATCGTCCTGAGTGGACTGCCGTTAAGCTGAGATATGAATACATCAGGGCGATCCGATGACAACGGCGGTAGCAGCGCTGATCTTCCCATGACAGAACCGAACAATGAATGAGCTTCAGGATTTCAGGATTCAGGATAGCAAACCCAAGACACACCGCTCAAGATAGTAGAGTCAAAAAACAGCAGCTCAACTTGAACTATTACAGGAGTGGACCTAAACATAACAATGTCCACTTTATTCGGAATCTTACGGCAGAATCAAGGTACGGCCCAAATAAGTAGCCGTATCTTCGATTTTCGTCAGAACCTGGTCAACACGTTCAACAGTTTGAATCGATCACAATCGAAAGTCTGACGTTCCTGATGAGCGGATGACGACTTCTACTCAGATCACCTAATGTCTGCATGAGACACTTTTTGGAGCGATTACCGTTGGTCTCCAGCTATTCTGGTTTTTTTTCTCATCTACCATAAAAACGTACACCAAACAATACATTTTTTCTACAAACAGTTTAATATATTAAATTAACAACTTGCATACATTCATCCCCCGTACCCCTCCGTAACTAACCTTTCCCTTCCCACTTTACCCCATAATATCCTCACAGTAGGGCAGACTTTCGTCCGTAAACTTTCGTGTCGCACTGACTCTATCATCGTGCGCAACTGATTCCGGCGCAAACAGGTTCCAAATGTTCCAGCCCTGTCCTTCCCCGTCCTTCGTCGACGATACCATACCGTCCTCGGGGAAGGCAAAGAAGTTGGCAATGCGCTGCATCACGTTCGAACCATCCCCACCATCCGGGCCTGCGCTAGCGACAAACCCGTCCTGTGGGCCGAATATGTCCATGAAGCTGTTGAACATGTTCCCGATCGGTGCACCGGGAGCAGCAGCAGCTGCCGGGCTGGCCACCAGCCCTTCTTCGCCCGGTGTACCGCTGGCTACCATTGTGTCGGCTCCTGCCCGGCGGCGCTGTGCCGCTTCTAACGGGCGTGCCCTTGCCCGTCCCCGAGCATTGCACAGCCGGCGACACTCGGCACAGTTGATCGGTGCCGGCGGCGGAGGTGGTGGTGGTGGTGGAGAGGAAGGTGCCAATGGAGCGGCCACCATGCCGGACGCGTTCTTGGTGCGTCGCGAGCGGGCTGGGCGCTGGCCACGCTTGCGGGCGACCGTCGTTGGGACGGGAGTCGTTGTCGTGGGCATGACGCGCTGCCGGATCGAGGAGATCGCATTTTTGAAAGCATCGAGCGGACGCGTTTGGGGCTTATCTTGAAGGCGGCGGCGCAAATCTTGCCGCTGTCGGCGACGATCGTTCGTGTTGCCGGTTGGCCTCATTCCACCGTACGGTTCCATCATGCGCGGATTGTACCGATCGAAGATCAAGTTGCGTACCGCGCGGACATTAGATTCGTTCGGACTGGGACAAAGGGGGGATGGAAGGAATGCGAGTGGACACAGACAATAGAGGGACATCATCAGTCATCACCAAGTCGGGTCGGGACCGAGTATGAGGGAGAGAGAGAGAGAGAAAGAAAAAACAAATCATTAGTTTTGGGTGGTATAAAAACGGAACCTCAATCATTGGGCAGGATACCGCCCAATGATGTCAGTAAAATTTATTCTAGCATTAATTCGAGAGGCACAGAACACATGCATTCATCCCCACGCGGGATGGGGCGCCCACCGGATCGGGAGCTCTTAATTCTAACGCTACGAGCGATGCTGGGTTTGGTTGTTGCTGTCAAGGGAGGAACGTCACAGGTCACACGAACAACGACGACGACGACGGGAGAGGGACGCAGAGCGCGAGAGAGAGAGAGAGGGAGAGGGAGGGAGAGGGTTTGGCCGCCGGTGTCTACTACAGCCTAGCGAACGGTCCGAACAGTCGTCTAAACGGATTGAAACGATAGTGACGCACTGCAAAAAGGGAGTTAGGAATATCGTTAGAGAACACGGGCCCACAGCCTCGCGGCAGCTGCGCTACGCACGGCGAAACGGTGTCATACTTCCTCTGGCCAGCGATACTAGCGGGTTGGATTCTTTGTCCTCCGCCGGATCGTCGGACGATGGCTGCGGGGAGGATTCGGTTTTGCGGTACCGCTTGCTGCCGCTACGGTCGGCCAACGCTTTCGGGATGCATTTGACGATCTTGGTGGGACAGGAGGCAGGGGGGTTCGGGGCGGACGTACGGGCAGTGGCCGGTGCAACGGTCGCATCTTCATACGTGGACGCAGGCTGTACGATCAGCTGTCGGCTACTGCCGACGATCGGTTCACTGTTCGAGACCGGGACGACGGGCGCAGAAGGCATGATGATGACGGGCGGCGGTTGAGCTTTCCCAGCCGCACAGGACGTGCTGCAGTACTCACGCACCTTCTGCATGATGTAGTTGTCCATGTCCGCCGGAACGGTTCCACTTACGGAGCGAGCCGCTCCGGTGTTTTCCACCCCGCCGGTAGCAGCAGGCACGGGAGCCGAACCGGCCCCATCGTACTTCGGATCCGTCAGTCGGAACGTGCCGATGTTGATCATGGGCGTACGCGACTTGTCGCTGGCTCCCTCCGCGGGCTGAGCCTCCGAAGCTGCATTGCTTTTGGTAGGCTTCCGCCTGCGGTTCATTCGGTTGGACAGTCGGTTGAGGCGTCGCTTGCGGAGCGAGTTGGAGTCACCCTCCTCATCGGCACCTTCGGCGCTACGGCGCAGATGAAGACGCTGCGGTTCCTCGAGCAGTCGCCCGTTAGCCATCCGGTACAGGACACGACCCACGTCCTGCTGCTGGTAGTACTCGACTATCTCGTTCGAGTCGTACTCATCGTCATCCATCGACATCGGGTCAGCGGTCGTCGTGCTTGACTGTTCCGGCGCGATAATCATCCTTCGGCGGGCGACTCTATCAGCCTGCCGCTCCCGGAATGCACTAAGCCGCTTCGAGAGACCTCTCCAGAGCGAGTTTCGTGTGGATTTCGGTTCTTCGCGTGGCTGCGCAACGAAAGTACCAACCGGTGCTTCTTCACCTTCTTCCTCATCAATCTCATTACCAAGTGGGACGAGCTTTGGCTCGAGTTCCTCCTCTAGCCGGTGTTCCGGTTCACGAGGCGTTGTGGAGGTCGTTGTGAGCTTTCGCTCGTCAACGTAGAAATTTGAGCAGATCGGATCATCACATCCGGGTTCGTCCTCTTGCTCGCGCTCCACCTCCCTCTCCTCTACCACAGACTCCACTGGATCGACAGTGATCACGGGAGGCGGAGTCACCGGTAGTGGCACTTCCTCCGGCGTTCGTCTCTCGATCACCTTTTCCACCGGCATCGGTCTACGGCGCCGGCCGGCATTCGCATCCCGCCGACGCCATTCCGACTTTGTCCGCCGCCTATGTGCCCAGCGCTGCGGTACGGATCCTTCGCCCGCCGCACCACTCTCGTCCTCTCCCGCCACCCGACCCGAACGCCCTCCACCCTCCAGCCCTTCAATCATACGCTTTGCCATCGATCGTAACCTGGCCGGTGCGCCACCGGGTGTGAGGCAATGAAAGTAGAAAAAATTGTAATTGAGTGGAACGGTGGTGGTGAGGTTGTGCGCGGTCCCATTCCCACCCAGATGCCGCGAGGTCAGCTCGAACGGTACCGACCGTTCCCGGCCCGCCTCGTCCACAAACCGCACACTGACGATCGTGCCCAGCTCGGGAAGAAACGTGCCGGGCAGTGGTGCAGTGGCGCAGCCCGCAGTCGAGCTGACGTCCGGCGCTTCGAGACCGTCGCTGGCTTTCGGTCCACCAACGATCGGCCCTTTTTTCGTCTGCAGGTATTGCTTCATCTCGGCGGCAATGTTAGGCTTGGACGATTGGCTTTCGATGCGTTTCCCAATCTCTTCACGCAATGCTAGGGTTTGAGGATCGGCCGGCTTCTGCGGATCGGCCGCCACTACCGGTTCCTGCTTCTGCGGACGCCTAAACATACGGTTTATGATGGTTTGAAACGGTCTGAGCGGTCGCTTGCTGGAGCCTACCTTCGGATCTTCCCTGCCCTGTGCACTCCCTACTACCTCCCCGACCGCTTCCACGTACTCCGCCGGACAGGGTCCGTCGGAATCGTGATCTTGCTGTGGATCTGCATACCTGTTCGCTCGCTGTGCCCGATCACGCCCAATCCTGGCCAGTCGCTCGTTCTTGCTCCTCACCAACTGTCGCCGGCTGACGGACTGTCGGTAGGCGGGGGATCCGGGTGTTCCTGGGTCAGTGGTGGCCACCGCCACCAGCGGGATCGGATGGTCCGGGGATGAATGCAGCACGGTACGATCTAAAGCCTAAAAACCGGCGCCTGTTAATTGGGAAGTTGACTATGAAACAGCGCGCCTCGACCACATCAGCTGTAGTGGCAGCACTAACCTGGGGGCCGCCGTCCGATGCCAGCTCCTGCGCCGGGGACGATTCGCTCATCGAGGACGATCGCCGGTAACGCCCGTGGTGACCGTACGTCGGCTCATAATCGTCACCCTCATCACCTTCGTCCCCGTGTCCATACCCGTGCCCACCACCACCGTGGTGATGTCCACCGTATCCACCGTGGTGTCCATGACCGTATCCGCCATGGTGTCCATGACCGTATCCATGATGGCCGTACCCCTCACCGCCCTTCTTGTGATGGTAATGGTGATGCGTGTGGATCACGTACTTATGCTTCTTATGCTTCTTGTGCTTAAAGTGCCGGAACTGACCGCCTTCCTCTTCTTCCTTGTCCTCTCCCTCATCACCCGCCGCACGGCCAAAGTTGCCCTCGTCCAGCTCTCCCTCAAAGCCCATGACGCGGGACTGCATTTCCGGGCCCATATCGATCTCGACCGGATGCGGACTATCGTGGATCATTTCACGCATCTGTGGCTCGTGCATGTCGTGCATTGGCAGCCCGTCCATCGCCGGTGCTTGTGGCGCAACGTCGGAGCTTTCCTCACCCGACTTTGCATCCATCGCTCCGTCAGCGTTGGGGTTTTCGGCTCGCACAAAACCAAACCGACCCACCGGCATCGGTTTCATGATGACCGGGCGAAACCGATTGCCCATGCGTTTGTAGTATCGGAAGGCTTGCACGCCGCCATCCAGCACTACCAGTGCCACCAACAGTGACAGAAACCAGCGGTTGATGAACAACTATGAATTGAAGAAGGATTGCCATAAGAACTCGAGTAGAGTGTAGAACATGCAAAGTCTCCAAAAACTTTCACTAACCATTTTGTGCTTCTATCGGTTCACCACTTTCACAATTTGCCCGCCAAAGGCTTCACACGCCTCAAATCCACCACAGCTCACAGGACTTACACTACACTACACACTGCTTCTTCGGTGCCGCCCTGTCTATTGGCACAACCACAACTGATGCTTCAATCCTGGCGCCGAGTACCTTTTAAGTATGCAGCTCGCCCATCATCTGCACGGTACGGTTACACCTTCCCCCAAAAGGTCACAGCAACTGGCCGGTTGCAGCTGAGTCGGGAGGAATCCGAACCTTCTAGCCTAAGGTCGCGCCACTTGTTTGCAAACAAACTGCCCACCGAACGGTACCGAAAGCAGGCTGAAGGTCTTGTTTGTGGCTTATCCGCCATGTTTTGGTGGACTGTTTTTTGTTGTTGATGTGCACAGTGGCGAGCGTTTGCAGCGACGAAGCCAGGATGAGGTGTTTCTGAGGGGGATGAGGATTCTTACTCATACGCACGTCGGCAAGGTATGGTGGCCTGGGCGATGCCGAGAATGGCTGGCGCAATCGTTACCTCACACACTCCGGTTTGAGACAGAAGAGCTTGAGGAGTTGAGTTCTAATCAGTCTGGTTACGATTTGTATACAATTTCGTTTCGGGAAAAGTAGAATTATGCAAGCAATAGTTTAGTGTTGTGAATGAATTTTACCTCACATTGCTATGCTGACTCAGTTCTTAATTTTATGATGAGCTGGTTCTTCATCTTTGGACCTCGAAAGGTCTTTACCCGTAGTCAGTACTGCGTACGATCGTGCCGTGTTTCTGTCGCCTGGGTAGAACTAGTTTCATAAGCAATGAATAAATAGTCTCAATTCGTACGTAGTAATAAGCAAGAATTTCTAAAATCCAACTGTCTTTTTTGTAATAGTTAAACACCCTAACCGTATCGCTAAGTCAAACTGTCTTAAACAATTTAAAAACCCTCCATTAAGAATGTTTGAATTTGGTAAAAATGTTGGGAATGTTCCCTATTTGTACGAGCAACATTCAACAGAGCACTGCTTAAGCAATCGCCTCGTGAGAGCTTCGGCTCTCGTTCGGCTGCAGTTAGCAACCCGGTAGAAATGAACACACCTACCCGTTCATTCCATTTGTTTCGTTCAACGAAAGTTGTACACCGTACATGTTACTGCACCAACAACCATCGTCCGAGGAGGATGTGTGCAGAACGCTGTCTTCCGAGGCAATTATTTATTCTCCTTTTCTACCTTGCCTTTAGTGTAACTTGGGTGGATGAGGTGTGCCTGCAGTTGACAGGACAGGCTCGCATTGACGAGAAGAAGCGGTCAATATTTTTAATTGCACGAGAATAGGATCTGTTCTGACTCTGGGTAAAGGATTAATACAGCAGGTTCAACGAACTAAAGAATTAATTGAAATATTTGTAAACCCTTTTGAAATTATGTAGCGATGTTTAGATAATTATCAGTGTGAATTGGCCCTCACGATTTTTTTTCTATTTCTTATGTTAAAATTGCAATGTTTTATACATATTTAAGTAAATTTCAAGTATTTTAATTCGAATCTCTAAAACAATTTTACAAAGACCTGTAATGAATCGTCAATGATAGTGGTTCCAAAACATCCCTCTCTATATTGAAGGATTCACACATCTTCGTTCAACTGTAAGACCAGGTCGAGAAAAAATGAGGGTGAGAAGCTGTGAATGAACTCATCGACGCGTGAGTTCTTTCGCGGAAAGGTAAATGATGCACTGTGTGCCTGGTTTTTTGGACATAATATCGAAGCTAATAGAATAGCCAATAGCATAGAATAAAATAGCATAGCTAATAGAGGATGTATCACAAAAAGTTAAATTACCTATCCCAAAAAATAAAATTATTTAGCACAATGCTAGAGCATATCATTCAGTAGGGCTATAATACGAGTCATATAAAAGTATGCGAAGAAATCAAACAATTATAATACTATTTTTAAAAGGATTTTTACCTCTGTGCAATTTTGTATGTTTTGATATTTCCAGGAGTTATGCATAAAAAAATTAAAATGAGTCATACTAACCCGAACTTCAAGCAGCCAGCCGACTATGAATCAGCTCACGAGCTACCAGCAACAGTAGAGCGCTGCCTAAGCAACCGTCGTCGGCATCGTCATCGTCGTCGTGCCTGCTTCGGCTCACGTTCGGCTGCCGATCCCGCATCCATCAGCATGAACCCGCGCGACCGGTGCGCAACCGTTCATTTCCTCAATTCACGCCATTCAACGAAAGTCGTGAACGGCCGAATTACTACACTCGAAATCATCAACCGAGCTGGATGCGTGCGTGCGGTTGGCCGTGCTCCGGAACAGTTTTCGTACAACAACCGGCACTGCCACTCATCGGTCGGTCGGTCGCGATCGGCATTTTTCCCCCGGGAGTTTTCCGTGTGTGTGGTTTCGCGACAGCATTTTACCGACAGCTTAACGATTCTGGAGAAGGTGTGCTAAGTTTTGGGGAATTTTGATTTATTTATGTTTTTCCTCCCGGTGCAAAGATAAGTTTATTACCCAGGCTGGCACACAAATCCACAAGGTGTTCTCGGTCCATCCATTCCCACGGTCGGGGTGTGTGTGTGTGGCGAACGAACGAAAAGTGTGATCGCGAAGAGGATTTCATTCGCCGGTAGTGATTTAGACAGTGTGTGGCGAAAGGGTTGAATGAAGTGAAAAGCATCTTAATGTTGGAATTACAACGTCGGTCGTGTATTAATTAGTGGTTGCACCGGGCATGGTAACTGGTATTGGGATGGCTTCCTTGATTGAACCAGACAACTCGTGGCTGTAATAATCCGTGATTGGATTGCGTTCGATGCAAAAATTTCTGCTTCTGCTTCCTCGATCGCCTCACGCTTCGTGCGGTGAATTCGGTGGCAGAGAACTGTGAATGAATCGGGCCAGATGGATCGAGGTCAAACTACATCGCTACCGGACGATCGTCTCAATAGCCGCGTCTGGCTTCAAGAGGGATTAGGGGATCAATCTGGTGCGAACGGCGGGAGTGAAAGGAATTGGCTGGAGTTTAAACAAAAATAAAAACCACGTGCGAATTTTCCTGATCGATCCGACCGTTAGGGAATGATTGAATGGGAATGGCTACATTACAAGACCTTTTGATTGATCGTTCCGGTGTGACCTCGAAAACACGCTCACTACAATCCCCGAAAATCCGCGTGCTGACCGCCGTCAAAGTGTTGCAAAAATTACAGCCTCCAATCGGTTTCGGTTTTGTTATGTAAAACAGATGATTCTGCGAAGAGGCCTCCTCTTCGCTGCGCTACTCACACTTTCGCACGCACGTATACACACACACACTGTCACGGTGATACAGTTTGGCACGGCCTAGACGACGGCAGACTGTGTCGGTTGCACAGGTTTCCGCGTCCGCGGCCAACACTTTTGCGCGAGTGAAAAAAAAAGTGGCCTAGCAAAAATAGAGAGGCCTACAGTTTTCGCGCAAAATTCACTTTTTCGCGCGATCTGCGCGCTCGAGACGAGATCGACAGACCGCGGCGGACGGAGTACGCGCACGCCCGAGCTGGCTTGGCTCATTAAAAACCGATTGGATATATTTTCGAAATTAGTGTCGGTTCGGTTGCGGTTTCCGCCGGCTTCTTTGCCGGCCACCACCATGCTTTTTAAAGCATTGCTTGTCGGACTCGGACTCGCGCTGATGGGACGGAAACCGGGGGCTTGGGGAACCTACAGGTCTTTTGTCTATCGTAGGCAAACATTGTACGAAGGAACCGCGATGGATCCAAATGCTGTTGCATTTTATTAATTGGGGTAGGGGTCACACCAGGCGCTGGCGCTGCAATATTTGGCCACAATTATATAAAAACCCCCAAACAAGATCTTATCACTTATCGGAGGGGTGTGGGTGGGTTTTTTTTCTTCGCTTCTTTTAGGGGCGCATGGTGGGATTGTTGCGATTGGGGGTGACTGTTTTTGCTAGCTCTTCTTGTTTTTTTTTTTGGCGTGCAAATAATCAACGGATTCGGCACAATCATCATGGTGCAAATCGGGAAACCCTTATCGACTCACGTGATTTCGGTTCGAGCAACGGAAAGCGATGTGACTGTGATGAAATTTGTGAGTGCAATAAGTGAGAAAAAAGTTCCTGTAAAAAGTACCAATAGTGATCAGTGATCTGCATCCTTTCTTACAGATAGTGCATACAATAATTATCGAATTTTAAAACGAATCAATAAGTGTACGAAACTAAGTGTTACGGTGAGGTGAAGGGCAATTATTGTACAGAAAAAAAGGGTGCTTAAGTGTGTTGTACAAGCAAAAATTTAAATTAAAGTCCCACACGAGTTGTTCAGTTGAAACAAAACAAGAAAAAACGAAGTGCACCACCAAAAACAGCGGGGTTGAACCGGTCATATGATTGCCCCGTGCAATCGGCGTTATCTCGACTACGACGGAACGAGCAGAACGAGCGAATCAAAGGTAAAATGTGACTGGAAACGTGATGTTTGTCCCCGGCGACTGCTCATTGCAGTGCAATTCGGTGTTAAAGGCAATTTAACCTGCAATTAAAATACAATAATACTATCGAGAGAAGAAACAAACCAACCCTCCAATTCACGTGTTGCCATGGTGATCTTTTGCGAAAGTGTGAGATCACCTCTCAACCATCACGCATATCTTCGCGCTTAAGGGCGTGAAATGGGCCACCATTTTTTTTTTTCGCATGACGACTAATTTTAACACGCACCCCAGAACCCACCGACCAAGGGAAGATGCATCACTGCACTGGAGCGTTTAATGCAATTGAGCTCGCTTCCCCGCGCCAAACGGGATTATTAAGCCATAAGGCGAGTCAGCAGGAACGGGTCGGCGTGCGCGTGACATGCGTTGCCGGGCTGAGGTCACACACAAATTCTACATGTCGACAAAAGTTGTTTGGCAGATTGCTCCCTCGGTTCCTTCTCCAGTTCACTGTCCAGGAGAGACTTGGTTTGTTTTCTTTTGTTCGCCGTCTTGGCCATTTTTCTTCCAGTTCTCCGCAACTCCGGTAACTGATTTGAAGTTTGTTGTGTGCGAGCCAATACTTACCCGGTGGCGAGAGCGAACGGTTTTGCTGGTAAATGTACCCCTTTCTATGTTTAAGAAGCAAATGGACCACTCCTCAAGACGGCGCCCTCCGCTTTTTTTGTGGAGTTAGCCCACAGCTGGAAGGGGGACCATCTCGGGATGCGCAGGGCGCATCTTGCTCGACATGAAGACACTTTTACATTTCACTAGTGGCATGTTTTCCGCATCTTCATCTTAACGATGTTTCCGCTGCGTGTTTGGGACAAACATTCCTCCTTTTTTTTTTTGCTTCCTTTTTGCTCGCTCCAGAGACGTCCGGATGGCGTGCAGAGATGACAATGCCTGTGTACAGCGACCGGTGTCTATGTCCACTATCCTGGACACAGTTGAACACACGGCAAAAACATATCGCAACCAGCTTCAACTTATTTGCTGTGACAGCTTCCTGCTTCTTTTTACAGTTAGAGTGCAGATTTTTTGGCCAAAAAAGGAGGATGCATTTGAGTGTGGTTTAATAGAATATTGCTGAGAGTGAAAGTTTTTTTTTGTTTGGAGCAGTTCCATGATTCAATAAACAGTTAAAGTGTATAAGCAATTTTTATCCTGCAAGAAATAAACCCCCTTAAGAATTCTCTCGGAGTCCTCCCAATCCCAATTCGCAGTAGTTTTGGTTGACATCATTCTGTCAAAATTATTACTCGCAGCTCATTGCTCCGCCAATGCTTCGTCTGCTGGCAGCAGGCCCCAGGCTCGTAGGCAAGAGAATCGCTTGAAGCCGACCGTACACACCGTTTGCAACAATTATGCAACCGAGCGAGCGAGAGTTGGCTTGGCACGGTGCGGAAACCACACCGTTAGAGATTGTGAGGATCATTTGACAAAAATTTAAATGTCAATTACGCTTGCCGAACGTGGATCGTGGAGAGGCGATCTTTCTTCGGCTTTAATCCGCATCCGGTGAATGGTGTTCTGCTCCTTAATTAACCTTTAACCCGTTATCTTGAATCCAAAAATAAATCTATAAGGCAAAAATACATAAACACCTAGTCAATTAACGCCCAGTCGGTTCGAACAGTTACTACTTTCCCCCATTGAGCCCCAGAGCAGATCAGTCTGTTCGCAGTGCGGAATTTGTTTCACTTACCTCGCTTAGGAATGTGTTGAGTGGTGAGTCGTCTTCAAGCCAGCCCTTTTGTGTTCGCATGCTGTGCGAACATCGTCTCGATTATTTCGACAAACAAGTGTTGTAGGTGACGCAGATCGCTAGAAGAGAGCGAAAGAGAAAAACAAACCCAATTTAAGTCGTAGACGTTGAGACGGGACCATTTTTTATTTACTTAAGGAAACACATCTAAAGTCTGTGAATTCTATTCGGAAATGGTCTATAAACACACTGAGAGAGAGAGCGAAATCTCATCATTTGAATCTCACGCACGAGTTTCCATCCGTCTGTCACACGATGATGGATCGTCATCCCTTGCAGGTGGTGGCTTTGACAATCAGGCGGGCCCCAGAACTGGAGCGACTGTGTAGCCATAGGTCCCATATCTTCTGGAACGGTCGATAAAGGGTGGCAGCGTGGAGAAGGGACCAACGGAGGGCCACACACACACACACCGGTTGACAAGAGCACAAGCGTGATAACGATAACGCAGGCAGTGAGGTGTTGTGTGTTGGTAAGTGCACGCGCAAATTTTCGAGTGACATTCCGCGGGCGGACCACGCGTTACCCGGCGCGATAAATGAAAATGTATCTTTATGTGCCAATGACCTCTCCCATATCGCTCGCTCTCTCACTCGCGCCAGTAGCGAGCGCGTCTTGCTGCAACCCTTGATCGCGCGTGATCATGCACACTGAGCCGTACGCCCGACATTAAATTGGGATCCCTTCTTGATCGAATCCTTATTCCCACTGTGTGTGTGCGATCGGTACGTCATGCACTTAATTATCGCCACGGACAGCGCCACCATTACCGCGGATGGCAATGAAAATGGCGATCTTCGCCACTTATCTACATCGGGCCGCAGGTAGATTACGATCGCGCGGGTGATTAATTTAAATTGTAGCTCGTTCGAAGCGTGCTTCTGCTGCTTCTGTCTGCTCTGTTTGGCGCTGAACAATATGTGTTCGGTGTATTATTTCGAGAAAGTAAGGCTGCCAAATCGCCAAGCAGCCGAGGGTGAAAGTATAAGCCCCTGACAGTTGAGTTTCGGACTGATGTGTTTGAATTTGAAGTGAGCAAATTTTTTTCATCGGCCTATTTGTTTACTTATGTTTGCTTAACACCTACGTGATGAGGTAAAAGATGAGGATCAACCGGTTCGAATATCTCAGCCTCCTAACCTTCATCAAACTCGATCGCGATTGTAAAATGTCGTTAAATTTTTACGGGCGAAACAGTTATGAGCTATCGCTGTAATCGTTTGTAAAGATCAGTTTTTATCAGCGGGATGTTCGGAGATCGATAAAATTTTAATCAATTTTCCTGCCGCTGTGTTTTGCATATTAAATTTGTGTTTCTTCACACTTTCCACGCTTTGCTATTTGCGTGTAAAGAAATATGTTTTTAAAACCGTTTACTAAGTCCTACCCTCCCCCTCCCCCCCCTCTCTCTCTCTCTCTCTCTCTCTCTCTCTGGTTGGTCCTGGTCCTGCCAGCCGTGAAAACACACCCCGGATGCTCTGCAAAATCTAAAGCATCCAGCAAACGGCCGTCGATTGGTCCAACCGGGCGACCTACCGATACCCCATTTCTCCAAATAAATTCGTGGAATTCCCGGTCGCTGGTCGGTTTTGGGAAGAAAATATGCAGATTACCCTCCCGGTCTGGGCTCTCCATTAGCATAGTTTATTTGATTTTGTGCCACCAATAGCCAAACCTCCTGCCGACGCACTAGTTCAATGATCTCCTGTCTCTCTCTCTCTCTCTCTCTCTCTGTCTCTCGTTTTTCTTTCAGGGCTTTGCGAGTTTGGTGAGCAACGAACAACAATAGCGGTACCGCCGAGCAGTATAAGCTCACCGGATTAGCGAAACGGATGCTGGCGGTGCGTACGCTGGCGTGCTATGGCCCGTAGGATTGGGTCCAACCGAAACCATTCACGCCCGCTACGGTACGGTGTCCGGGGGCGAAGGTGGACGGTGGCAGACCGGCGTGTACGACAACATTCCGTGCATTGGTGCGTTCCTGCGGGTCCGTGAAGGCCGCCGCCCGAAGGATGATGGGACGCGATCTGTCGGCGCACGGGACGTTTCTAGTGTGCGGCAGCAAGTGCAACTCGCAGGTGCAGCTACCAGAGCTCGGCCCCAGTTTGGCCAGTTCTTCGCCGAACCGGCCCCGCCAGAGTGTAACGGTGCAAGTGTTGAAGTGAGTGCGGTCGGTGCTTCCCTTGATCCTTACGTTTCTTAGTGATTGTGTGTGTGTGATTGTGTGCGTGTGTGCGTGTGAGGCCGCGAGGCGTATCTATGTGAGTGTGTGCAGGTGCCCGTGGACGTCGCTCCACGAGAGGCCGGTGAAGGTTCATGCTCCTTGGCAGGATTCGTCGGAGGGCCCTGGCCCTGCTGGGCGCCCTCCTGCTGGTGATCCTCGTCTGGCCTCCCTGCTGCGCCACCATGCCCAAACCGTTGCCGACGGTTCCGCCCCGTGCACCCTGGGACATTGTGCCACCGGCCCGTCCACATCCAGCCGCCGCCGTCCTACCGGTACCGCTGCAACCGTGGACGACCGGGGAGGGTACGATCGCCCCCAAACGGCACCACGTCCCAATCGGGCTGGGCAGTGCACGGCAACAGGAAGGGCAGCAGCAGCAGCAGCAGCAGGAGCAGGAACCGGCGGAATCGGAGAGCCGGAAGAGCCGGCGTGTCAGTGAGTTTTACCGTCTGGTGCGTGCCCTCAGCCCGATCGCCCAACCACGATCACCAACACTAGAACCGAGCGCACGAACACAGAGTGAAGTGAGTGCAGCGGTGCAGTTAAATTTACCGTCGCGCGAAAATAGCGCCGACGCGCGTGATTATTTAATAGAACCGATCGATAAAAATAAATCCCAATCGGCGCAAACGGTACGCGACCGGCCGCAGGATACCGTGCCGGGCCGTGTTCACGCCAGGTTCGATGACACGGATCCATCCGGCGATGCACTGTCGCGAAGTAGACGCGAGGCACTGCCCGGCAATCAGCATCACCGCCACCAGCATCAACTTCCCGGCCAACCGCTCAATGGTACGGTGGGTGTGTGGCATGGGCGGCGTGGTGGTGGTGGCGGCCGACATCATCATCAACAGCAGCAACAGCAACAACACCGGAACAATGAATCGAATCTCGAGCGGAACGAACGTTCCGCCAACCTGTCGCACATCACCGGTGCAACGCGCAAGATCCAGCTGTTCATCAAGAACCGCTACATCCAGCTGCTGCCCGACGGAACCGTCAACGGCACGTACGACGATCTCAGCGACTACAGTGAGTATCCTTGTTTTTTTGTTGTTGGCAATGTAGGACACACACAAAATCTTGGTTTGAATATCTTGAGGTTTTGCATAGACAAATAAGACAGCCCCCGGCTGATCGTGTGATCGTGCGCTAATTTAAAGCCGACTCTTATCTGACCTTCTTAAGGCCGCCCAAGAGCACAATGGGGGTTTGATTCCAGTGTTGGGACAAGATGAAGGTTAGCTTTAACGTAGATGATCAAGCTACGATCATTTTTTGTTGAAGTTTTGCCCAATTCGAAACATCTGCTTCGTCCACTATCCACCGGCAAGATATTCGATACTACCGAATTAAAAAGACGAACCCGAAGCTTTCCCGCCAATCAACAGCCACGCAAACCTTTTTGTCTGCCAACAGGTTCCATTTCGCCTTTTTGCTCTCCCGCGTGATCGTAGGATCCCCGGGATTGAGGTTGTTTTGCTAAAATATTTTCATATTTTGCCAATAAATCGGCCGACTCCATGAATGGAAATGATAGATTAGCGAGTTCCGTTAGATGGGTCGCTTCGTGGGGAAAATTCAACGTACGGCGACGAGGCAGATAAATAATTAGCTTGAAGCATTTCTGATCTCTTAATTAAATTCGCAATTTCTGGATGATAGTGGAAATCCTGATGAACTGAGCCGGGCAAATATCTTGCCGCATCGCTTGCAGGGAAAGGTATCATCAATCTCTGGTGTTGATCATGTTAAGTGACACCGATGCAGAATGGGAATCAATTATCCAATCATCAACATTTCGAGGGATGATCCGTCCGTCTCTGTGTTTTGCCTGCTAGCTATTATAGCTGTCAGGAGAATTGGGACTTTTATTTGCCATTCACCCTAATCGGCTTCTGCGAAGCTCATTAAGGGGGGATTCGTGTTTGGATCCCGGCAGAGTTGGGGATCGGCAATCGTGAGCTTCTGTCAGATGAGATGTAGGTAAGAAATGACACATCAGCAAGCTGCTGATGCTTCCAAGGAGTCCGTATTGTGAGGCTTGTCATTTTGGTTGTAGCTCTTCCGGACAGTAGGCACCCGGGGTAGGATGTACTAGCCAAGTAGAATTATCCACTAGACATCACTCCCTGAAACCTGGAACGATCGTTGTGATGGCTGATCCCAGGAATTTCTCGCGTACAGCCCCCAAAACCGTTGAACTCTGCCCATAGCATAACCGGGAGTGGGTAGTGGCCGCTGGGAAGTTGTTAATTTCTACACCCTTGCTAACTGTGACTGATTTTCACCTGGCTGTGAAATGGGGTTACAGGCGTGAACTATCATGAAAGGCGCGCTTTCAATACCAAAGCATTTATGTTCTCCGGCGCAGCTGCTATGTATCGTCGGTTTTGAAGGTATAGCTCAATGGTCTGTTTTTTCCTCCCTCTCTCTTCCTTCTAAATCGTCGCATTATGTGCGTGGTTTTGTTTCGTCTAACGGTGCCGTATTGTACGCCATCCCGAGCTACCGATTTAATTATTTACAAACGCTACACGCCACCGTATCTGTGTAAATGAATCGCACAAACAAAGCAATCGCAACGGATCGACGATCGGCAACGATCGATTGCGTTTCGGGGGTATGTGAATTAAATCAGCCCAAATGTCGATCGAGCTGATGAGCGATTGACGTGTTTGCATACTCATTAGCAAAAACTGGAACATCAATAAAATCTCGACCAGGAACCTGGATGGGATAGGTTGGCTGGGCGGCCGAGAAGCTTGGGTCGTCTGGATGAAGGTGTGGCTTGATGATGCTTCAATGTGACGTCTGGTGAAGAAAGGCGCCATTTTCGTTAGCACTTTTTACTGAGCTTTTGTTGTTGAAATGACGATCAAGTGGAGAATCAAAATAACTCTTACGTGGCGACTTACGAGGATTGTTCTTTTGCCCGTTGATTTATGATCAACGACGATCGACGTTATCAATTAGGCAATTCCAATGCCCACCGGTTTGATTCCCGCGGTTTTGCTTACTCCACAACTTTTATTGCCTCCAAAGACAGTCAGCACGCTATGAATTCCACCAGAACGTTCTCCCCGGGGCTTGAGTGAATGGTTGTAAAACTGTTTGGCCTTGGATTCGGCGCAACAAATCATATCGGAGAACCGTACCATGATTTATGGGTTCCGTCGTGTCGTTCGAGAACTTCTTCCCAAAGCATCGCGTAGAATCTGTTTAGTTTTCCCGGAAACTTTCACTAAAACCACACAGACCTTGCCGGACCTTGAGCACCTGAAGAATCCCGGACCCTACAAGTTGTTTCAAGATTACGCGGCATGAGAGTTCCCTACCAGACGCACCTTAACGGCTGCGGAACCTGTTGAACTCAGTGTGATGTTTCATTTCTTGGGGAGATCGTTTAGTGTTCCGGATTCCTGGGCTGCGTTTTGCAGTTATCGTTTCTACATCATCGAACCCGGAATAAATGGGGGAAACAACTCCCAAAAACACGCCAAATAACCTCAATAATTTGGCCCTTCGTCCGGAATCGATCGGCGAGGGAATGCATTTACCATGCGGTGAGGTTTATACCGTTGGAAGGTAGCCCCCCTGGTGGGCCTGTGGAGCTGTGTGGATTTCTCGTGTGACACGCGCCAGGAATGTCTGGGCACGAAACTCGTTTCCTTACACCAAAGGGTTGTTGCTTGGTGAGAAGAAAACTATTTCACACCCGTACCCCGGTTTCAACAGATTCAGCAGGGCTTGCACGATTGTACGATAAGAGTGTCCCGAAGGTGGGTTAACGCTTCTTGAGTGACTCGGTGACGGGTGAAGCATTAGTAGTACCCTTAGCCAACGAGAGATGGTGAGCAGATTATTGCATCCCGCTGTCAACGAAGTGGCGAATGAAGGGACTGCAACGCTCGCCTGAATGCTTGAGCGATGGAAGCAATTTCACGTTGATATCGCTCGTATCGCCGGCTGGTTGACTCGATAATTGATTGATGCCGGAAAGGTTAGAGCTTCGCTGCGGAAAAGAGCGGGCCAAGAAATGGAGAGCCCTGACATCTCTTGTCTGTGTCAAATTTGGAGATAGATTGGATAATGCTTTGGTTGAGTTGAAGTGAAAATCCCTAAAGAGCAATTTGATATTTTTTTCCCGACTTAGTAAGATTTGTTGACGCGATCATGCAGAAGTACTCCGAGAAACATCTTCCCGGGTTTTATTTTTTTCCAGCAAACGACAGACAAGAACAGCTGAGCTGCACAAAAGAACCAACACCGCAGCCAACCGTTATTTGTGTCAACGACCCGTTTTGGCAAGGAATTTAAAATATTTAAAACAAACTCCAGCTAGCATTAAGATAAAGCGAAAAACACTCAGAAGCGTTTGCTAAACAATGTTAATTGAGCGGCTCGTAAATTCTTCAACACTTTTTGTTGCGAAATTCCCACTGTCCCATTCCGTAGACGCATCCCGGTGACTGTGTTGTGGGGTTGGTATCTGAGCAGTTTTTGTTACTTTTGTTCGGTTTTCGCAACTCATTAGCCAAAATGGAGCCTTTTAGTTTGAACTTGAATTTTAATTTGATGATGAAAGCTTTTTCTATCGCTAATCTGGTAGCTAGAATCACCGAGAGTTCGGGTCTGATAGTCAAGATTCTATCCAACACGCATCGAACTCCTTAAGAGCATTCCCAATTCACATGTCATAGAAGAAAAGTAGAAGTTTGTCTGCTTTTCTTTAACAAAAAAAACCTCCCCGAACCACAAAGAACCTTTTTCCCCAGTTAAGTGTTCCTTTCACTGACGATGACATGCTGGTGCATACCGAAACCCGCTACAATGTAGTACGACGCAGCATAAATGAAACGCACACTACAAACGAGCCCAAAGGGATGCTTCCCCTCTAATGGAGTCACCAACTGATAGAATGCATTTGTTGCGTTCGCGCCTTTCTGGTTCACATCGATCAATCCGGCGTGAGCAGCGGCTCCACTTTCAAAGCATATGACACCGCGCTGAATGGGGCAGCCGGAATGCTTCACTCCACAACGCGCAACCACCGCTGCCCCATAACGCCCCATCTTGGCCGGTCTGTCCGGTATGTCTGCCCTGTCAATCCCGGGCTGGTGAGATCGCGACAGCATAATGCTTGCCGAACCGGGCCGAAGTGTGAATGACTGAATGTGTGGCACACCAACACCTCGATCGGGTGGGCGGGACAAAAAAAGAGCTCCGCCGTTGTGCGAAATGCACAAATATCTACGCAAAAAAATGGTGCGGTAGGTCAGTTGCTGCATCGCTGCATCACGCCCGGGGTGCATAAGCGGACGCACACGCACGCTCCGCCTGCGTCTGCTACTGTTCTGCTCTGTGTGCTTATTTTTCACACTTCCCAAACACACACGCACACACACTCACAGTCACGGCTTTTCCCGGCTGTCCACTGTGCTCTCCCACCAAAAAAAAAACAACCCCCTGGAGCTTCATGGGGGTGAACTTCCGATCGTCAAACGGTTGCAAATTTCAAGTCAAGCCGGTAAGGGGCTGTGTTTGTTTGGGTTTCCCTGTCCGCCAGTGACGAACCCAGCACGCTACCCATCCGTCGGGCTGTTTGTTCTACAAATAGAGTGGATTCGTCCTCGTCGATGAGACGCAAAGTATGCTTTTCCTATTTACGTGACCGGCTGGCTACGTCAGGATGCAGACGTCGGTTTTTTTCCGCGCGCGGATGAGATGGATCAAGAAACTGTGTGAGAAACTGCTGCGGAGCGTATAATGATGATGCGTTTAATTTGCAATGAGGGCGGCTCGGGAAGATTGAAGATGGAATTGAAGAGGAGCTCAATCAAGCTATTAATGGCCGTCGGTTGGTCGCGTCAGGTTTCACGGGCAAGCGATCTTACGAGCGGTAAACAATCACTCAATTTCTGAAACACTGAATCTAGTAGCCACACTGTCGCCGGTCGTCGCTATGGAAAGGGGGCTGGAATTTATTGAAGTGAGAATACATGCAGATTTTACTTTTAAATGTCCCGATTGGGGTACAGCAAACGATCTGCTTTACCCTAAATTAAAATTAATCAGCCATCCAGTTGCTAACCAAGGAACACGTGATATCAAGCGTCTCGTCCAAACTGTGGTCCTCAGTAGCTCCACTGCTAGACACCAATCACCAATGATGACCGCGTCTTCATCGTGACAACTTTATCCCGTCTTCTTGAGTACCCTTCCGGTCGGTATCACTTCCAGCGCCCTCTTTCTCTCTGCCTCTCCACCTCGTCTCTTGCACCCCGCGAACGATGCTGATTTATGACTTCCGCATAATTTACTAATATAGAGAATCTGGGCAGCACCGATCGATGACACACATTACCCGTGTCTGGGCCGGTTGCCGCGTGCGATTGTTTAGGTAAATTGTGCGTACCGATATGAACAGTTGACCGGTCAGCCCGAGGGTGTCGGGTGCGGTTGGCAACAGCTCGACGCACTGCTACTCGTGCGGTCAATGTCCTCTTGCTCACTTGCTGTGCCGAATAGGTTTTCGGCCATTGTTCGGCTAGTGTTGGTGTGTCTAGGCGTGCTTGGGGTGTATGCTGACTTTCTTACGCTAGTGTCCGAATAGCTTAGGGTGGTCATGCAAATTCGGTGGTTTGGTGGGGTCAGAGTTCAGTAGGTTAGCTGAAGAGCATTGGTCTAATATGGTCTCCCTGCGTCTAATGGTCGGCTACATTATGCAAAACAAATCGGATCGTAAGGTTTGAAGCTGTTGGACTTGTGAACGTGTGATTAACGTTAAAATTCGGTTTGTAGCAGAACACAGTAATTACAATTTTATTGTTTGTTTGTATTTTCTTATTATATTATGGATTTTTGAATGCCTGCAATATGGAAATACTTAAAGAGTCTTTAGAGAAGTGTTACCTTTTATAAAAGCGTACCCAATTCTTCCCATATCGCAGAGGATCACAAATCAATACCAAATCAGCGTCATAAAAGCATCCCTTTAACATCTACCACATTTGGAGCAAAAAAATCAATAAAAACCTGAATTTATTAGAAATCGAACACTGCCGGCCGCCGTTACATTACTAGGCCACCGGGAGCCACACGCCGATCGTGCAGCGTTAGCTTTCTCATCTCGTTCCTAATTATGCGAATTGCCCCACGGGTGGTACTACGTTTTGGGTAATGCGATCCTCCAGACCATCAACAACGGCAGCCGCCGGTTGACTAATGGAATGTTTCAACGCTCCACACCCAAAGCTGCTCAGCATAGAGCAAGTGCGTCCGGCTACTGGTGGCATTATGAGGCCAGGTTTACAAGGACAAACACAACTGGAACCGAATTCCTTCGCCCGGTCGTGAAAGAGTTGCATTTCCTTGAAGAAATTGTGTATGACGTTTACTAATAGAGTTCGATTGATTTACGATCGTGTAGTGTATCGAGCCAAAAAAAGCACCAACCTGATTGAGGTGACCATTGAACGGGGAATGCTTTACAGCTCGTAAAATTTGTGGCTCGGTCCGTACCGATCACGACTGGTTGACCGTAATCCGTGTATCCCTTATTAGCGATCAGCTTTCCTATCGCTCGCACTCATTTGCCACCCGTTTGAGGTGCACGATTGAGATAGCTTCAGGTTCGTAGAAGAAATCTTAGGGCTCGATTTCTGTCCATTGCGTCTGCAATGTAACTGCCGACCAACGGAGCCTCCATTGGGAGTGGAAGGTGATAATAGTTCTCTCGCTCCGCTTCAGAAGCGGGGAAAATGGTAAACCCGAGTGAAACCATATCCCAATCTAATCCGGGCAAGATAATACAGAACCTGTCAAATACCGTACCAGGCGTACGCATCGGTAAGTTGACACTCTCGCTTGGTTTGTGAAGTGTCAATGGAGGTGAAGAGTTCTGCTTGATTCTTGAACAAAAGACCCATTTGTTAGCAGCCGATCCCCACCCAAGTCGTGCGTTATTGTAGGAGGAGTCTGGGAAGCAAGGTTTCTGTTTTCGGGAGGTTATTAAGTGGGGTCAGCGTTGGAGATGTTTGCGTGTGGTCTAGGGAGTGAGTGAGGGATGCTGCATCTGCATAATGTGTAGGGTATTAGAGCTTTGCTCTCTTCGAAAGAGGGTTTATAGTGGTGAAACTTCATCTTGAACGCATCTTGCAATTGGGGGAATGAGCTTACACCGGAGAAAGTGTTTGCTAATAGTGTTTGCAATATAGTTTCCTGGTGGGCAATATATCACGCACAGCGGTGAAGGTTCTCAGGCTCATGCATTAGGATGAGATCCAATAATCCGGATAAAATATACGAATTTGAGGTTGAATGCCACACCATGCCTGTGATGGAAAACATTTGCGTAAGTTCAAATCGAAGGGATAAATTTAAAATCAATTCCAACGCATTGGCCGTGACTCCATCATCGACGAATATGAAAGACTGCAGCGCGAAGCGACACAAAGCAAAACGCCACACGCCAAACACCGTATCCCAACTATTTTCAACTCACTGCACAACAGCTGAAACCTGATGGTTCCGAAACCTGTCCCCTTCGTGCTTCGTGCTGCTCATTATGATCCTTCATTACCGAACCAACGGCCAAACGGACGGCACACGGATCGAAAAAACATAAATAAACATGCGCGCGGGAACGCATTCGGGGGTCGAATAAGGGGGCAAAGCTGTCCAAATGCATTCATTCACAAGGCTCCGGAAGACCGAAAGGCTTGTGCTGCAGATGATGTTGATGGAGCAGAGTGTATCGGGCGCTTGCCGATACGGACAGCTGACCGGCGGGGAAACTCTGTAGGGAAAATGCGCGGAACAAAGTAGCTACCGAGGCTGGAAAGTGAAACCCGTTCGTGGGCCGTTTTTTTTTGTTGCTTGCTGCGATCATAACCAACAACCGACCGGGAGATGGTCGAATCGATTGAGGATCGATTTAAATTCCTGCTCCTGCTACAAAACCGGCCTGACGCGTGAACGGATATCACGGCTCGACTCGACGGTTATCAAATCGATCGAATCTGTTCGTATGTCCAGAACGGCGAACCGTCTGCAGTGCATTCGAAAAATCGATTATTGAGATGCTTGCACGAATGTTTGAGACTCTTCATCGCCCTCGGCAGCGGAGCACTTTATTTGCATACACTTTCTTTAACCGGTCGTACGATCTCATTCTTCGGAAGCTGCAACCGTTGGGTGGACGTGATCCTTGCCCGCGACAACTTGTCTTGAAGTCTTTAAGCTCCTGGTTGCATTTTAATTTCGTTTTGTGATTCTGATTTCTCCTTCCGTACGGTCGTTTGATGACAGCAGGTCGGTAAACTCGAGGCTACCGGGCACGCCCCACCAAGCGCTAGTAATGGAGCAATTGAGATAACGCAAAGATATCGCTCAATAATCGTTTGCGGATCGAATGGGGCCGGGCCTAGGGTGCTGGTCGGTTCGCCGGCCCGATTAGTCAAGATACGGCAGCGGATTATCACGCGTTGAAAATTCCCTTCGCCCTCACGAGGAACCAAACAGTTGACAAACATGTAGCTCGTACAAAGCAGAAAAGTGCCGCCTGAGTAATCCCCGGTATCAACTGAATGCGAAAAGAAAAACATTCAGACGGGCAAAGCAGTGCATCTTAAAATTCGTAAACAAATGCGCTCTTTGTCGGTGAAACTGCAACATTGTTGCAGCCGGAAGCTCCGTAGCCTCTTCGGTGCAGCAGAACACCCTCGTGCGCGACTCATACAGGCAAGGCACATTTTAAAAAGCAACCTTGCACCATTAGCGCTCATTAGTCGAGTCGAATAATGTGCGTGCATTGCGTTGTGTCCTAATTGGTACGGCGGGAGAATACGCGTGCCCAGGGACAACGCAGTCCATAAAATAGAACCCGATTCTGCGTCCGGTGATGGTCACCCTGATATTGTACGTTATTCATCAGCGATCCATCTGAATGGTTATTAATTATTCCGATACAGTTAATTTCCTGCCGCGCGCGTCCATATTTGGGTCCTCCAGTGGGAACTTACCCGGTTCTGACGAACGCACGATCGTGTACAGTTTTAATTGCTCGCCGCTTAAACTCGATTGTCACGCGTAAAATCAATAACTAATTTGACAGATATTGATCGCTAGCGTCGAGGGGAACGGAAAGATCGTCCCATCGCGCCATCTGGTGGTTGGCCGAAGCTGGGCTGGGTCCGTATCCAAACTCTGGACGCCTTGCAGACCTTGGACGGGCACACAGAAGCAGCGAGTCGGATGATACGAGTGATGCTCATTTATTCACACATTCAACCGGTCCTCACTCATGCCTGACGAACACCCGAGCTTACCCGGTCTGCCCGATGCTTCATCTGCATAAAGTTACACTTCGTGAGATTAAACTTTGCACCTTTCGAAGCACACGAAACCTTTCCGGAACCGTTCTGGGAGTTGATCGGTGTTTGCGGTAACGCTCACCAAAGTCACACCTAATTACGGGTGTTCCAGCGAGGAAGAAGGAAGAGGGGAAGAAACTGCAGCAGTTGAGCGGCTCGAAGCTTCTGGTGCAAGTCTTCCGAATGGTCCAATGAAGTAGCCACACTGAAGACAAGGTGTAACTACTCTTTCTCTCTAATGTGACCTCTTCTGCGCGTTACAATGTTGCAAATGAAGTCTTCACCGTATGTTACTGCCGAACTGTCTACCCATAGCGCTAGCGGGCTGGCAAGATTCCTTCAGGATCTCCGGCAGCAAACGTACCCAAGCACTTGCCATAATGTAAGATTAGTATCATATTCTTTTTGAATTATTATTAGCCATGTTCCGCTGCAAGAGATCGTACTGCACTATGTTCCCAGTTTGGTGTGTGTGTTCCAACGGCAATGTCTGCATCGAGCAGCCGGTTTCCATCTCCGCACGAACGTCGCTTGCTGACGGACTCAAACCAGACAAAAACCGATCGAGGTTTCGTTTTCCATCAATGACACTGGGGTGTCGGTGGACGTGCAGTAGTTAACGGGAGGTGAAAAGAGAAATAATCATTATCGCACATTAACCTAGAATTATTGCTGCACGTGGTTGCTAATTACTGGGACTTTGTGTTTGGTCGATTCGTAGATTGGTGTGGATGATGCTGAAAGCTGATAGATGGAAGAGGTTTACATGGACTAAGAAGATTCCTGGACGTATTAAAAAATCCTCAAATGTGATTTCAACCATATTAAATGGATCTTTAATCAATCAACCCAGATATCAAGTCGCTTAAGGATGATCTTCAAAGTCCGGCTTCCAGCTTAATAACCCGCCCTATTTCTCCCCTGCACAAGCTCATTAGCAAATATTTGCTTGTTCACGGTCGATGATCGTTTATGATTTAAATATGGCGCATAAGATGTATGTTTAACAGCATGCCTCCCGCAGATACTTATCAGCCGACCGACAAAAGAGTCTGCGAATAGAAAACAAATCCATCCACGTACGGTCGTAAATTCGCGAAACGTGGATCGTGATGATCAGCGAAGAGAGGGCGCGAAAACAAGAGGAAGAAAGACTTATGGCAGCCATAATGTAGACACAAATTGATATCAGCTAGACAGCTATAATTCACTTTCATCGCACATCTCGCCTCCCCCCCCCCCCCCCCCCATCAATCGCATTCTCCTGTCCACTGATTTAGATGGACGACTGGGCAAATGGACGTTCCTGGTGACTGGGAATGATGATCGGAATCGCGACCGGTTTTTTCTCTCTCGACTGGACTGGGCAAAATCGCGCGCATTCTTGACGTGACGTAATCGGCGAAAGGATCTGCAGAAGCAATGTTTGCTTTTACCTTTCTTGCTCAGGAGGGGGAAGATTTTTGGTTGGCCTTCAGCTTACTCTACCAACGCGCGCCAATAGGCCGGGTGGAAGTCATTCACCCTGCATGTCCAAAGTTGCGGGTCGGAACTGGAACGATTAAACATTTTTATGGCTGTTTCAGATAAAAGTTTGAAATCCCACCTCAAATCCCGAAGGGGTTTTATCTGTAACGGTATTCCGGTTCCAATCATTGAATCGTTCCCATTCTCACCGTGTTTCGGTTTGTTGTTTTACAACCTGCGTAGCAACGTGAAGCGGTACGGCGACCACTCCAAAAAGCTCCCTGAAGGACACATTTAGTGCAGTTATGGAGGTATGTTGCGTTTCTGGGTAAAGTCTTGGACCACCAATGAAGGATTCTTGATTGAAAAAAGGTGGCAATAAAATGAGTTCGCTTTATAATTATGAAGTTAAAATGTTTTGACTATATACAATTTCCTGAAGTTAATTCCAGGACTTAGAACCTTAATTGCCACCAGTAAGCGATTCGACGCAAATATCAATCCCCACTTTAGCACATCGTTCTAGCACGGTCCTGGATCGATCGTTTCACTTTCCCGAAACGGGTATCGCACTCCATTAATAGCGTCAACCCACATCGCTTCACAGCTCATCGGGAAACCTCGTGCAAAATCTGGAGGATCAAAGTGAAACTTAATTATACGTTCCATTAACTTCTGCGGATGCGAGCAGTCATAATAGCAGCAACGATAATGACGACCGATGATGGGTTCGCTTTCCGAGAAGCGCATCCAGAAGTTCCGAGAGCACACCTTGTGTGTCAAGGGGGAAATAGAGGTGATCGGCGATATTCGGAAGCTGCAAGCTCGAGGGGAGAAATGCTAGAACAGGGACTCTCAAATTACCAGAACATGCGGAGGCACAATGCTACCTTGCCAAATTCGGCGTCATGCAACAGAGCATAACTACAAAAGAGCAGTGCACAACACCGGTAGTTGCAGTAACTTTAGACAAACAATTACAAAAACACACACACACACTAGTCCACCATGGGTGTCCATTTTCTGAGGTTTTCCGTATCGAAACTGCAGCTGATGCATCAGATCAGCTGCTGTTGGCGGTGGAATTGGGATTAGCGGGCTTAGGGTAGATTACGAGATGTCTGATAAGGGACGCAACCTCAGGATATCCTCAACTTTGGTTGGGATGTTTGAAAAATTGCCTGCAAAAACTTCGGCAACTTCGCATGGCACACTGGGATGAAAATTGAGACTTTTATTTGCTGCGACGTTATCTGTCAATCTGTAACATAAACGTCAATGTGGGCTGTTTCAAGGCCTACTCTATGCAGGACCTCATGCTGATCCTTCCCTGAGATTGCGGAGAGGTTGGTAGAATTTTGACCAGGAAATATCTGTAGGCTTCAGGGCAATTGCCATCTCAATGGCGCATATCTCAAAGTCCGTGTTTTTTTTTTCCTTTAGGTCAGACTTCTGTTCCGCAATCCACCCACCATATATCCGCATATATTTATATTTGTCTGGCAAATTTGTCATCTTTTTCTCGCGCCGCAAATAGCGATATCCCGGCAGAAAATCCCCTCGGACGAAGCGGTGGGATGCCTGTCAACGGGTCGTCAATCATGCGCTACATTCGGTGGCGCTGCTTCGCACTTTGCCTTCGCCTTTTTCCTGGTCTATAGACTGGTCACGCGGCATCACTTCCTGACCCCTTTCTCCAACCACCATCCTCCCTCCTCCCGCACAGAGTGAAAGCAAACACACACACGCGTATGGCGAGAAAAAAAACCGCAGTCCCAGTACAGACACTTACGAACGTACTTAGTTGGCTTGGTCGAGCGGCAACAGACACACGCGCGTGGTGACTGTTTTTCTTAGACGCATTCGGAAGATGCTTCGGTGCTGCGTGAAGTGATCATTTTTGTGTCACAATCTTCCCCACTGGTCATCGAACCCGAAGATGTCGGGGGTGCCATGGACATAGCACACAAGCGACAAGACGCAAATTCTTCCGATCTTTCGGTGGCGTAACGCGCGTGCAAGTGAACGGAAGGAAGCGCACGGCATCGATTGACTGTGGTGAGACTGTGTGGACAATATCTAATAGTGGACAGTCCTCCCCGGGACACTGCCGAAGACGCATTACACAATCGCATAAGTGCATCAATCGTGCTTATCGTGGCCGCAAGCAAAGTCTGCAACCAAGCCGAACGAATGGTAATCGGAAATCTATTGATTTCCTTTGTGGCCACTCGAAATTCCGTGACTTTCGCAGGGAATCAATTTGCGGTTTTGCTGGTGCGTAAAAATGGACCGCCAGCTCCTTTTGGGTGCATGCATGCGGCCATTTTTTTCCATCTCCCTTATTCGCCAGCGGAGGGGTTCGCAAGGTTCTCGTCTGTCATAGGCTCACCGATGGGTTTGCGTTTCTTTCGCCCTAAATTTTAGATGTATATCTAGATTTTGGCTAGGGGAGTGAAGAGACAGATGGATAGATGGTCTAACCACACAGATTACAGATTCTATGGCAGGAGGGCTCGTGTGTTGGCAAATTATCATATACTGAGCGATGTTTGTTGCGCATTGGACAGTGAGCTAGCCGGTAAGGTGCTGCGTTTAATGGACTCTCAATTGGATATGGTCCTTCCGCATAGCATCTTCAGAGCTTATAACAATTGGAAATAGGCCATTTTTTAAAGAGACATTTTAATTTAATAAAAGTGTGTAATAGTAATTTTACGCACTTCAGAATATTTTTTTAAGTGGCCGATCTTCACACGGCAGGACCGGGCATCAAATACAATCCAGACCGCCTTCCCATACGGAAGACTGGCCAAAATCAAGTCACAGGACGCCAGAAGGAAATGGAAGGATTTTTGTGGAACTTTTCGAAGTTACAGTGTCAAATGAGAAGAATAGGTCTAAATAAGAAGAATAATCTTTAATGCTACTTACCAATATTCTCTAACATACCAAAACAGATACATTGGATGACTAGCAAATATTTACTTTCCCGTCAATTCTAACATCTATAGACCAGAGAACAACATCTTCTCTAATCCAATCTGTTCGGCTTGTTTGCTCCAGGACAGGAGGTTAATACGGACAATTTGCATACGAATCTAAATACCTGTCCAGTTTCGTTTGCTGCTCCCTTAGGGCTTGCTACCATTCACATCGGTCACCCCGTTCACGACCAGCATCTCGGCGGGGGTGTGTGTAGACATAATTTTGGGGTATAACATCACAAATATCATTCATTATCACCTAAACGATCCACCCCGTTTTTGGAGCAGACGGTCGGGTTTTGATTGCACAGCAGGAAACCGTGGGATTCTCACATTTCCAGAATGTGTAAACGCACCCGGGTCCTCCCAAACGTCCCCCTTGACACTGATTTGGCGTGGCTTTCGAGAGCGGTCGTGGAGGGCGCTTCCGATCACTCCGAACCGCTATCATAATCCGTGGATCCGTGTTGGCCCTGCTTAAAAATTCATCGACCGATCGATTGGTTGGGCGCCCTGCAACACTATCGATATTACCTTTGCCTAAAGCTGATTCACGGTTCCGGGCTGAATGGCCATGAACGTACCGAACGGTGTCCGCTTCTGGTGACTTCTGCGCGATCACGACCCTGCACCGAAAGTGCATGTTAACCGATATCCGCCCATTGTGCCGGGCCATTAAAGCCTTTTTCAGGGCGACCCCAACAGGACTGCTCCCTCCTCCCAGGGGGGGATTTATCTTGCGAGTTAATTACCTATGTAAATTGGTCGATTAGCCAGCTCTAAAACCGTTACCGTTGGGGTCTCTCCTTTCGGGTGGGGAAGCCTTTAAAGGGAAGCAAAATCTGGAGCAGTCCCGTTCGTTTGTCGCTCTCGGCAGATGATTTTGGGGGGAAAGTCTTGGGGCGCCTTGCCTACAATAATATTCTTCGGCAGCTTAGGAACCGCTGGCCTTGTGTCAAAAGCATCGGTCACCGGTGACCACTGACACTGATATCGATGGTCCTCTCTCGATACACTTCACGCATCATTATCAACGAGACAGAATCCACCTTTTTATTGCCTGCCCAGATTATCGGCTATTTTCGGTACGAGCGCCGATCTTTACGACTCTTAAGAGCGGATTTTGGGGAAAGGAAACTAATCAAATCATGCACACGCTTGATGCTTTTCCCATTAGTCATAAAATCTTTATCAGTGATCGGTGGTGCCCTTCGACATGTGTTTGAATATATTCGTTTCACGTAGTTTGTTTTATCGACATAGGATTATTGGATGCTGCCGTTGGGTGTTTGCATGTTTAAAAAAATGAAGTGGTTTTATCACTTTTTTTTGTGGTTTTATCTGTAAAATTTTAAAACAAAATCAAACATATGTAAAGGTGAAAGAGACTCAACTTATAAAGCACCAAGAATTCAAACACCTTTTTTTTACTGGTTGATGCGTCATTCGTTTTGCTCGCTCAAATTAAGTTCAGTTGAGTTTTGTTTCTACGAATTACTCCCCTCCCCCCGGGCCCTTTTATGTGGGGTGGCGCGATCCGACCAGCATATATTAGCCCCAGGTAAACATTAAATGTTGTGACACATATTTTAATGCTTTATGGCCGTAATCTGGTCGCATTGTTTGCCGTTGCGTTGTAATTATTGCCGTCTGCGAAAGGGTCGCCCTTTTTAACGGCACCTGAGTGCTGGCTGAGTGCCACTCGAGCCCGCTTGTACTGCATTCATTTCAAACCCTTTTTTTTGTATGTGCTCGTGTGTGTGTTTGTGTGGGATGATAATTGAGAACATAGGTGGATTATCTGGCTCAGTCAATATTTAGCAACATAATCCGACGATAAGCGGCCCCGGGTGAAAGCGCAGTTTGCTTAAGCACATTGTTCTGGAATGTTGGCGTGTGTGTGGCTCGTGGGCGGTTTATGATGAACCAAGTGGAAATTTTAGACTATTAATAAATATAGTAGAGTTTAACTTGTTAACAAGAAAGTTTAATAAAATAATACTATATTTATCTCCACGAGGTCTGCCTTCATTCGCTATTGATTTTCATAAGTCCTTCACTCACTTTTATTTGTTTTATAATACTCTTGAACGAATCTTAGGCAAGTTATCGCACCCTGGTACAACAATAACATGTCGATACATAATATTTATTGGGTCACGCAATAAATCCTTCATCTTCGATAGGAACCACTCGCAAATCAGCTGGCTGATGCTGTTTTTTTGGCTCTCTCTCTCTCTCTTTCGAGCCAGACCAACCAACGAAAAACCAGTGAAAACCACGAAAACCACTTTGCCTTGTGCCTGTGCGCTTTGCTTCGTTTAATGGCGCGTAACGGTATTTTTGGTTAAAAATTTCAATTTTGCAACCGAAAAACCCCCCCGTGGTCCAGGATTATGCTGTACCGGGCGGCACCCGAACGGAAAGTGTTCTTTAACCTGTTTTGGTTAGCTCTTTGCTTTCTTTGCTTGTTTGTCTTGCCTCTCACCAGTATCGGTGTTGGATGTGTTTGATTAATCTTTTTGCTTTATGTTTTACACTTGTTTTTTAAGTTTTGTTAATTTTGAAGTATTGTGATCGTTTATCTAGATTTAATTAAGACTTTATGGAAAAATTCTTATAGCTATTTACAAATGGTGAAAATTAGAAAGTAAAGCCCACGAGCAACAGTTTAACTGAAAAGTTTATGCAAATCGAACATCGCACCCACTTGCAGCACGAACTGTCATTCCTCAACATTCGAACACGCTTTTCATGCGAAACCCATGCACTTATGTCCTTCGGCAATTGCTGGGCACGTAATCGTAGGCCCAAGAATTAAGCCGAGCGAGTTGTTTCGAAGAAAAGACGGGCTAAAAAACCGAAAAAAAAACCACGAAGAAATTTTGCCAATCACCGATGGGCTTCTTTTACCTTGGGGTTGGGCAGTCGCAGGTGCGCTCGCCGCCCTTCCAGAGCGGCAACTTCAATTGCAACCCCGTAGCGCATGTACTGACAGTTGTAAAATTTATGGCAGTCCGAAGAAAACGAACGGCCTGATGTTTCAGGCAAGCACCACAGAGTTTCTTTACATTATTTTATTTTCTATTTTTAAATCACTTAATGAATGAAAAAGTTTCATAATTTTAATCCCTTTCTACACATTATTCCATTTTTCGGATAATTTTTTGTAAAGTGACAGAAAATATTCCCTTGATTCCTTATTCCAAGTGCAATCCACTGTGGAGGATACTTGAGCACCTAACCCCCTATAAAAAAACCCCCCTTAATGCATTTATCATGTTATTGATTGCATAAAAAACATCCCTTTCAAACATTCTTTCCCCATCCACGCTAAGCAACCAAGCAACAACAAAAAAGTCACAAAATAAACACGCAACGAGAACGAGAATGGGGGTTCGAACATGTACAACACACGTGCAGCCGAGATTCTCCGTACATATTCGCATTAAAGCATTCCTGCCCAATCGAGCCCAACCACATGGTCGGAAAATTCCAACCGGCGCGACCAATTTCACTTATCACGATCATGAAATCTTGCTTTCAAGGGTAATCACGACCAATTACGCATCCTACCTCCCCCTGGGGGGGCCCAGACTTCAATGTGGCATTCATGTCGCTTTCAAAAAATGTAAGCGCCGTCTCTTAAAAAAAGTGAAATGAGTTATTTTTGGTAGTTGTTGCGACTTTTTTTTTCTTCAGCGTAGACCACTCTTGGCCACCAAATCTGTCCCCGAATCGGCGATCAGCTGCGCCAGCTAACCGGAACCCACCCGGGAGGGATGTTGACCGTGAATCGAGTACACGAGTTAAGGTTAAGGTTGCGGTCCTGTCCTAAGCCAATTGAATGCCAACATGATGGGCAGAATTTGTTTGCCAAAAAAACAAACAAGAAAAAAAAGCGAAAGAAGAGTCTGTGTAACAAAACTGGTTCCCCCCGCTGCCCGAAAGTTGGTTGGTAAATTGGCTAAATTGGTCAAGTGCGCCTGATACGCTTGGGGCACTCCGATCGGACCGAGCTCGGCAGATGTATCCTCTTTATCGTGTTTGCATATTTTCACGATCTCGTTTCGATATTGTCGCCTAAGGTGATGGACGCATCTTCATACTTATCCTCGTCCATCATGCGAAGGTGCTTTGCACGTCATCAAAGATGACCAACCTCGTCAAACTTCGCCCAAGTAATGTCCAAAATAGGACCGTATTGGGATATTTCGCCTCCCATCAACCGATCGATCACATCTCATACTTTCTTCCTGCGGAGATCGATCGAGGAAGCGCATAATAAGCGCTTACCGAGTAGCTCTGTTTGCGTACGCGCATGGGATAATAAGGGTGAAAAATACACAACGCGCACAATGATATGCAATTACCAAAATTACTCCTTGCTCACTTCATTCGGATAGATCAATCGGTGCCAGTAAGTGGAAAATAATACTTTAAAAAACAAATGCTCCACACGCGATATTCCGTTAGCTGGGGCTCCAATATTAAATCATGTAAATAATAAAAAAAAATCCTTGAAGAAATCTTGAAGATCACAGGGAAGAAATTCACGCTACCAAAATTACTCTATTGACATTATTCCGTTTTTCCCTTCCCTTGTCCTTTTGGCAAATAACTCTTCCGCCTTATTGGATGTGGCCAATTCACGTCAAGCTTGGTGTTAAATAATTATCATTACATTCCCATTATGGGTTTGCGCAGAGCGCTTATGTCCGTTTTGACATTTTTCCCGCGAGAGTGAACCAGTGTAATTTGTGGTGTGACGGGAAATTCCCAATACAGGATGCCTCGAGGTGAAAGATGAATTAAGTATTTAACTCTCGAAAGCGATTTTGTCACCGCGGTGCAATGAAGAGTGCACCACAACCACTGAAAGCGTCGCCGCGACGATCCAATGATTTATGGACCAAAGCGACGCGCTGTGAATTCCAGACTACCTTGGCGTCTTCGCGGGTTCCTCTGTTGTTACATTGCTCATCGTACTATAATTACTCATGGTAGGTACACACACACGGTGCGTCTACCGTGTTGGCACCATTCGACTCTCCGGTTGAGGTCAGGTGCCTGGGCCGACCGACTGGTGAACCGAATCGGTGCAACAATGTTGCCTGCTGGATGGTGCGCGAAAAGCGAGCGATAAGCGCACGATGCTCAGCTCAATGAAGCACGAAAGTGCGAAAGTTCAGTGAAATGTTCTGCTGATAGTAGCCACATGTGACCCACATGCGGTACCGGGAAATAGAGACAGTGGCACACATCGCTAAGCTCGCAGTGGACATCGCAGTTAAAGTGTCCTGACTTTTGGAATATATTTTTCAGAATTTTCTGGTTGTACTAAGGTGCTCAAATCGCCCAAGAAAACTCTTCTTGAAGATTCACCCATAAGTGCGGCCTGCAACGTATCCTCTTCGCGTGAAGTAAGACATTTGCCATAATTACATAATATCGATACGCTTTGTTGCTTCTTTCTCCCTCTCTCTCTCTCTCTCCCTTGTCCAATCTCATAAATCGTGCCCGGTAAACGAAACTGTGTAAATACTTAAACGGCACCTTAAGCTTCGGTTACAAGCTTCAATTTGTGACGGCCTGAGCTGTCCATTCATGCCCCACAGCGGTACTTTTGTGTTGTTTTTCTTGCACCATCATCATCATTGAGGAGCATCGACATCATCATCGTGACTGTTGGATTAAGGAGGTAGCCCTTTAGCAACGGCAAAGCACCTTCAACATCCACCGCATATGCAGTGCATTATCCTTCCACTGCATATTTTCGCCACAAAAACCAAACCGCCCCCCTCTAATGTGATACGATCTTTGCCCTCTGTGCGTGTTATTTTTCATTCCTCGTTTTGATACAATTTTTCAACTCTCCAACGCAAGGATTTGACAGTGGAAAGTGTGTAATTCGATACATTTGTCAGATAACTGGATAGGGTTGGCCCTATCCCAGCTCAAGGTGATCAATTTCCTCGCTGCCTGCCTTAATGAAAGAGCGCAAAAAAGGGGGTACCAAAAACCTTCCACACGCACGGTGGAAGCGATCGATTAACACTCTAATTATGATGTTTCTGGTTTTCTGGTGAGTTGCCTCAATAGCCCCGAAGCGTATGAACATTCGCATTGAAACGTTACCTGGGCGAACCGAAATAATCAGCATTATGCCAATTCTGATTAATCATGATGTGATTTTAAATGAAATAAAACAAAAATACTGCAGAACGTTGTGAAAAACATGGACGAAAAACTTAAGAGACAACCTGGTGATCGCGAGTCATGCTCCAAAAAAACAAAAACAGGATATTCGCACTGGCCATATCGATTGGTCCCCGTGAAAGTACCGATCGGGATGAAATGACCATGCAATTTAGTAATTTATCAATTTGCGGACATTTTAAATGACGTGCGTGTGTTTGGCTTCTTGGACGCTTAAACTGTTCGTAATGATGGAAAACAGGACACAAAAAACAGGCGAATTAATGTGCGCATACATTAAGGTTGGGAAACGGGTTTCTGGGGCTAACGTGATACGCTTGTTGGAGTGACGTTTTTTTGTTTTGGGAAGTACAACACGCAATATAGAGTTGAGTTGAAGGATTAAAAGCATCACACATCAACCAATTGAGAGGAGTGGAGACAAAAAAATCAAACGAAATGGGTGTCTTGTCTAATGATCGCGCATGGTCGAAACATTCCTCACAAACAGTTTTCGATTGTGCAATCAATTAACAGCAATTAATAGCCCCAGACTGATCAATCAATTCAATTCACTGCAAAAAAGAATGCTTTTCGTTACGTTTCGTTGGTGCATTGGTCGTTCGTTTCGATCGATCTAGGATATGGCACCCGTCCTAGATAGACACGACATTTGCCTATTATTGGCAATTAAAGCTTACCCAAACATAACGAAGCATGATGCATGTGGCGTTTGGTGAGATAAGCCATTGCAAAAGGAATGTCTAGATGTTATGGTGATGATTGATTTCTCGTCCATTACTTCTGGAATGTGTTTTCGATCGATCAACAATATAGCTCAACACTACAAGCTGATTAAAATAATTAAACAACTGCTCAAAAGTCAAACTTCAAGTTCAAGTAATTACCTCATAATTATCTTCGCCTGTTGAAATCAATTTAAGTTATCCGAAAAAAAAAATCGATTCAAACACCTCCACGAAATGGAAGAGGGAAGTGTTAGCTTAAATTGAATTAAATTTCGCAACCGGCTTAACCCAATCATCAGCCCGGCGCGGTCTGTTTCCATCAATCATTCGGTGGTTCAAGTCCCCCCCACAAGGGTGCAGCAGATGGGATTGCGCAATCCAGTAGCCTGCCTGAAGTCGCGTGTGCAGGCGCACGCCCTCCCGAAAAAATGCACTTTTTGTGTTTGTTTGTTTTGCAAATTCGCGCGATAAGAAGCGAGCCCGAAATGCAAGGAAACAAAAAAAAACACCTACATCAGACAGTGGTAAATATTTGGTCCAATGACGCTGACAGCGTTGGAATGCTTGACCTACCGCAAATACGTTGACTGACATCGGTAGGTGTGTGTGTGTGGCGCTGGGGTTTTTTTCTTTTCTTTCCTTCTTGCAGCTGTCCATATCTCTCAAGCGCATTTTTATTTCCGTTCCACGTCGGTGCACACTGATGCAACGTCATGCGGTTGTCGCGTCATTGGCACCAATTGGCACCCGGGGGAGGCGTGAGAACGTGCCGTCTAGCAGGTAGCACCGTTTGATGACTCTGCATCAAAGCAATCGCCCAAACAGTAGCAAAGTGCACTTCGATCGATAAGGCGTCACATTTTGTGCTGACTGACTTGCGTTTCATTGACACCACGGTTCCCAAAGCCACTGCACGCGTCGTCGTAAGCTGATTTAAGCGCGATTTAAAGCCAGCTCCTGTTGGTGCTTGAACATTGGGAGGTGTATCACGCAGTAGTGGAGTCTTGCAGGGAGTCTTCTTACAAGCGGCGTATCTCAAGCATTCGGGACGTTCAGATCTAACGATCACAAACAGCGACTTCAAGCTGACAGTTTGTGTGTGTGTGGAGCTAATACCCCTTTTCTTTCTGTCTGGTTATCATTGCAGCGATTCTACAGCGGACAACCGTCGGGATAGGACAGATCAAAATACAAGCCGTTGCGACGTGCCTGTTCCTCTGCATGGACACCTGCGGTAGCGTCTACGGTTCGGTAAGTACTGGCCGGACGGCGAGTCCGTTCGGCTTCATTATCATACCGGTTTCTCGTATCGATTAGACGTTCATTAGGGTAAAGTGCGGCGCTCCATGTAGCTAAGTGTTAGGAGATGATGATGCTGTGGGTAGTTCCTGCTGCTCGTCCCCTTGGTCGCATTACATAATCTTGCCTATCAGATAGAGATTTGTAATACAAAGTCTCAAACATAGCGCCCTAATCTGACGTTTAAAGTTGAAGTTCATGAAGTTCTAGAGAATCCTAACGCAATCTCTGCAAATTCCTGATTCCCTATCCCTAGGATCTCACTAGCTACAAGTGTCGCCTCCATTTCCCAAACCGTACCCGAAGCGCACTTGAGAAGCATTAAATTAATTCCACCCGACAACACTCCAGCAATTCCCGGCCGGGGTACAAACTTTCCTCACAGGCGCCACCAACCGTGGGCTTTTTTTTTGTGGACTGCGTGCGCCGTCCATTCGATTGTCCCTGGTCGCGAGATCAATCGACCGCTTATCTTCGATCTAAATATTTGATCAAACCTTTTATTTTCTCTTGTTTGGTCTCCCTACACGCAACAACGCTGTTTATTAGTCTTTCACCTTTGCCGAAGGTACGATTTGTAGGGATTCAATACGCTTCGGAAAATTGAGTCTCCGTCCCTTGATGGGTTAGATTGGAACAAAAAAAAGGATTTAATTTATGTCCGACGCCACAGCGTCCTACACTCTTCCCTTCTGACTATTAGAAATCAATAAACCTTGGTGACGCCTTTCAGACCCCAGACAATCCCAAGGCTCCAGGTTGGAGTGCCGTGTCCTGTAACTCCACGTGGCATCATGCTGCGGGAAAAACCACAAAAAACGACATTCCAGATTTTGTTTCCCCCAATCCCTCGCGCTCTCATGCGGGATCCTCGTACTGTAAGAGGGTACCCGAGAAATGGTATCAACTTCGTACAAAGTTCCTGATGAAGCCCGTGGCTTAACGCCACCGGTGCCCGCTCTCGCAATGTCTTGCTGAAGCGTGTTTTAATTTCGGATAATGGCCCAAAAGGACCCTCGTCCACCCGGACGCCGGAACGCGTACTCGCTGGTTCGGACCGGTTCCCCCGGTCGGCTTGCCGCATGCTTTTCGGTTTATCTTTTGGGTCGAGATTTCCCATGGCCGCACATTTTCGGGGTGACAAAAGAAAGCCGGCCGGCTTCGGTCGGTACGCGTTACGCTTCACTGCAAGGCTGACTTTTCCTTGTGCGTGTTTTTTTTTTTGCTGCTGCTTTTCTCCCGATTTTTCGCACACCGGACACGATGTTCAACCTATCGAAAGGTCAGCGACCTGTGCTCCAGGAAAGGGCAGGCTTTACGAGAGAGAGAGAGAGAGAGAGAGAGAGAGAGAGACCGAGACAGCTGGAGTGGGTTTTTTAATATCATCTTTTTGACCTAGCACAATTCCCTGCCGTGCGTTAACGTGTTTTTATGTTACATTTTGCTGCCCTTGACAGCTCATCTCGGTACCCGTGGTACAGTTTTAGCTGGATTGGATTTTTAATTTAAAAAACTTTGTTTACCGCTGTTGTTTGGTGGAATTTAAAGCAATGCTGGCACAATTACTTAGGACAGGAACACATTGAAATATGCATTTTTTATAAATGTGAGGACTTTCCATTGTCCCTTGGGTGCTTGGAAGTGGCTATCCATCTTGCATAAGTGGATTTCACTGATAGGAACTCGTTGTACCAATGCGTGTGTTACCTTGTTGAGCATTCAACGACTTGTAACCAGTAATTGAACATCTACTTGGACGAGGTTGAAGATATGTCTGAACTGCCAGGTCATGTAACACCCATTCCTCCTCCTATTGAACATCGATTAGCTTCCGTGTGCTCTTCTTTGTTGGTGAATTTTCACACCAACACTACCACCGAACCTAGCTGACAGCTTACGGCTAATGCCCTAAAATGGGACATTAATGGAGGTATTCCGGCAGGCCCTATTATTTGGACCGTCAAGAAAGAAAGTGAAAGCTGCTACTTCAATTTCGTGCCACAAGTTGACCTACACCGATCGGTCGGCCCATACCCGTGGCCGTTTGTTATGCGGTGCGCAACGCGTGGCTGACAAATTGCCACAATTTCGGACTCGAAACCGTGCGCATCTTCCATGGCGTAGGTCCAAAGATTCATCCATCTTAATAAAACACAAGCCGCTGTCAGCCCATTTCGGCACGCGTGTCCAAGACTCAACATGATTTTTTGGAGCAGGATTTTTGATTCTCACCTTCTTCTGCGTAGCTTGATGTGATAAATCTGTCAATGCAAATGTGACCAGAAGGGGGAGACACACACACTTGACTTACTTCCTAGTCCGAGGACGCACGTTGCAGTTCGTCTACTGCAGCACACTAAAATAAACAAATCTCGACACGGACGCTTTATTCTCGTGACCCTTATCAACTAATGCAACCGGAAAGCCCTTCCGAGTGAATATGTTAATACGATCGAGTGCAGTGCCTGGTTGGTGATAAAGGGCTGCACGATTTATTCGGTGATGCTGGGAGATGTACAGTTTTATTGATTCAATTAACCGAATACAAATATCACACACGCTAAATGATTTGTACCGCTCCATTCGACCCAATCTGTAAAGTGATGATCATAAACTGTGCTTAGGCCTGTGATCGTTGTTTATTGGGAGAATGTGGCGAGTATATGTTTATTAACTTTCACCAAATTGAAAGTGTTTTAACACTCACGTGGAACCGTTACAGAAGTCTGAATATGCAGAACGTTTTCCATGTTTGGGTGACATTTGCCCGCGAAGAATCCGTTAAGAATAACGCCGAGAAGATAAACGAAAACGGGATGAAATTTGTAACTTGTATCGCACAACTAATTAAGCTGATTGCTTATGCGTGTTATTTCAATTTACAGCTCATAAAACCCCAAACTTCAATCAATTCGCCATGCTCGATTCCGCGTAACGGAAACGGTATCGAAAGTACCGAAACAGTTATGACAGTCGCTTAATTTAAGCAATTCTCTACTGTCTCTACTACAGCCTGGCCCGCCAAAGTGCATTCGGTGGAACGAATGCCCGGAACTCAGCCCAAAGACTCTGTCACTCTGAATTAGTGTGTGCCGGACGGACGGCGTTTGGCCCCGAACGTTTTGTAGGGTTAATATAGCCACGCTCTAATCGCGCCTCCGTATCACACCCTTGCGTTGGCTTCTTCGACTTTCTCTCAACTTTCGCTTTCATCACTGGGAGATGCATCTTCCGTTCGCTGTAATAAATGGGGATTGGCTACGATGATTAGAATATTAATCGCGAGATGAACCATATCGGTGGTCCGCCCTCTGTTACGGCGGTGGTCTATGCATTTCGATAAATTCTTCCTAGCGCCCCTGCCGTCCGCTACCAAGCCGGGTGACAATTTTCTGATTCGGCGCACCCTCAAATGATGATTGACAACTTGTATGCGCTGATGCGACTCGTCTAGCGTTCCCGCCGCGGCTAGAGTTCATTCGCATTGGCTGGTTCGTGAGGGGACAAGTGCAATAACCGGACCGAGTTAGAGCTTAGAAGCTAGAACCACGCACTGTCTAGGCCGCTTGGAGTTTCCGTGTGAAGAAGAAGCGTTTGATTGAAATTGATATCTTTATGAGAGCACATTATGCCGGCAGTAATGAAACGGGGAGCTTCTTCGGGACCGAAGCGATCAGCTTCAGTTCCTGGGAATCTTGGACTTATCTTTACGTAAGGGGGCGCATGCCACGTGAACGCGTTCAGGAAACCGAAATCAATTAAACCGCGTGCGTCTTCGAATACCGTTTAATGAAATTGACTTTGAGCCAGCACTTGATTAGCGTGACTAATGCGTGACTAAGCTCCGGTGTAACGGTCTCGTGCGTAGTACCTGCACGCTTCAGAATGGAATGGTTTTAATGAAGTTTTGAGGTCTCTTTTGGGCAAGGGCAAGGCCACACAAGAAAGCATTCACAATCATTAACTTGAGGAGAACATATGAGGTAAAGAACAGAAGAGCAGAATCTTCAAGATTTGCTACTTTATTTCGTTAAATTATGAGTCTTGAAGTAAAGTTTTTGTCATTAAAAGATAAATAAAATTCCAACTTTATGATGGCTTTTCTTCAAGATTTCGAAGGAACGACCGCCGATCGCCTTGCAGCACCTGATTGTCCCGTTATGGCGGAATGAGAAAAACCACTTTATGATCGATATGTTAAGCCCCTTTCACTTAAGGCAGTAAAAATGTGTTGGCTGTGTCCGAAAGCATTGTCGATTGCTCAACTTAATCTCAAGCAAGTGTCAGTTCCTCGATACAACAATGAACGGGGTTTAGGGTTCAGAAAGACTTTCTTTACTATCAACCGCATTGTTAGCAAGATCATTTCTTTATGGTCATACTGTTTGCTCCTAAGGCTCTTAAAATATCTGAATTGCATTTAAAGGGCAACAGAACTGTTCTGCTCACGCACGTCAATTGGCTCGGAAACACAATCCAGACCTTCGAGAGGATGTTTGCACCGAAGTTGTCGAGGATCGCGACATCAATTCGCTTCCTCTTCTCCAGGAACAAGTGTTAATATTATTGATTAACATCATTAACCTGATAAAGCATCGCTATGCACACTCTCTCTCTCCCTCACGAGCTCCCAGCTCTACTTGTGCGCCACATTCTAACACTTTCTCAAGGGCCGCTCGAGTGCCGCCGCACCTCGGCGAGCCATGTCACGGCCGTTAGTTCTGTCACTTTGTCGCTTTTCTCCTTTCTTTAAGACTCGATCAACCGTTCTTCAATCGTCCGGTGCTGCTACTGCCCACCAACGTGCAGGACGATCGGTCAGCTACATGCCGCAGCTAACAGACCTTGAGACCCGACACTCGGGTTCGCACCCGGGGTGATCGGTTCCGTTTTCTCTTTCTTCGAAATATTTGACAAAACTGTTAACGGTCGCGTGAAAGGAGCGTGAAAAAAAGGGATCTCAAAAAGGGAACGCCCTGGTGCGCTGGGCTCACACTGTAATCGATATCAATTATGACAATCGAACCAGTTTCCGCAGTCCACACAGCTACAGAATGTAGCTGTGCGAGAACGAAAGAAACGGGGATGGTGCCTGATAAATGACAAGACCCTCTGCCAAGATAACGACCGAAGGTCTGTGGACCGGTTCGATGTCGGAGTGTGTTGGTGCTTGGCGATGGCAGAAGGCTTCACACCGAAGGTTATATTTCTTGCACAAGTGGAAGATTTAACAGAAATCTCGGCAAAATTTGCATCTCACTTGCAACTGTACAATCGATACATATTTCAAACGCTTATCGCAATAACTACCTGCAAAAGAAAGCTCCTGAAACTCAACCCACCCGAAACCGATCTTCAACACGGCGGTTACATCTTAAACCATGCATCCCTGGAGCGTTGCAAGGTTCTCCGCGATGCAGTCACCAAATCAAAGGTTATTAATCTTGTCATACAACCTTTCTCTCCCGCCGAGAATTCTTTGGAACGTGCGGACCTCGTTTGTGGCCTCATCAGACCTCTAGAATTAATGTGAAATCAAACCAAATGAAGTTCATTACGTTCATTAGAGAAAGCATTACATTTATCAGGACTTCCGCCTAGCTTCCAATCGAACATTCCTTGCCTTGGCCCCCTTCCAATACATTGTGCTAGATGTTGGAAGTTTGATTGAGCATTCTACCGTTGCGTCGAAGGAGTTCAGAGCACGATCAGAGCATGATCGGTGAGCCTTACATGCGCTCCGGTACGATTGATGGGACGACACTCAAACCCACTCGGCCGTGACATGTCAATCGATCGGAATCGAACGCGACAACCAACACGGATTTAATTAAGCATAAGATTGAGATAAAAACGTATCGAGTGTTGACGCCTTCGCACGGACGATTCGTGAGTTGGGTTGGGTACGCGATGCGCGTGTTGAGTTTTGGACAGCTGCTAAAATTAATTTTCGGATGCACGCTCCGAAACGATTACCGAAAGCGACACGAGAAGAATTTGTCACCGCTAGGAAGAGTTTCCCGTCACTGCGGATGCCTTGAGAGCCGTCCATGATATTGAACGTGCTCTGTCCAACTTGGACTTGGACTTGAAAATGCATGTCCGGGCAAGCTGCGGCTGGAGGTTGGAAAATAACTCAAATGGCCAGTGACAACCATCCGGGAGGATGGTGGTGGCCGCCTGCACAAATCTGCATCAATTAATCATGCCGTTTGATCAAATCGATCCCGGCCCGTCGGTCTGAGCTGTCCAGGGGGTTAGAGGCGTCAAAATGCCAAAGATCTTCGGACCTCGGGCGCACATTTCTCGGACGACGAGTTTTCGTGTGGTTGGTGTGATCCA